>NC_051065.1:152488924-153146424 GCF_004664715.2 Peromyscus leucopus
GCTCATGCACACACACTCTTTCTCATATGTAGACTGGAAGCAGTTTTAGTTAATAGATCTCTTGGTGAAAACAGACACAGCTCCTAATTTAAGCGTTGTGTAACCGTGAGGAGATGATAGCAAGAGCCTTGGCTAGTGGGCTACATTCTAGTCCCTTCTCTTGAAGGCCTTTGCTTTTCTTCACTAAAGGGGGCTATCAGGAGGGCATTTCCTGCTGAGTAGCTTCTTCTGGCAGCCCTGAGGGAAAGAGCTCCTGGGGCTTTGTTGGAGGATGTCGATGCCTGGGGGAGGGTGGTAAGAACAATAGTCCCTCTTCCCTGAGCTCCATAGAAAAGAGGCCCAGACCTTTGGGGGCAAATGAAAGTCTAGGGCTCCTTGGTCAGCCACACACCCAGGACACCCAGTTCTGTCTCTCAGGTGTCAAATCGGCAGTTTCATTAGATAAAAACTGAACAGTCAGCAACATGACATCATAGTTCCTGGAAACTGAATTGTGGCCATAACTCTAGATGCTCATTATGTCCTTCAGGGGTTTAATTTTGAAAAATACACGTTCTTTCAGTGCCCTGCGCTTCATTTGGTTACCTCCAGAGGGGGGGCTGTCCTGGGTCAGCCCTACCTGGTTCGTAGCAGCCCCTCCCCCACCTCACTGTGGTCCTACTAGTAATTAAGCATGTTAAGGGGGGGGGGGAGCTTCGGTATCAGTAATTCAATCTCCCTGTTTACTGATCTCTGCCATTAGCAGAGTTGAAAGCAAAATGTTTTAATTAAAAAGATTGGCAATAAGTTGGTGTAATGCCATAATTTGCACAGGACCCCTTCTAGAAAATGACTTCGCCCTGTCTTGGTTGCTATGACAACTAATGGAGGGTGATTGTTCTTGCCTGAGAAGCAACCAGAGAGGACAGGGAGTAAGAAGCAGGGCTCTCTACAGGGGACAGGACCAAGAAGTGGAAAGGCCAGGCCTCTGGGAAGCTCCAGAGGGTCTCTTCCTGCAAAGGAGGGGGGGGGAAAGCTTTTCACTGTCATTCCTTTGGCTGGAAGTGTCCATACCCCAGCCCCCACCTTGGCCAGGTGACCAGTGTCTTTCTAAGGCTGTATTAGGGCTAACCAGTTCAGTTCAGTCTGCAGAGGGCGAAAGCCAGCAGCCAGCACATCTGGATGTTCACGGGAAGAAAGCCTATCAGGTCTCAGGTAAGCCTTGACGACACAGAGTGTTGTACCCGTGTTTCTAGACCTTCACAAGCCATGGCCCGTTTTGCAGGCAAAAGGCCACGGGATCCATTATGTTACTCAGTGGTTGGGCACTAGACTGGAGAGGAGCAGATGGGGAGCCACGCACACCCATGGTCTCTTTCGAGTGACCTGAAGACCTGTAAGGACCTCAGTACCGATGTTGAGTCTCTGCTCTGACCACATGGCCGGGCCACTGTAGAAGAAGTGTGCCTTTTATGGTAGCAGAAAAGGGGCAGTCTGGTATAAATGGGCCAGGAGCTCCCGGGGCTTTGTTTTCTTGTCTGTGAAATGGGACTATAAATGTCTCCCTCCCTTACCCCCCCACCCCCGGACGTGAGGACCGAACCCAGGGCCTTGAGCTTGTTAGGCAAGCGCTCTACCACTGAGCTAAATCCCCAACCCCTATAAATGTCTTTCTCTGGAAGTTCCTCCAAGAAGGAATAGCGATCCCGGCGAGGCCACATGCTCTGCAGCTCGGCCACTGGCAGGCCCTGAGGAAGGAGAGGAGCATTGCCTGCTCAGTTGCCCAGCCAGCCTAGCGCATGGCTTGCTACAGGGGAAGCACAGTAGCCCCCAAAGGATAGGGTGCAAGTCAGGAGAAACCGCAGCTGTCACTCCAGAAGAGGAGGCAGGGTCTGTCCAACGGGAGCAGAGTAGGGCTGGGGGCATTCAGCAGAGCAAAAACAGAACGCTGGAATGACGCAGGGTGCGGCCGTGAATTCTAACACAACACCCAGTGCCTGTGGGCGGTGCCCAAGGTCTCCATGGCTACCAGTCCAGGCAGACCCTCTGAGCCACAGCTCGATGTGTTGTAGCGACCTGGGGGGCTCACTAAACCTCTGCTCACCCCACCAGGGCAAGGCGCTCCACTCTTTAGGTCCAGGACAGACCGCCATCTCCAACTGCAGCCAAGAGGGAGAGACCATGACACCAAGTAGCACTCACTAGCACTCCCTTCCACACTCAGGGAAGGTGACCCATGGGCTGGAAGATTCTGGATGATGCGACCAAGGGTGGGGTCTAACAATAAGAAGAGACACAGGAAATCAGTGGCACTGGGGAGCATTCACTCTGGTCTGCTTGGGAAGTCCCCAGGGGTGGTATACAGGGAAGGCGTGGTTAGGCATCCACCCTCCCACCAGGTCCACCATGTTGACTTGCTCTCAGATCAGTGCCAGACAGCGAGCGGGGGACCCACTCAGTACTACTCAAAAGTATCCCCTCCCTTCCGGAGCATCACCAGGCAGAGTGGGGGCAGGGCACATGGGCTGGCAAGAGAATGGCTCTCTGGAGCTGGCAGGTCAGGAAGCCCTGCTTGGCGCCTCAGGGCTTGTCTGACCGAGCTGAGCCTGCTCCTTATCAGCAGCTGGGAGGGTGATCGATCAAGCTCTGCCACGCTGGTGTGGAAGGACAATAAAACAGATATTGACCATGATCCTAATCTAGTGTGCATGCCCCTCTGAGGTCCGCAGAGTGCAACACGCTGAATTATGGGACCAGATACAAGTGGAGGCAAGCACCCTCTGAACAGGAGTAAGATAAGAAAATGCCATGGTGGATTTGATTTAGTGTAACTGGCATTCTGAACATCCCTATCTACTAAGTGCAGTGGGGTACAGAGATGGAGGGGATAGAATCTGGTCTGAGGGACACGCACAGACCCCACTCTGTAGAAGTCAGATGGAACAGGGGGACATGTGTCCTTGGTTCCTCTGACAGAGGACAAGAGAACAGTATGCATCACTGTCTACAGGAAGCGCCAGGCCTGGCCAAGATGGAGCGGATCCAGGTCTGTAATTCAGTGCTATGGCACATGTACCCTTCAGGAGAAGCTCCCTTACCCCAGTCTCTGTATTTCATCCCCGCCTCCCTCATTGCCTTGACTAGGAGCCAGTGAGTCCTGACCCCCTTCCCATCTCACGCCTCTGCTCTGATGGCGCCTGCATGGGCCAGTGCGACATTTGGTTGGTGATTCTGCCTCCCGCCCCAGGCTCCATCCTCCACCGGCCTGTCTCATGTGACACCTGCAGTTGGATGTCTGTAGCACTTGATGTTCAAAGGCCGGACTCCTCCACACACATGCTGTGCGTGTCACTCAGACTTAGCTCCCTCTCAGAGCCATTCCTTAGCTGCCCCCTTGGTCGGCTCCTGTCTCTCCTGAGTCTGAGGGCCTCTCCGACTCCTGCAGCACCTGAATCTTTTGGAATATGTATCCAGCCCATTTGCTTCGGTTAGACCAACCCTTGCCAGTCCCTGCTCACTGACCCCTGGGTTCACTTCCATCTCCTGCATCAGGTACCCTTTGCGCTCTCCTGGTCTAGCTTACGGCAGCCATGTAGTCGGAGCTGGCCTTTGGCAAACTCCGTGTCCTCTGGGGCTATTTATCCCTTATCCCACATCCTTGTAGCACCTCTCCCTCTCAGATGTTTCTTTTAGGTGCCTTTTCTCCTGAGGCCAGAGCCCCTCTTCTGGGAAGGATGCTTTTCTGTGAGGGTCCTGCCGTCACAAAGACTCCTGTCTAGATAACCCTGTTTAGCCTCGCCCCTCTCCAGCACCTGACTCAGTCACTATTATACAGCCATTGTCCAGAGCAGGGCCTCAAGAGTATTCAGTGCCCAGATGTATCTACTAAATAACTAACCTTCTCCGAGTCAGTTTTTCTCGTCTGTGACATGGAGATAGATGGCTAATCATGGTTGTTAACTAGACACACCTGGGAAGAGGGAAGGAGTTTCAGTTGAGGAACTGTCTCCATCAGAGTGGCCTATGACCCATATGTATGGCATTTTCTTTCTTTTTTCTTTTTTTTTTGTTTGTTTTTCAAGACAGGGTTTCTTTGTGTAACAGTCCTGGCTATCCTGGAACTAGCTCTTTAGACCAGGCTGGCTGGCTTTGAACTCACAGAGATCTGCCTGCCTCTGCCTCTTGAGTGCAAGGATTAAGGCGCCACCACTGCCCGGCATGGGGCATTTTCTTATTGTTTATTGATGTAGGAAGACCTAGCCCACTGTGGGTGGCACCAGCCCTAGGCAGGTGGGTGTTAGTTGTTCAAGAGATAGCTGAGCAAGCCAAAGGAAACAAGCTAGGAAGCAGCATTCCCCTCTGTTTTCTCAAGCTTTAGTCTTGAGTTCCTGCCTTGGCCTCCCTTGATGACTGGAACCTGTAAGCCAAATAAACCCCTGCCTCCCACAAGTAGCTTTTTGTGGGTGTTTGATCACAGCAACAGAAATCTGACTTGAATAGTGCCCATTTACATGGCTACTGTAGAGACTGAGTGAAGTAAGGAATGTATGTCTTTAGGAGAGTATTTATTCAATGCAATTCTTATCAGTATCATTAGCATCGAGCCACTTTATCTTTATAGGGTGAGGCAATCAGGGAGGGGAGATAGTGTGGGACTCCAACGCCATGAAGACTCAGCCCCACTTGGACCAGAACATGACTTGATCAGGGTCCCTTTTCCCTATGTTTCTCAAGAACCTTCCAGCCTCTCCTACCCAAGCAGTGTTCATGCTCATCCTGTATCATCTCTCTTGGCTGAGGCAAAGGGCTAGGTTGGCAACAAGGTAGCACAGGCTAGGCCTTGGGGATCCCCATTTACACTCAAGTCACACATACCAGCCTGGGTCTTGGTTTAATTTGGCTCTGGCCTCCCAGCACTGATTTCCCAACTCTTGGGGCCTGCCTCTGTAGAGGGTAATTGTAGGAAGTAATTCTATTTGAGGAGCAATTGTTCTAAGAGTGTGATGGTGTGCTAGAAGCGAATGGACCAGTACTCATGCATTCTAAGGATACATGACAGCCAAACACACAGTGTTCTTGAGAACGGTCTCATTATCCATCAAGGCTCTGCCCTCCTGGAGCTGTTACCAGCTAGACTGAGGATATCAGCATTGGGGGATGGGGTGCAGGATGGCTCTGTCCACTTGGTTCCTTCCACCACCCCATGGCCACACTGGGGCCTGGGGAAGCATTTTCCCACCACGTCATCTTGGTCTGAAGTTAAGATTCTCTGGTGGATAAGGAGAACAGTACAGGTTATCCTAGGGGCCTAGGCCAAGAGAACTTACATCTTATTCAGAATTGGAAACTCCAAGATCTCACCCTTGGTGCCTGCAGCTCTGGAGAAGCCCTTCCCTGCATCTTGAATAGGCAACAGCCACTTGTGTTCTGGAGAGGATCCCTATTACGATCAATCCACATGAGTCTATTAAATGGGTAACAGAATTTATTAAGATATAAATTGAGGAAATACACTCATGATTGCAGAACAGAGTAGACAGCAGAAGTCATCCTTTTATCTGACTGGGAGCAAATCCACCTCACAGACAGGAGCAGGGAGAAGGGGCGTGTGACCTTTCTCCAATTCCTTATGAGAGGTCACATACAAAGGCTGGAAGTACTGCCTCCTTTGGGCTGAATAGCCCAAGGTCATGGGTGGAGCAAACACCACTACACTTCCCCTTTTGTCTAAATAAGAAGGTTCTAATATTATTTATTTATTTATTTATTTATTTATTTATTTATATTTATTAATTATATACATGGAAGAGGGCGCCAGATCTCATTACAGATGGTTGTGAGCCACCATGTGGATACTGGGAATTGAACTCAGGACCTCTGTAAGAGCAGTCAGTGCTCTTAACCTCTAAGCCATCTCTCCAGCCCCATGAAGGTTCTAATCTTAATGCAAACTATATAAAATAAGAATGATTATCCCTGGGTAGTGGTGGTGCACGCCTTTAATCCCAGCACTCGGGAGGCAGAGCCAGGCGCATCTCTGTGAGTTCGAGGCCAGCCTGGGCTACAGAATGAGTTCCAGGAAAGGTGCAAAGCTACACAGAAAAACTCTGTCTCAAAAAATAAAAACAAACAAACAAACAAACAAAAAACCAGGAGTGATTATCAAGTATTGTCCAGAAAAAAACAAAGGGTAATAATATAAACAAAAATGGAACTACAACCAACAAGAATTGTTGGAGCCCACTAGGTTTCCTAGTGGCTGTACCCAGCAGGATTGCATAAGAGGTTGATTGGACCATGGGCCTGGGTACCAGGTGACCATAATTAGCAAGGGGAGGTCTTTTGTTTCACCCCTTGGCATTGTTATAAATAGACATTTGGAATAAAGCTCTGGGGCGGTAGATAAGAATCCAGGCCCACTTGAGTCTATCCTGTGTTTTCTTTCTTTCTCGCTATCTCCCTCTATTTCTAACTCTCTTATCTCTCATTCCTCAAGAGTTCCTAGGGTAAATAAGTGTGGGAGCTGGTCTGCCACAAATAATAACATCAAACAAGAAAGACATGCCAAATGTCCAGAAATGTCCAGAGTGAAAGTAAATGGCAAATTACTGAAATTGCTCCAATAGGACAGCTCCAATAACTGTCCTATCTTGAAGATTCTGACTCTAGTACTAACATGTTCTAGCTAATATATAAGAAGATTGTAACGGTAACTATCTAGTCTTCAACTCCATCAAAGACCTGAGAAGGAACAAAATAATACCTGAGAGAACAAGAGATGGACGCAAGCAACTTTCGGAAATCTTGTGAGAGTAGACAGAGACATCTGGCAGCCTGGACATCACCTAAAGTTTCTCAGCATTGTTGGTGAATTAAAATTAGCTACAGGCCTAGAGTATCTGACAGACCCTTTTCAGAAGCAGGGATTTCAAAAGACCATCTTACCCTGTCTTGGCAGAGTTCAGAAGTCCCTTTTCCTTATGTCCTGCTCATCCAGAAAGGACAGCATGCATACTGTCATCAGTTGAGGCAAGGGCAATTCTTTGCCCAGCAGGCCATTTTGTGCCAAAAAGAAGACAAACTTCCCAACCGAAATGTCTCAGAAGCCCAACATTCTCTCAGGATCAGATCGGTGCTGCCAGGAGCAATTGTGTCTCATGTCAACAGAATTCTAAGTTATCAAAACATTTACATGCCATATTCTCTAGGTCTATGAAGTGTTTGAAGATTACCTATCCATCTGACACATGTTTCTGTAAATCTGGAGAACTTAATTAACATAACTATAGAAATGACAAGCATGGGTGACTATAGTTCAGTAAGTCTTATCTACCTAAATGACCTAAGGACTAGGCTTCACATTAACAAGATAAACAGTCTGTATAGAAGATGTGCCATATAAGGACAATGACCTCAAAATTGTGACAATACACAAAATAGCTTAAATAGAGGTAGGAATGTATAGTGCAATATGCAAAATTGTACACACCCCACCAGGAGGTTATTATCATTTCATCCTTTGATCAGGAAATGAAAATATTTCAAACAAGAGTAGGAATATGTATACAATATAACAAATATAGTTTTGTATTTGCATCAACATATAGATTATCTTAAATAGGAATATAAGAATAGTTTATATTTGTATCAATATACAAGAATCCATATCAGTGCAAATTATCTAAGGCTGATATCTTACTGAATTGGTTTACAAGTAAATACAACAATCTACCTTAATATCCTATACCTATCCATTGCCCTTTTTCTTCTCTAAAAGAGAATACTGAGTCCAAATTTTATTGTTCCACCCCCAACCCTACAATCATCCTCCCATAACTCTGAGAAAAATGAAACCTTTGGGAGAGGGGGGTTATTTTTTAGAATTGCTTCCTTCTGTTTAGGGGGTTGACAGTATCTCTGTGGGGTCCTGTAAGAAAGCTTAGATAGGCCTCAATAGGGCTAGCCATAGAGTCTGCAGCCAGTCTCAGAAATGGATAAGGTTGTCTGAGATTCTGGCTAGAAGTGTGGTATGATGGACCATCTTGTCTTAGAACTGTCCTGAAGAGTTTTCAGTCCAAAGCTGTTCAATGAGTAATGTTCTTAGGTACCATGACATCAGTTGGTAGAGCATGAGACCCTTAATCTCAGGGTCGTGGGTTCGTGCCCCACGTTGGATGCCACTTTTTATGATCAATCCATATGAGCCTATTAAATGGGTAACAGAATTTATTAAGATATAAATTGAGGAAATACACTCATGATTGCAGAACGGAGTAGACAGCAGAAGTCATCCTCTGATCTGACTGGGAGTGAATCCACCTCACAGACAGGAGCAGGGAGAAGGGGCATGTGACCTTTCTCCAATTCCTTATGAGAGGTCACATACAATGGCTGGACATACTGCCTCCTTGGGCTGAATAGCCCAAGGTCATGGGCAGAGCAAACACCACTACAATCTCCCTGCATGCCGATACCCTGAGCCTGGGCCAGAGAAGTTTCTTCTCCTTTTGACTGTTCTACGTCTAGCGTGGGAGCTTCTCCAGGGCTGAGGAATAAAGCACACAGGATCAAAATGTGGCCCCCAGCAACCCATGGCTCACACCCGAGACTGCACCTGTGCAAGATTGGAGGGGATAGCCCAGAAGCCATGCAGCCAGGAGACACCATTCTTCAATGAGATTTTGTAAACTAGTTCACAAGCAGGACAGCACTCATAGTGACAAACAGATTCTACTATGGTCCATGTGAAGCTGATGATGTGTGAGGTATGTGCCACCACATCGTGGTACCATGTCCACTGCAGAGAATATTAATCGATTAGTCACTTTTCACCACTCAGCTCCCATGTGGCCGCCCCACACAAGCCACCCACAGCTACAAGCCTGAACAAGAAAACATCGTCGTCTTCACAAGAGAAGTTAATACGTCTTGCCACCTTTCTGTTTTTCCTGTTTTAAATGAGCCCGGCGTGATCTCTGGGTATGGATGAAATGAGGTGACCAGAGTCCTCCAGCTGAGCCTCTTACAAGCTGACCAAGTGGGCATAACTCAAGATCCTATTTCCAGGTTAGGCATGAGCAGCCCCAGGACTGGGGCCTCCCACCTCACAGGCCCACCAAGAAGACCACCTGGCTTCCTAGGCACGAAAGCACCTTACCAGCAAGTCGGAGAGTACTGCTGTCAGCAACACACAAGGCCCCACTGGCCCTGGAGCCTCCAGCTTCACAGCATGCACGCCCATGCCTCGGTTTCCTGGCATCTAATAACAACAGTCAAACTAGGAAAAGCTCGTGTTGCCTGCCTTCTCCCCTGCCCGTGTGACACCTGCTTTGGGGTACAAGCTCCTTACGTCCCCGGCTGTTCCTGCTGTAAGGACTGGGCTGGCATCCACCCAGGCCGTAGAGGCCCTTTTTCCCTCCTGGCTTCTTTGAGCTGGGCCCTTGGGGTGGGCTGTAGAGAAGGACAGAGGTGGGAGGACATGCCACATTTAGAAGCTGTCACCCTACTGCTCTGTACCAAGAATAGAGTCCCAAGGAGACTGGAGCTGGACTCAGAAGGAAGCTTGGGGGCTGAAGGGAACTCTAAGCAAGGAGGGTCCCCCAAGGGGTCCCCATCACTCCCGTGCCGCCGTCGAACACAACGCGATGCATTCTGGACCTTTAGCCGTGCTCCCTTGAGCGCCTCCCTCACCCCTGCCTCGACCTGAGCCTTTTAAGCAAATAAGCAATGTAATTATTGATCTGTAAAAGAAAAAGGAATTAATACGGCCGCCCACATCCTTTGAACATAAGAGTATTTAACAATGAACCCTGCGTAAACTTCATAAAAGCCTCTTCAGCAAATCAGCACACGAGTATCGATCTGGAGGTCCGCCTGTGATTCCCAGCTGTCTGCCTCGCCCATTGAAGACCATTAGTTTGCCTTGTTGGATGCTCCCCTCGGCATTTATAGCCAGCGCTCTCCCCCCCGCCCCCCGGGATGCTTTCTGCCTCTCGGTGGGGGCTGAGCTGCCCGGTTTTGCTGAGCCTCCCTTTTCCTGGAGTCCAAGGTATTGACTGGACTCAGTTGCATCAGACAGGTGCTCTCGGTCTGGGTTCGCCCGCTCCCGCTGGCCCAGCACTCAGGCCACCTAGGGCATTCACATGCCCGTCTTTCCACAGTGATCAGCCTTTAATGACCCTAGGGGATGGGCATTCCCTGTCCTACCTCAGAGTGGGCAAAACCATCTGCCCTCCTGGGTTTCACACAGTGAGGACCAGGTACCAGAATCCAAGCTGATGGTTTGAGCAACTTCCTCTTCAGAAATGGGAGGTGGGCCAGGCACTGCCCACGGGGTATGGGTTGGGCCAACCGTCTATAGTACTTGTAGGCTCTAAGGCTGGATAAGCCCCCAAAAAGCTTTCCCCAGGGACCTGAGGAGACTAAGGTATCTAACGGGGGTGTTGCTGTGTTATGTTTGGGTTTTCCGGCACACCCAGGAGCCCTGGCCCAGCTTTCACTCTTGCCTCCTTCCTGCCGGACCTCAGACCCACCCTGCTCAGACCCACCCTGCCGGTCCACCAGTCTCTGCGAACACATACTTATGGTTAGACACCTTGTCTTGAATAACGCAAGAGTGACAGGGGTCACTTGTAAGACAGGTCAATCCTTCCAAAGCGCAGCTCTGAGCTCATGGTCAGCAGCATTCCCGGCTTTAGTTTTGAAACTCCACCCCCTCTGGTCATAGTGCTGTCCCTGAAAAAGACTCAGACTTTGACCTTGAAGACCCCTCTGTCCCTGAATAGAAATAAGTGTCTAAGAGGGTCCCAACCATATACCCAAGTCACCAGTCCTGGCTCTCAGAAGTGCTCAGTGTCTGACAGTGATTGACCCCAAATGTCCTGGAAAGTAGATCCGCTGCCATCTCCCCCCAACCCACCCACATCAGCCACTTGTCAGCACCTCAGCTGTGACTGCACTGGCCCCCAGCTCACTCATGTCTGCCATGGCTCTGCCGCCACCCTTCTTTTCCTTCTCTGCTCCCCCTTTGCCTCCACACTTGTCTTTGTTCTCAGCTTTCTATTCTCTGCTCGGCTGTTTCTCTGTGTCATTCTTCTGCTCACATGATTGTCTTTTTGTCCATCTGACCTCTTCTCATGGAGACCCATGTCTGGCATCTCCTGGACCAGGATGAGTCATGTTCACATACACTTCTCAAGAGGGCCCTCCTGTGGGGACATACATTTGCAGCAGAGCATGAACACTCCGGGCATGCCCTGGGGGCACTCGTGAGGCTGGCCTCACTACTGCAGGGATCTGGAGGCTCTTGGCAGGGTGGGCCTAGAGCATCGCATGGGAGCAGCTACTCCTCCTGGCCTTGCATTGGACCATAGCTTGGACTCCACAGTGTTGGGACAGAGGCCATTGTCCAGGAGATCGTTTAGGAACCAGGGGATCAGTTGGAGGCTAAGGCTCTCTTGTCTCACTGATCTACTGGCTGCTGATTATGAGAGCAGCAGGCCATACTCAGGGATGCTATGGACCACAAAGGTCTCCAGTTGTACCCCCTCCTGTTCAGTCACTAGCCCCCAAAGTCATTATCCTTGGTGAGACAGAAGTTAGTGACATTTTAACATAATGTCCCTCCACTGGGTGGGGACGGCTGCTCAGCGTCAGAGCCTAAGCACTGGCTGACCTGCATCCACAGGAAAATCCCAGGTAAGGCAGGCAGAGGCAGCCTGGATGCTGAACTCCTCAGGGGCACCTGCACCAAAAAGAAAACAGACACTAAGACCTAGTGCACCCCATGGCTCATAGTCTGGACCCTTCAGGCCAGGCCAGCTGCCCAGAGTCTCTTCAGATGCAGGTTGTGTTAGAAGAGACAAGGCCTTAGAGTTCTCCAGAAAGGTTCTGAGGTGGGGCTTCTGAGGAATTCACTGGCAAGAGTGACCAGAGGAGAACCCTTAATAGAAGAAAGGGAGGCATCCAAAGACACCCTTAGTGCAGGCTTTTCACCTCAGGCTGCTCCTGGAGAGAGGCATCCCTCCCTCTCAGGGAGGAGGGAGTTCCAGGGAGGCTTTGGAAACAAATGATTCCCGCCCTCCTTGCGATTGATCTAGGCATATTGGGGTGCATGGGCCCCTCTGGATGTCTTCCATGACGCCCCGAGCCCATCCCTTCCTCTGAAGAGTGTCTCGTACAGGTACAGGCCCTTACCCCTGGGACGTTTGATTCTTCTGTCCCTTGCTGGCAGCACCCTGGTCTATGAACTCAGTCAACACCGGCTGTGAGAAAAGGTCACCTCCACTTCCTGACCTTTCTCTTTCCTGCTGCAGAGAGATCAAAGGACATCGCATTGGTGGCAGTTCCTGTCATCAGCCCTAATGGATGTGTCCCATTAGCACAGGGGTTAGGAGGAGAGGCCGGCAGCAGAGGGGCAGAGGACCTCAGATCTGAGCCGCAGACAGACAGAAGGCAAGAGGGAGGGACAAGAAGATCCAAGCCCACCCCAGAGGTAGAGGAGAGTTAAGGGTGCTCACACTTAGTCTGCCCCATTGGGGGTGCCTAAGAGCCATCCTGCATGGAGGAGACATGGGAACACCTCTGGGAGGGGAAAGGCCCTCTCTGAACTCCTATAGCCCTGATGTCTGCTGTTCTGTGCTTAGCGATCCCTGTATCCATCCTGGTGACAGGTCTACGGGCTTGGGGATCAGAGGCACAGCGCTACTCTGAAGCTAGAGCACAAGGCTCTGGGCAGGGGGTGGGTAGGAGAACTCTGCCCCGTGTCCCAGCCCTGATCAGTGCTGCTCCTCAGTCATACTTCCTTTGAACCTGTTAACTGGTCCTTGGCAGGATGCTGTCATTACGCTACGGAAGTTCCAGCTAACGGTGCAGAATGTAGAGTAGGATAGGTCACCTCCTGGAAGCCAGCCAGGCCTCAGGACACCGACTGTGCTCACACCCCACTGTTCCGTGCCCGGGAGGCTGGAGAATTGACATTCCCACCCATGAGTGCTCACTCATAGCCCTGTGAGACCTACAGCCAGGACCAGACTGTCATCTAATCAGGGAATGGAGTTAGCTGGGCCTAACTCGTGATTCAGTGGGCTAGCCAGGAACAGCTGGGAACGATCAGGCCCCTTCCAAGGTGCAGGGATCTTGGAATCCCCAGCGCCAGTCCCCAGCCTGGTGTCTGGCTGCTCCCCTGAGGCCCAGAGCTGACTCTGTGCTCCCAGGAAGCTTCTGCCCGTTGGCTTCCAGCACTTTGCCACCCCAGACAAACCATCGGTAATTGACTTTAATGAAATATGGAGACACTTTTATTGATGACGATCCTATCTGGAGACAGAAGAGCAATAGTGAAACTGCACCTTCCCTGGGCCGGGCCAGGGGCCAGGCTGTTTCCACAGACCCCTGGGGACCCTCTGAGACACGGTGCTGATGGAAATCAGGCGGTGATCTGGTGTGTCCTCATGTCACAGATGGGAGGCAGGGCAGGAACTAGTCTCTGGATCTCTTGAGTCCAGCAAGTTAAGAGTTCCCCGGGGATTCTGCGCTACAGGCAGGTGGGTGGGAGGCAGCTTGCCCCTAAATTAGGGCCAGATCAAGCTGGGAAGCTACAAGGCAGGGTGGGAGGGGGAAGAGAACAGGGCTTTGTCCGACTATAAGGCAGTAACTACTCTTGCAGGAGACAGTCACCTTGCGGTGACGTAGCTGGTGTACGTCCTGGCTACACTGCTGAGATGCAGGCCACCTTCCCTATGCTGACTTCATTTCATTGCTCACTGGGGATTCAAATGCCAGCACCACTTCCTCCGGATGACAAGCTCAGAGCTTCTCCCCAAGTGGCCAGCTCAGAGGACTTAGGAGAGCAGACACAAGTCCATGAGGAAGAGGGAACCCTCATGTAGTGTGTAGCTTTGACCTGGAAGTACTAACCCTAGTGAGGCTTCTGGTAACTGCCATGCCTACCTAAGACCTGCCCCTGGGGCGTGGCCAGCACAGGAGCCCTTAAGACATATCGGCCCTCTTGGTTCCTGGTAAAGCTGGATGCTGGATGGCAAACCAAGTCAGAGTTCTCCAGAGAACCCAGCTGGACTGCACCTCACCTCTCCCGGATCCTGTAACCGACCCCTTTACTAGCTATAAGTTACCCCCAAATAAACCTCCTTTTTAAACTATGTGGAGTCGCCTTGATAAATCCCCACGATACCCCCTTTCCTGTCAATCAATGCCTTCTGCCAGACTTGAGCCATCGCTACCATACTTGGCCAGCCTCGCCATGGCAAGAGCTCGAGCATCTGCAAGTAGAAGGTAGGTGTCCTTCTAAGGGGCCCTAGCAGAAGGTGCCTCGTCACCTCCTGAGGAGCATCCACGCCTTCTTTCATCCATACAGGCCATGGTAAAGTCAAAGGCAGCCTTGGGGAATGTGGTCAGGCATCGCACGGACACCAGCTGTCTCCATGAGCCTGAAGGCCAGACGCCTGTGGGAACTTGGTTGCCTGTTTGTCAAATGAGGACAGTCCTGACGGTGTTCATCTGAGGCCACCCATGCCAAGCTGATAGCACAGGAAATCGAGGCATTAGGCTGGAGGCTGCAGAGCCAGCAGGGTCGAGGTTGATGGCAGGGGTGGCGCCGTGAGGTAAGGTAGGCCATGGTGGGCTGACCGAAGAAGTAGAGGGGCATTGTCACCAAGAGCAGGAATGAAGGGACATCACCACATTCGCCTGGCCTGGCCTTGCAGTGACATGACACACGACTGTCCTTTACTACCCAGAGCCCTTGGCTAAGGACACCTCAGATGAGACTGTCCATGGACTCTACTTCCTAGCACAAAGTATTCAGAGTCATCTCATCTGTGGACCTACGTGGATCCCTCCAGTCCTCCCCAAGGTGCCTATTGATCTGCTAAGCCAAGTCAGGAGATTGAGCACGGAGCTCAGAGGTGGGGCTGCCTGTAAGCAAGAATTGCTGATGCTCTTTAGCAGCAGACAGCCTCATGCAATATGTAACACTACATTATCCTGGGCTCCCAGCATGGACGGAGCCATAGCTGTGGAGCCTGATGCTCCTTGAAAGAGGCCTGGGGTGTTCCAGAGTGCTGGGCTGGGGGGCAGGTGGCCTGGCTCTGTGGTGGAGCTTGCAGGCCCTGTGCTCCTCACTGCAGCTCCGTTTCCTCCCTCTGTGGACACGAGGTGGGCACCATTGTCACTTTCTCCCAAAACAGTGTCTGTGGTAGGTACTAAAGTCCTCACACTGCCCACGTGCTCACAAAGCCAGGTGAGTCCATAGGCTCTTTCTCAATACGATTCCAAACTGCTATACCCCTGCTGCCTGCACAGGTGAGCAAAGTCAATGTAATTTGCCGTCCTCCGTGTTATGGCCCCTTTCAGAATAATTATTGGGGGGTTCTTAATCATCACTATACCATGCCCACCTCCTAATGTTTCCAGACTCTGTATTAACATGTTTCCCGTGCTTGATACAACAGGGCCAGAAATGTACTGAAGAGAGGGTCCATGACAAGCCACATGATCCTGCTTATATGCCAGCATGCAGAAAGGGACCCAGCACTGTGTGCTCTGCCAAGGCCCCTGTGGAGGAAGGTGAGGGCTAGAAGAATCTTTCTTGCTTCAGGTTTTCTAAGGAGATCTTCCAGGATCCATGTTCCTGCCTGTGGGAAGCTCCTCTTCGCGTATGTTCTGAAGGATAGATAAAGATGGCCCAGCCTACAGCCAGAACTGAACCTCCACTGCTGCCCTTCCTCCCAAAGCTCCTCTCAGATTTCTGCTGTGACCTGCAGAGTTGACCCAGACTGGGTACCACTGGCTTTGCCGAACAGGCTTCTCTTGCCAGCATTAGAGACAGAGACACTGTCATCACTATCAGGCTAGGAAGTAGAGTAGATTTGTGTTCAAGCCCTGTTGTTTGCGAGGAGGTAAGGTGTGTGTGTGTGTGTGTGTGTGTGTGTGTGTGTGTGTGTGTGTGTGCTCACTTTGCCTCTTAGGGCTTCAGTGATATCATCTGTAAATGGCATTGGTGGTATAGATGTGACAGTAGCTGGGAGAACTATGTGCATGTCAGGGATACCCAAGATCCTGGCATTGGTAGAACCATGAGTGGAGGCTCAGATCCACTCCTCAAAATGACTTCCTAGGAGCTGGGGAGATAGCACAGTGAGTGAAGTGTTCCCCAAACAAGGGGAAGACTCAGGCTCAGCTCCTCAGCACCCACACAAATGCCCAGTTGACATGCTGGCCTGTAAGGAATCTTGGGTTTTGAAAACAAAGAAGGGGACCACTGGAGCAAGGTGGCATCAGCAAGCTCTGGGTTCAATTGAGAGACCCTGCCTTAATGAAGAAGGTGGAGAGTGATCAAGGTAGACTCCGGTCATCAGCCTCAGGCCTTCACACATATGCCCACACACAGGCTCATGCACACAAACATGTCCACACACAGGCTTGTACATACAACACACACACACACACACACACACACACACACAGAGGCACCAATACACATGTAAACATTCATATATGCATATATGACACACACATATATAAATAAAGTCATATTATTCACATTAAAAATGCTTTGTAGGGCCGGGCGGTGGTGGCGCACGCCTTTAATCCCAGCACTCGGGAGGCAGAGCCAGGCGGATCTCTGTGAGTTTGAGGCCAGCCTGGGCTACCAAGTGAGCTCCAGGAAAGGCGCAAAACTACGCAGAGAAACCCTGTCTCGAAAAAACCAAAAAAAAAAAAAAAAATGCTTTGTAGGGTTGGGGAAATAGCTCAGAGGATAAGGTGCTTGCTGTGACTTGAGTTCAGATTCCCAGAACTCATGTAAAAGTTGAGTGCTGCAGTAGCACACATCATAACCCCAGTGTTAGGGGAGTGGGGCAGAGACAGGCAGGTCCTGGGGTCTTGCTGGCCAGCCAATCTAGCTGAAACCATCTGCTCCATGTTCAATGAAAGAACTTGTCTTAGGAAATAAGATGGAGAGGGTTACAAGAAGATGCCCAGTGCCAACCTCTGGCTTCCACATGTCTGCATACACATGTGCACATATCCATGCACACACATAGAAATCAACTTGTGAACCATGGGACTCAATATTCAAAGGGAGATCCTTGTTGTTGATTCAGAAGGCAGTGTTGAACTGAAAGTCTAGGGACCTATTTTTAAATCTCAGTTCTGCCTCCATCCCCTGGGTGGCAGCCAGTAGGGAGTACCCTTCTGTGTCTTAACATCTTGTTTACAAAGAGGGGATAGTGGAGTCTGGGGAACTAGCTCAGTGGATAAAAGTATCTGCTGCACAAGATGAGGATCTGAGTTTGTATCCTCAACATCAGTGTAAAAAGACAGACATGGCCATGTACATGCCTATAATACCAACCCTGGCAGTGTGTGTGTGTGTGTGTGTGTGTGTGTGTGTGTGTGTGTGTGTGTGTGTGTGTGTAGGGGGATGCAGACATGAGAATAACCAGGGCTTTCTGGCTGCCACCTTAATTTCAGGTTGAGTGAGAGAGACTTTGTCTTAAAGGAATAAGGCAGAGTGATAGAGAAGGACACCTGATGTTCTCTGGCTTCTTAGTGCACACCTAGGCACACATCACACGCACACACACACACACACACACACACACACACACACACCACCGCACAGTGGACTCTACTTTCTTCTGGAGGTCCTGGAAACCTTATCATACATACACAGACACACACTTCAGAAAAGCAAATATAACAGTATTTTAAACACATGGCTATTCTTGAGGGACATTTCTAGAGACAGAAATGAAGAATGAGAACTATCAAATATAAAATCTTTGCAGTGACAAGGAGCCAAGGGACAGTCACCTTGCTGAGGAGTGGGGAGTCGTTACATTGATGATCTTCCTAGGAACCCACTGCCATTAGCACCAAAATCCAATCAAGTATTTTAGTGGTGCGTGCCTTTAATCCCAGAACTCAGGAGGCAGAGACAGGCAGATCTCTGAGTTCAAGGCCAGCCTGGTCTACTGAGTGAGTTCCAGGACAGCCTGGGCTACACAGAGAAACCCTGTCTCCAAAAAAAAGTGGTATTTTTTTTTTTTTTTTTTTGGTTTTTCGAGACAGGGTTTCTCTGTGTAGCTTTGCGCCTTTCCTGGAACTCGCTTTAGAGACCAGGCTGGCCTCGAACTCACAGAGATCCGCCTGCCTCTGCCTCCCGAGTGCTGGGATTAAAGGCGTGCGCCACCACCGCCCGGCGGTATTTTTTTTATATATATAAAACATAGCATTTGCATTTGACCTACGTGCAGTCTTCGTGTCCTCACATTTGTGTCTAGATTCCTTACACAACCATCGCTGTGCAAAGCCGATCTGAACTGCAGGGCTGCAGGAGTGGAAGAGGAAGTAAGACTGTTTGGGACGCAGAACGCTCCCCCACACTTTCAACTCCAACCTCACAGTTCTTTGGAAGAAAAGAAAGAAAACCTTCAGATTCATAGCGAACTGCAAGAAGCCTAAGGTAGTAAAAAGCAGCCTAAAATGACAATGAAGCCCTCATTTCAGAAGTTATTATAAAGTTACAGCACTCAACAGTGTGCAGCCCGCCTCAGGATAGACATATAGCCCGAATGCTATAAAACTAAAAGTCTGGTTTATATGGTCAATTGATTTTGGCACGGAAGCTAACCACTCAGTGTGGAGAGAGCAATCTGTAACAAATAGTGCTGGGACAGCTGGATTTCCATCCTCAGATGGTGGAGTGGAGCCCCTGCCTTACACCCTACTCAAAAATTAACTCAAGGCCAGGGGTGGTGCACGCCTTTAATCCCAGAACTCGGGAGGCAGACGCTGGCAGATCTCTGAGTTTGAGGCCAGCCTGGTCTACAAATCAAGTTCCAGGGCTACACAAGGAAACACTATCTTGAAAAAAATCAAAAACAAACAAAAATTAACTCAAGGGGCTGAAGAGATGGCCCAGCACTTAAAAGTGCACACCACTCTCGCCAAGGACCCAGCACCAACATCTGGTAACTCACATTCTCCTGTAACCTCAGCTCCAGGAGGATCCACCACCTCTGGCCTCCTCAAGCACCTGTACTCACGTGTGCAGACTTACACACAGACATATAATTAAAAATGATAAAGTAAATCTTGAAAAATTAACTCACCAGCCTAAGTATGAGAGATATGCAACTCTTAAAGGATAGAAATAAAGCTGTATGACTTTGATATGGCAATGGATATAGTACTTTGTTAGGCTACTTTCCATCCCTGTGATAAAACACCTGAGACAATCACTTTATAAGGAAGAAAGTTTATTTGTCTCAGGTGGTACTTCAAAGATCAGACCACATTCAGGGGGCTCTGTCGCCTTTGGGCCTGTGGTATGACAGGACATCACAGCAGAGTGTCTAATGAAATAAGCCTGCTCGCCTCAGAGGCCATGGAAGAGGGGGTAAGGCAGAATCCAAACGCTCCTTTCCAGGTACGACCAGAGTCTTCTAATTTGAACTCCATCAACTTTAAAACTTGATATCCAAACGTCAGCCAAATAAAAAGACAACCTACAAAATGGGAGAGGATGCTTGTAAATTTCATTTCTGGTAATTATCTAGTATTCAATGTGTATATAAGAACTTCTAAAATGTAGTGAGTTCAAAGCCACCCTGAACTATATGAGATTGATTCAGCCTAGGAGAGAAACAGAGCCAGGCAGCGGTGGCACACACCTTTAATCCCAGCACTTGAGATCTCATGCCTTTGCTACCAGTATTTGGGAAGCACACATGCCATTAATCCCAGCACTAGGAAGGAAGTGAAATGGCTGGGTGGAGAAAGGCAAATAAGGCCTGAGGAGACAGGAACTAGAGCCCCTTTCGGCTGAGGACTCAGAGGCTTGCAGTCTGAGGATTCGTGGAGATAGGTTCTCACCTTCCATTCGGCCTGAGGATTCGGTAGTGGTGAGAAGTTTCTCTAGTGGCTTGTTCTTTGTCTCTGGTCTTTCAGCTTTCACCCCAATATCTGGCTCAGGGTTTTTTTTTTTTTTTATTATAAGACCATTTAGGGTTCACATTACACCTGTGTCAGTTCCCTGTGCCTGAGTTAACAAGCCACTGACACTTTGGTCATCTAGGACAGCAGGGACAATTTCTGAATCCAAAAGACAGAAACTAAGACTTTGAAGAAGCAGGGCTGTGCTCCCCAGGGGCTGGAGACATGGCTCCTTCTCTCCTCTTCCAGCTTCTGTGGCTGCCCTAACACCCTAGGTGATGGCTACCTCATGCCAGTGTGTGCCTGGCACTTCACACCCACCTCTCCTGTGGAGGTCTGGGTCCATGTTCCTCCGCTTTTCTCCCAAGGACACATGTAATGGCATAAAAGCGCTTTCCTCCTTCAGGATCCTTTATCTAGTTGTGTCTCCAGCCACACCATGTAGGATTCACAGGTCCCGAGGAAGAGGGTGTATACACACTTACTGTAGAACTTGCTAGCAGCCCACACCATCCATTGCCCTTAGAAAAGAGAGCAGAAACAGTGCCACCACACTGACAGAACTCAGGAAGGGAGAGGAAGGAGGGAGGGACTCCTAGAAAAAGCCCGGGCACAAGATTGAGTGTCAGAAGCAAATCTTGGCCATCAGCTTCCTGAACAGACGACCAGACTGGACGCAAAAGCAAAATTCAGTATTTAGCAAGAGTCACAGCAACAGGAAAGCCAAAGGCAAGAGGCTTGAGTAAAAGGCCACAGAAATGGTCCTCGGAACACAGTGTTGGCATAGCGATACGAAAGCCCAGACAAAACAGGCTTTTAGACACAGGCATCAACCACCAAATGGCACCATGGACAAAGTCTTCAAAGAAGTCAGAATTTGAAGACAGAAAAAGGCATTTCCTCAAAGCTGCAGAGTCCCACATGGCTGGCTCCCAGAGACACAGCTCGACCTTGCCCTGCTCCCCTCCCCGCCATGGCCTCGTCATCCAAGGAGCACTGGTTGGGCCTCACTGGTCGGCACCGTGTGCTGGGAGCTCCCTGAACCACTTCCGCAGAGACTCCGGAAATGGCGCCGGGGCGTCAGCAGGGGTAATCTCAGGCATGTTGAAAGTATGACCTGAAGGCGGTCATTGCATGGGGATGGGACTACATCCAAAGTGAGTTGATGTACAGACAATGGCGGCGTGGCTACAAAGATACGTGAGTAAGTCAGGAATAGACAGGGAGGGCTGACTCTTAGGGTCAGGGAGGAACGGTGACCAGAGTCTGGCCTGACTTAGTGTCCTGGGCCAGTGGAATCCTCTCACTGTCTGTGAGATCACAGAGGCTTCAACTGGGAAAGATGTGAGCTTGCTGGTCCTTGAAGCCAGGGCAGTATGACCTATGCATGAACCCAGATCTTCAGCACACTTACTGTAGGCCAGGCCTTCCCTACCAAGGATGCTCCCTGATCCCACAGTTTCTCTCCACCCTGTGAGCCCAGTGGACAGGAACTCCTCACCCGACCCAGGGCCACACTGTCCACTGAGCTGAGAAGCTTCTCAGGACCACTGGCCATAATCTCCAGCACCTCCCTCCCCAACCACACACCCTCCTACCCCCACCCCACTCCCATCCCCCAGACCAGAATTTTCAACTCAATCCCATGAATCTCAAAATGTATTAGAACTATTTTTGTGTTTAAGAGCCAGTATTGATCTTGGAAGGAGCCATTTTTAGGCTGTCTGAAGACTTCTGGGTTCTTGTGCTGAGTCTTGAGTCACGACAGGGAGGAGGAGATGAGGAGCATCTCTCCTTCAAGCATACCTACCCACCCACTGACTACCTTTTCTGGGCACACCCCCCACACACAAACAGCACTGGTAGATTTGATAAGAAATACAGTCTTCCCTGGATAAGAGAAGGTCGTTCTCTCACACTTCCTGTAGCACATTCTAGACTTCCAGGGGACTTAGACTAACCAGACACTCTGAGGGCTGCAGAAACCTCCATGAGCTAGCTAGAGTGGAAGAAACCATGCGACTCCCACAGGGGGAAGGGGGACAGGTGATATGGAGGTGAGAAAGTCCTCCCGATTCAGATCGCCTCTGAATGGCCGTGGGACCTGGGACAGTTGTCTGAGCCCTCCTAGGCACAGAGCTCTCAACCGGTCATAGCTGGTTGACGGAGCCCACCTGCACAGGGCCTTTGCGTTGTTTGCATTTACTGGTGCCCGTCATGGGAGTATGTGACACAGGTCACGGTTACAAAGTACACAAAACAACATTTACAAAGTATAAAGTATATGCCTGGGGACTTACTAGTGAGGGGCTTCAGATAGGCCTGAAGTCTTGTCTGCTCAGCCAGAGCTGTCCCTAAGGCCCCCTAGACCCCAGCGATGGAAACTGGGGTACCTCGAGCTGCTGGCATGGATCTCAGAGCCTGTGATAGATGTATCAGTTTGACCGATTCACAGAGTGCCTGAGTATTTGGCCAGCTAGTAGCCTGGGTAGGTCTGTGAGGATGTCTCTGGGGAAGTGGAGCAGGATGCTCCCCCTGATATAGTTGGGCCTCAACTGAATACTTGAAGCCCTAAGTTGAATAAAAACAGGTATTTCTGTCCTATACTTTAGTCTGAGACACTGGTGTTTTCCAGCCTATGGATTTGAAGTTGAAGACAGGATCTTTCAGGGTCTTGAGTCCATCCCCCTTCAGACTGGAACTCACGCCATCAGTTCTCCAGGGTCTCCTTGTCCATTGTAGATCTTGGGACTTCTCAACCTCCACACTGATGGGAACAAATTCCTTATAATAAATCACTCTGGGTGTCTCCAGCTAGGTAGACAGGCATACAGATGTGTATGTATCCATTTTGGGTTCTGTTCTTGTGAATAATTTTAATATAGAAACAAGAGTGTAGGGTGGCTAAGGCCCATTACACTAGGACAGATCTACCCTTTCTGTGACACCAGGAAGAACTCCTCATGTAGAGCACAATGGCCCTGCCACCTTGGCTGGCCATTCCAGGGTCCAAAAGTTCAGCTGTGGCCATGTGCAGAGGGAACAGACTCTGACTTGTGCTTCTGTGAAGAGGCATGACCCAAGCAGTTGGGGTGACTTAGACACCGAGGCAGCATGGTCTGGGTGAGCTCCTACTCTCTGTGAACCTTAGAGTCCTTCCTTCCTGTGAACTAAGGCACCCCCAGGCTTGAGATGCCTCATGCAGTGTCTGAAACATAGCTAATATCAGGAAATATTAACTGGTAGGAGAAAAACACAAGCAGGGAGCTGACCTTCACAGGAGGACCGGGTTTGTCTTGGCCATCGACAAAGAATCCCTGCTTGGTCTATAGCTGAGAAGCCTAAAGCCTGATGACATGTCAGGAATTGTCTGGCTGGACCCCACATCTGTCCAGCAAACTGCACCTCCTGGAAGTAGAGGCCTCATGGCCCCACTGGATGAGCTTCTGGGGTCATGGCTTTGAAACATTACTATTTCTGGAGTCCTCTGGATACCCAGCACTACTGGTGTGCCCAAGAAGCAAGATCAAGTCTGCATCCATGTCTTAAGTCACAGCTTGGCCACCGGCACCTATGAAAACCTATTCTTAGAGATCTTTCAATACCCTAGTCAGGTTCCTGTCCCATGACAGCTAGTCCCAAAACTAACCTCCAAGGCTGCTGCCTGGGCCTGGGCTCGAGGGAGGGATGGACTGATGCAGGTGGTCCATCCCTGAATGGTACGCACATGGACTGAACTGATCTCCCAAGAGTATCTACCCTTCATGACCTGGGGAATGCCTGGCAAGTTCAGAGGGAAAGAGGAGGGGTGGTGTGGAACTGTAGCCTGAATAGGTCAGAAATGCTCCAGAGAGAGTGACAGTGAGTTTGTGGACCAGCTGGGCCCCCCACTGTGATTCCCCCATGGTCTCATGACTGTGTAGCTAACCTGGCATAGGTAGGAATTGTTGGGCTTTACAAAGGAGCATGGTTGGGAATCTCCCACCCTGTATAACAGCACTGGATGAATCTATGGGACAACTGGTACCGTAGCCACTGAAGCTACTGTAGAGTCAGGCTTTTGTCTCAGAACAGCTGCGGGAGTGAACACAAAAGGACTAGCAGAGACTGTATAAAGAGGTTGATGCCTCCCCTACCTATGGAGCATCAAGATGGGCAGGAGGCTTCCCTGGTGTCTTGGGGGCCGGTCAGGATGTGTGGGCTTCTAGCACACCTCCATAGGACCTTTACAGGGATAGTACCAATGCCTTAGACCCCATTGCAGACAACCCAGCTGGGCTCCCTGTGGTGGTTTGAAAGAAAATGGCCCCATAAGGGGTGGCACCATTAGGAGATGTGGCCTTGTTGGAGGAAGTGTGTCACTGTGGAGGTGGGCTTTGAGGTCTCCTAAGTGTATTTGGAAGGTTTCTCCGGTCTTGCCAGGCCCCTGCAGTCCTGTGGCCCGCTTTATAAAATTATCACTCAGAAGCTTATATTAATTATAACTCCTTGGCTATTAGCTCAGGCTTATTATTGACTAGTTCTTACATTTAAATTAACCCATAATTCTTATCTATGTTGAGCCATGTGGCTTGGTACCTGTGGGGCATACATGGGCTGCAAAGAGGGTGCCAAGAGAAATTCAGATAAATAGAGCTTAAGCTTTAAGGTGTTTACTACGCAGAGAGTGGATACAAATGGTGAGAAAGAAAGTTAGCTCAAGTTATTTATGCTAAGATAAGATACTAAAAAACAAGAGATAGTGTCAGGACATAAACAACTTGTAAATAGGGTGCCCTTTAAAATGATTGGTTGGTTCCTTCACCCCCTCCTAGGGTTTGGAGGTTTTCTGGTATAAAAGAGGCTTACTGCCTATTAATAAAGGAGTTCTTGCTTGACTTGACTCCCTGCTGCGCTGCGTCTGATTGTCTCCAGGTAAGAGGGAGGCTGGGGAACGGGCGAGTGGTACGCACTTACCTTTCCTCAGTTCCAGGCCACCTCTTCACGGGTGACCTAAGTTCCCAGTGGGGCAGGTCCTCACAGGTACCTTTTCTCAGTTTGGCGTTCTCCTCTTGCTTCATCTGCATCTGGCTGGCGACTCCTGACTCAGGCCTCCTCTTCCCAGAATTCTCCTCTCTGCTTGCTCCGCCTATACTTCCTGCCTGGCTACTGGCCAGTCAGCACTTTATTAAACCAGTGTACAAGGGCATTATCCCGCAGCACCTGTGCTAGGCCTAGTGGGGAGCCTCCTCCTGCCTGTGGATCGAGATGTAGAACTCTCAGCTCCTTCTCCAGCACCACGTCTGCCCGCACACTGTCACGCTTCTCACTATGAAGATGATGGACTAAACCTCTGAAACTGTAAGCTAGCCCTAAATTAAATGAAATGTTTTCCTTTGCAAAAGTTTCCATGGTGGTGTCTCTTCACAGCCATAGAAACCCTAAGTAAGACACACCCCAAGGAGGAACATTGCAGCACATCACTCCTAAGGAGTCTTGGAGCACAGAGGGCAGGAGAGAAGACAGAGTAAGAGGCAGGGGGATGGCTCCAAGGCTCCCTAGACCAGGGAATACAGGGGAAGACAGGTCTGCGTCTGGGTGTCCTTCCTGCTGTTTTACATAGGGAGAAAGGAGGAAGTCCTGAAAACCTTACCTTCCTCAGTGGAGACAGTGTAGCCCAGGGCCACCTCCCAGGACCCCCGGGTTCTGAGATGGAGTCCCTAGGGGCCCACTCCTGCTAACTGTCTATACTATCACAGGCAAGACGGTGTCATTTCTAAGAGTGGTGGCCTTTCATGCTGGCACTCTGTGGGGGACCAGACCCCACACTTATTTACCCCAGGAACTCTTGAGAATGAGGGATAAGAGACTTAGTCAGAAATAGTGAGGAGACAGACAGAAAGAAAACACAGGATAGACTCGGGTGGGCCTGGATCCTTATCCACTGGCCCAGGACTTTATTCCAAAGGTCTATTTATAACAATGCCAAAAGACCTTCCCCTTGCTAATTATGGTCACCTGGTACCCAGGCCCATGGTCCAATCAACCTCTTATGCAGTCCTGCTGGGTACAGCTACTAGGAAACCTAGTGGGCTCCAACAGCACTCAGACTGGCCTCAAGAATGGGGACATTGCCTTCAGCAGGCTCCTGTGCAGTGAAGCCTACTTGACCAGCTTTTCCAGTCTGGGTTGTCATCTTGCATGCACTGAGGTAGCAACACAAGCTAGCTACCAAGAGCAGCATCTTCTTGGCTCAAGAAAGACAACCTTCAGCAGAAAAGACCCCTGAAACACAGATATCTGGAATCTTCCCCTAAACTTCTTAACCCACATTCAGGCTTCATTGGACCACAGTGAGAACATTCAGCTCTCTCTGTGTGAGGAGAAGGCCATGGAAACTTCCTGCTTCACATTTCTACAGGAATAAGTCCTGGTGCGTCACAGCAAAGTGGGACCAGGGGTTCTCTGGGGGATCCTGCTGTGGGATGGTCTGTATGTCAAATTACTCTGATTGGTCAATAAATAAAACACTGATTGGCCAGTTGCTAGGCAGGAAGTATAGGTGGGACTAACAGAGAGGAGAAAAGAAAGAACAGGAAGGCGGAAAGAGTCACTGGCAGCCGCCACCATAACAAGCAGCATGTGAAGATACTGGTAAGCCACGAGCCACATGGCAAGGTATAGATTTATGGAAATGGATTAATTTAAGCTATAAGAACAGTTAGCAAGAAGCCTGCCATGGCCATACAGTTTGTAAGCAATATAAGTCTCTGCGTTTACTTGGTTGGGTCTGAGCGGCTGTGGGACTGGAGGGTGACAGAGATTTGTCCTAACTGTGGGCAAGGCAGAAAAACTCTAGCTACAGGATCCTTGGGAAGCCTCCACCTTACTAATTCCAGCGGGTCTTCCAGGAAGCAGCAGAATGTCCTTGAGTTGCTGTCCCCTAGGCTGTTTGGGGGTCAGGAAAGGGGGCTGGCTGGCTGTATGGTGGTCAGCTGGTAACTATGAGAGGCTCTTGGGCCCTGGACAAATGAGACATGGTAGCGGGTGGGGGGAGGCGGTGCCTCCTGCCTAGGTCAGATGTTTCTCAGAGCAGCTCATGTGTCCTGAATTGCTCCCTTAAGGTTCGTGGTTTCCAGGAAATCTGGGGATTTGGGTCCACTGGGAATCTGACTTTGATCTTTCAGCTGCGTTCTCTCTCGTACCCATTCTGTAATGAGTTCATGTCTGTCAGGAGCTTCAAGGCTGGCTCTGAGCTCAGGATCTTCCATAGGATGGATCATGTCCCAGACTTTCTGAAGAATGTTTGAGATTGGTGGGAGGATCAATAAAACTTCCAGTTAAACTTGACAGAACACTTTCTACAATTTCTCTATCTGCAATTCCCAACAAAATAGCCACAATTAAATCCGAAGGTCTGAAACCCACAAGGAAAAGTAGTCACACGCTGAATAGTGATTTTCCATCAACAGATGTGACAGTGGTTGCATAAGATTATAATGGAGCTGAAAAGTCCTTTTCCTTAGTGACATTTTAATTATTAATGTCATAGCACAACATACAAGTCACATATGTCTGGTGATTCTGGTTCAAAGAAGCCCTGTGCTGCCAGTTACACAAAGTGTTACCAGCCCCTGGACTTTAACAGGCCCCCCAGACCTTAGCACAACTGACGCCATGATGGGAGTACCATTCAAGCCATAAAATCCAGCACGTAGGCAGCACCACCTGCCAAAATGAGAACAAAGACCTGATCCATCAAAGCCCATAGCTCTGGAAAAGTCCCTAACTGTACCAACCTTGCTTTTCAGCTTCTGTGGTTTCACTTCTGGCTAACTGTTCTTGCTAACTGAAATGTGTCAACCCAGGATGTGTTTTTTTGTGCTTAAAACTTCAACTCGAGAAAGGCTTGGGACTGCACCGGGGTCCTGAACACCCAGTGTACTCACTGGCCAGTTCATAAAGACTTACTATTTGGCCTGAACTCACGTCTGAGTAGTCTTCTCTGGTAGATCCATCACAACAAAAATCTCAGTGCAGGGCTGTGAATGTAGCTCAATGTAGGTTATGTCCTCAGCATGTGTGGGGCCATAAGTTCAAGCCTTAGCACCACACACAGAAAGTATAATTGTGCCCAGCATGTAATAATTGATGATGATAGCAAATAACTATGCTACTGGCTATGTTTCTACTCTCTATTATTATTTTAATGTATACATCTGTCTACTCATAAAAGGTGTGAACAGCGTGCAGCATTATACTTAAAAACTGTGAACAGTGTGCAGCATTACACTGGCCATTTTTTACACTGCATGCTTGCTGGGTTTCTTTACTGCATACTTGAATTTTTTTCCATTTTCCCTGTGTGTTTTGTGTGGGAGAGGGTTCATACCATGGTGTGTATGTGGAGATCAGAGGACAACTTGCAAACGTCTGTCCTATCCTTCTACCCTAGAGTCCTGGGATGGAGCTCAGGTTGTCAGTTATGGTGGCAAATGTCTTTATCCTCTGAGTCTTCGTGCTTGATTTAATCCCTTACTGTTTTGTCCATCATGGCCCATATATGCAGTATGGAATGGGCTATATGATATATAGACCACTCTGAACATACATCACATAGCCTAGATGTAGAGTGGAGGAGGTTCCGCTAGTTTCATGGAGGTAGTCTCTATGATGCTTGCACACTGACAAAATTTCCTGGTGATACATTTATCAAAATGTGTCCCATTGTTCACACAACAGTAGTTTTTGTTAAGACCCTGTTGCTAAAACACACTGATCACCAGACATGGAGAAATCAAGGTGGGACTGAGCAGAAAATTTCCATCCTACTGGCTAGCTCTCATAGGACTGGGAGGTGCTATACAGGCTGCAGGGGGAGGGGAGTCATCAGCAGTCTTATCCAGCTGGGAACCCTGGGAACTGCAACAATGACTGGCATGGCAAGGTATGCTTATGGATACAACAGTGGTATAAACATCATGGAAGTCATCGACCCCTTTCTGGTTACACTTAAGGCCTGTTCCACAGGAAGAAGCATATACTTGGCACTGCAAATCTGGCCAAGAATCCATGGTTGAGGAGCTGATATGCTTTAGGGGTCAAGTTATTATTGTTATTTTTGCTAAGTTGACATAGCATCAAGCTGCCCCCCTAAATTTGTATGGCTCTACTCATTGACTAGTGTAGCTCTCAGAGCTCTTCAGAGAAGTGTCTTTGTGCAGTAGATGGTGGTTGTTGACACATCAGTTCACAAGTGGTCAAAGTGAAGAGAAAATGTGACTGTGGAGTGTATGGAGTACGCAGCCACAAATGTGACATCTACATCACACACCACTCCTTGAGATTTTCAAACCATAGAAGAAGAAAGGTCAGAAAGCCTGTAAGAGCCAGAGGTTAGGGAGTACCAGAGTAAACGTGTCTTCTGGACATGATAGGACGACTTCACTCATGAACTCAGAGTTGTTCTGGTTGCCTGCACAACATCTGCACAAGGTCAGGTCCCCTCCTAGCATGGAGGGGAAAGGGTCTTCACGAGCCTCCACCCACTCCTGAGGAGTTACAGAGAGTGTGAGAGTCAGTTTTCCTTCAGAGTGTGGTTTCTGGTAGGTTGACCCCACTCCAAACATGTATGGACAATACAAATTGAAGTCTATGGGCTATTGCATTTTTTAAAAGAAAGCTAGAGCATGAAGTTGGGGGGAGTAGAGGGGTGGGATGGATCTGGGATTAGTTAAGGAGAGGAGTTGGAAATGATCAAAATACATTGTATGAAATTCTCACAGACTAAAACATTTTTAAAAAAGAAGTCTATTGCCGGGCGGTGGTGGCGCACGCCTTTAATCCCAGCACTCGGGAGGCAGAGCCAGGCGGATCTTTGTGAGTTCGAGGCCAGCCTGGGCTACCAAGTGAGTTCCAGGAAAGGCGCAAAGCTACACAGAGAAACCCTGTCTCGAAAAACCTAAAAAAAAAAAAAAAAAAAAAAAAAAAAAAGAAGTCTATTACACAATAATGAGTGTAACAATCAACTAAGAAGGTAACAATCGTAAAAATACACAGACCAAATTCAGTACTCCCAGTTTCATAAAATAAGCACTAATGGACATAAGAGGTCAGATAGTTCCTGATACAATTACAGTTGGTGACTCCAATACTCCACTCTTATCTCTAAATAGATAGGTCATCCAAATTAAAAATCAATAACACCAGCTCCTCAGAGTGAAGCTACACTGGAGATAAAATAGACATAACAGAAGAATGTTCCACCTACAATCTTCTCTGCACCCCATGGAACTTTCTCTAAAACAAGCCATATTCTATGCCACAAATCAACTCTTTTTTTTTTTTGTTTGTTTGTTTGTTTTTTTTCGAGACAGGGTTTCTCTGTGTAGCTTTGCGCCTTTCCTGGAACTCACTTGGTAGCCCAGGCTGGTCTCGAACTCACAGAGATCTGCCTGGCTCTGCCTCCTGAGTGCTGGGATTATGGTTTGAGTGTAGAATGTCCTCCACAGACTCATCTATTTGAACTCAGTCCCCACTTGGCAATGCTGTATGGGAAGGTTGTGGAACCTGGAAGAAGGGAGTTACTGGAGACAGGGCTTAAGGCTGTACAGCCAGGCCTCACTTCCTGTTCACTCTCTGCCTCCTGAGTGCGGACCCAGTGTGATCAGGTGTGCTCCTGCTCTGACCACTGGGCCTTCCCACCCGCTGTCATGCTTTTCCACTATGATGGGGTATATCCCCCAGAACTGTAAACAAAAGTAAATCCTTCCCCTCTTTTGTTGGGGTATTTTACCACAGCAATGAAAAAAGTAATTAAGACACAATCTAAACCCAAAATCAACAGATGACAAGAATCAAAATCAGAAATTGATGAAATAGAGATTGGAAATATAAAGAATTGACGTCATCAAATGAAGAGTTGACACCTTGCGGGGGGGACAGACTGACAGTCTCCCTAATGAAACTAACCAAAAGAACATCAAAACCAGTAAAATTAGAAATTAAAAGGGTGAGGTTGTTACAAATTTGGATGAAATTCATAGAATCCTGAGGGAATATGTGCCAGGCTTTCTTTTGGGAGCCACTGACCAGCTCCCAAATCACAACATGGAGGCCTATTAATAGTTTTGAATTCTCAGCTTTAGCTTAGCTTTCTTCTCACTAGCTTTTATAACTTAACCTGTTTCTCTTCATCTGTGTTTTGCCTCAGGGCTCTTTATCTTTTATTTCTTTATGTCCTACTTTTCCTGATTTGTCCGTGTCTGTCTATCTGGTGGCTGCCTGGCTGGCCGGCCCTGGGTCTCTTTCTCTCTTTCTCCCTCATTCTCTCCTCTCATTCTTCTCCTCATTCTTCTCAAGCCTAGATTTCTCCTCTTATTTATTCTCACTGCCTGCCAGCCCCACCTACCCCTCTCCTGCCCAGCTATTGGACATTCAGCTCTTTATTAGACCAATCAGGTTCATTAGGCAGGAAAGGTGAAACAGCAACACCTTTAATTATGTAAATCTTTACATAATTAAACAAATGCAACATTAACAAATATAACACATCTTTACATTATTAACAAAGGCAGCAGAAACGAATGTAACACACCTTCACATAGTTAAAGTAATTTCTACAACAGGAATACTTTGAAATTTTAGTCCCCAAACCTGGAAAATCAAGAGTAAACTGATAAATTCTTTTTTTTTTTGGTTTTTCGAGACAGGGTTTCTCTGCGTAGCTTTGCGCCTTTCCTGGAGCTCACTTGGTAGCCCAGGCTGGCATCGAACTCACAGAGATCTGCCTGGCTCTGCCTCCCGAGTGCTGGGATTAAAGGCGTGCGCCACCACCGCCCGGCTCTGATAAATTCTTATACATGTATGACCTATCATATTAAACGGGCTCCAGGGGAAAAAAAGTGATAGACTATAGGTACACTAGCAAAGAAGACTTACTAGGTTGGTTACACATAGAGTATGGATAATCTGCAATGGTCATCTGCACACAAGAGATGCTGAGACCCCCAAAGCTGCTCTGCACTCTAAGTTGGATGCCTTAGCAGTCTCAACTTGACGCCATTGGTCTGAAGATTCCTGGACTCAATGACATTTAGTTTGTGTTGGAAGGCCAAACACAAGCTGGAGTCTGATCACCAGAAGATGGCAGTAGGAGCAACAGCACAATAGATTTACTCAGTCAGGAAGAAGTAGAGGCAGGTGGGCAACACTATTTTCCTCTTGGACCTCCCCTGGGCTGCCCATAGGAAGGTGCTGAAGCTCTCTGAGCAGATCTTCCTTGACTCACTCAGTTATCCTCCTTGGAAAAGTCTTCACAGACATGTTCAGCAGTTTGGCTTCTAGGTGATTCCAGATCCCATCAAGTTGATAGTAAAGATTAACCACCAAACCTAACAAAAATCAGTCAAGATATTATAGACAAATTAAACAGGATCATAACAGTCAATGAGATTGGAGAAGTAATAAAGTCTCCCCATAAGGAAATCCAGGAACAGATGGGGTCATGAGTTCTACAGACCTTTAAAGAAAAGTTTATTCTTCCATATACGGGGAAGAACATTTCCAAGCTCTTTGTATAAAGTCAACATTACCTTGATAACAAATTAGGAAAAGAACACAGCAACAAAAAAATTGTAGCCCAATGTCCTTGAGAAACACAGAAGCTGAAATTCTAGCAGCCTGAATTTTAAAAAGCACATTAAGGAGATTATACATTGTGACCAAGTGACTTTCATTTTAGGGATGCAAGGTTGGTTCAATACGTGCAAACCAGTAAGTGTCATACAACACATAGTTAGACTTAAGGACAGAAATCACAGGATCATCCTAATAGATGCAGAAAAAGCCTGTGATGAAGTTCAACATCCTTTTGTGATTAAAAAAAAAAAGTCTCAGAGAAATTAGGAGAAGGAAAAAGAAAAAAAAATTGCATTGGACAGCAGTCAATGTTGTGATGCACAACTGGTCAAAATGTTGAGAAATATAGACTGAGTGCTCACCCTAAATAGGACATCTTTAGCAACACCCCACCACCATCACTTCATCAAGGCTCAGGGAACAGCCTGGAACAGAATACAGAAAAATGTAAGAGCTGAAGGATGGGGAGGAGTGCTGTGAATTTCTGTCTTCTGGACATGACATTGCTGCAGAGTATTACTTTAACTAGGCAAAGATGTGTTACATTTGTTTATGCTGAAGGATATTAACTATGTAACATTTGTTTATGCTGCAAGATATAATTTTAACTATCTAAAGATGTGTTACATTTGTTCATGCTGCAGAATATTACTTTGTGTAAAAGTGTGTTACATTTGTTTATGTTGCATTTGTTTAACATGTAGGGATGTGTGTTTAACTATGTAAAGATGTGTTGCATTTGTTTCACCTTGCCTGCCTAAGGCACTTGATTGGTCTAATAAAAAGCTGGACATCCAATAGCTAGGCAAGAGAAAGAATAGGCGGGGCTGGCAGACAGACAGAATAAATAGGAGAAATCTAGGTTCTAGAGAGAAGAGAAGGAGAAGGAGGAGAGAACTATGCAGAGACACCTGGGGCCAGAAGCCAGGCAGCTGCCAGGCAACAGACATGAGAAGCAGTGAAAGTAAGATGTACAGAAAGAAAGAAAAGCAAAAAGCCCTGAGGCAAAAAGGCAGATAAAGAGAAACAGGTTAATTTAAGTTAAATGAGCTAGCCAGAAACAAGCTAGCTTGTTTGGCCAAGCATCCAAAACTAAGAGTAAGTCTCTGTGTCACGATTTGGGAGCTGGTTGGTGGCCCAAAAGAAAAAGCCTGGTATATGACACAGCTATCATGCACATGAATGCATAGCAGTAGTGTCTGCCTAGACAAGACCAAGCCAGTCAAAATTCCAGTACAGACTGGGGAAGTGCTCTCACGGCCCCACCCCTGACTGAGGAGTGTTTTGCAATTGACAGCTGGTGGGAGGAGGAGGAACCGTTCTTTTGTGAGGGCCTGGCCACGAGTAGGCTTCCTGTGTTTCAGTGGATGACTTTACACCCATGCAGCCCTGATTGGACTTAGGGGAAGGAGGAGGAGGAAGTGGGAAGAAAGACATGAAGTTGTAAGGGAGGAGTGTAAAGGGAATATGATGGGAGATGGGTGGGAAAATGGTGGATGTATATGATTATATTTCATTATATACATGCATGAAATTCTTAAGACTTTAATTTCTGGCTATTATGAATAGATCGGCAATGAACATGGTTGAGCAAATGTTCTTGTGGTAGGATGAAGTATCCTTTGGGTATGTGCCAAGAGTGGTATAGCTGGAGCTTGAGGTACATCAGTTCCCATCTTTCTGAGGAACTGCCATACTGATTTCCATAGTGGCTGTACAATTGATGTGTTCCCCTTATTCCACATCCTTGCTACCATGAGTTATCACTGTGTTATTGATCTTAACCATTTGACAGGTGTAAGATGAAATTTCAAAGTAATTTTTATTTGCATTTCCCTGATGGTCTCTGATTCTTGTGCCTTCTCTTGGGGCTTTCCCCTCTCTGTTGGTATGCCTTGTCCAACTTCAATGTGATGGTTTTTGTTTTACCTTTTTTTTTATTTTATTTTGTTATGTTTTATTATTATCTCTTAGAAGCCTGTTATTTTCTAATAAAAGACAGTAAGGGAGGTCTGGGAGGAGCAGAGGAAGAGGGTATTAGTTAGGATTTTTATTGCTGTGAAGAGACACCATGACTACAGCAACTCATAACAAAAACCATTTAATTGTGGTGGCGGCTTACATTTCAGAGGTTCAGTCCATTATCATCATGGCGGGGAGCATGGTGACATGCAGGCAGATGTGGTGTTGGGACAGCAGCTGAGAGTCCTACATCATGCAGGCCACAGGAAGTCGACTGAGACACTGGGCAGTATCCTGAGCATAGATAAACTCAATCCCGCCCCTATAGTGACACATTTCCTCCAACAAGGTCACACCCACTCCAACAAAGCCACACCTCCTAATAGTGCCACTCCCTAGGAGATTATGGGGACCAATTACACTCAAACTACCACAGAGAGGAAACTGTAATCAGGATATAGTATATGAGAAAAGAATCTATTTTCAATAAGAGGAAAAAGAATTTATTTTAAAGAATAAAGAAAAAGTATATATCCCCAGCTGAATTTTATTCACCCATTAAAAAGTGAAATCATGACATTTGCAGGAAAATGGATAGGACTGGAAATCATTATGTTAAATGAAGTACACAATACCCAGAAAGAAAAATAATATGTTTTCTTTCAGATGTTCAATCTAGATTTAAAGTTACACAGATGTGTGTATATGTGTATGTACATCTATTAATGTTGAGGTTGCAGGGGTTCGTGAAACTACAATAGTGATTGTGGAAGGAGAGGAAGAAATCTAAGTGATGGGAGGAGTGGGGGGAAGAGAAATGTTGTAATATATAGGTGAAATGAAAGTAAAAATTTGGGGAAGGAAGGGAATCAACCAGAGGAAAGCAAGAAGCACGGAGGAGTGCAGGAGTATACTGATACACATGTATAACAATGCCATAATGAATTCATTACTTTGTATGCTAATCAAAAAGACTAAATAAGAAAGCAAACCCTGAATTAGGGATATAGCTCAGTGGTAGAGTATTTGCCTAGTATGCTTGACTGGCTTTAACACTCCACCCCACAAAAAAAAATAAAAATAAAATGACACCCCTTGCCCCTGTCTTGTTTCTGTTTCTGTGATAAACACCATGACTGTGGTGGCTTAAAAGAGAATGGCCCCCATTCAGACTCATATGTCTAAATACTTGTCCCTGGTTGGTGGAACTATTTGAGAAGGATTCGGAGGTGTGCCTTTGTTAGAAGAGGCTTGTCACTGAGGGCAGGCTTTGAGATTCCAAATGACTGACACAATTCCCAGTGTCTCTCTTTCTCTCTCTGCCCATGGCTGTGGATCAAGACATGAGCGCTCACTTGTTCCTTCACTCCACCATCATGGACGCTAACCCTCTGAATCGCAAGCCAATCAAAGGCTTTCTTTCACAGGTGGCCTTGATCATAGTGCCATAATCACAGCAATAGAAAAGTAACTAAGACATTGACCAAAAGCAACTTGGGGAGGAGAGGCTTTATTCTGCTTATAGGTATAGTCCATCATCAAGGGAAGTCAGGGTAGGAACTGAAGCAGAGGCCATAGAGGAGCACTGTTTAAGGACTTGTTCCTCGTGCCTTGCTCAGCTATCTTTCTCACGGAGCCTGCGCCCACCTGTGTAAAGATGATGGGCTGGGAAACCAATTAGCAGTCAGGAAAATGCCCCACAGACAACGCCCACAGGCCAGTCTGATGGAGGCAATTCCTCAGTTGAGGTTCCCTCTTCCCAGGCAGGTCAAGTGACAACAGAACTAACCATGACAGCCCCTTTAAAAAGAAAACACTTTTGCAAGTACTTTGGCTCAGCAATTTTCTGTTCAACTTCAGGCTCATGCCATCTTTATTAATCACCAGGGCCAAGATTATTGCTTAAAAATATGTTTTGTAATCCTTTTTAGTTTTGCCTTTAAAAACTTTCTCCTTAAGAGGGTGGGTATGATCAAGATACATAGTATTCATGTATGAAATTCTCAAAGAATTATATATATTTTATTAGTACATATTTTATACAATAGTTTGTTAATATACATAAGTTATATATTATTATTTTATTTTATTTTATTTTGCAATACTATTCAGTTCTACATAACAGCCACAGATTCCCTTGTTCTCTCCCTTCCTGTCCCCCTCCCCTTCCCCCCAGCACACCCCCCATTCCCACCTCCTCCAGATCAAGGCCTCCCCCAAGGACTGAGATCGACATGATAGACTCAGTCCAGGCAGGTCCAGTCCCCTCCTCCCAGATTGAGCCAAGCATCCCTGCATAAGTCCCAGGTTTCAAACAGCTAACTCATGCAACAAGCCCAGGACCTGGTACCACTGCCTAGATGCCTCCCAAACAGGTCAAGCCAATCAACTGTCTCACCTATTCAGAGGGCCTGATCCAGTTGGGGGCCCCTCAGCCTTTGGTTCATAGTTCATGTGTTTCCATTCGTTTGGCTATTTGTCCCTGTGCTTTATCCAACCTTGGTTTCAACAATTCTCGCTCATACAAACCCTCCTTTTTCTCGCTAATTAGACTCCAAGCACTCCACCTGGGGCCTAGCCGTGGATGTCTGCATCCAGATTCCTCAGTCCTTGGATGGGGTTTCTGGCACAACTATTAGGGTGTTTGGCCATCCCATCACCAGAGTAGGTCAGTCCCGGCTATCTCTCAGCCATTGCCAGCAGTCTTTTGTGGGGGTATCTTTGTGGATTTCTGTGGGTCTCTTTAGCACTTTGTTTCTTCCTTTTCTCATGCGGTCCTCATTTACCATGGTCTCCTATTCCTTGTTCTCCCTCTCTGTTCTTGATCCAGCTGGGATCTCCCGCTCTCTTTCCCTCGCCCCTCGCCCTTCATTCCTCCTACTCATGTCCAGGCTGTTCATGTAGATCTCATCCATTTCTCTGTCATTAGGTGATCCCCGTGTCTTTCTTGGGGTCCTGTTTTCCAGGTAGCCTCACTGGTGATGTGAGTAGCAGTCCAGTCATCCTTGTTCCACATCTAGTATCCTCCTATGAGTGAGTACATACCATATTTGTCTTTCTGAGTCTGGGTTACCTCACTCAGGATGATTTTTTCTAGATCCATCCATCTATGCCTGCAAACCAAGTTATATATTATTTTTTAAATAACCCCTCTTGCTTTAGCATTTTTGAATACATCTGTCATTTACCGTGGCACACATATTCTCAACCTAATGATAGTCCCTGATAAAATTTGATTTGCTTTGCCTTCCACCTCTTTGTATATCACTTATCCACATCTGTATCTTCTGTTCATGAGGATGTTCAGCCAAGCATAGCTCATATAGATGTCAGCAACTACAATCCACATAGATCATTCTATTACCACATACTTGTTCATTTGTCTCCCACCTCAACTAGGAGGGATGTGACTCCTGCTATCCCCCACCTACTTATTTGATTGTTCGGTTTTCATGTTTTCACAAATGGTTGCTTCATAATTAATGCCTACCTCCATGAGTAGCAGCTGCCTTAACCTGAACATTCATGGAGCTTTTGTACAGTTCTTTTGTGTTTAGCCTACAAACTACACTCAGAAAACAATTACTTAGACCTACAGTTAGATTCTTGTCACATTCTGTATTCCATCCTGGAATTCCCCAACCTCCCAGATTATTTTATTACCATGTATTTGTGCTGTAAAGCCCTATGGGTTTAAACAAATGTTTAAATCTTGTGTTAACTTTTGTGGTACCATATAGAAAACTTACACTACTTTCATATATTCCCCATGCTTTATTCAATACACCTCAGCACAGTTCCCAATCTGTTTGCTATTTCTAGAGTTTCATTTCTTTCAAAACACACAATCACAACTGCCTAGGACATTTTTTTTAAAGACTGGCAATACACAGTCATTTAAAGCTAATGCATCTCTTTTGTGGACTGATGGTTCATTTCTTCTCATGATAGGATATTTTATTATATAGATGTTTGTTTATCCATTCTTCTGTTAAAGAGATCTTGGTTACTTTCAGCCTTAAATAATTACAAATAAACCACTAGAGTCATTCTTGTACATATTTTTGTGGGTGTGGACCTAAGTTTTAAGTCATCCGGTCAAATATCTAGAGGTCGTAAGACTGTGTCAGCACTGTGGGGGCTCCCTGCCTCCTGCAGTGAGTGTCACATCCATCCCCCAGCAGTGCCCGAGAGTCTCCTGCTCTGCACCTGCGCCAGCATGGTCCCGCTAATTAGTCAGTTGCAGCTGTTAAGGCAGGGACTCAGTGCTGTCGCGCCATTGTTTCAATCTGCAACCCCAATGCAAATTATAGTGACCTTCTTTCCAGTCTTCATCAGTGGAATATACTAGTTAATGTGATATGTGTTTAGATTATTTGCCAACTTTAATTTGGTTGTTTTCTTAATTTCAAGAGTTTTGTTGCTGTTGTTTTGTATTTCTCTCTCTCTCTCTCTCTCTCTCTCTCTCTCTCTCTCTCTATATATATATATATATATATATATATATATATATATATATATATATATATTCCCCAAGGCAGGGTTTCTCTGTGTAGCTTTGCACCTTTCCTGGAACTCATTCTGTAGCCCAGGCTGGCTTCAAACTCACAGAGATCTGCCTGCCTCTGCCTCCCGAGTGCTGGGATTAAAGGCATGCGCCACCACCACCTGGCTTCTCCTTATAATTTTAACATGTCATCTATCAGATGTGTTTTACAAATGTTCTATCTGTCTGTGGGTTACAATTTCATTTTCTTAATAGTATCTTTAGCAAAGCAAAACTTTAAAACTTTCAATAAATGCCAATGTACAACTTTTAAAATGCACATTTGCTAATATCTTATTGAAGAATTGCTAAGCATATTGGCCTATGATTTTTTTTCCTGCAACATCTATTTTGTGATTTACAGTAAGGTAATGACTGTACAGAACGAGTTAGGAACTCTCTTATCTTCTGAAAAACTTTGTGGGGAATTCTTAACCTGTTTAGTAACAGTTATAAATGAAATCCATTGTTTTGGGTAGTTAACATATCCTCATAGAAAGAACAAGAATCAATTTAAAACAAAATCACAAATGAAACTATCACAGTATGGTGAATTCTTTAATTCTTAGAAGGTTATTATCAATTCAGTCTCCTTAATAGGCATGCCCATTTGGATTCTCTGTTCTCCTTCTGGAATCTTTGTTGTTATTTTTCAAGGAACTGTACCTTGTTATCGGGTTGATGGTCAGCTCACATCAGCTCACCCTCTGCTTCCTGCGTGTGGTCAAGAATGTGATCTCCCAGCTTCCTGCTCTACCATGCCCCTGTGCTTCCCCCACTAGCATGGACTCTCCCTTGGGAACTCTAATCCAAAACAACCTCTTCCTTCTTCTAGAAGTGTTTATCATAGCAACAAAGTGTTTCATTTTCCTCATTGGCCGTCTTCTTATATGGGTGTCTGTTTACTCATTCACAGTGTATTACCAGAGCAACAAAAAGTCTGGGATAGCCAGTGACAGCAGACTCGGAGAGCAGAGCAGGGTAACCATGAGAGTGTGGCTCAGCTATGGCCACGACACCTGATCGTGAGCCTGACAACCACGGAATATAGCCCCTGCCCCTGCCCCCTCCAGGTAGTCTACAGGGAGCACCGTGCTTTGGAGCTGAGTGCTCCGCTGGCACAGACGTCCATTTCAAACCCGGATCTCAGAAAACCCTGCCTACGCAGTTTGATTCCTAATGCATAAAGGCAACATGGCAAGTAGATGGGACGTGACAGGGAGGACCCTGGCCAGGAAAGTGATGAAAAGTAGTCCATGGCCGCAGATGGCCTTCTCATCTGAACTGCTGAGACTAACAGTCTTTCCTCCCACCCTGGAAGACTGATAAAACCTCCAAGTCATACCAACGAAGAAAAAAAAATAGAATAAGAGACCAGTGCTTTGTTTCCTGTTACTCACTGTTTTTGGGTTTTTTTTTCCCCAAATTTCTGGTTTTTTAAACCTATTTACAGTTTTATAGGTGAGTTAAGATAGTGTGTTTTCCCTTCTGTGGTAACAGATAGGAATTTCAAGGCAGTGCCTCACCTCCCACAGCTGTGCAAACCTTTGTTTCCACAAAGCTAAAAGTCTCTGTAAAACACATCCCAGTAGATGCACAAAACACACTGAGGAAACAGGTAGACTATGAGACAACACCACACCGTGACACACTCCCAACCTCACGACTCCCTAATAACAGAAACCAAATCGTATGGGTAGCCAAAATGTCAGATGTTACAGTCCTGCTTTGAAAGGGATCAATGACCGTATTGAGGAATCAAATAATGATAAGAACAATTGATCTCAGTTAGGATTTCTGTTGCTGTGATAAACACCACAACCAAAAGCAACTTGGAGAAGAAAGGGTTTATTTCATCCCACAACTCTCATGTCCCACTCCATCACTGAAGGAAACCAGGGCAGGAACTCAAGGCAGGAACTCAGAAGCAGGAACCAAAGCAGAAGTAATGGAGGAGGGCAGCTTGCTGGCTTTCCTCCACATGGCTTTCTCAGCCTGCTTTCGTATCCTGTCCAAGGCACCTGCACAGGAGTGGCAGAGCTCAAAACAGGCTGGGCTGGCTCACAATCATCAGCCAAGAAAACGCCCCACAAACTTGTCTACAAGAGGCGTTTTCTTAGCTAAGATTCTCTCTTCCCAGATATGCCTAGGTTTGTGTTGAGTGGACAAAAACCAACCAGCATGCTATGAAAATCAATTCAGTACCTAGACATGAAAGTTACCGAGTGAACAAAACAGTGACTCAGAGAAAATTTTAAAATATGGAGGAAAAGTTCAGTGAGGAAATTGAAACACTGAAAAGGAACCAAAAACAAACAAACAAAAAACAACTGGAAATAAAAGAAATAATCAAATTAAAAAAAAACATCAGAAATCATTGACAATAGACAAAATCAAGCAGAAGAATGAATTTCAGGGATGGAGGACAAAATCACAAAAATACTCCAATTCAGACATATATGAAGAAAAATATTAATAAACATTACCAATCCTTCTAAGAAGCCCAGAATCCACATAAGAGACCAAACCTTAAGAGTCTTTGGGGGTAAGAGAAGGACCTGGGATTAAGTCAACAGGCACAGATGAGTTATTCAATGAAATTATAGCCAAAAAAAAATTCCCTGAACTTGGAGAAAGAAATAAGCATCAACAAGACAGACATTAGAAATCCCAAATAAGACTGGCCAGAAGAGACCCTCTCTGTGACATGTCATAATCAAGATGTCAAAATCCAAATCAAAGAAACAACACAAAAAGCTGTAAGGGGGAAATGCCAACTCACAAAGGCAGAAACATCAGAATAACAGAGCTCTTCCACCAGCAACCATAAAAGCTAATAAAGCATAAAACAATATACTACAGGTCCTGGAAATAAATAACTGCCAACCAAGACGGCCATAGCTAGCAAGACTAGCTCTTTAAATTAACAGAGAAATGGGGACATCTGAAGAAAACACAAATCAGGGCAATTAATTGCAACCAAGGCAACATGGAAAAAAATATTAAAGGAAATGGAGGAAGGAGAAAGACGGTCTTGTCCATGAGAACTCAAGAAAGAACATATTACATGAAAAGAACACATGATTCATGAAAGCAGAGAAGAAGCTGATGAAAAGAGGGATGAAGGAAAGATGGAGAGATGAGGGAGATGGAGGAGAACCAACAGAAGATGAATTATATTTGGAAACCCTTAATAAGCTCTAATACTTGGGATGCCACTTTTATTAAAATATATATTTTAAAAAACAAAGAATGTTACATATGTTTATAAAATATCCTAATGAAATCCATTGCTCTGTATAATTAATATGTGCTAGAAAAATAAATCTGTGCTGACGTATAAGGTTGACCTTAAAGAAAACCTCGTTACTCGAGATAAAAGGGGACATTGAGGTGGGGTTCAGAGCGTGGTTTCACATGGTCCAGACTGCCCTTGAACTCTGTCCCTACCTTCCAAGTGCTAAGATTATGTGCATGCACCATCACAAGCAGTTTTATGTGGCACTGGGGATCAAACCCAGGGATTCCTGCATGCTAGGCGGGCACTCTGTCACCCAAACTACATCCCCATCCCCTTAAAGAGACATTTCAGAAAGACGTTATTAATTAGGAAGATATAATTATAAATACATATATATATAATACAGAGCTATAGTATATATATATATATATATATATATATATATATATATATATATATACACACATTCAAAAGAGACAAAAATGAGGAAGGAGTAGTGTGGGCCCCGTGGGCCCTTGCTTGCTGACCTTGACCAGATGTCCTCCCTATTCAGATTCCCTGCCGGTCTCCTTCTCACCTAAGGATCACCGGAGAGCTCACAGGAGGTTCTTTGTTTCTGTATCCTGTATTTGGTGTAAACAACTTAGATGCATCCTGTATTTGGTGTCAACAACTTAGATGCAAGAATGTAGAACGTTCAGTAGCAGGTAGGGAACTTCTGCCCTCCAGGGATCATCTATTGTGCTGTAAGACTGTATTTTAGGTTTCCTCCCTCTTTCAATAAAAGGCATTCAGCTGTGGCTGGCGAATGACTCGCTGTCTCTTGTCTCTATTTTTAATCCGCAGCCCTTCGCTCGGACATGGTGAACAGGTATCGGTAATGTGGCCGTTACCTCTACAGAGTAGATAATTTAACTTCCATCCTTAGTATTAACTGTTTCCAATATTCAACTTTCAAATCTAAGAGTCGGCAAGGTGGGAAACCACTGGATCACTGAACACTGCTGGTGACGGAAGACAACTGTCAGTACCTCTTCAGCACGCTCTTCCCACTTCCAGAGCAGCAGAAACACAAAGATGTTTTTACAACAATGCTGTCCTGGTACTAGTCAGAAAAACAGTAGTTACCCTGAGGAAGAGTGGAAGAGGCAGTGAAAAGAGATGGAGTGATTCTCTGAGCGTGGCTGATGGACCACTTCATGACCTGTGGTGGTTAAATGACGTGTCTCTTTTATAGTTACCACTATACGTGTCTTGTTCTCTTTAAGCTCTGCTCAATTACGTATGTTAACTGAAAAGCTACAAAGAGAGAATATTTAGAAGTATGAGGACACTTTGGAGAGTGATGAATATGTTCCTTGTGTTAAGTGTAGTGATGGTTTCAGGAGTGGATATATATCAAAACAGGAGGCATATTAGACACAGTGGGTATGAGTCAGGGTTCTGTAGAGGAACAGAAATGATAGGATGTACTGATACTGTAAATGGGGATTTACCAAAATGGCCAACGCAACAAGGACTGAGTACTTCAACAGTGGCTGTCCGAGTGCTGGAGGGATTGACAAGCCAGTAGCTGCTTGGTTCACAAATCTGAGAGCCCCAGAAGTCTCAAGAAAACTCTGAATTTCTTGCGAGCCACTGGTCTTCAGTCCAAGTCGGAAGGTAGAAAAGGCTGGAGTCTGTCACCAGTGAAGGATGGTGGTGGCGGTGGTGATGGTGGCCATAGCAGTGGCTGCAATGAACGTTCACCAGCAATAAGAGAAAGCAGGCAAGAAAGCAATGTTACCTTTTCCCTGGACTTGTTTATATCTGGGCCACATGTCAGAAGATCCTGCCCCTCTATGAAGACCGTCTCCCTTCGCTTAATCCTTCTGGAAATGTCCTTGCAGAACCACCCCCAAGCAGGTGTCCTAGTCGATTTCAGATAGTGTCAAGTCAGAGTGTCGAGTTCATAATCAAGATCAGTCATCACACAACGTTCTGTAAGAATGCATCAACCTTCAAATAACGGGTATAACAATTATGCCAAAAAATCATGAAATATTAGACTTGAAAAATCATATAAATCAATCAGACTTAGTAAGTGCACATAGAAATCCCACTCAATAGTCCTTCAATGTAATTTTTTTCTCCAAAGTATCTAGAACAGTCTCTGGGACAGACCACCTGTTAGGCCACAATACAAATCTCAGTAAAATTGTAAAAAGTAAAACTACACAGACTATCTTCTCCAATCACAATGAGATGAAATTAGAAATCGGCAACATATGGAAATGGGAAATTTATTAAAATCTGACAGTACATCCCCTGAACTGCTGTCCTTTCGGTAGATTCAAGTTAATCTCTCATAGCCTCATGTGCTAACTTCCAGTGTTGACACTGGAAGGTGCTGTGATCCTTAAGAGTCCAGGGGGCCAGTGCCAGGTGACCAGCGTGAGGAATGCTGTTCTTAGGAAGACAGAGCCACGGGCTGTCGCTTCCCTGCCATTTCCAAGAAGACTTGGGCTCACAGCAGTCTTCCTGCTCCACTGGCTCTTACACTCTTTCTGCCCATTTCTGAGATGCTCCCTGAGCCTTAGATGCAGGAGCTGAGTTGTGGGATTGGCTGGGTCTGGGTACTAACATCAGTTATTCTCTGTATTTTGATCAGGTGTGACTTTCTGTAATGGGCTCCGTCTGTGCAAAGAGAAGCTTTCCTTGATACAAGTAAGAACTGCACATACCCGAGAGTCTAAGGATAAATATCTAGAATGTGGTTAGGAAGTACACTGATTTAGTAATATGCTGGTAGACGCTTCTCTAAGATCCAAAACTTCTTGGAACGAGTGAAGTCATGGGTCACACAGGGAGCTTTTTAAAAAGATCTCTGCACATCCACATCTCTCCAAAGTCCTAGTTTTCCTTGGTGGACAGTCTCAGCATCCCTGTTTTCCCTGAAGAATGACCTCAGTATCCCTCTTTCCCTCATGGGCAGCCTCAGCATCCCTGTTTTCCCTGAAGAATGACCTCAGTATCCCTCTTTCCCTGGTGGGCAGCCTCAGCATCATCCTGTGGCACCAGAGCCAGTTATAGTCATCAAACGGGCCAAAGCATTTGCCAGTTGCACCCTGGCAGCTTGCTCAAGGCTGCAGAACAATGTGCAGCTCTAGAGTGAGGGCAGAGCAGGAGCAGGGGCAGGTGCTCTCCCCGGGGTGTCTGGGGACCTCAGGCTCCTGCCACACTGGGGACCTGCTTCCTATCCACCTAACAGGAGAGGATCTGAGCAGGCCCTGAGCTGAGGACTCTCAAGAAGCACAGTGAGGGAGGTGACGGGGGGGGGGCAATGGGGGGGACGACACTCAGGGTCTCTGAGAAGGTCTGAGAACAACGTGGGAAGCCTGTCTCCAAAGACAGTATCAACGCCACTCCACTGTACTGGCCCTCAGCCAGTTAATCCCCACGGCAGTCTGGGAAGAAAGCATGGGAGATTCCCTAATACAAAGGTGCTGCTTGGGATCAATCACCTCTTTGACCACAAGATAAGACACAGGAGGATTCATAAATGAGACATTTGGATCCTGGTGCTGCTGCACTACCCAGAAATCTGGGTTTCCTCACTGCATTCCACCAGCTGCCCTGCCTGTCCCAAACTCTTGGCCACCTTGCCAGTCTGGCAGCATGGTTAGTATCACAGGAGTTCTAGGAGTGCCCTCCATGGTGTGTGTGTGTGTGTGTGTGTGTGTGTGTGTGTGCTTGTGCTCACTTCTAATCTCTTATGGATGACAGCAAGTCACACCATGCAGCATCCAGGCCACTCAGCAGAACTGACCCTATTCCCCATCCTCACACCCCAGCCTTGGCTTTTTCCTGCTGTGTTAGTGAGGCTTTTCATCACTGTGGCCAGAGATGCCTAAGAAAAACAGTTGCAGGGAGGAAGAATTTACTTTAGGTCACGGTTTAAGATGTTCCAACCCATCAATCATGTGGAAAGACATCTTGCACATGTCACCTGGGAAGCAGAAAGGGAGAGCATGGCTACTGTGGGCTCTCTACTTCTTCCCCTTACATTCCATCAGAGCTCCAGCATAGGGGATGGTGCTGCCTCTTTCTGCTATGTGAATCCTCTCTGGAAACACTTTCACAGCCATTCAGAGGTAAGCTTCCCAATTTAATCAATTGATCAGTCAAGATTAAGCACTTAGGGGGTTAGGGAATCGACTCAGCTGACAAAGAGCCTTCCATACAAGCATGAGGACTTGAGTTCAGATCCCCAGCACCTATGTCAAAATCCAGGCATGGCAGTGGATACCTGTCACCCTAGTACTGGGAAGGCAGAGACAAGAATGTAGCAGGAATCTTAAAAGTTCTTATTAATAAAAACAAACCTAAGGCTAGTATTGTGGTGAATGCTGGAAGATCAGAGAGGCAGAAAAAGCCACAGCTACCTCACCTCACCAGTTCCTTAGCTGGTCCTATTTCCGCAGACTGGAAACCTCTGAGTCCTCATCCAGAATGAATCTCAGCTGAACTGGTGCTCAAAAGTCTAAAAGCTTAACCAGTTAAAAGCTTCTAGTTTCTGGCCTTCATGCCTTATATACCTTTGTGCTTTCTGCCATCACTGCCTGGGATTAAAGGCGTGAGTCATCATGCCTGGCTGTTTCCAATGTGGCCTTGAACTCACAGAGATTGGCCTGTGTCTGCCTCCTGAGCTAGGATTAAAGGCGTGTGCTACCATTGCCTAACCTCTATGTTTAATATTGTGGCTGTTCTGTCTCTGACCCCAGGTAAGTTTATTAGAGTGCACAATATTTTGGGGAACACAATACCACCACACAAGAAGATGCATGAAGCTCATTGGTGAACTCACCTAGGCTTATTAATGAGCTACAGGTCTGAGAGAAATCCTGTTTCCAAAGAATTAAGGTGGAAGGTAATTGACAAGAAACACTGACCAAGACCCAGGAGTCAGACAGAAGCCTGGCTGGGCAGGCACAGCTCCCCTTGTTGAAGACAGTGACAAGGCAGGGTCCTTGAGGTGAGAAGGTCAGAGATCTCTGAAGAGGGTCATATGAGCCGAGGTCTGGATGAGTCAAGGAAACCGTGTCAGAGTCCAAGGAACCAGGTTCCAAAAGAGGTGATTTTGAGTACAAAAGCCCTGAGGTAAGACTGAACTGACGCATCCCAGGAATGAGACGTGGCCTGCAGTGGTGGCTCAGGGAGCGACCTGCACACAAAAGAGTTTGGGGCAGGTTAAGACAGGCCTTCGGGGTTCCAGCAATAGGGCTGGATTTTATTTCAGCTGAGAGGAAGAGTGTTAATGCCAGTAGTGACATCACCAAGTCGCACCTGATAAAGCTTTGTGAATGGCTGCCACTGGAGACCAGAGAGTAAGTCCCAAGGAGCATGGTGATCACATGAGCCAGGCTTAGAGGAGGTTGAGAAATACAAAGACTGGAAACTTACTGTGGCTCTAGAGTCACAGGTTTGTAGCTTCCTGTCACCATAACAAAATGCCTAAGACATTTGCGTTATAAAGAGAAAAATGTTGTCATGGCTCCAGTTTCAGAGCCTGTGATCAGCTCCACGGCTTTGGGCCAGGCTGAGGCAGCACAGGAACCAACTGCTTTTCTTGCTTAGAGAGAGAGAGAGAGAGAGAGAGAGAGAGAGAGAGAGAGAGAGAGAGAGAGAGAGAAAGAATCTAGGATCTGACAGGCCAGTTTGAGAGCGGTTCACCACGGACCTAGGGACCTCCCACTCAGTCTCACTCTGGAGATCAAGCCTCTAACAGAAGGGCCCTTGGAAGAGCAGTCAACATCCTACTATGGACCAGAACTGAGAGTTCTGTGAGGGCATGGCTCCCAGTGTGGGGTGGCTGGGCATGTCAGCCTCCGGCATTGGTACAACTGGATAAAACGCAAGGGGAGGCTCTGAAGACCCCTCACTATGTGGGGCCTCTGCAACTCAGAACCCTCCTGGGTACCACTTTCTTCCATGTCCGGTCCTCTGCTGGAGCTAAATGTGTTAATTATTTATTGCTGCACACTAGCATTGCTATTTCTGTGTTTCTTTATTTATGTATTGTTTATCTCTCAAACTGAATTGATGGTTTGCTGAAGTATCTCTTGTACCTAGAAAATTACTGAGGCAAAGTGGATGTTCAATCAATATTTGTGGATGGATGGATGGATGGATGGATGGATGGATGGATGGATGAGAAAAGGCAAAATGGAAGCTGGACATTGTGGCCCAGGTGATGGTTAGTATTGATTTTCAACTTGACAGGATCTAGAACAACCTAAGAGACAAACCTCTAGACATACCTCTGAGGGTTGTCTGGATTAGGTAAACTGGGGTAGGAAAACCCACTGAATCATGGGTAACACTCTTGCATAGGCTGGGCCCTGATAGGCGTAGGAAGAAGAAAGGGAGTTGAACGCTAACATTTCATCACTCTCCTCCTGACTTTCATAAACAAAACAACCACTGGCCTCAAACTCCTGCCCCCTGGACTTCACCACAAACTGAGCCAAAATAAACCATTTCACATAGGTTGCTAAAATATTTCATCACAGCAAAAGGAAAAATAACTAATACATCTATAATCCAGGCACCAGGAAGGTTGAAGCAGGAGGATTGCCATGAGTTTGACTGTCTTGGACTACAGAGTGAGATCATGTCCCAAAACTAATTTTTCAAAAATTACAAATCTAAAGCAAATAGGTAGATTGAAAAAAAAATGAATGAATGGCAGGAAATTTGATGAGTGCAAAATGGGTGATTAGGACTGTGGACTCTTCCAAATTCATATATTGAGGCCCTAGGTCTCAATGTGATTTTATTTAGAGATGAAGATTTGTGTCAGGGTAATTAAGATTAAGTGATATCACAATGGTGGACTCAATAAGCCCTTGTGTTCTTATAAAAAGAGAAACAGACACCAAGGATCTTTCTCTCTACAGATGAACAGAAGAAAGGCCATGTTAGGACCCAGGGAGATGATAGCCATATGCAATAGAAGAAGAGAACCTTCCCCAGAAACCTCATCAGCACTGTGACTTACATTCCCAGAAGTGTAAAAATAAGCGTCTTGATTAAGCCACCAAGACTACAGCATTTTGTTATGGTGATTCAGATAGAATAACATGGGTAAGGTGGGTGTGTAGATAGGTGGGCAGATGAGGTACGTATAAATGATGGGGGGGTGAATGATGAGTGGGTGAATGGATAGCAGATGAGTGGATTGAGGATGGTGGATGAGTGGATGATGGGTGGGTGGGTGGATGGGTGAATGAATATATGGATGGACAGTGGAAGAGCAGATGGGAAGTGATGGCTGGACACGTGGTAGGTAGACGATTAAAGAGTGGATGAATATATGGACGACACACTAGGTGTCCTACCTACTGCTTTGGGCTCAACGCACTGGGAGCAGTTCTCTGTGGGAGCGACATGACTTTTTGAGGACAGCTGTGACTGTCTTGGGAACCGATTTCCTGGCGCTTCAGCTTCTCCTACACAGCCCCAACCCGGAACAGGGCTCCTTTGCCACAGTGTGCACATTTACAAAGAGAGCCCTGACTGAAATCCCACTGGGACTCACAAAAACTTGCAAGTATTGGAGTCTCCCCAGAGAAGCTTCAGGGAGCTCTGTGGAGGAACGGAAGCCGAGATGAGAGGAGAGGAATCCCTGTCCCGGGAACTGGGGGCCACTTCTATCACCACCTACCTAGCCTTTAATCATCCACTGTCAAGTGGGCAAGAGACACCAGCAGGGCCATCATCCTCGGCCTCAATTCTGAACCCATCATCCTCCGCCTGGAATTCTGAACCCATGATCCTCCGCCTCAATTCTGAACCCATCATCCTCCGCCTGGAATTCTGAACCCATGATCCTCTGCCTGGAATTCTGAACCAATCAGGGAGTGAAGAACAGGCAGGCAGAGCCCCGGGGTTGAGTAGGGGAAACAGAGGCAACAGGTTGGAGCCAGGAACCAAATCCTTTTGTAACCAAAACTCCGGCATACCCCCAGAAAGGGTGCGCGTTCCACTCTCTACGGAGCTCGGGGACCCTTCAAGGGCATCTGAGGCTTCATAGAAAGCTTTTTCTTTCCTTTTCTGTCTCCTTTGGTGTCCGAGTTTTCAGTTGCTATTTAATATCAACTTATACTCAAGAAAAACTAAAATAATTTTAAATCATCAGCATGAATGTCACCATTCATTTTTATCTTGTTTAATGTCGGTTTTAATTACAAAACCAAGAAAATTTGTTTGTATCTACAGTCATGAATAGTTTCGGAATTCATACATATGTGCATACATATTTTGTTTTTATCAGAACATTGCAAACCCTTCACGGAACTAACTCACCTGAGGAATTTTCTTTTGGGGAGGCCTTAGTGCTCCAGCTCTCTTGATTTTGGAGAACTGAGTCTGGACATCATGTTGTGGCCGTCCCTTCCCCCACTGTCCCTAGAGTGCGGGCTGGGGAGGGAGAGTCCCAGGAGAGGAGTAGCCCCCACCCCCAGGGCTGGCTCCAGCCTGCCAAGGAGGCCTCCTGACACACAGCTGACCTTCCCTCCTGCACAATTGATTTTCAGTTGACCTCTGCCTTCCATTTCACACTTCAGTGCTTCTGTGGCCTGTAAGCCTCTTTGAACATGCGCACTGAGACACCCAACAGAGCCAGTAGGGGCACAGGGTCACAGGGCCGGACCCCTTCCTGTCCAGTGGAGAGGAGTCCTCAGCCTTCAACCTCACTATCCTCTTTTTTCTCGTCTCTGTAAATGATACAAATTGCCTTGCCATGACCACAAAGACACACTTTGTAAGCTTTGTATTTTGAAAATTGTCTCAAAGTACAAAGAATTTTCAGGAACAAAGCAATTAATTCTATATATACTTTTCTAAGATTTACCAGCTGGTAACAAGATAAGGTCACCGCTGTCTTTTTGGGGACTCAGTATAATCAAAGCCAGGACATTTAAAAAACAAACAAACAAAAAACAAAACAAAACATATATTTGTGCCTGTGTTGTGGTGGGGGTTGTACAAGTGAGTGCAGTGCCTGCAGAGGCCAGAAGAGGGCAGTGGATCCCCTGAAGCTGTAGTTAGGGTAAGCATCCTGACATGGGTGCTGGGAACTGGACAACTCCGGTCATTTAAGAGCAATAATCTCTCTGAACCACTGAGCCGTCTCTCCAGTCCCCCAAACGAGAAATGTAATGATGACTCAATACTGTTTCTAAATATTCCACCTATATTTAGATTCCTTCCATTGCCCCATATGGTCCCATGTAGCATTTATTTTGTTGTTTTCTTTATACAAAATCCAACTTTGGACCTTATCGGAGTCTCTAACCTGTGTCCAGTGGCCCTTCATTAAGATATATTCAGAAAAGAAAGTGTGATCACAGCAGTGTGAGTGGACAAGTGTCATCACCTGCTCTCCTTCCGTGTTGTCCCAGCATGTATATGCTTGCCACGCACCCAGAAGCCCATGTCCATACAAGTACACGTGTACGCACCAGCCCCCAGAGTCTGTGAAGTCTCTAACTTGTGGCTGGAAAACAACAGAACTCCAGAGTTCTGCAACTCTCCACACTAGGTGGCCCCAGGCAGCCTCCCTGGCACCTGCAAGCCACAGCTGTCCTCATCTGAGATTTATCTGTTTCATCTTTTGTGTTTGCATCCAATTTGACATTTTAAAAATCCTTTATTTGGGGCTGGGTATGTAGCTCAGTGGTAGAGAGTACTTAGCACGCGGATGGCTCTAGGTTCAAACCACTTGACCTTTGGGCCTTGGGGATTTAAAAAATTATTTTATTTTTGTTTTTGTTTTTTTTTTTTTGAATTTTTGTTTTTTGTTTTTTTGAGACAGGGTTTCTCTGTGTAGCCCTGTCTGTAGACCAGACTGGCCTTGAACTCACAGAGATCCACCTACCTCTGCCTCTCGAGTGCTGGGATTAAAGGCTTGTGCCACCACCGCCTGACAAATTATTTTATTTTATTTATTTAGATTTTGTAAGATAGGGTCTCACTATGCAGGCCAGGATGGCCTGTACCTCACAATCTTCCTGCCTCAGTCTCCCAAATGCCATGATTATGTGCACAACAAAACCTTAAAAAACCCTTTTAAGCCGGGCGGTGGTGGCGCACGCCTTTAATCCCAGCACTCGGGAGGCAGAGCTAGGCGGATCTCTGTGAGTTCGAGGCCAGCCTGGGCTACCAAGTGAGCTCCAGGAAAGGTGCAAAGCTACGCAGAGAAACCCTGTCTCGAAAAACCAAAAAAAAAAAAAAAAAAAAAAAAAAAAACCCTTTTAAGGTAGTTTCCCCTCAATTCTGCTTTTTAAAAGCAATGCTTAAACATTTTGTTTAAACTATAAAAAAAAAAGTAGAGAACATTGTAACCAATGCCAGTGTATTTCAGATGCCCACAGAATTGATAATGTTGGTATCTGGTGGTCTCTAAACTATGCAAGTTTTACATTCATGTAGAAGCAATAAAATACAGATAACGTTCCCTCCTGACTTGGAAGTCACATGATTTCGCTCCTCCCTGGAAGCAGAGCCTGGCATGGCTCAGCAGCTCATTCACAGTCTGCGTTTGCATGTTTCACTGCGCATAATCTCACACATGCATGGACACACACAGAGGGCATGGATACAGCGGGCATGGTCTGTGAACACCATGTCTCAAACTTGATTCTGAGCTTACCACATTAGTACATACAGATCTAGTTCATCCACACTAACCCATCCACACGATTCCATGCCAGAAGTATCTCACTCTTCACTAATCTACTTCTGTGGTGACTGCCGACTTGGTGCTGTAACAAATGATACCATGACGCATGTCACTCTGGCTTCAGGATCCTCACTCTGTACAAGGGTCTAGCTCAAGTGGAACTTCAGCAGCCTCAGGAATGTGCTCAAAGTCACACATTTCCATGCTCTTCTTCTGCAAGTGACTGGATGATTCATTTACTCTTGGTTTTACTGCAGACATGAGTGTCCACACTGCGCTTCAGATAGCCATTTGGGGATTATCAGACATGCTTTTCCCCCAAACTGACAGGCCTAGAAACTGTATTTCATAGTTCTGGTTTGTAATTTCTATGATTAATGATGCTGAACATTGATTTTACTTCTTTAAAAAAAGATTATTTGATTAGTGGAGGAAGTGACAGGCATATGTGGACATCAGAGGACAGCTTGTAAGAGTCTGTCCAGGGATCAAATTCAGGTCCTCAGGTTTGGCAGCAAGAGTCTTTCCTCACTGAGCCATTTCACTGGCCCCTGGTTTCATGTATTTTATTGGCCATTCATATTACCTTTCCAGGGATTTGTTTGTTTTTATTTTTTACTTACGTTTCTTTTTGCTTGTTTGTTTTGTTTTGTTCTGAGACAGGGTTTCTCTGTGTAGCCTTGGCTGTCCTAGAACTCACTTGGTAGACCAGGCTGGCCTCGAACTCATAGAGTGCTAGGATTAAAAGCATGCATAACCACTGTCCAGCTACTAAAGTTTCTTATGGACTATATTTTTTTCATTGACTTTTGCATCACTGATCTTCCATTTTGACCCATGTAGAATAAGCCCCGTCACCTCATCGATTTCTTTGCTTCCTAAACACAACACATAGATTGCACATCTTAAGGTACATGAATTCCCTGGAGTCCAAAAGCTCACATCACTTACTCAGGTCAGGACATGAAGCACTGTGCCCCAACCCCCAAGTCTGTCCATATGCTCCCTGAACATGATGCTGGCCCAGCCCACAAAAGAGTACCAGTTAGCATGTCTCCTTACTTCACCAGAATCACACGTTCACAGTTCCAGAGCAGTATTCTCTCAATACACAGTGTTGGGCTGTGTGCTAGTTCAGTCAACCCTTGGTATCGAGGGGGGTTCATTCCAGAGCCCCCTGTAGATGCTAAAATCCTGGGATACTTCAGTCTTTCCGTAGATTCATGTAGCACTGTATATAGCTAGGGCACAATCCTCCAACACACTTGAAGTTGCCCCTGCATTTACCAGTATATGCTGTGAATGTAGTTGTGCTGTATTGTTTAAGGACTAACGACAAGGAAAGAGTCTGCACACCTTCAGGACGGATGCAATGCCCACCCCACCCCAGACGTGCTGCTTCTGAGAATGAAGTACCAGCAGATGTGGAGGACTGACTGCACCTCATGGAGGACTCACTGCACCTCATGGAGGACTGACTGCACCACATGGAGGACTCACTGCACCTCATGGAGGACTGACTGACCACATGGAGGACTGACCTCATCTCATGGAGGACTGACTGCACCTCATGGAGGACTGACTGACCACAAGGAGGACTGACTGACCACATGGAGGACTGACTGACCACAAGGAGGACTGACTGACCACATGGAGGACTCACTGCACCTCATGGAGGACTGACTGACCACATGGAGGACTGACTGACCACATGGAGGACTCACTGCATCACATGGAGGACTCACTGCGCCTCATGGAGGACTGACTGCACCTCATGGAGGACTCACTGCACCTCATAGAGGACTGACTGACCACATGGAGGACTGACTGACCACATGGAGGACTGACTGACCACATGGAGGACTGACTGACCACATGGAGGACTGACTGCACCACATGGAGGACTGACTGCACCTCATGGAGGACTGGCTGACCACATGGAGGACTCACTGCACCTCATGGAGGACTGACTGCATCACATGGAGGACTCACTGCATCACATGGAGGACTGACTGCACCTCATGGAGGACTGACTGCACCACATGGAGGACTCACTGCACCTCATGGAGGACTCACTGCACCACATGGAGGACTGACTGCACCTCATGGAGGACTGACTGCACCTCATGGAGGACTCACTGCACCACATGGAGGACTCACTGCACCTCATGGAGGACTGACTGCATCACATGGAGGACTGACTGACCACATGGAGGACTGACTGCACCACATGGAGGACTGACTGACCACATGGAGGACTGACTACACCTCATGGAGGACTCACTGCACCTCATAGAGGACTGACTGACCACATGGAGGACTGACTGACCACATGGAGGACTGACTGCACCACATGGAGGACTGACTGCACCTCATGGAGGACTGACTGACCACATGGAGGACTCACTGCACCTCATGGAGGACTGACTGCATCACATGGAGGACTCACTGCATCACATGGAGGACTGACTGCACCTCATGGAGGACTGACTGCACCACATGGAGGACTCACTGCACCTCATGGAGGACTCACTGCACCACATGGAGGACTGACTGCACCTCATGGAGGACTGACTGCACCTCATGGAGGACTCACTGCACCACATGGAGGACTCACTGCACCTCATGGAGGACTGACTGCATCACATGGAGGACTGACTGACCACATGGAGGACTGACTGCACCTCATGGAGGACTGACTGACCACATGGAGGACTGACTACACCTCATGGAGGACTCACTGCACCTCATGGAGGACTGACTGCACCTCATGGAGGACTCACTGCACCTCATGGAGGACTGACTGCACCTCATGGAGGACTGACTGCAGCACATGGAGGACTGACTGCACCTCATGGAGGACTGACTGCAGCACATGGAGGACTGACTGCACCTCATGGAGGACTGACTGACCACATGGAGGACTGACTGACCACATGGAGGACTGACTGACCACATGGAGGACTCACTGCACCTCATGGAGGACTCACTGCACCTCATGGAGGACTCACTGCACCTCATGGAGGACTGACTGACCACATGGAGGACTGACTGACCACATGGAGGACTGACTGCACCTCATGGAGGACTCACTGCACCTCATGGAGGACTCACTGCACCTCATGGAGGACTCACTGCACCTCATGGAGGACTCACTGCACCTCATGGAGGACTGACTGCACCTCATGGAGGACTGACTGCACCACATGGAGGACTCACTGCACCTCATGGAGGACTCACTGCACCTCATGGAGGACTGACTGCACCTCATGGAGGACTGACTGACCACATGGAGGACTGACTGCACCTCATGGAGGACTGACTGACCACATGGAGAACTGACTGCACCTCATGGAGGACTCACTGCACCTCATGGAGGACTCACTGCACCTCATGGAGAACTGACTGCACCTCATGGAGGACTGACTGCACCTCATGGAGGACTGACTGACCACAAGGAGGACTGACTGACCACATGGAGGACTGACTGACCTCATGGAGGACTGACTGCACCTCATGGAGGACTCACTGCACCTCATGGAGGACTGACTGACCACATGGAGGACTCACTGCACCTCATGGAGGACTGACTGACCACATGGAGGACTGACTGACATGGGTTTTGGACCTATCATTATGAAGGAGAATGTTCTAGAGTCTCTCATTTTCACTTATTGAGCAATATTTACAATGACTAGTTCTCTAATAACTTTTTCAAATATCAGTTTATTGTTAATCTTTGAGTTGAGTTAGGGTAACAGAAAGCAGCAAAGAACTGAGGACCCCAGGAAGATTCTGGATAGAATCTTTTCTGGGGAAAGATTCCCAAGCCCAAGGCTAGCCACAATTCCCAAGGCACCCTTGGAGCAAGCCTAAACTCCTTCTGGGTATGACATGGACTCCCCAGACACTCAGATCTCTGCCTGAGGCTGGGGATGCTCTGGGGACGACTCTCTAGGGACACAATAGCTGGAGTGAATCTCTCAGCAGAGGTGCACAGGGTCCCCAGATGCATGAGAAGCACCAGGCTTGTAAAGCTGCAGGTTTTACTTCCGTATATGATTTTCATCACAGAATTTCTCAGAACTTTCTGCATGAATGTCCAAGAATGAGACAAGCAGTAATGCTCCAAACTCTCTGAAACTCGGGCCTCTATCTCCACAGGGCATACTGGAAAGTGGCCTGTTACCAGTGGGGCATTGCCCATGTTCCCATCTTACTTCTGTCCCCAAGCCCATGGCCTCCATGGAGGTTGCTGGCTGCCTGTCCCTGACTTAAGTCTTTTACAGATGATGAGCCCAGGGCACAGAATAATGGATTTGAACCAAGAGAAGCTACAGAAAGACAAGATCCAGAATAGGAACAAGTGATCGGGGTAGAAAATGAGGATTCTAGGGCTCCACACACAGAAGGAGGCCTGCTTGCAGGCTTTGTGCTTTGCCCCTCATGTCCTGATATGTCTACGTGCTACCCTAGGCTGTGGTGATATTTTATCTGTGTACCCCAACAAAGCTTATCTGAGGATCAGAGGACGAAGCCAGCCACTATATTGAACACAGAGGTCAGGCAGTGGTAGCACATGACCTTAATCCTAGCATTCAGGAGGCAGAGATTCATCTGGATCTCCGTGAGTTCAAGGCCACACTGGGAACAGAGCCAGGCGTAGTGGCACACGCCTTTAATTCCCAGCACTAGTTAGCCATAGAGGTCTGGAGGTCTGTATAGACAGACAGGAAGTGATAGAGCTGGGCGAAAAGAGGAAAGTGATGTAGCTGGGCAGAGAGAGGAAGTAAGAAGGCAGGGACAGAAAGGCATATAGACATGGGTATACAGGAAGTAGCTCTCTCTGGAGGCTGAGGAGTTGGTAAGGTGAGGTTGGCTGTGGCTTGTCCTATTCCTCTGATCTCTCAGCTTTCACCCCAATATCTGGCTCTGGATTTTTTTTATTAATAAGACCATTTAAGATTCGTGCTACCTACCCTAGGCCAGTACCAGGAGCCTTTGACTCAGCAGATGAAATCTGAGATTCTAATCTCATTACAAGGTCTATGGCCCAGCAGGCTAACCCAATTTGGGTAGCAAAAAGGATGGAGACTTAGCTGCTGCCTGCTCAGTTACACACCTGTCATTTGTGATAATCAATTTTAATTGTCAATTTGACACGAACTAGAATCACCTAGAAAGAACAACCAGCCCTCTGTGGGTGGCATCATTCCCTAGGTAGAGGCACTTGGGCTAGAGAGCATGCCAAGCCCATGAAGCATGTGTACATTCATTCTCTCTGCGCTTATGACTGTAGATATGACATAATTCTCTGTCTTGGGAGCCTGATACTGTGACTTTCTTAAAATGAAGGACTATAACTTAAAATTGTGAGCAAATTAAACTGTTTCTCCCTCTAGGTGATTTTTGTTGAGATATCTTATCACAGCCACAGAAATGAAGCTAAGACACAATTCATCCTACAGAATGGCTAGAAGGGGTGTGGTAAGCTGCAGCCCCTGCCTAGAGGAATATTGTTGGAAGACTAAAAGGCGGTATATAGGCGAAAGGAGAACGTAGACACAGGCTACCCCTCTCCCAGAAAGGCAGGGAACTCCCAGACAGAGCATGTCCATAGATGTGGAAGGGACTGGCAGTTCACGCAGAAGACATGGGGCAGACAAAGCACAGCCCACGTGCATGAGGTGAAGAAAATGAGGTGGACAGGAACTGTGGAGGCCACAGGCTGGGGACTGCATATAAAACAAAGGGGCATTGATTACTTCCCAGAGAACTAACATGACCTTCTCCAAGTCTTTGCTCTTCCTGAGTGGGAACAGGCCTTCTGTACAGGAACTCTGGGGCTTCGGATCTGTGAGCAGACAGGACACAGTTCCCAACAACTGTAAGTCGCACCGTAGGGCATAGTCAGAGGTGAGCAAGCTCCCCTTCGGCAGTCACGCCTGGACCTCACGGAGTTCCACCAAGCAAAGTCGGAGTACATCTGTGTCCTGTAGAAGACATGTCTGAGTCATGGTCCATGGAACCTTGGCTGTAGAAGCCTCCGGAAAATATGCCTTTGCCGGGAAGAACATAGGGTTGGGGACGCCCATCTCAGTTCCTGTCCTGGATAACAAGAACACCCAGAAAGCCAGAGCAATCGCTGTGATGGTTGAATAGTCCCCAGAGACTCCTGTGTTTCCATGGTTGGTCCCCGTTGGTTTCACTGTTTGAAAAGAATTAGGAGGTGTGGCCCTTGTGGGAGGAGAGGTGTCACTGGGGCAAGAGTTGAAGTTTCACAACACACCATTCCCAGTGCCCTCTCTCTGCCGCCTACTTGTGGATACAGACATGAGCTCTTAGCTGTTCTAATCAACGTTTCTGCGGCTTGCCGTCATGCTGCCCGGGTCACTGTGGACCTTAGCCCTCTGAAACTGGAAGCCTGGTTAAACACCTTCTTTTACAAGTTGCCTTGGTCGTGGCACTTTATGACAGCAATAGAAAAGTATTCAGTGTCATCCCTTGGGTTCTTTCCAGTTTGAAAAGGAAGCAAGAAAAACACTCAGAATGGCGGACAGCTCTGGGAGGGCGCCATGCTTCAGAGAAGAAGCCACTGTGTCAGAGAAAGCAGGCTTGGCCATAGGCCCTAGCCAGAGGCCAGAAAGGGCCTGTCCAGAGCAGACTGCAGAGCTGAGGGCTCAGTGTTTGGTCCCCGACATGCAAGAGGACAAGCTGTTCCCGGGACTCATTACTGAGAAATGCCGGCTCAGTTCAAAGCACGAGTCAGCATCACAAGGACACGGAGGACAAACTAACCTGATCTCCCTGAGTGTTCCTGTTCTTGTCTCTTTGTCACTTTACTCCTCACAGCACTGCTACCAGGACTTCTTGTGGCCCTGAGCTCTGGTAGGGCAAGACAAGTGACAAGCAGGTACCGGGCTACTACCACCGATGGCACATGATAGTGAGGGAGACTTTCCTGCCAGGTACTGAAAAGGATCGAGGCCACCTGAAAATACATGTGGGCCCTGCCATCTGTACCCATGCAAGCCTGCCTAGAGGAGGTAGTGGTAGAGAAACAGAGTCCTGCCTTGCAAGCACAGACCAAGAAGACAGTTGATGACACCAGGTACTGCCCCCTGACCAAACCTCAGTAGCCCTAAGAAGCCCTTCTGCCGTACCCAGGGACTGTAGAGGGGCAACCGCTATCCCTGGGGCCGGTGCACAATCCCCGTGACGACAGTGGCGGATCCGAAGCACCTGCTCCTCTCTCGCTTCCAGAGAACCCTTCGGGCCCCTCCATGCTTGCACTCTCCACCCCTGGACAGGAAAGCTCTGGGATAGAAGGCATGTCTCTCAGGTGAGCCACGTCAACAGCCCAGACCTGAGCATGGCTCAGATCAGTCCGCAGAGTTGCCATTTCTAACTCTTGCTTCCAGAAACGCTTCCCTGGACACAGGGCCTCATCATCCAGGAAAGAGGAGGCCTCTCTACGGAGGTTTCCTACTTGTCCAAGGTCTCTCCACAGAGGGGACTGTCCTTCAACAAACTGAGCGTTCTGGATGTGGCTACCAGCCAGCGCATCTCACCAAGGAGACATTGCTCCTGGCTGCTCCTGCCTTCCTCGCTCCTGCTCTCCCCATCCACAGCTGAACTTCCAGTCTCTTCCCCCCTCCAAACATCTGTCCGTGCCACATGAGTGGCATCCTGTTCTTCAGTGGCACCACCTCTGAGCTCATTCTTGGTGGTCCAGCCCTGAGCACTTGCGTACATTTCAGTCCGCACTGTTATATCAAGTACTTAGAAAGTGCTTTTAAAAAATCCATTCCTCATTTGGGCCTATAAATACCTGAAAGTAGGAATAAGGCCTGGCATAGCCTCATTTTCACGTCTCCTTTACTTTTGGTCACTTTCTCACCTTTGTATGTAGGCATGTTAGTAACTCAAGGAATTTCCACCCCAAACCCCAATGACGCCTCACCTATTTCACACACAAAGACTAACTAAGATAGCTTGCCGTCAGCTTTCGAAATGTTTTGTTCCATATCGCCAAACAGTGCCTAAAGGTCATTGTTTGAAACCAGCAATAACCCTGGGTCCCAAGAGAGACAGCAGGGAGTCTCTCAGGACAGACCACCAGTGCACTCCACTCAGAGGAGGCAATTAGTCATGATGATGCGGTTGCGCCCTGGATCCTAGTAGTCATGAAAACCAACATGTTCTCTCAGTAACTGAAGTCTTCTTCAGACTACATTGTAGAATCAGAACAGAGACAATAACCAACCAGACCACACCTTGACTGGGACTGGCTCATTGTGCAGACATCTTGCCTCTTAATCCAATTACTCTTCTAATCTGAAACTCGTGGTGGTATCTTGAAGACGAACCTAAGGTCCCTGGACTCCTGTGTTCCTCTCTCAAATACACACATTGGTTAAATCTCCCTCTCCAGTTTCACTGTGAATCTGAGAACAGGTCACCTCCCCACAACACTTTCACCCCAGCGTGTGCCTGAGACACTACAGCGCTCAAGCTACTAGTTAGGGTCATGCCTCTAGAAGCTGAGCCTTGGTGTTCCCACAGCACTAAGGCATCCCATGACACTGTCTCTTTAAAACAGGAAAGTAAACCCTGGTAATCTGTGCAGACCTCAGGGTCCCTGGTGATGAGCTGCACAGTCATATACACACATCTGCAGGAACCTCCACCTCCCTAGGCTCCTGGGAGCTAATTACATCACAGGAAACTGCAGTGTGAATCTCACATCATCCTGAATGTCCCTAGTGGAGGGTTTGAGACAGAGCACATGTGGCAGAGCTACAGGCCAGGCTCAGCTGCTGCAGATGTTCACCACAGCTGGAGGACGGCCAGGTATCATGGGCAACTGGCCCAGGGATGGGCCATTCCGAGGCCAGTATTTGTAAAGTGATTCTGAGCAGAGGCCTTTAATGGGAGTTGTTGTTCAGCTCAGAGCCCCTGGCCTGGGGCACGAGGCTTCCAGGATTTGGTATGGTGGGCAACATCAGCACTGTAACCTTCATGGAGATGGGAAAAATGTCCTGAGTGCAGAGCACAAGAAAAAGTGTCCATGATCAGAGAATCCTTGCCCTCAAATATCAGCCAGGCTGCTGATTGAAATGAGGAGAAGTACCAACCCAATGATACACAGGAATGACTGAAAACGGGCAAGTCCACAAGCCAACGTCCTCCAAACCGAAACATTTTCATCCTGAGGGCGTGTTCCTTCAGAATCATGGTTCTAGCTTGAAATATTCCCTCCAGGTCATCAAGGCTTACAAAGGAAACAAGTCTCAGCAAGTCCCTGAAGCTTACAAGATTCACAAGGTCTCTTCTTTACCCAAGGTTACAAAAGCAATAAGGACTGCTGGGAAAAGAGGAGACCCTCTGATCTGTTGAGCTGGCTGCAAATTATGCAGAGAGCCCCAAGACTGTAGCTTTCGTGAATCGTTTCCCATGCTGTGGTGAGCTTTACAGTGATGCATTGCCATGGAGTTGTTCAGACTCCTCTAAGTACCTCCCCCTCACACTCCTATAAGTATCTCCAGTGTAGTCGCTGGTTCACCAAGGTAGACTTGGGTAGACTCATGTCTTTGGTCTGTTGTCAGTGTCCTATATAGGGTGAGATGTTTGTTCCCCGCTCCCTAGGAAAAGTCTCACACAATGTAAAGGAGCAGGCAGGAGAAAGGACTGTTTCTTCAGAGAAGCCATTCTGGAGGGAAGACATTTGAGCTGAGCGAACAAGACAAGTGAGGAGAGAGACAATCAGGAGATCCCAAGGCAGGAAAGGACTGGCAAGAGAGGCAGCCAGAGCCATAAGAAGGACCTGCTCTATGCAGCTGCTTGCAGATGTAACACTGTGGAGCCTGCCCACTTTTCTGAGTGTTAACACATTAAAAAGAAAGTAACTTATTTCCATTCTTTCTTTCTCCTTTTCTTTCAGATGCTGGCAAAGCTTAAGCACGCTTTCCCTAGTGTTCTGGATTCCCTACTTATTCTCTGAAGCTACTCCTGACTCCCAATGCCTGCTTCTGCTATACAGCCAGCCACTTCCGACGTCCACTCCTGAGCCTGCCTGCTGTTTTAAAGGCATGACCTTCTTCCTCTTTCCCATCTCCCTCCTCCTGGCATCGCCTGAGATTTACAACTTGCCTGCTCTGTTGTTTCTTCTCAAACTCTAATAAAATTGTCCTTAATCTTAAAAAAAAAAAGAAAGAGAAAAGAAGTGGTGTAGAAATAGGGGGCCACCCCGAGGAACAGGGGCTTCTGCCTGCAGAAAGTCGCAGAAAGGTCTGTATGGAAAGGGGCAGAGTCAGTCCGCCCCTTGGCTAATGTGGGAAGAACAAAGAAAAGCACAAGACCAGCGAAGGTCGACACAAGTGAAGGGTCCCAAGGACAGAGGGCTGACAGAGCTGCTGAGCTGTGGGAGAGAGACCTGCTGGGCTGGGGTGACAGTCTTGACCAGGCCTACCACTCCCATACACACATGGATAGCACCTTGGAGGAGAAACTGGGCCTACATCCAGCTCTGTGCAATCAGCTCATCTCACACACTGCTGAATTCTTGCCACATCCTAGCAGCTTCTCTGCCCCCATCAGGAACTGCCTCAGCCACACCCACAGGGCGGGGCAAGCTGCATGGGCCTCAGCCACACCCACAGGAGAAGGACAGGTTGGGGAAGGGGGATGTGGAGATTTTCAAAAGACCTCTTTTCTTAGAAGTGTCTTCATCCCCTCTGCTTAAAGTTCTGGCTTCACTCTTGGTCAGCCCAAAGAAGCGATCTCTCTACAGGTTCAAGACCTGTCACGTCAGGTTGGAAACCCCTACCCAGGTATGTTTGTGTCTTTGGATCTCTTTCCTCCTGGCTCTCAGCCTCCCCCTGTGGAGAGTGCCTCAGACCTCACCTTGGGTGGTAGAGTCATGAATCCCTAGGCACCTTGGGTGTCACTATAAGAGGGGCTCCAGATTTGCCGCTCTGCCTCCTACCCAGCTTCTCCCCTGTTCCAGAGACTTCTGTGGTTCCTTTGGATGGAGAGAACCTGGGAATGGAAGGGCAAGGTGGGCTGCTTAGCTCTGCTGCCAGCCCCTAGGGTCCCCACTGCCCTCTGGAATGAGGTGGGAGCAATCCTGGTGGGTTTGGTCTCCTAGATCTGCAGACATGCAGAGCTCTCATGGCCAGACTTGGTACTAAGAAATCCTGTCAGCAGTCAGTCCCAATGTAAGCTTTGTGCCACTTAAATGGAGATGCCCTCTGTGTATTGCTGGTGAAAGCCAGAGCGGAGAGTGTGTAGGTGTGTTTGCACAGATGTGCAAGGATACTGCTTGAGCCCATCAATTTACCTCAGTGCATAGGCCAGGCTTGTGGTGAGATTTAATCAAGGCCAAATCAGCCAGTCTTTGGCTTTTCACGGTGAGGCTGAGCAAGGTGGACATGCTGAGCTGACCTTTCTTTTCTCCATGACCACCCAGCTAGATATCCTTTCTACTTCTGTGTCTCTGGTCCCTCCTCTCGCCAGGCCTGATTCCAGAACCTGGCTTCTGCTGCTTGACAAGCACTGTAAAGAGATGGAAGTGTCTGGCTGGCTGCCCTGGGAGGCCCAAGATACACAACATGCTCCCTGGAGTGTCTATATAAAAGGTTGTGTTCTCCCAGCCCAGCAGCCAGTAACAGGACCTGGGTTCTCCCTAGGTCACTTGGTGTAGGACTGGGTACTCAGTCCCCAAAAGATGTGACGGTGATTCCATGGTCTTATTCTGGCAGGAAGAACCTGAGCAGAGTGAATCCTCCTCAGAAGAGCTTCTGTGCAGGCCTAACAGGGCTCTAGACCTTAGTAGTCCCTAGACCTTAGCACAACTGACTCCATGATGGAAGTGCCATTCAGTCTGTAACCAGCACCACCTGCCAAAACTAAAACAAAGGCCTAATATATCAAAGTCCATAGTTCTGGAAAAGTCTCTAAATATACTAACCTTGCATTTTGACTTCTGTATTTACACTTCTGGCTAACTGTTCTTGTTAACTGAAGTATGTCAACCCAGAACGTGTTTTTGTGCTTAAAAGCTCACCCTGAGAAAGGCTTTGGGCTACACTGGGATCCTGAACACCTAGTGTAGTTGCAGGCTGGCTAATGAAGACTTTCTATTGGCTTAAACCCGTGTCCAAGCAGTCTTCTTTAGTGAATACCCCACAACATTTCTGGAGGCCCCTGTGAGATCCCAGAGACCTCGAGACACTGGGGGTCTCAGTGCCATGTGAAATAAGGAAGAGGGCAATGGTCAGGGGACTTCTAGGGGTGCACAACCTGAGATGTCCCAGGTCCCCAGGGCTCCCTTTGATCAATAGCTGCCTAACACTTCAGAGGGTCTGGCACCTCCACCCGACAAAGGAAACAAATTAGAAAGTTGCCTGGTCTGTCACCATCAGAGGTAAGTCTGATTAAGGTGCCTTGTGTTTGTATACATAAGAGAGGTTAGCTGCAGCCGCCGATCCAGTGTCCAGAATCCATGTGACATGTCCCTGGCTCCTTCTGTCTGTTCAGATGTGTGAGTGTGTGGTGGCCATCCTTGGTTGCCTTTACTGTGTGTCTGTGTGTCTGTGTGTGTGTGTGTCTGTGTGTATGTGTCTCTGTGTGTCTTTCTATGTGTTTCTGTCAATTCTTTTCCCTGTATTGACCAGTGGCTTTCTCTGGTGTGAGAATCCCCTGGCTTAAGACCTGTGCCCCCTCCCACTGGGGACCTGAATCCTATTGGTTCTCCCAGGTCACCTAAAGAAACCAAAAAAAAAAAAACCCTCCACCTGTACCGTTCTGGGAGCAGGAGCTCTTGCCCGTTTTGTTACTTGACTCCTGCTCCTGGTCAAGGTGGGTCCCTGTGTGGAGGTGGGGCGAGGCAGGGCCTCTCATACAGGCCCCCAGCATCTAAGCAGAATGCACACAGGAAAGGGGAAAAAGTTCCCCAAGGTGAGCATCACCTTTGCTCGGCCCCATCCCTCTTCCAGGCAGCCCCAGGGAAGGGGAAAAATTCCCTTGGGCTGAGCCTGAAGGAAAAGAGAAAGTTCCACTCTTTTCTCTTTCATAATTTATGTCTCATTTTTAAAGCAGTGATCTGTAAAACCCATCATTCTTTTAAAAAACCAAAACAAACAAACAAACAAAACAACCCAACCAACTGCCCCTGGGCTGGGCAGAAGGAATTGCTGCCAGAGAACACAGCCTGGACAGAATGGATTTCCCCTTCTGTCCAACACTGACCAAGCGGACTTTACACAATTTTCACTAGGTACGTTTTAGAAATATTAAAGACAACTGCTGAAAGATTTCCTTTGTTACCCAGTCAACTCCAGATATTAGAATAAAGTTACGAAAGCTAAAAAAAATAAAAGATATAAGTAGGTCCCAGTTGCTGGAGGTAATGCAAAGGTGTTTAACAACAGGGAACTGACTGGGATGAGACCTTTTGCACAAACTGAAAACACTGTCACCTTCTCTGATGATGAGACACAGACTTACAGACACCCAGCAAAATCATGGTGTCTTACCCTCTGTCAGAGGAGTACCTCCTAGCCAAAAGTTCTGCCCTCCAATCCAAAGATACAGTTAGACTATCTCTCAAATTGACAATAAAGATTCCCAAGGGTATGGGCTGAAACTAACTCCCAGGACTGGCCCAACACTAAGCTTCCGTTATTGTTCAGTTGACCAGTTCAGCTACCCTTGTCCAGATGAAATAATACACAATCACCCTGGAAACAAAAGGGAAAATTGCAGTCCATATTGCCTGACTTGGAGAGACAGACATCCCAGTGCCCGCCAGTCACCCTGGATATACCTCTCCTGCCTGTGAGGAAACCTGGGACCTCTGGTTCTCGTGAGTCTGATTCTTCCAGAGAAACAGGTGCACAGTGTCTTGGACCTGAAAGATGTATCCTTCAGCATTGGCAGAGGTGAGTAGACACACCTTTGCTTTTAAATGGACAGACCCAGAGGGAAGTTACAACAGACACCATGCCTAGACCAGGCTTTCCCAGGATTTAAAGACACTAAATACAGACTTCCTGCCCTTCCATCAGAGGTTTTCTGGGAAAATAGACTATAAAAGGGCCACTGAGGAACTGCTGCCAGAGTTACAGACCGTGGACTACAAAATGTTGGCTAAAAAGCCCAACTTTGTAGAAGGCTACCTATCTTACCTATCTTGGAGGCAAAAGGAGCCTGTCTCGGAGTAGGATTGCTGCCATCCTTCAGATCCCAGCTCCAAAGACTAAGAGACAGACAGGTCCGAGGGTTCCTAGGTACCGCTGGATGTTGCTGCCTCTGGATACCAGAGTTTGTGGAAATAGCAAGGCCCTAAGCCCCTAATCTGTACTGAGATTAAACAAAAGACATGTGAGGCTTTAAAACCAGTTCTCACTTCTGCTCCAGCCCTAGAATTTCAGACAAAAGGGGTTTTAACCCAAACTTTGGGGCCATGGAAACACCCTTTGACCCTTGGACCCTGCAACCACAGGATGGCCCACCTGTCTCAGAGCTGTGGTGGCTACCGCTAGTTTAAAAAAGCAAACACGTTAACTTTGGGCCAAGACCTTATACTCACAGCACCCCATGACACAGCTGAGTCGCTCCTCTGAGGAGCACCAGGGTGCTGACTGTCTAATGACTGGGTGATCCAGCATCAGGCCCTGCTCCTGGCTGAGTCTGGTTTGAGAAACACACCGCCATCAGTTCGGCTACCCTCCTGCCTGATGACACAAGGTGTTCCTTCCTCCATGACTGTCAGGAGATAAAAGATGGATCCAGGTATGAGGGAGCTGCAGCAGTTACTTTAACTGAAATGATCTGGGCCCAAGCCAGGTACCTCAGCAAAGAGAGTAGAACGGATTGATCTGACCTAGGCTCTCAGATGGGGAAAAGGGATGTCCACCAACATATATACACTGGCCGTCAGTTGATACGCTTTTATTATCAGCCGTGTCCACGGTGTGATCTACAGAGAAAGAAGGCTTCTCACCTCTGGGGAAAAGGGACATTAAAAAATCTTGGCCTTCCCAGAGGCTATTCGGCTTCCTCTACAAATCGCTGGCCTCCACTGCTGGGCTGCTGACCCAGCTGTTGACAAATAGCCCTAAGACCAGTGAGGAATGTAACAGGGCCCAAGACCTTAGCACAACTGACTCCATGATGGAAGTACCATTTAAGCTATAAAACTGAGCACATAAATAGCACCACCTGCCAAAATTAAAAACCAAGGCCTGATCCATCAAAGTCCATAGTTCTGGGAAAGTCTCAAACTGTACTATACTAACCTTGCCTTTTGGCTTCTGTATTTCCACTTCCAGCTAAATGTTCTTGCTAGCTGAAGTATGTCAACCTAGAACACGTTTTTTGTGCATAAAAGCTCATCCTGAGAAGAGCTCAGTGCTACACTGGGATCCTGAAGACCCAGTGCAGTCGCCAGCCAACTAATAAAGACTTCCTATTGGCTTACACCCGTATCCAAGCAATCCTCTCTGGGGAACATCTCACAAGAACAAAGAGAAGTGATCACTGCTGTCCTTCTTCAGAAGAGCATGTATGATGGCTGAGGTAGGCAAGCAGGCCACTTACTCCTCCCCATGCCCAAAAAACCCTGTAAGGGTAGTGGGGTGTGGGCATAGTCATTCCTTTTCAGAAGAATCCATGGGAGAGCAGAGAAAGAATATCTCAGGTGAGTCTGGCCAAAGATATTTGAGGAGGGATGTAGCCAACATGGATCCCAAACAATAATCAAGATTGTCAGTTCAAAATGAGGTCTATCCACAAGCACACACCTCATGGGCTGTCAAGGTGAAGAAGTTGATACAAAGACATGAAGGGGAGGAAACCACCAGAGCCCAATTCAGACTAATACCCAGCCCAGTCATAGAGCTGGTGCTCTGCCCAGGAGTCCTTCGCCTCTCTCTGCTAGAACCAAAGCTCCAGGAGGGGCCGGGAGCTGGCCTCAACTTACCCTCTGCCTTGCTCCTCACAACCTAGTTCCTGGCCAAAGAGAGACCAGGAAGGTTCCTGCACCTGGGGTTGGGAGTTCCCAGAGTCTCTGCATCTGGTGAAGCCATGTGGCTGCCCGCCCTCTTTTTCAGGACGGAAGAAGAAAGAGAAGAAAGAAGCCACGTCCCAGAGTGTACAGGTTCTCCGCTGTTTTCTGCTGACGTCTCGGCTCCCTACCCACCTGCTCTAGCGTACTGGGGGCCAGAGGCAGAGGGAATAAGCTCTGTGCAAACATCCTGCCTTCTCCCCAGGATATTTTCTTTAATAAAAGACTGTGGAAATGTCAGCCAGTCTAAACAAATAGCAGGTTTTATGGAGCATGAACAGCCTGCGAGCAACCCTGGAGGTGACTTTGGGAAAAATCGTGCCAGGAAGCAGGCACAGAACTCTTCAGTATGGGAGCATTTAGGGTCATGATGACTGAATCAGAGATACAGGGGCCCAGGAAGAAAGGAGCCGATGTACCCTGGGTCTGGACACTTTTCTATTGTGACAAAGCACCATGACCAAGGCACTTCTAGAAGAGAGAGTTTATTGGGGCTTAGGGCTCCAGAGGGTTAGTCCATAGCCAGCTTGGCAGGGAGCATGGCAACGGGCAGCCAAGCATGGCACTGAATCAGCAGAGATTACATCCTCATCCACAAGCATGAGGCAAAGAGAGCTAACTGGAATGGCATGGGCTCTTGGAACTTCAAAGGCCACCCTCAGTGGCACACCTCCTCCAGGAAAGCTGCTCCTTCCCAAACAGTTCCACCAGCTGGGGCCTAAGTGTTCAAATGTGAGCCTATGGGGGCGGGTATTCTAATTCAAACCACCACAGGGCCTAAAGTCACATCAGATAAGGGTTCCCTCCTGAAGATCTTCAGGCCAAGGCACAGAGTGGGTGGATGCTGGCAGACTCTTCCTGGGCAGCCTCCCACATACCCCTCAGAGGCCTACCTTCTCGGAGCATTGGTTTTTTGTCTCATGACCTCTAGGTTAGGGACATCCCAACTCAGGACATGGACCCGAGGGACTTGCCAAGCCCAGCAGTGGGGAAATACTTGTTCCCTCATGCCTGACTGTGGGCTGGGGTCCTGCTGGGTTTGGAGGCTCACGGGACACACTGATCTGAGTATCTAGGTACCTGGATCCATTAAGGTTTGGAATTCAGAAGCAGTAGGCCATAAGGACCCACACTCCTCCTGGGCAGGACAGATCCAGTTCTAGCCACACTCAGAGTGTGGGTAAGAAGAAATAGGTGGGTCACTGGGCATGAGTCCTTAGCAATATATTGTCCCTAGGCCCTTTCTATCTCTCCCGGCCTCCTATCTGCCATAAGATGTGTAGCCTCTGCCACATGCTTCTGTCACCAGGATGTTCTGCCTCCCTGTGAGCCCAGAAACATAGTGCCTAGTGACCATGGGCTGAAACCATGGGCCAACATATGCCTTCCTTAAGTAGTTCTGCTGGTATTGGGGTCACAGTTTTAAAAAGTAATGGGCACAGCGAATCAGCCAGGAGCTAGAACCAGTCAATGGTGACCTCCACAGCCACAGCAGGACTTCCATGAACACCAGAGGCTAAAGGGTGGGGTAGAGTCCTTGTCTGAATGACCAGAAATCTGTGGAAGGAAGCAATACTGAATGGTATCAGAGGCCAGGCCAGATAAGGATTTTCATTTTCTGCCTGGGTCTCTCTTATTCAAGAGGTCCACCCTTGTGCCTAGCCACCATGCTATAAGGAAGCCCAGGGTTCCTGGAGAGGAACAGGAGGGAAAAAAATGTGCTCCCCCACCTGCTAGTGTAGATGGAGTGGAGACGGCTGGTCCTCCACCACACCCAGCCCAATGTGCACTTTCAGAAGCAAAATCCACTTTGTTGGTCAAAGCGCTAGGCTTGGTGGGGGAAGGGTTGTGAGCAGCAAGAGGTTCAGCATCAGCACTCTGGGGCTGCCTTTCTGTTCTGATCCCAAGCTGAGCGCTGAGCAAAGTCAACTGAACTACAGTGCTCTTCACGGCAGACTCTCAGCCGGGAGAGTCCCTATGCTGAAGGACACAGGGCCCACGCAGCCTTCTTTTCCACTCAGCCCAAGGCCCCAGACAGAGCTCGATCTGGAAGGCAGAATCCCTGTCCCTTTGGAACGCAGCCCCACTACCAAGAAGTGCTCACGGCTCACGGTCTCATTCAGTCCACACGAGGACCCTGTGTGTTCAGGACTCACTGTTCACACGGGAATGAGGCTCCAGAATCAGCTGAGTCCCTTGTCTCATGTGTCCCCACTTGACCTTGGAATAGACACATTGGGGAATGATTTAAAAGCCCTTATTCTCGATCCCTCCCCAGTGGTCCACGTCTGTCTGCCCACCCACGGCTGGGACAGCAGCAGCTCTCAGCCACAGCCACCCCATCAATCAATATTTTTAATTACTTTTACATGATTGACTAATAAAATTCTCCACTGCCTAATTGATTTTTTGATGGGGAGATGTATTTTTTTTCTCACCTAAATGGCAAGTTGTATTTCTTTTGGTCATTTTAGAAGAAGAAAAATGGGATAGAGCAGGAATAAGGAGAGACCCCGAGGTCAAGAAGATTATAGGCCCAAACAGAGATAAATTAATGGGCAGCCCCAATCACCATGTGCCCCAGCAGACACCCAGAGGATCCTCCTGTGCTGGGTCACCACGCTGGTCAGAGGGATACCGGTTTGGCAAGGAGCATGGGTGATACCTTACTTAACCATCAAGTGTTCCGTTGTTTCTTAGTGTGGGCTGCAAAGTCTCCTTCGCATTTTTTTTTCATATATTTATTTATTGCCACGTTGAGGATCAAACCCAGAGCCTCATGCATGCTGGGTGCATGCTCTGTATCTAATTATATATTCCCATCTCTTTCTCTTCTTTTTAAATAAAACCACTGTTTCAGATTATTAAAGCAGCTTATTTATTGCCTGTAATTTGGAAAAGGCAGGCAAATCTAATTAAACAAAAAGAGCTTGCCATAGGCCATGGTGTCAGTGAGCAGAGGCCACTACTGAGTCCGGCTTCACAGCCAGCCCCCCCCCCCCCCCCCCCGGCTCCTAACAGCAACATTCCCTATTCTGTTCACTGCTCTGGTTCCTAAAGCAGATCAACACACAGGAGATGTTCCGCCCCTCCCTTTCTACCGAAGAAGTGAATCAGTTCCAACAAGATGAAAAAGTGGGTCCCAGTGGAAAATGCAGAGTAAGAGAAATGTGATTTGTAATATTTATTATGGACAGATGGACAAGAGAAGGAGCCATACAATGAACTTCCATGTACCATCCCCAGCTCCAACAACCACTAATAGCTCTAGCTTCGTCAGTCTTCACCTCTGCTCAGTTCATCCGGCTCTTCTTAGAGACAGAAGCTACATACTCTGGGCTCCACGGTGGTAGAGCATGCGTCTGCTGGGCATGCAGAAAGCCCCGTGTGGGAGACACACACAGCTCATACACGTTTGCACACACTGTGCTGAAACTGGGGGAAGAGCAGCTAAGGGAGAGGGAAAATCCTCTTTACGTCGAGTTTGGTACAGCATGGGAGGGGGCCACCACCGTCACCTCGCTTTGCAGGGACTTTGAGGCACGCAGGGCGGGGTGGGGGGACATCGATATAGGAGGCAGAAGCTTCCTGTGTGCCCTGGGGAGGCAGTTGGCTAGAAACAAGGTATGTGTGGGTGGGGGGATGCAGGGGGCTTAGGCTTTTACGGGTTATTCCTAAGCAGGACGTGAAGAGGGGGTTAGAGAATTTGTCAGTATTGATCAAGGTCTGCTGTTTGGGGTCAATTATTACACAGGTCATTATGCTGTTTCCTAGGTCGTCACTAGAGGCAGAAGGCTGGCCTCCTGGGGGTACAGCATAGGTTGCTTACTGTACGAGTTGGGTGTCCTGGGCTGGTTGCTTCTGATTGTGGGTCAGAGTTCTGTTCTATGCATAGGGTTCAACCACTGTCTGTATAGTCTATCACCTTCTTATCGAAGATGAGCAAATTCAGCTGCATAATGGTGATACCTGGGTACCACTGTGTAACACGTGGTATTTAAGCCGTTTTTAATTGCTGAAAGAACTCAGAAAGTCAGTAGATCTTCTGTAAATATTGGTTGAATGAAAGGAGGAAGTGTGAATGGAGGGAGGAGGAATGTAAACCCCAGGCCCAGATGACTGCAGTGCGGGAGGAAGCTGACAAGGAGAAGTATGGGAGGTTGGGAGGCATCGACATCATTTCTAATAGAAGTAAATGCAGCTGCTAAGTGGATTTCTTGAGAGGAAAAAATAATGCAGCTATTTGAACTCCAAATTTAAGAATAACTACCAGAAAAAAACAGACTTGGCAGCTTTCAGTACTGTAAGCATATAAAAAGTTTAATTTATTTATTTATTTGGGTTTTTTTTTTTTTTTTTGAGGGAGGACATATCATATCCTTGGCACTGTTCAAGGTGCTGGAGGTACAACAGTGAACAGACAAAAGTCTCCACCTTCACAAATATATATATATATATATACATATATATATATATGTATATATATATGTATATTCTGTAGGAAACCCAGAAAATAATCAGCATCAGTGAATAAATGCATGGTGTCAATAGCAGCCAATATCTTAGAAACAAAGCAGAGCATGAACAAGCAAGTGTTGAAGGTGATTTGGAGTTTTGTTTTTTGTGCTTTGTTTTTGAAAGATTTATGTATTTATTATGTATACAGTATTCTGCCTACATGCATTCTGCCTACATCCATCCTTGCAGGCCAGAAGAGGGCACCAGATCTCATTACGGATGGTTGTGAGCCACCATATGGTTGCTGGGAATTGAACTCAGGACCTCTGGAAGAACAGCCAGTGCTCTTAACTGCTGAGCCTCCTCTCCAGCTCCTTTTAAAATTTTATTATTTATTTATGTATATGAGTCCTTTATCTGCACATACAACTTTATGCCAGAAGAGGGCATCAGACCCCACTAGAGATGGTGGTGAGCCACCATGTGGTTGCTGGGAGTTGAACTCAGGACCTCTGGAAGAGCAGGCAGTGCTCTTAACCACTGAGCCATCTCTCTCGCCCCGGTTTGGAGTTTTAAATGGAATGATTAGGGAGGCCTCCGTGTCAGTACAGAGCTAAAGAATATCGGAAAGCAAAGTATGTGGATGAAAGGAAAATGAATCTCAGGCAGAAATCATGGGAAGTTCGAGAAGTCTGGAGTTCGAATGCGGCTGGTACAGCCAGCCTGTGTGGCTGACATGAAGTAAACTGGGGTGGGAGACAGCAGGACATGAAGCAAAAGAGGAATCCCAGATGTCATTTTGTGGATGATGAACACGGATACAAATTTCTCAATAGAATACCTGCAAATCAAATTCAAGAACACATACAAAAGATCATTCACTGTGATCAAGTTGGCTTCATTCCAGGGATGCAGGGATGGTTCAACATAAACAAATTAATAATCACAATCACCACATAAGTGGACTCAAGGACAAAAATCATATGATCATTTCAATTGATGCAGAGAAAGGCCTTTAACAAAAATCAGATATCCCTTTATGATAAAAGAGAGACTGTGGGTGGAGGGAACATATCTCAATATCATAAAAAGTATCGTGAAAAACTGATCGCTTCCATCATGTTAAGTGGAGAACGGGTTGAAGGAAGACAAGGTTATCCAATTTAACCACTCATATTCACTGAAGTGCTTGAAGTCCTAGTTACATCAATAAAGCAGAAGAAGGAAATAAAAGGATGTAAATAGGAAAGGAGGTCAAAGTATCCCTGTTTGCAGATAAGATGATTCTGCAAATGACAGCCCCAAAGACTCCAACAAGAGCCTGCTAGAGCTGATAAACATTTTAATCAAAATGACAGTTTACAAAACTAACATGCCCAAATCAGCAGCCCTCCTATATACCAGCGACAAACATAAGACACACTGGAGGCTGGGGAGGTGGCTCAGCAGTTCAGAGCACTGGCTGCTCTTCCAGAGGTCGTGGGTTCTAGTCCCAGCACACACATGGTGGCTCACATCATCTATAACTCCAGTTCTGGGGTATCTGGTGTTCTCTTCTGGCCTCTGTGAGCACTACATGTTCATGGTGCACATACACACATGCAGGAAAACATCCTTACATATAAAATAAAAAATTAGATATTAATAAGACATACTGAAAATGAAACCAGGGAAATAATTCCATTCACAACAGCCTAAAATATACCTTGGCATAAACCTAGCCAGGAAGTGAAAGGCCATACAACACTAAAGAGAGCAATTAAGGAAGACGCCAGAAGACTAGAAGATGGAAAGACCTCCCATGCTCATAGATTGGTAGAATAATGTCATTACAATGGCCATACTGCCCAAAAGAATCTGCAGATTCAATGCAATCTCAATTAAAACTTCAGTCTAATTCTTCACAGTAATTGAGCCAAAAATCTAAAGTTCAGATGGAAGCACAAAAAGCCGGTACAGTACTGAATGACAAACCCAGCGAGAGCTGTGAGCAGGATCACAATTCTTCAAGTCATACTAGAGAGACATAGTAATGAACAACCATATGGAACTGGCACACACACACAAATATACGCATACACACATACACACAGACATATACACACACATACACACAGACATATACACACACAGACATATACACACATACACACACATACATAGACATATACACACACATATACACAGACATATACACACATATGCAGACATAGACATAGACATACACACACACACACACATACATACACACCATCACCACCAGCAGCCACCAAATTTTTGATAAAAGATGCCAAAAATACACAGTGGATAGAGAAAAGATGAAATCTTTAGCAATCATGCTGAAGAAGCTGGACATATCTATATGTAGAAAAATGGGAGTTAAACCTTCTCTCTCACCTTGCACAAAAATCCCAAACAGGTCAACGATCTCAGTGTTAAGCCTGAAACCCTGACACATGTAGAGGAAAGAGCAGGGAGGGCACTCCAGGTAAAGGCTCAGGTAACGACCTTGTGAGTGTGACTTCAGTCACACGGAACCAGCAATCTATCCACAAGTGGAACCTCATGAAATCAAAAGCTTCCATACCGCAGAACAAACTGTTAATTGATTGTAGAGGTACCCAACAGAATGGAGGAAAAGGTCTTCTTTGCTGGCCATATACCTGACAGAATTAGTCTCTAAAATATACAAAGAACTAAAAAAAAAACCCTGCATGTCAAGAAAACAGACAACTCAATTAAAAATTGGCTCTGGGCCTGCCTGAAGAGAGTTCTCCAGAGAAATACAAATGGCTAAGAAATATCTCAGCACGTGTTCATCGTCCTTAACTATCAGGGAAGTACAAATTAAAACTTCTTTGAGGTTTCACCTTACCCCAGTCAGCATGGTTAAGATTAAGGGAATAGATGAAAACAAGTTCTAGTGAAGGTGTGGGGGAAGGGGAACCTTTACCACTGTTGGTAAGACTGAAAACTGGTACAGCCACCAGAGACCACTCCTGGTCATATACCCATATACAGAAATGCACGCTCACCCATGCGCATAGCTGCTCTACTCACAAGAGCTAGGACACAGAAACAGCCTAGGTGTCCATCAACTGGTAAATGGATAATTAAAATGTAGGCTTTTATTCAACTATAAAGAAAAATGAAAAATTCAGGCAAATTAATGAACTGGCTCTGCCTTCCAAGTGCTGGGATTAAATGCGTGTGCCACCACCACCTGGCCATATGACAGTTTATTTGGTGTTACCCTACATACGGATGATGCTCCCCATAGAAGACATATAAAAACCTCAATGTCAGATCCTCCCTTGGAGTTGTGGTCAGAGTTGATCCAGAGACTCCCAAGACAATACACACTATTGCCATTGCTCTTGGCTGCTGACTAGAGCTTGATGACAGGATCCCGTTGCTGAAAACTCTATACACTTTGGCCACTGGATGCAGAGAATCACAGTGGTATTAACCAGGAAGATTCCTCCATGCTGGTTAGCTTTTATGGTACTGGAAGGTTCTATGTAGGCTGGAAAGTCTATATTGGGGAAAGGTCATCAGCAGTCTTACTCTGCTATAAACCTGTGCTACAGTAATGTCCACTATGACAACACACGTCCACAGGTGCAATAGTGATGCAAATAAAGGTATTCGACCACTTTTTTTTATTTAATTTAAGGATGGCTCCACAGGAAGAAACCCATGCCAAGTCCTGCAAATCTGGCCAAGAACCCTTGGCTGGGGAGCTCATAGGCCCTAGGAATAAACCTACCATTATTATTTGCTAAATTGACCTATATCAAACTACTCTCTAAATTCATACCTGTATCCCCCTAGACTCATGCAGCTCTCAGATCTCCCTGGGAAAACTTCATTGTGCAGTGAATGTTAAAGCATAGAAAATAAGTGTGGTGTGCTCATCCACAAATGGGACATCTACATCACATTCCCTTATTCCAAAGCTCAGGGGTCATCAAGACAGAAAGGTTGTAAGAAGCAGGGATTGGGGAGGACCAGAGTAAAATACTGTCTTCTGTACAAATGTATGACAAGACCACGGCACTTATGAGCCCAAAGTAGCTATGGCTGCCGGAACAAGACCTGCACTAGATGAAGCCAGTCAGCCTTTCTGTATGGAAGAGAGTAAAGCGCATGAATCCTCCTTCTTGTAACTGAGCAGGAGGAAGCTGACTATTCTCCAGTGAACGGCCCCATACCCATGAAAATACAGTGGTATAAACTGTGCTGGTGGGTTATAAAAAAAAAAAAAAAAAAAAAAAAAAAAAGACCATGAAGTTGCAGGAGGATTAGCGGGTCTGGGAGAAGTCGGGAAAAGAGTGTCAGTGATTAGGATCAAAAAGCATTGTATTCATGTAGGAAATTCTCCAAGAATTAATAGAATATATCTTAATTTTGAATATTTTGAGAATTTCGTACAATATGTTTTGATGATATTCCTTCCCCTTCCCCAACTACTCCCAGACCCCCTCCAACCTTCCTACTCACCCAACTTCATTTTCTTTTTGTTCTTAAAAAAATCCAAGACAACAACAACAACAAAAGTACACACAGAAGAAACAAACAAAAATGGAGTCTGACTAGTGTTGGCCAACTACTCTTGAGGATGGGGCCTGTCCAGGAGTGTTGATGTACACAGTGTCACTCCACTGAAGATAACTAAGTTTCCTCTTCTAGAAGCTAACAATGGCCAGCACCTTCTTGACTAGGAATGGGAATCTGTGCCCACTTCCCCTCCTCAGTGCTGGGGTTCTGTCTGCCTTGAACTTGTGCAGTCTTGAGCATGCTGTCACAGTCCGGGAGCTCATATGTGCACCACCCCTGTTGTGTCTGGAAACACTGTTTCCTTCGAGTCATCCACCACCTCCGGCTCTGACACCCTTTCACCTCGATCCCTGAGCCTTAAGGGGAGGTATGTGGTAAAGACATCCCATCATTCTGAATTATTATGGGAAGGCGTTCCACTATTTGCATACTGTTCACATGTGAGTCTCTGTGTTAATTACCATCTACTGCAAAAAGAAGCTTCACTGGTGAGAGTTGAATGATGCTCTATGGGTATAGCAATATGTCATTAGGAGTTGTTTTATTGCTGTGTTCACTTAGCAGAATCAAAGTAGTGGGTTTTCCCCTGGGCCCATGACCTATCTAATTTCATGCCCTTGACCTCATTAACAATGTCAGGTGTGGGGTACATCTCATGGAGCAGACCTTAAGTTCCATCAAGAAGCGGTGGGTTATTCCTATAATATTCAGGCCACTATTGCAGCAGAGGGCATATCTTGCAGGTAGGTCTCTATAGAAACTCACAGGGATCATAGCTGGAGGAGAATGATGATTATTCTTCTCCTCTGATAGCATGTATAGCACCTTACAGCACTATGACTGCTATGCTAATCAGTGGGGCTGAAGCTTCCAGTTGAGCACCAGCCTAATTCTCCTTGTTCTGTGATGTAAGTGGTATCTTCAGCAATCCTACTCTCAAGTTGTGGAGAGTAACCAATAGCCTTGGTAATAACCTGTGATGTTTGGGTGGGGTCTATGTGACCCTTTTAGCCAACAGCTCCCCAAAAAATGTGAACCATTCCTGGTATTGGGGTTTTATTTGGTAGCATATGATGTTGTGGTATTGCCTCTCCTGTTGTGTGGTAATTCCATTTAAACTCTTTTTTATATGTATATATTTTAGGAAGTTGCTAAAAGAAAAAGAGAAAAATATTCAGATAGAAAAGTACTCAAAAGGGGTAAAAGTTGTACAATTCCCATATTTGAATCGATGCCAGTTTGCAGGTTCAAGACATTGAGTAAACAGGAAGCAGAATAAAATCAGATAAATCCATGACAAGACACATTGAAATTAAGTTTATGAAATATGAAGACAAAGACAAAAACTCCTAAAAGCAGCTAGAGAAATTACCCTTCAATGACAGCAGATTTTTCTTTGGAATTAGGTGTCAGGGTAGTGGCACAGTGTTTTCCAAACCCTGAAAGTAAAAATTTGTCAAGTCAAAATCTGGTACCCAATGATACCCAGTATAACCATCCTTCTAAACCTCATTCTCAAATGAAGAAAAATTAGGAGAATCTGTTGCCCAGTACCACACTAAAAGAATGGCTGGAAGAATTTATCCAAACAGAAAGGGAACAATAAGCCTTGGTGCATAAGGAAGGAAAGAATGAAGGAAGAATAAGAATGGGTAGCCAGGCGGTGGTGGCGCACACCTTTAATCCCAGCACTCAGGAGACAGAAGAGGCAGATCTCTGTGAGTTCAAGGCCAGCCTGCTCTACAAAGCAAGTTCCAGGACAGCCAGGGCTACGCAGAGAAACCCTGTCTCAAAAAAACAAAAACAAAATAATAATAATAAAAACAACCCCCAAAAAAAACAAGCAAAAAGAAAAGAAAAAGAATGGGTAAACATAACAATTTTCCTTTTCCTCCAGCCTCACTACATCTGCTGAGTGATTAGAACAAAACTCTATCACTGACTGTGCTCAACATTTGAGAGGAAATTTTAAAACAATTCCATTGCATACAAAAGAAGTATAAAAAAGAGCTAAGGTTTCCAAACTGGAAACCATTCAACTTCCTTCCACCACGTCCCACCCCCTAAAAGGTTCCACTACCTCCTAATGTCATCGTAGGCTGCCAATCTTCAACACATGGACCTTGTCAGGGAAGATCCAAAGCACAGCAAGAGCTGTGAGGAAAATATAAATTAAAACCCCAGAGAGGCATCAATATTAGAGCAGCTAAACTTGACACCACCAAATGCAGATGAGGATGTGGAGAGGCAGGGTTGTTCATATATGGCCAATCGTGCTGGGAAATGGTTAAGCAACTCTGGAGAACAGTTTGACAGTTGTTTAAAGACCTACATGTAAAAAATTATAATTATTTATTTATAGCAGAAAATAACAAAAAGAACCTACACGTCTTCCTGAGACAAATGGTTGAACAAATGGGTGGGTCCACACCATGGACCATGCTGCTCCACAGTAAATAGTAGCAAACTATTGGCACAGGGAGCAACTGGACTAAGTAATAACCAGTCCCCCAAACTGCACACTGTACAATGCATACTAAAATAAAAAGAATTATAAAAAGAGAGATGGCACTAAAGAGGAAGTTATGTAGAGAAATGGATGAGGGCCACTCAGGGTCCACAGCAGTGATTCATGCAGCCTGGAAATGTCATTTCTACTCATTCATAACAGGACTCCAAGTGAGCAGACACGGATAGCTGCTGGCCTCTCCACTGTGTCTTCAGTATTCTATAGCTTTGTAAGATTTTACCAATGGGAGAATCTGGATAAAGAGCGTAAGGATAATACATCATTTGTAACAATTATATGTGAATCTACAATTATCTAAAAAGGTAAAAAAAATTATTTTTTAACAGGTTCATATATGTGTGTAATACGTTCTGCCACACTCACCAAATGCTGGCATGTGCGGGCTTGCACACTGACACTGCTCAGAATAATCTTTTCAACACAAACAGCAAAAAAAACCATATGGCGGCAGCTATCACACAGTCTCCCTTACTAAGGATATGCTGAAAATGACGTGTCACATTCAAGATCATGAGTTATTAAGAGATAAGAAGCCATTTATAGAACTGGGCATATAATCTCGTCTTTTCTATTTAAAATTAAATACATGTGGCACATAGATGGGTGCGTTTGTACAGTCTTAGTGTTCTATAAAACACATTACTGTGTGGGAAAGCCTTGGCAGTTGCTCTCAGATCTCTCAAGCGATGCCATTCCTCTGACATGGCGGGGGGGGGGGAATGGGAGGAGGGAAAGGAGTTATGGTGTAGAGTTTGCAATATCAAAGCAGAAATTGCAGTTTTATTTTATACTTTTTTTGGCTTCTCTAATGTTAGATTACTTTTCCCCTTTTATTGAAAAAGGTTCTTTTCTCATCCACTATATCCTGATTACAGTTTTATCTCCCTCTACTCTTCCCAGTTCCTCCCCACTTCCCCTCCCATCTGGATCCACTCCCTTTCTGTCTCTCATTAGAAAGGAACAGGCTTCTAGGAGGTAGCAACCAAACACAACAAAAGAAAATATAATAAGATAAAACAAAGACCATACCATCGAAGTTGGACAAGGCAAACAACAGAAGAAAAGGAGCCGAAGAGAAGGCACAAAAAGAAGAGACCCCCCCCTCATTCACACACCCAGGAGTCCCATAAAAACACTAAACTGGAAGCCATAATAATATGTAGAGGACCTGGTGCAGACCTGTGCAGGCCCTGTGCTTGCTGCTTCAGTGAGTACTTATGAACTTCGTTCAGTTGATTTAGAGGGCCTTATTTTCTTGGTGTCCTCCATCTCCTCTGGCTCTTACACTCTTTCCACCTCCTCTTCTGCAATGTTCCCTGAGATCTGAGGGGAAGGATATGATGGAGGCATCCCATTTAGAGCTGAGTGTTCCAAGGTATATCTTTCTGTCTTTCTGTCTCTGTCTCTCTGTCCCTCTGTCTCTGTGTGTGTGTCTTTCTGTCTCTGTGTCTCTGTCTCTGTCTCTGTCTCTCTCTCTCTCTCTCTCTCTCTCTCTCTCTCTCTCTCTCTCTCTCTCTCTCTCCATAATGTCTGGCTGTGGGTCTCTGTATTTGTTCCCATCTGCTGCAAGAGTAAACTTCTCTGATAATGGCTGAATCTACAAGTATAGAGGAATATCATTAGGAGTCATTTTTATCTCTATTTTTTTTTAAAGATTGTAGTATTTGATTTGACCCTAGGTCTCTCTGGGCTATTTAATCTCTGGTTCTCGGTTGCCCAAGTAGTGTAGGGTATGGGTTCCATCTCATGGAGTGGACCTTAAGTCAAATCAGACAAATACTCCCACAAGCTTTGTGCCACCATTGCCCTAGCATATTTTGTAGGCAGGACAGATTGTAGACCAAAGGGTTTGTGGCTGGGTTGATGTTTACGTTTCTCTTTTGGTAGCCTGCAGAGTACCTCCCACACTAAAGACACTAGAACATAGGTGACCTCCTAATGTTCAGTGAGTTGTGTGGGTGTTGTCTTCAGCAATGGGGCTTTGCTATCAGTTTGTGGAGCTAAACCTACTGTCTTGGCAATAGCCTGGGTTGTTTGGGGATTTCCATGAGACTCCTTCGGCCAACAAATCAATTGGATGTAACCCAGACCCAGTACTGGAAGCTTCGTTTGTTGACAAGAGACAGCCAGTTGGGACTCTGTCTCCCTCTATTATTTGAAGACTTCATTAGGATCACCTTCATATATTTTTGGAAGTTTTCACTGTACTATATTTCCATACCACCCCTCAAATGCCCCTCAATTCTAGCTGTATCTCCCCACATTCCCTCACCCTCCCCACCTGATCTTCCCATTCCCCCTGCCCCAGTCCACCCACAAAATCTATTCTATTTCTCTTTCCCAAGGAGATCCATGTGCCATCCCCCCCCCAGTCCCTTCCTCTATACCTAAAGTCTCTGGGTCTACAGATTATGGCTTGGTTATCAGCTAATATCCATATATAAGTGTGTGTGTGTGTGTGTGTGTGTGTGTGTGTGTGTGTGTGTGTGTGTGTGTGTGTATCTCATATTTATCTATCTTTCTGGATTACCTCACTCAGGATGATTCTTTTTTACTACTTGAAGATTGTGTAATAGCCATCTATTTTCTCTATAATTTTTAAAGTATGAAGAGATAATACACCAAAAGAGGCAGTCAGCTCATCCAGCCCACAAAATCACCCAGCCTTGTTGAAATATACTAAAGTAGCTTTAAATGTGAGGACAGAGTATTCATCTGAAGCAGGCGAGTCCGATTTCATAACAAAGCAAGAAGAGAAGACAGAGCATATTTTGACCATGTTCACCAGCGATGCCTCGAACAGATGTCACAGTGATCTGCATGTGTCCCAGCTGTCTAAGTGGCCTGCAGGGTCTTCCTAACCTCCACCATCACTCTCTGCTTTTATCCTGGCTTCCCCTGGGTAGTCCACGGGGAAGAAGACTGTGATCGCCACAAGTCAGCCACAGGACAAGATGCCCTGGTGTGGATTGTACTTTACTGCCTCCTAATCTCATAGTTGGAGACAGGTGTGAGTTGATTAGAAGAACCAGTGGTGGCATAGACTGTCTGAAATCACATCTGCCCCACAGCTTTCAACCTGGACTGCATCCCCAATTCCTGTGTGCCTCATATCCAACACAGATAAAGTGTCCACCACAGTTTTGAGGGTAAGAGCAAGCTAGTAATATACCAAGTGCTTGGGGCGATGTTTGTGTGCTTATTTTCTGTAGTAGTAGCCAGCATGCTGTCTTCTTGTCTCAGAATATAACGGGAATGAAGCCAGGGTTTCACTTCCCTGTCTGAAGCTGGCGGACAGTTTGCTGCGGTGGGATGCCTCAGCTAGGAATGCTTTCAGCTGCCAGGGTTCCAAGGAAGGCAGCTTAAACAAAGAAGGTTGCGCTGCCATTCATAACAAGACTGTACACAAGCAGACTGGAGATGGCTGGGGGGCTGGCGTCGGCAGCCTGGCGTCGGCAGCCTGGCCCAGCAGAGCATCATCGTAGAAAGAACTTAGCTTCTCTTGCGTGTGTTCTCCTCACAGTCGCTATGTGGGTGACCCAGCTTCTGCTACCATCACATCTACCTTCCATGTAGGAAGAAAAGAGATGGAGAGGACCTGGAAATACCAGCTCTAGTTGGTTCTTTGCCAAGAGAACAAGCCTTCCCAAAACCTCTCAGCTAATGGGCGCCTAACTGCTGTGAGTCTCTTTTACTAAATCTATATAACTTACTGCTGTAGAGGTTTAAGAAAAGTGAGGAACAAACATCCTTTGGCTTCCATCGTGGAGATTGCAAGGCAAAGCAGATTGGGAACATCCCGTAGAATGAGCTCCTATTTTCTTGATCCCATCAAGAAAGTCTGCGAGACTGATAGTCTAATGAACTGGGGGAAGGCCATGGAGTTCTCCAAACACTTCTCAGCGGTAAGTCCATCAATATGTCCCTGCTCACTTCTTGGAAGAGGGAGCATCCATCCATAAAGAAGTCCGACTGCTGAGAAGCAGTTAGGAATGGGAGCAGCCAGCTGTGGGGCCAGAGGGTTTCACACTCTCTTCAGGACAGAGCAAGCCGGATTGCCATGCAGCCCAAGTAGGAGAACGGGAGCTCCAGCCTCCAGTTGCCCCCTGTCAGGCCCTGCTCACAGCACAGCTGTCGGCTGGGGCTGGTGGAAGTTGCTGGAGGCCAACAGACTGCTCATTTCCTCCTAGGTCATTCAACCTGTTCTCCATCTTCTGTGCTCCCAGGAGCCCTGGGTGGCCAGCTTGAGATCAGGGGCCCGGTGCGTATAGTCACCACCTCCCTTTACATCCGCCGGGCAGCTCAACTGATGCTATCTAGTTCCTGAGGCCCCGCAGTGAACTCAGACCCCAGATAGTCTCTCTCGATAAAGCCTGGACCCTTTTCATCTCTTAACAAACATCAAACCCTGGCGGAGGCTCAAACTTGTGGCTGGGGACCAACTCCTGGCTCAAAATCTGGGCTGCTTTCCTGAAGCAACCTGATCCGCAGCGGGTGGTGGGAGAGAAGAGGAGAGGGCGCTCAGTGCCCATGTGAGGTCCTGCCACCTCTTTGGTAAACTGAGGATACAGACCAGAAGCCTCCTGCTTTGCTCTCTGCCATACAGTCACCATGTTTGGGGACGGTGCACATCACAGCGTCCAGGTTCCTTACAACTCTGGCTGGCATCTGGCAGATACGTCTACTGCTGCTGTCTCATGCATGGCATTTCTGACACAGCACATGCTGCACGCCATCCTCAGCCTCAGAAAAGGGTAGCTCATTCTTCCTGAGTTTGTAGAAAACACCCCTTTAAACACAGTTGCAACAATGAATACAGTAATACCTTTCCCAGGAGGCCAAAGAAAGAATGAAAACGTATTTGGTCAAGATGTCCAGGCCTGGGGCATCTGTGTCCCTCATACATGTCCAGGCTGGGGCATCTGTGTCCCTCATACATGTCCAGGCTGGGGCATCTGTGTCCCTCATACATGTCCAGGCTGGGGCATCTGTGTCCCCCAAACACATCCAGGCCTGGGGCACCTGTGTCTCCCCAAGAACTTCCTGAGGTCCAGACGGCCTGGTTTCCCAGCAGCACGAGGCAGTCATTCTCCTTGGCCTCCAGGGACACTGTTCCCATTGCGCCCTCTCACTTCTGAGCTCTGGGTGTTCCCGTGTCATAAGGTCTCCTGCAGCCTTCAAAGACACTGCTCTTTCCCATCTTTGACTGTCTCCAGCTGCACCTCCTCGCTTTGCTCCTCTTGATGGTAAAACTGCTCCTGAGATGGAGTCTGTCTGTTTGGGTTCACCCCTTGAACTTCCGGCAAGGCTCCATGATATCCTCAGAGCATCTGATTTGTACCTGAATCCATGATGTCCATCACTGGCCCACAGTTAGTCCTCTTCCCTGAATTAGCATCTCCCCCGAATTCTAGGTACCAAGGCCCTCACCTTCTTTCTCCCTTCTGACATCTTCTCCACATCTTCCCCTGAGCCACAGTCTAAAATCTCTCTAGGCTCTCAGCATCCTTCATCTTCTACAGCAAGGCTAGATAGGCTCCCTGTGCTTTACCTGTGAACCCCAATATCCAGAACTCCCCTAAACATGCCTGCCATCACTTTTTACTTTAATGTAAATTGGCCCCTTCCTTCACACCCCTACGGCATACCCTGAGGTCTACTTTTAAAGTAAATCTTATATATCTGTCTCTACTGCTACCCGCTCCCCACTCGACCCACCTGGATGTCTGACCTGTGCATTTGCTCAGACTCTTGAAGATTCCAACTTCAAGGTGAAGCAGAAATGTTAATAGACCTATTCTTCGTCTTCCTTGCTCCATTCTAGCCACCCTATCTCCTCAGAACTCTCCAAAATACATCCCCAAATCACACAAGCCCCAGAGCCCCATGGCTTCCTCTCTGCCTATTCAACTATCTTTCAAATAACCCACCCCTGCCACTCTTTTAAAGGCACTCCAACACTACTAGTCTCTGTCTTTCTTGTGTTAGTTAGTCGTTACTGGGTAACAAAACAAGAACCAAACAAAACTTGGGTGCTTACAGTATTTATTATTTCAACAAATCTTGGTCTAACTTAGCTGTTCCTCTGGTCAGGGTGAACCTTGACAACCAGGATCCATCAACTCTGAATATAGCATGAATGAGTAGGAAGACAGAGAATTACCAAGAGGGCCTGGGCAGATGCATCATCAAGTGCTTGCTACATCATTGGGCCCATGTACACACCTATAACCTCAGCACTGGAGGACAGACACAGGCAGATACTGAGAGTTTGCTGATCAGCTAGTCTAGCCAAAACAATGAGGTCAAAACCAACCACAGAGAGACTCTGTCTCAAAGACAAGGTGGAGAGTAATCAGGGGAAACATCCAGTATTGACCTTTGACCTCCACCTATGCTTGCACAGACATGTGCACCCATAGAAACAGGTTCACACCACACACACCACGAGAGAGAGAGAGAGAGAGAGAGAGAGAGAGAGAGAGAGAGAGAGAGAGAGAAGAAGAAGAAGAAGAAGAAGAAGAAGAAGAAGAAGAAGAAGAAGAAGAAGGAAGAGGAGGAGAAGGAGGAGAAGGAGGAGAAGAGAGGAAGGAGAAGAAAAGGAAGAAGAAGAAGAGAATGATGAGGAGGTGGAGAAGAAAGAGAAGGAGAAGAAAGGGGAGGAGGATTAGAAAGAGATGTCAGAATTTAGGGAGATTTTGCCTAAACCAATCTGCCAGGGTCGTTACTGAAGACAGGCCAGGGTGATCAGATACCACCCGGGAGGTGATAGAAGGTGGGGAACCCAGTTAGATCTCAAGATGGAGAATTATTGCTAAAAATGTGTCATATAAGAAAGTACACGGGATCTAGGACAAGGTTGAGCAGGCTGCCTGAAGTTTGGCCAAGCACAGAAGGATGTTTTCTTCAAAGAGAACAGGAAGTAAGGGACATAGAGTTCCAAGGCTGGGATGGCTAAGCATTGGTCAAGGTGGCAGGGTGCAGGTGAAGAATGGAGTATGGGCATGTGGGGATCGTCTGGACCCACGGGTAAGGTTCCGCTGGGTGGGCATGCACTACTTTGAGCCAGCCATCTTAGGGTTGAGTTCTGGAATATGATGCTTATGAGGCAAGGTGAGATAAGGAGGGACTAAGTAAATAGGCCAAGGAAGGACAGAGATACTGATGTGAGGGGAAGGACAGGGACAGTGGCGGGAGTGCTCTGAGTTGTCTAGGACCCACACATTTTAAAAGCCTCCCAGGCATAGGACTTCTGAGAATGTTAACGGGAGTGTGAGCTGGTCCTTTTCTGCCTTTATAGGCCTTGGAAACAGCTGGAGTGCCTACCAAGGCTCAAACCAATGGCTACCATCAAGAACATGGACAATGGTAGAAAACTTCATCCTGACACTAGAAAGCACCCCCTTTGCTGGGGCCTTCATGATGCCTTGCAGCTGCTTAGCCATGACCTACGTCTGCCCTCCGTGACAATTCCTCCAAGTCACGGCCCATCATAGGTCAGTCTCCATTCTGAGAAAGACCTCACCCCTGTGACCCTGGGGGTCCCAACCAAGAGCCCCTCAAGAACCTAGTACTGTATTTATCCTCATTGGAGGAGAAAGACCCCTGGAACCCACATCCTGGGCCCTCATCCCTTAACACACCTTGTGGTGAGGTGGGAACCATTTGTATAGCAGGGAGGCAACAGCCTTGGGTGGACACATTGGGCAGCAGAAGAACAAGAGGAAACCCAGGCTCTACTCTTCTCCATCACATCTGTATACTGACTAGTGTCCTTCCTCCCTGTGCTTGTTCCTGCTTGTTGGGGCTGAAGGGACCCAGGATCAGGGAGTTTGGCCACTTCCACAGACACAGAAGACCATGACGAGTGATCAGATCCTACTCAACCCCAGCTAAATGTCCTCGCTAATAGACCAATCACTCAAGTTGCCCTGATGAGAGTGGGCTCAACATCCTGTAGGGTGGGTAGCCCAAGCACAGTCCAGACATCCCTCTCCGTGTGTCCTTGATCAGAACATCTGCCCTGGTGACATCACCTCATGCTAGCCATGCTATTACTCATAGAATTACAGTCTCCTAGGCAGCTTGATAAGATTTATAAACGCCCCGGGCATGACGAATTCTCCTTGCAAGTGGGTTACTTCCTGAAGGAGACTCCGGGGATGGCTCACTGCGTAGATGCAGAGTGCTGGTATGGCAATTGGTGCCTGAGATAGTTGTGGCTGTTTTTCTGTGTGAATGCTTCAGGGTCAGGGAGAACACTGATAGCTCTGTGGATGACTTGTACACAGTTGGGTGAAATGTGGAGTTATTTTGAAAGACTTTGCCTTAATACCTAAAAGATATTTGGTTCCAGCCCCTTGGAGACTCCCTCGAGAGGTCCTTCATCCACAGTATGGCGGGTGGCAGTTTCTAAAAATGACCGAAATGTTTCTGTCCCATGTGCTCTCCCAGGATCTTGCCGTTCCCAAGAAATGGATCCTGCTTCCTCTTTCTTTGAAGCTGAGCCAGCCTTTCTGGGTGTGGCACACAGGCTGTGGAGACACACACACACACACACACACACACACACACACACACAATGACTGTGGGGACTTCTGAAGTTGTGTCCAACAAGATAACATGCTTTTTTCTTAATATTTAATTATGTTAGCTGAATTTTATTTGAATTGGTTTCTAGTCTTTTCTTTGACAGTTTTATACATGCATATAATTATTTTAGTTGATTTCAACCCCCTCCCATTGCCCTCATCCATCTCCTACTGAAACTCTTTTTTTCTCTAATGTGGGGGGGGGGGTGCGGAGCATGCGTGGACATGAGGCACACTGAGTTTAATTAGAGTTGCCGGAATGAACATGGGTGGGAGATTATTTACAGGAACACGGGTGCCTTACCAGGGGATACACCACTGAGGAAAGTCACAGCCCCACCTCCGGCGACCATTTGTTGTCGGTGATGGTGAAATGTTGACTGTCGCCATTTTGTGTGGGTCTTTGGTGGAGAACCCCAAGGACAGCACACTTCCCCACTCTTTAGCCTTACATTTTTCTGTCCTGTCTTCCTAGATATTCTCTTAGCCTCGGAGAGGGTGGTGGAGTTGTCCCATTTCGGGCTCAGCACTCCACCATGTAACATGCTTTTGACTGTGATGTTGTAAGAAAGCTCAGAGCCTCCTGGAGATTGCATGCAGGGTCCCAGGGAAGGAGCCAGCACCAATCACTAGATATCAGTTAACAGCGGTGTGAGAAGGATTCAGATGGTTTCAGCCCCAGACATCAAGCAAGCCACCAGTCCCCAAGCCAGGCAGAGCCAAGAAGAATCAAGCAACCCTTATGAGTGATGCCCAAATTGCCCATCTGTGAGCAAAGGAAATGCTGGTGCTATTTTCAGGCACTCCATTTGGGGGTGATTTGTTATGCAGCAATAAACAAAGAGAACAATGCCCTTGGGTGAATTCAAGCTTCACTGAGAGCTCAATGCTTGTACATAACTGTGAGAAATCCTGGGTGGACACAGGGCCAGATCCTGACGGTATCCATGGCTCTGCATCTTGGTGAGCTCAGACCGGGCACAAGTGACTTCTGGATCTGCGGGAAGAACTCTAAGTGCCAATTTTACAGTAACAGGAGCCCAGTGGCTGTAGTATTAGGAGAGGACATGCTATATATGAGAAGCTCTGACTAGGGTTTTCTATGGAATGGAAAATGTCTTCATAGCATCGGACAGCTATATATTCACCTCCAGAATTAGGTATCTCTGAGAAGAGTCAAAACATCAAAGTTGTTCCAAGATAAGCAGGGGTAAGTGTGCTATAGATAGCCCCAGGGCCTTCCCCACTGAGGGTAATATGTACACATCCGAAATCTGATTCTATCAAGTTACTCCTGAAAACTGGAATTTGTGTGGCTGATAGGGATGAATAGGCCCACACTGAAGAATATCTAGCCATATCTGTAAGGCAGATAGTCATCAGGACAGGTCATGCTATGATAGACTGACTGACCATTGCATCTAAGAACATGTTGTATCTTAACATTTGCAATATTGATAGCAATGTGGTAATAGTTGGACCCCATTAACATTATTTCTTTTTTCTTAGTCAGAAATTTTATTGGTTTTGTTTTAGATAAAATAATAACAATAATAATAAAAGTACCCCTCAAGTGAAATTCCTGTTGAAAGATTTAAAAATAGGCCATGGATTGCTATGAACAAGTACTGCTTACCTTTGGCATTTTATGGTCAGGTGCTCATAGAATCTCTAAGCTTTGGTAAGCAGAAGACACAGAAAAAATGCAGAGTTAGATGTTGGAGGAATGGCACAGGGAAGGGTCCAATGCTAACAAGCAAATGCTCCAGGACAAATAAGATATCCTGCCAGGTGATGGTGGTGCGTGCCTTTAATTCTAGCACTTAGGAGGCAGAGGCAAGCAGATCTCTGTGAGTTTGAGGCCAGCCTGGTCTACAGAGTGAGTTCCAGGACAGGCACCAAAATTACACAGAGAAACCTGTCTCAAAAAACCAGAAAAAATAAAACAAAGCAAACAAACAACAAAATCAAATAAGATATCCAATAAGCAGTTCAGAACAAGCCAACAAACCATCAACCAACCAAAGGGAGGCCTGGGTCCAGAAAGAACTCAGCAGCATCCAGCCAAGGAAGCTGCAAGGATGCTCAGGCACAAGAAGTCCTTGCTGGTACCTGATACTGGGGTTGATCCAAGAGACTACTAATGCTGGGGTTGATCCAAGAGACTACTGCAGTGAAAGTGATCATCTTAGGGGGTTCACACTGAACTGCCAAAGTGTTGATGCAACCTCTTTCACTCCAAAGGGAGTAAGATCATCTATTCTGAACCAAGTTTGAGTGACTATGGCCTAAGAACACAGATTTGGAACACCCCAAAATGACAAGTTCCACCATGGCAGTGGCTACACAAACTTTTATAAATACAGAACAAGTACAGTAGATCAGTTCATATACCAAACACATCAGTGGGAAGAGCAGGTGTTGAGTTGCAAAGCAGGTGTGGCAGTTTGAATGAAATCGGCCCCCATAGGCTCATAGGGAGGGATACCATTAGTGTGGCCTTGTTGGAGGAAGTGTGGCCTTGTTGGAGGAAGTGTGCCACTGTGGAGGTGGGCTTTGAGGTCTTACGTGCTCACACTAGGCCTAGTGGGGAAGTCTCCATCTTTTGCCTGTGGATCAAGATGTAGAACTCTCAGCTCCTTCTCCAGCACCAGGTCTGCCTGTATGCTGTGCCCCCATACTTCTCACCATGACTTTAATGGACTAAACCTCTGAAACTGTAAGCCAGCCCCAATTAAAAGTTTTCCTTTATAAGAGTTGCTGTGGTTGTGGTATCTCTTCCCAGCAATAAAACCGTAACTAAGACAGTGGGGGAAACTCTGCTCTAGGTTTCATACATTGTCTGGCAGCCTTCTTAACTTTAGAATTGGGAGAAGCAAGGGGTTTGATGAAAATTCATTCAGAATGTTTATCTAGCCATAAAAGGGATATTTGATAGAGACTGAGGTGGCAGTAATAAAGACATTGAAGGAACTAAAGATCACCTAAGATAATTCTGGCTCTCAGCCTGCAACATCCAACACTCCACACCCCAGAAGTCGGATCAGTCAGTCGGCAGAATTTTCAACAGAGGTATGCATTTCTCAAGTAATCTCAATCCAGGGAAGTAAAACATGAGAAAGAAATAAAGGGACTTGTGTAGAAAAAGAAATCAAGCTATCTCTATTTGAAAATGGCATGATTCTATACTTTAAAGGCTCAATTAGAAAACCCCAGTAGCAGAATACAAAGCCAACATGTATAAATCAGTGCCTTTCCTATATGGCAATAATCAACTTGCCAGAGGGAAATCTTGTTCACAATAGCCAAACGAACAAACAAAAACACCCCAGAGTAAACCCATCCAGAGAGGTGAAAGGCCTCTGCAAATGAGAGGTTTAAAGCACTGAAGGAAGAAAGTGAAGAGGACAGAAGATGGAGAGACCTCAATCGTCATGGGTTAGCAGAACTAATGTTGTGAAAATAATCTCTATTACTGAAAGAAATATACAGAGTCAACACAAAATCTCCATAAAAAAAAATTCAACAGCATTTTTACAGAGTTAGAAAAAACTTGAAATTCATTTGGAAGTGCAAAAGATTCCAAATATCCAAGATAATCATAACTAGAAAGAACTGAAGTTTTCACAATCCTGGATCTCAAATTATACTATAGAGCCATAGTAACCAAAACAACATGGTGCTGGCACCGAAACGTGGAACAGAATAAAGATCCTGGATATAAACACACATCAATACAGCCATTTAATGTGACAAAGGTGTCAAAAACATACACTGGAGAAAAGAGCCATAAAAGACCCCAGAAAAACTGGATTTCCACATGTAGAAAAATGAAACTATCTCCAGATTTCTCACCTTACATAAAAAAAAAATCAATTCAAAATGAATCAAAGAACTTGGTGTAAACGTGAAGTTGAAACTTCCAGAGGGAGGCACAAGGAGATGTCTCCAGTTACAGTCACAAACAAGGACTCCGTGCATAGGATTTCAATCCTTAGCACAGGGAATAATCCTGAGAAGGAGGATCACAGGTTCAATGTCGGGCTGGAGAGATAGATGCCTCAGCAGTCAAGATCACTCGCTGCTCTTGCAGAGGACGCAGGTTTAATTCCTAGCACCCAGCAGTTCCAAGAGATCCAATACCCTCTTATTATCTCCATAGGCACCAGGCATGCATATGATACACATGCATGCATGCAGACAAACATTCATATGCATAAAATAAATAAACCGCAAAAAAAGAGTTTCTGATCATTCTTGAATGCATAAAGAACTTGAAACCAGCAGGGTTCAAAAATCTAGAATACATATGCAATCTCTCTCTCTTTCTCTCTCTCTCTCTCTCTCTCTCTCTCTCTCTCTCTCTCTCTCACACACACACACACACACACACACACACACACACACACCATGAAAGCACAAAGAGATTACGAGGAGAGAAAACCAGGTCTAAAGAAAGGAATACAGGAACAAGAGAGGGTGGGAGGGAAGCAAACCAGTGTGTGTTCTCCATCATTTGTAGAATTTAGATTTGAACATACACATCTCTGTGTGCGTGCATGCGTGTGTGTGTGTGTGTGTGTGTGTGTGTGTGTGTGTGTGTGTGTGTAACATGAAAGCAGAAGACTCTTTGGGGGCAGGTGGGAGACAAGCAAGGCAGGAAGGAAAGGAGGAGGGCAGCAACGCTAAATGGGAGCCAAATACAAATTACAGTCATGTAAGTATCACAGTGACACCCATTATTTTGTGCACTAAATAAAAGGAAAAACTTGCCGGGCGGTGGTGGCGCACGCCTTTAATCCCAGCACTCGGGAGGCAGAGCCAGGCGGATCTCTGTGAGTTCGAGGCCAACCTGGGCTACCAAGTGAGTTCCAGGAAAGGCGCAAAGCTACACAGAGAAACCCTGTCTCGAAAAACCAAAAAAAAAAAAAAAAAAAAAAAAAAAGGAAAAACTTAAAAGGGCTGATCCTCCGTATAATGCCTACCTAGCTCTGTAGGATCTGACACCCACTAGGCAGAGATGTTGAGAGTGGGGACTGCAGTACACGGTAAGAAGTTGGCACATAGCCAGGCGGTAGTGGGGCAATCCCAGCACTCGGGAGGCAGAGGCAGGGAGATCTCTGTGAGTTTGAGGCCAGCCTGGGCTACAGAGCAAGATCCAGGACAGGTACCAAAGCTATACAGAGAAACCCTGTCTCGAAAAACCAAAAAGGAGGAGGAGGAGGAGGAGGAGGAGGAGGAAAAGAAGAAGAGGAAGAGAAAGAGGAAGAAGAAGCTGGCACATGAGAGCTTTAGGAAGCCTGGTGGACAGTCATGGCTGAAGGAAGGGGACCCATAAGGGATCGTGGGCCTTGGAGGTAGAGTTGAAGGGTGAATACCTGCCCCCCCCCCCCGCAGTGTTGACATACGGGTACTAACAAGCTCCTCTGCCTCCAGGAGCAGGACTGAGAAGGAAACAGAGGAGCTGCCTAGGGAGGGGCATCTATGGCACGCTCCTCCATCTCCTCCACTTCAGTGTGTCCCTTACCACTGAAAAACACAGGGAATCCAACACTGGCCCTGCCCTGCAGGACAATCAGCCCCACACCCACACAGCTGTGAGGCTCATCAGCCTTTGAGCTGGAGCCGAACCTGAAGTTCCTTCCAGAAGACAGAGAAGCAGCCCAGGGTCAGGCCAGGGAAGGCAGCAGTCTAGATGTGAGGGATTGGGACTCGGCTGCTGCTCAAGCAAGTTTCATCATAGCCAACATGTTTAGGTTATGGAAAGACTAACTGCCTGGTTTGACGATCATACATGTACTGGAACATCATAATTGCCCCCAAATATACAGTCCTGATGTGCTAATAAACCCTCATAAATAAATAAGACTGAATGCTGGATATAGAGGCATACAGCTTTAATCCCAGCACTTGGGAGGCAGAGGCAGGTGGATCTCAGAATTCAAGGCCAGCTTGGTCTACATATTTCCAGGACAGTCAGCGCTACACGGGGAAACTCTGTCTTGAAAAACCAAAGAACAAACAATAGAAAAATAAATAAGACTGAATGTGCAAATCCTGAGTGGAGATCTGCTCTGACTCCGGGTCCTGTAGCAAGGCTGTCTGCACCAGCATTGGGCAGCCTGGCCCAGATGCCTCCCACAGCCCCTGGAAAGGCTTAGCAAGAAGGTTCATGGACCAGGGCACATGTCAGCTTCAACCAGAGCTCTCCAGAGAGGCTGAGGGGGTGGGGCAGGGATTGGATGGGTCCCCTACTCCCCCTAGCCTCCAAGCAGCAGGCATGTTCCCTCTGGCCCAACCCAGGAGGCAGGACCAGCTGCCCCCATTTCTCATCCCTATCGATTACTGTGGCAGAAGCCCTAGAAGCAGAATGTAAATCAGTGTCCCTGGGGTATTTAACCTAGGGAGGGTTAGTTGGAGGTGGCATCCCTTATAAGTCCCACATCTGATGTTTTTATATTAATTCCTATAGTGGCCAGATTAATTTTTATTCTACTGACTGTTATCTCTTCTTCATTGACTAGGAGACATTTCTCAGAAGTGCATATCTCAATGAGTATCAGTCATTTAATGGGGTGCTGCCCCTGGCTGCAAGGTTTTCATTAAAGAATGAACATTTCTTTGATCCAAAGACTCAGTCTTTGGAAATAACAATACACAGGCCAGCCCGAGTCACTGTCACAGCCATCACCACCTGTGGGGGAGGGTGGAAGCTGCGTAGAAATCCATAATCATGGGCACAGGGTGCCCTTCCCCCATCCACATCTCCCTCCTGTTTTACCCAGGCCCAGAATCTGAGTCATCACAGAGGGCTCAAGGGACCAAGTGACCACAGCTTGGCAGAGGGACCCTGCTCACTCCCAGAGATAAACATGTGGTCACCAGCCTTCGCTTTGCCATAGGCACCCCCCTCACCTCCCCCTAGATCAGCTCCCCTTTCCTTGAAAACACAGTGAGGCTGTTGCTATAGCCCTTTGAAGGCAAAAGAGTGCACTAGCCAGACATTCCCAAAGTCCAGTACTGTACTTGGTCACGGATCGTAGGTAGGGTCAGGTTCAGCCCACGAAAATGATTTGCATCTTTGCTGGTGTGGCGTAAGCATTAGACCGGTAAGTGTCAAGGAGCCCAGGTCTGGCTCAAAGGTCCAGATGAATAAGTAAGGACTGGTAGAACCTCAGCACTATCTGCCAACACAGGTGCCTACAGAAGTCGAAGCAAGTAGAGCAGGGGACGCTAACTGAAGCCAGGGCTGTGGGCACAAGTCATAGGGGCAGAAACTGAAACCAAAGGAGCTGCAGGCAGCAGAGGCCCAGCGCTGCAGGGAGAGCTGGCTGGCTGGCTTTACACGAGGGAACCCACTTCTCTCTCCTGCGGTCCCTGGCATTAGAGCATGGGGTCCCGAGTGTGGTCCTGAAACCAACAGCATCTGAAGTCAGAAAGCCTGTGACAAGGGCACCTCCTCTCCTGCCTGATGCTTGGGGACGAGCCCTCTACTAGCTTGAGAGGACAAGCAGTATGGAGCAAGAAAGGTGTGCTGGCTTGAGTGAGAAATAGTCTCCATAGGTTGGAGCATTTGAGCCTTGGTTCCCAGTGGGTTGGTTCTGTTCAGGGATGTTATGGAGCCTTGCTGGAGGATGTACGTCACTGGGGAGGGGGGGCAGGCTTTCAGAGTTTATAGCCTTGCCCCACTTCCAATTTTTTTTCTCTTTCTACTTCCAGTATGCAGACGAAGATGTGGTCAGTCAGCTTCCGGCTCCTGCAGCCATGCCTGCCACCTACTGCCATACCTTCTCCACCATAGTCCTCTCTCTCTCTCTCTGGAACTGTAAGCCAAAACAAATGCGTTCCGCTATAAGCTGCCTTAGTCATACAAATAATAACTGGACAAGGCCCGCAGAGAAAGACTGCCTGCTATTATGATTTGGATTTTAAGTGGTCCCCGTAAGCTCATATGTTGAAAGTGTGGGCCCCTCACTGTGAGGGTCTGGTAGAAACTTTAGGAGGTAGGTCACTGGGGATGTGCCTTTGAAGGTGATATTGGGGCACCCACAGAGGTGAGCAGTCTCCTCTGTCACGTGCCTGCTGCTATGATGTCCTTCCACACTATAGGTCTCAAAGCAGCCAAGCCAACCACGGACTGAAGCTTCGGAAACTGTGAACCCAAGTACAACTTTTGTCCCTTCAGCTATTTGGGGTATTTGGCAATAGCAGAGGAAGCGCCTAACACACCCAAGCTTGCGCCTCATCGACCTCACCCGTAAAACAGAGATCCCGTGGCCGTCTGCAGGTGCTGCCTCCCCACCCAGTCAGAGGCTCCGTACACTTTGTATGTACTCACCTCCCAGGCTGCTACCTCTCCTACAGGACCTGATTCCCAAAGATTTACCTCGCAGAATGAGCTCACTTGACTCATCCAAAGTCAGGCATGTGTAAGTAGACCCTGAGCCTTTAGGATTCGGAGCATGTTGATAAATAAATTAAAAAAAAAAAAGTGAACAAGTAAGCAGACCACATTCCTCCCCGAGGTTGTGTATCAGCTCCAGCAGACCAATCTCTTCTCTCAATTCACACGCGATGCCTAAAGGTCCAGAATATCCATGCATCGTTTGGGGCGGGGGGCTGCTTCTTAACTTGTTGGAAACTGCTTCCAAGATTCCATTGGGGTGGAGGTGTTGCTGCGAATGCTGTCTGAGGAACCAGCGGCATCCATGGGTCTGAATTCTGCAAGGACGTCTATGATGAGGTGGGGTCAGCGAGGAAAGAGGCAGACCTGAGGATAGGAGAGACAGGTCTGGTTCAGTTCCAGCCCTTCGGCATCCACTGCCTCATTGACTGCCCCAGAAAACCAGATGGTGGGCCACACATGATCTCACTGATGAACCATCTCTGGACATCCTCAGTGAGGAGGCGAAGACTGGGGCACAGTGAGGAATCCGAGGTAGCCCTGAAGGGCTAGGCTGGGGATGCGGGTGGGGGACAGCAAAATATCCACAGAAATGGAAAACCTAAGACAGATTTTCTCAGTTCCAGCTGCTGGAGATGCTGAAAACATGGCTTCGGGTCTAACAGAACACACTTGACCATGAGGCTCCTCACTACCTTTAACATGGGGCCCTCCTCCAGCTCTTAGGAAGGTGTCCCAGGAAATAGTAGAGAAACATTTGGCCTTCTCCCCTGTTTCCCACCAATGACCTACTAAGAGCCCCCCTCCCCCACCCCCACCATATCCCTGGGTTTCCTCTCCTCTTCCATTCCTGTCTGTATGCTCTCTGCCAGCGAGATCCTGGGGCCATGGTGCCCCACCTCCTCCTGGACTCCATGTATAGTCACTGTGCTGCAAAGACAAGCTTCTTAGGATCCTAGCCTGGAAAGTGGCTATAGCACAGGCACCTGGTGCATATTTCTTTGGTGCTTGATAAAAAAAACAAAAACAAAAACAAAAAAATTTGGATGCAACTCAACAAGAGCACCTACCCCCTCATACATGGCCCCTGTCAGAGAGGGGATTCAGAGGGCAGAGCAACTTGGGAAGGTATACTCAGCTCCACACATATCTCCCCTAAGCTGGGCAGAGGCAGCTCAGGACCTGACAGAGGCCAGGATGGGCAGGTAGAGGCCCATGTCTAAGCCACAAGAGCAACTTGCAGACATGATTGCATCTGACCTTCTCCTTGAGTTTCCGGTCTCTGGCGCAGGGCCCATGGTGAGCTCAGCTCTTTCATACTTCTGGGCTTCGTTATAGAGAATTTTGTAAGGCGTCCAATCTACAGAAAATTGCCAACTTCTGGAATCATCGGGAGTACCCACATCCTCTGTCCAGAGTCCTTTTCATCCCTGATGCACTTGTCCAGCCTCCTCTCTGGGGGTGCAGTAGACAGGGGAGGGGAGCCTCCTTGAGCCAGCAGGATACTTCCAGCCTTCTAACTCAGGTTTCCAGAGACCTCCCAGCCTAGCCCCGTTGGCTTGAAGCACTGAGGCCTCCAGAACCTTCCTGAACATTCCTCAGTTGAGCAATCACAGCCCAAGCCAAATCCCAAAGGAACCTGGAGAGGGTAGGCCCCACCCCTCTCTGAGGTGGCTCGGAAAGTTTAAAGGGCCAAGGGAAAAGCATTCCTGAGCTTTTTAGAGTCTCCACAAAACACTTCCTGATGTTTGCCTGACACTAAAAACCTATTAAAGTCGTAAACTTCTCCTGCAGAACGCTTCTCAAAACTGTATTTATCTAAAGGGCATCTGTGTTTGGTCTCTAACACAAATGCTCCAAATGTCGGGCCCCAGGTGATTTATTTGGGGCGCTTTGCTCTCTCCCTGCTCAAGCCCTTTCAGCTTCAGACCCTGGTTGCTCGGCCCCTTTGCTCCTTCCGCAGATGTTTGTGGATGGCTTCAATCTACTCTGAGGGGCAGCCCAGAGGGAGAGGGTTACAGGGGAGCGTGTGAACTGCAGAGGGCGGGACAGGGGTTGCTGCTATGGAGGATGCTCCTAGAGCCCACCTGCCAGCATGGTCGCATTCCTCCATGCCCAGACCTTGGCTAGCCTCTCTACCTAGAATGCCAGACACACTCAGCTGTGGAACCATTAGCCATGAGTCCTTACTAGGTCCCCAACTACGTGAGATGCTGGACATTGGCCATCAACAAGCGACAGTCCCCACCACAGGCAAATATAGATCAGGGAGTGTGTACAGTAATTAACAATTGTGGCACATGAAACATTAAGAAGAGGTGCCCACGGTCATTCCAAGACTGCTGCCTGGGACTGTGGGTCAGCCCAGTACATTCAGATGAGGCTGCTGCTCATGGGGTCTCATGCAGTCTCCACAGGGCATCTGAGCAGGGGCTGAGTGCTGAACAATGAACAGTTGGATGTAGAGGGGTCCAAGAATAGACAAATGGGGGGGTCAGTGCTGGGGAGCCCCAGAAAGTCTATCCATTGGGAAGATAGGGGGCTTTCCTCTGAGGGGAGAAGTGCTAAGATGCCCGCTTTGGTGAGCAGGCCCTTCGGCCTCAGGCTGTGGCAGCGTCCCCTGACAATCCTTCATTACAGCATCTTAATATGCACGAACTCATCAGCCCCTTCGCAAAGAGGCCCTGGAGAGCAGGCCCTGCTGGGGCCGCTCTATGTTTACTGGCAGTGGGAGAGATTTCAGAAGGCCGGGGAGGCCGGGGACTCTGCCTGGAGGAGAATATAGGTCTCCACGGGTGGGTGGATGCCCAGAGCGTACTCCCACAATGCTATCCTTCTCTCTGGGGCCTTGGCATCTTCGAGCCTTCAGAAAGTGAATCCACAGAGCGAGAGCGGCTGGTGCAGTCTGTTGGAGCCTTCACAGCACCCCCAGCACCATCCTGCTTCTCTGCCACTCCACTGGCAGAGATTAGGCCAGAAGCTGATCTTCCCCTCCAAGAATCTTAGGGGAGAGGCTGAGAAGGTGTTTAAGGGGTTTTGTTTTGTTTTAGAGCCACACTGCCTGATAAATACACTAGCCACACGTGGCTATTTAACTTTATATTATTTTCAATTCTACGCAATTAAGGATTCAGTTCTCCTTCCTCGACGTTACATTCCAAATGTTCAGAAAGCACAGAATGGAACATAACCAGCATGCCAGTGCCATGTTTCATTGGCCAATGTTCTTTCGGGCTATAAGTGCCCAGGCTGGCCACTTCTGGTGAGCAGGCAAGGGCAAGCAGCATCTGGTCTATGGGAGGAATCGGGGGCATGGCCAGAAGCCCAGAGCAGACCTCCCTGCAGAGGTGGAGCTGGTGCTGAGAGGAAAGCAGTGAATGGGAGCTCCCGAGGTGTGGCTGCGGCGGCGGCTGCGGCTGCCTTCCGAGCTGAGTGCAGAGGAGCCTAGGGGTTCCTCAAGACAGCCGCTGGGCCTGTTTACACAGAGGGCTAAGAGTCACAGGGGGCATGAACAGCTTGGACTGTGCCCCCTTGCTCTGTGCCTCTGGCCAACTGCTGCCCCCAGCTCACGGCTGCTACCATGTGTGCAGCAAGCAGGCAGTGAGCATGTCCGTGTCTACAGGCCTGAGCTGACCGTGGACAGCATGCCCCACACCTAGAACTGCAGCCCACAGAGATCCTGGGCGAGGGCAGCCTGCAGAGGCCATTACAGGGCATTAAGTCAACGGACTTCCTATTTGTCGGTGTGCCAAAAACACAGCAGGTGTTTTTGACTCTGAAGGCAGAAACTCTCTCAGAGGCCAGAAAGAATGCTGGAGACCCCGAGAGTGGAAGAAAAGGCTGCAGAGGGGAGGATTCGTGTGGTCTTGTCCTTTCCAGGCGATGTGGGAATTCCAAGCCATTGGTGTCACACCTCCTGGTGTCTACAGGGCAGCACCGTGAGCCCAGTTCCAGCCTCTTTACCCAAGGCAGGCCTAACTGCCACCTTCTTGTGTCCCTTCTTAGGTTACCTGCCAATAAATACGTGTCTGCCAGCTCAGGGAATGTCCACGAGAAAGAGCATAAAGGGACAATCTTTGTTTTTTTCACCATAGTGTCTCCATTTCTGGAAAATGGCACCTCAAATATTGTAAGCATCCAATAAATCAATGCATTTTTAAGGTGAAGTGGAATATACAGATCGGGTAAAATGTAGGTCCACACTGCCTGCAGGATGAACTGAGACCCCTGCCCCTGTCCACTCTGAGAGACCTAGCCAGTGTTTCCAGGTCTGAGCTATGCTCCTGGACTCGTGACCCCTGAAGACCTTGAAGGTCAGGTTGCTGTTTCTGCACTGAGCTTTCTTGACATCTCAAGATGCTCCCACACCATTGTCTCAGAGCATCCCATAATACCACTCGTCTTTATCCCCAGTTTACCACTGCAGGGCCCCTGATAGGATAAGGCAACAGTGAGGACATGGACAAGGCAACCGGGATGGAACAACCCTAGTGAACAGCCTCTTCTTCTGCCTCAGCCTCCTGCCACAGAGTGAGCATCTCGGGGTCCCCTAGATGTCTTTGCCCTCCTGCAAAAAACTACTAGCCCCCCCTCTTATTCCCCCCTCTCCCCTCCCCTCCCCCTCCCTCCCTCCCTCCCTCTCTCTCTCTCTCTCTCTCTCTCTCTCTCTCTCTCTCTCTCTCTCACACACACACACACACACACACACACACACACACACTGCACTATGGACCAAATCTAGGAACATCATCCATCCTACCTGAAGGTTTAGCTATTTTAGCCTGAAACTTGAGAAGTTGGAGATAGATTTTGTGATGAGAAGGGTAAGCTTAATTTTTCATTTCCTTCTAGCTAATAACGGACTGAAAATAGGCCCTCTTTTGCTTCCAGAAGCCAAGGGAAAGGAAAATGCTTCCTGGTGACAGGATAATTTGTCAGAAGTTATGAGTGAGTTCAGCAGAGCTGTATAGGAAGTGTATATTGAACAATATGACACACTGGCTTCTAATTGCTTCTGCCTTTCTGATCAATAATACATGTTTTCAAAAAGCCTTCTGTTTGCATTTACACAATGGACAGTAACTACTGCAAAGGATCCATTAAGACCTATTTTAAAAAGTGCATTCTTAAAAAAGTTGTCTAAATCTGCATTACAAGGCAGATTATGAAACTGCCTTGGGAGACGTTTTTCTAAAAGGCATTCAGGCCGTTTCTGCCGGACTTGCCAACTGTGCTCACTACCCTCTCCATGGCTTGCTTGTGAGCCAGAAAGCTTTCTCCGCAGCTCCAGATGATACATTGAGACGCAGTCAAGCCTGGGGCCTCCATAGCGGCCCGCTATGTCCTCCACCAGGACACAGAATGAGCAAACGCCCCAGGAGTCCAGGTAGGTGCAGTCATGACGCCACCTACCATTCTTGAAACTCAGCTAGAGTCTGAAGTGGCAAGGAGTAGGCTCTGGGGTTCTGGGGGCTCTTTCCTTCCAACACACCTGTGGGTCGGAAGGCCCGGAGCCAATGACCAAGCATGAGGGGGGAGGACAGGAGTTAGCTCAGGCAGGCAAGGCTTGCACTGGACACAATGGGTTCTTACCCTGGCAGGTGGGGAACCTGGAGCAGAGGGAAGCAGGCAGTTTGGAGGAGGGACCACCAGGCTTCATATGCTACCTTAGGAATAGCCTCTGATATCTGTGGCTTTTTACTTGTATAGCTGATGGGAACACTCATAATAACAAGGGTTACTCATCGGGACTCTGGTGGGCTCCGACTGAGGGCTCTCTCTCAGGCAACCTGGGGAGAAGGGACTGCTTCATGTGAGGCCCCAGACTTGAGACAGAGAAAAGCCTTAAAGATGGAGAAAAGCACCGCTGTCCACTGAACCCATCCATATACCATTGCTTAAGCTCAAAATAACACTGGTAGGCGGCTGTCTTGTCAGACCGGTGTTGAAGAACAACTCTGGAAGATGCTGAGCGATGCAGTCAACCTGATTCTTATACTGGGTGAAAAGAATGGGATGTAATTCCTCCAGGGAAATGGAGAGGGGCTGAGGGAAGATGGGAGAGGCCGAGGGGAAAGGAAGAAACTTGGAAGACCCAGCAGGATGAACATATGGAATGCTGGGGACAAGTCATGTGGAGGTAGACTCTATCCAGTCCCCAAGGGCCTCCACTAGGCCCTGTTGCTTGCCTCCATGAGGTAGGGGCTCAGGCCTCAAATGTCTAGTCCGGCTCCAAGAAGGTATAAGAGGAATGTCTTCTCACAGACCGAAGTCCCATCTATGAGTGTCTTCGGTGGGCACCAAGGCAGACAGCCAGGCAGGACCTCCAGGGGCCAGGCAAAGTACACCCTCTGGCTACGCTATGCCAGCCAAGGCAGCTATCCTGTGACTATGTTGATGATACAGCACATCTGATGAGGTGCACCTACCTGCCTCCACTGTGGTGCCCTCAGAGTAAGTAGCTGCTGGGCATGCCTTTCTTCCTGCAGCTCTCTGGAGGGCAGCCAACAGCAGGCAGGGAGGTAAACTATGGAGAAGCCATAGGCCCACCCCCACCCACCTCGACACCCTGCTGAGGTAGCAGAGCACCCTGGTAGGCAGGTGGAGAAAAGATGCCAAGTAGTCCCCCCAACAGGGTCACAGAATCAGAGCTGCCAACTCGTATGTCACACAGCCCGCAGGGGAAGTGTCCACATCCACTCTGAGGGACCTGGCCTTCCAGCCCGGGCTGTACTTGTGGATTTGGGACCCTGAGGGCCACATTCCTGTCCCTGCCTTGAGCTTTCTTGATAGCTCTGGATCCTGCACCTCCCTACACCTATGCCTCCATATTCCTAAAGCACCCCATCCACTCTCCCATCCAAGAAGTAGCTCTTTCCGACTGGAGCGATCCCTGGGTCAGCTAGGATCTCTGTCCATGCTGAACCTGGCCTCCACCCTCTTGTGGTTGGGTTGTGTTTTAGAGACAGATTAAGGGGCTCCGAGTGGGCCTCACATACTCAGAAGCCATGTATGAACCGTACACTGCCAGTTTCTGCAAGGACACCAAGAGAGGGACCGTCCGTCAGTCAGCTCCCGCTGGGCGGATGACACAATGGACTCAGAGCGGCAGAGCTGCACAAGTGCCAAGATCCAAACTCAAATCAAGTCACTCCAAAGCAGCAGCCTGCACTACAACCTCTGAGGGAGACTTCACTTTAGAGTGTGTGTGAGGGGTGGCTCAGAGGTAGAGCACTTGCCTAGCATACTTGAGGCCCTGGGTTCAATCCCCAGTGTCTTTTTGTTTTGGAAGGAAGGAAGGAGGGAGGGAGGGAGGGAGGGAGGGAAAGAAGGAAAGAAAGAAAAGCGTCTCTGTGGGTAAAGTTTAGCACCTACCAAGCCATGCCCAATTCTAGCCCCTAGAGCACTGTGACCTTCAGTGGGGGAAGGGCAATGCCAAGGCCAGGTTCTTCTAGGCAAGACAACGGTTATGATTTGCTGAGCACGTACTCAGTGTTGACCCTGAGTTCCACCCACATACGTACTCCCTTTTTACAATAGTAAGTCCCTTCTCTGAGAGGAAAATGTTTACAGTGGGGAAACTGAGGCTCAGAGTAAATAAATTAGGAAGAATTTTTTAAAAAAGGAAAGTAGAGCCTCCTGCAAACCCTCCCTTTCCCCAAAAGTAACGGGAAGGGAGCAAGGTTGGGGCTTCCTAGGTGAAGTTCAGGCGGTCCCTTCTACTGCGCTCAGATTCTCAGTGCTGAGTTAATGTCTTGAAGCCAGACAGAGCTAAGCTGCCCCTTCCATGTGGCTCTCAATGCCAGAGGTCCAGGACTTCCCTCTGATCTAGATGCTGTTGCCTCTGTTCAGCTCCCCGGTCATGCACAAGGGAGGGTAAGATACACACTCAAGTATGTAGGTGTCCATCTAGCCCAACACATGTGCACGCGTGCATGCATTTGTGTGTTTGGAGTTCACACAAGATCTTCTGAGAAGAAAGAAATGTCCCCACCATGGTATCTGGACACTCAAGGATGCAAAGGCTTGAGGAACAGACAGGACTGTATTTTTACATGGGTCTTTAAAATGGCCAGAGTTCACCTGTGTCAGTAATGGAGGGATGAGGGTGAGGCTGCTTGGAAAAGTGGACCAGACCTCCCTTTTTTCTCTGCATTCTATTGGAAAACAGCCACAGGAACCTGTTCATAGTCGAAAGGTACCTCTCTTCCATCCTCCTATTCAGGTACCTTCCTTAGGCTCAGGCCCCAGTGATAACTCCAGAGATCAGGTGTATTGGCACCCTGTGACTAACACCAGCTCCTTAAACCCAAGGGCCAGGGATCTCAGGGTGCCTCTCCCGGGCTAGAAGTCTGGTGCTCTGGACACCCACCCTTGAGCACACAAGCTCTGAATAACATCTCAGCTGGCCTGGTCCCAAGTCAGCCTATGTCTTGGCAGCTTCTGCTCCTGCCTGTGAGGGTGACTTCACTTTGACTTCATATCTGCAGAGTGATGTAGAGATTGCTTATTCAGCCCTGAGCTCAGCCAGGCAGGAGGGTGTGGGGCTCTGCATACTGCAGGAGAGGATCAGCTGAGCCCCTCCCCAGGCTCAGGTTCCGGGGACCTGTTCGCTCACTCCAAGATCCTACAGGAATCTGTTTTCCTTTCCATCCACTACTAGGTTCAAGCCAGGCTTCAAAAAGCAGCTGGGAGTTGGGAGATGGGGGCTTTCCCCACAGAGGTCTAGAGCCCATATCTCACCTTCCATCTCCTGTCTAGAAAGCGCCCCTATCAAGGGTAAATACATTTAAGCATAATTTCTTAGTGTGTGGGGAGGGGAGAATAGATTCTTCTGGCAAAATTCTGTTTTCACCCCCCCCCCCAACACGCACCCCTGTACCAGCTGCCACAGTCTGTCAGATCACATCCTAAGAGCTCTTCTATGTGGTGGGGTAAGAGCAAACAATTCCAAGCACTGCCTTAGACTACAGCAGCCGGTCTCTTTGAAAGGTGTGCTGTTAGCCAGTTTCTTGACCCTATTGGTTGTACTGGTCCGGGGAATCACAAACAATCCCAAGAGGACCCCCACCCTCTCCACCACTGGATATATTGGCCACTGGGAGCAGGCTCTCTGGTCCTCTTTCTCTTGGTCAAGGCTCCTCCCCTCTTCCCGCCTCTAGCCCCAGAAGAGGCAGCAGGCTCCAAATGCACTTCCCACTCCCGCCCCCCTGATAAATGGCGGAGGATGCTCTCCGAGTCCAGAGACTAGAGGGACATCCGTCTAGTGTCTGGGTCTTTTTGAGAGTATAGGTAACCAGTCGGCCCAGACTCTGAATCTTCTGTGTTGCTCTTTCTGGGAGGCGGGAAAGGACAAACGCAGAAACAGCAAGCAGGCGCACAGGGTGAAGAAAGTGGCTGTGCCAGCAGATGATCATGGATCCAGGCTACCTTTAGTCGACCTGCAGCAGCACCACAGCCCAAATGCACCCAGTTCCAACTGGCCTTCCGCTAGGAAGGAAATCACAGTTCCCGCAGCAGTCGGGTGCCGCCCCACCTTGCCCCACGTAGTACCTGGAGCCCCGCCCCTACACACACACCCGCACCCCCCTGGTCCCGCCCCTCCCGCTGCCCCTCCCTCTGCGCCCTGCCCTGCCCCAGTCCGCTCCCAGGGCGCAGGCAGCGCAGGTCTGCAACTGAGACCGTGCACGCAGCAGCGGAGAGCGGCTCCGAGTCCGCACCTGGGAGTCGCGCCCGGACGCAACGCGCCCGCAGTGCTCGCTGCGCCCGGGCTGGCATGGGGAGGCCCGGCTGAGCGCCGCACCCCACCGCCGAGACCCGCCCGCTCTTCCACCGCGGCTCTCGCGCGCGCACAGCCGATGGCGAAAGCGACGTCCGGCGCCCCGGGGCTGGGGCTGAAGCTGTTTTTGCTGCTGCCGCTGCTGGGCGAAGGTGAGTCCTACCGGCGGCTGGGACGGTAGCTACCGGGGCGAAGTTAGCGCTGCGCACCGAGCCGGGGAGCTGACGCGCGCACAAGCGCGCTGACATTGGCTGGCATCGGCCGGCTGCGCGGCTGGCGGCCTCCCGGCCTGGGAACCGGGTCCCTGCGGCTGGCGGCTGCGCCCGGAGCGCTCGGGCCCCGACTGGGCGCGGCTCGGGTCGGTGCGGGTCGCTGGCCGGACGGCGTAGTGGGTGCTTCGCCAAAGCCGCAGCTGCGCACCCTAGGCTGGTCCCGCCGCCGTGCCCGGGGAAGCGGACAGAGCTTGTCGCGGTTGGGGAGCAGCTGCGAGCGGACTAGTCGGCAACCCTGGGAAGCCCGCGACTTGCGCCAGCGCTTGAAGACTGCTGCGTCCAGGTTTTCTTTGCGCATTTCACTCCCGCACTTTCTGTAGCTGTGCTCTTCTGGCTGAAGGGTGCTGAGGCTCTTTAGTAAAGGTTATTTTTCCCTTGTGTGTTTTTGCCGCCCTGGTCTTAATAAAACCTAAAAGCCTGTGATTTCTGGCGTGTCTTCCCCTATGAGTATGACACGGTCTAAGCCCTGCCCGGTATTCAGCTGGAGCACCTGAAAGTGTGGCGTTTGAAGGTGTAATAGGGTCCAGGACGGACATTTACCCAGCGCTTTGGGCCTGGCCACTCGGGAGTCGAGTGTGGTGATGTGCTCGGCATCAAACGCACATAGGAATCCTTTATTAGGTGTGGCTTTCAAAGGCTGGTCACTGCCCTCATCCCTATACCCTGACCAAATAAACCCTAAGGATGCAAGATGTTGACCCCCGTGGCTGCACCTGTTAAGAGTCCTTCCAACCTACCCTAACTTGGTTCCCCCCCCTGGAAAATATACATTCCAAGTTTCTCTCTGATATTAGAACAGAGCCCAGACCACCCTCCTCCCCTTCCTTACAAAGGGCATTTTCTCTTTGCAGCCTTTGAAAACAGAAAAGGCCTTGATCACCTTGCCTCTAGCCCCGTGTCTTGCCGAGACTGGGTTCACAGGCCAGCTCAAGGCTGATTTTGTGGGGCCTCCCGGCACCACAGAGTCCGATGCAGAGAGGGGGGTAGGATAAAGACTTGATCTTTCCTGTGAAAGAAATAGATTGGAGCGTCTGATGCTGGATCTTGGGGTGTGGGGGCACAGTGCTGCAGCGGGTGTGTAGGCAGGAGACTGCGTAGCAAACACGCAAGTTAACAGTGTGGAGCGTCCTTGTCTTTGGGTTTAAACTTAACAGCTTCAGGTGTGTAGTCAGGAGTAAAGTAGGGAGACAGACGTGCGGGGCAGCTTCCCCAAACCCGCCTAGCCCTGAATTTAGCAAGGTCTCCAGCAGTTGCAGTGACCCAGCCTCTGGCATTCAGCAGAGAGATTGGGGGCTTTCTATTTGAGACCCCTGGCCCATAGAATCAGGTGGCCACAGACAGTATATAGAAGCCGGGGACTATGATCCCTGTCCTATACCTACCCCTTTCTGGATGGCCAAGAACCCATGATAGTGGTACAAAGGGGATGAGCGGCCTCATACCCAGGCAGAAATAATTGGGCTTTTTGAGAATCCCTATAGCCTCGACTCTGGAACAGCGGGTGTGATACTCAATGATCTGCTCCAGACTGCCACTAGTAGAGCTCGGGTGCGGTTCCTCACCGTTATTATAGGGAGCAGCTTGGCCTCCTGCGCCCTCTAGTGGACACAGTGTTCTAGTTGCTGGGCCTGTCCCCCAGGGTTTGGACTGGGTCTGTAGAGGAAAGGGAGCCTTGCTCAGGGCTCAGCCCACAGGCACCCTCATGTCAGGTCATCAAGACATGCTCCCTCCCACCATTCCCATGAACTCGCGCTTAAGAGACCGGTGGGCACATACGTACTCCCACAGCATGGCCTGGTTCCCTTCCCATCATCCTCCAAAGACACCCACCGCCACCATCCACCACCACCCCACCCCCTATACAGTACCGAGCCCCGCCCCATCTTCTCATTATTGGGCCCAGTGTCCTGCCTGGAACTAGAGAGATGGCAGCCTCCTTCTCTAAGTTGTTGGAAGTTTCTGGATTTTTTTTTCCCACTTCCCAGTACAGCTACAACTTGACTGTATGGACAAGGACCCTAGATCACAGCTTCTCAGGCTCCCATACATGTCCCAGGGCACCTTGTTCCCCACCCCCACCCCGCCCCAGCTACTTGGCAAGACTCTTGTCCCTCCTTTTCCTGGCCAGGCATCTTTCTTAACACCTCTAGCTGTCATAACGAAAGGCTCTGGCCCCATGTCATGGGAGGGTCCCTTTCCGGACAGCCTTCTTTAAGTGTGAGGGACCCATCTCTGTATACACCAACAACCTTGTGAGTAAGGGGCTGGGGGCTGGGGCACACAGGGTCACTCTGTTTCCTTTTTCCTCCCTTCCCTTCCTGAGCCCATGGGATCCGGGGGATTTGTCCTGATTGTCCCGGGTCCAGGCTCACCTGGGCCCTTCCTCGTCTCCTGCCTCCAGCTGCTGCAGTGTCTATTCTCTGGGCTGGGCCAGCCAGGGAGCTCCTGAGGGTGGGGCCTGAGAGCACACAGCGAGTGGGGAAGTTACTGAGCCCATTCACTAAATTGCCTTTATTTTGTAGAATTGCTTTAGGAATGGGCTTAAGTAAATCACTGTTTCCTTGGGGGTGCGAAGAAAATGGGATGCATTCACCTAATGGGGTACTAATGGCCTTTTAGCCAGGGGAGGGGAAAACTAATTAAAAATTATGGTATCTGTTGAAATGGAGCCTGGGATAGGAAGGGAAGGGGAGCTGGAAGCTGCTACCTCCCTTGGGATCTTCTCCTCTGCAGCCTGGCAAAGGACTCTTATTGGTCCTATTTCCTGCTAACACCAGCAACAACTACTACCCCCATCATCCCATTGGCAACTCTATGAGGTTTGCCTTCTTTTCCCATTTTACAGGTGAACAAACTGAGGATCTCCCAATCTCTAGACTCTAGAGTCCATGGAAAGCTAAGGACTCCCCAGCTCCTGGTCTCTAGTTTTTAGCAAGTCCTATCTCTAGGCCAATAGAGCTTGGGTCCAGGAGTGGAGATGGAGAGAGACCTGGGAGAAGGAAGCGTCCCTGCCTTTCACACCTTGGCAAGTCACTCAGGTTTGTCAGAAGGTGCTGTAGAGAAAGACTAGACCAGATCTAGGAGTGACATGTGACGTACGGCAACCCCCACAGACATGAGGCCCGGCCTCTCTGGGTCTGAGCAGAGTTCTGAGTAAGATGTTGGCTGCTCTTAACTGGCTGGCTGACTGTGGGCGTCCCATAGGCTAGGAATGAACACTAGGCCTGGCTCTGTCAGAGCTGTCCTGGAAAGGTTCCCTCTGTGCTCCAGGCATGGCTAGAAGGTGCATGTGTATGTAGCCAGAGGGCTGGTGGGGACAAGCCATTCAAGGCCTGTCTTTTGCACAGTAGTGTCTGCTGAGGCACCTGGGGCCTTAACCGTGGAGCTGTGCTGGGGAGGAATGCAGCCGTGTGCCGTCATCCAGGTGGAATCCACCTCCCTAGGGCCCTGGGAAAGATTGATAGAGGAAAACACCCATCGCATGCCCAGGAAACAAGGGCAGAGTTGGCCAGGAGTCCAGCCCCCGCTCGCTCAGTAGTTCTTTCCTTCCAGATGAGTGGCTGGAATTGTACTGTGGAGGGTGTGTTGTCGGGGGAGGGGGTTGCTTCTGGGGGAAGGGCTGGGGCCTGCCTGGCTGCTGATCTCTTAGCTCAATCTTCTCCCATCAATGCTATACTTTCTTCCTTCCCCATTATTTTTCTGTGCGAATGACTTGATGGTGCTAATCGAAAAGAGCCCTGAGTGGTGTTTTGCAAGGAGGAACTAACAGCAAAAGACACACCTGGTAGTTTGGGAGAGGTGGAGAGGGAATATGTATAGTTCAGATAGAGGTGAGCAGCTACCAGAAGAGCAGGGAGCTCTAGGCATGGGCCGCGGAGGAGGTGATGGCAGCGGGGTCCCATCTCTCTGGTCTGTGAAGACTGTCCTCTGTAATCTTACGGGGTGTTTCACCCTAGGAAGTTGTGGGGTTGGAACAGCTGCCTCTGAGCTGCACACACACACACACACACACACACACACACACACACACCCGTTCATAACAGCAACCAGGGCTTTATGTCCTGGGATTTAGGACATAGAGCCTTTCCACACTGAGGCTCCAGGACCCTGAAGGGCTCTTGTGGCCTGTGCCTCTTCGTCCTCCTCCTTTCTTTCCCCAGCTGCTCCCTCCCCCATCACCCATCTCCCTGTTCTCTACAGCCATGGAGAAGCCCTGAGCAGGCCTCACAGCAGTGTGATTTATTGTAGGGGGCTTCAGGGACCATCCCCCTCCGCCTGAGACTGGACTCTGTCCTGAGTCGGGAGATCCCTGAGCCATCTACTGTGAAAGCCTGACCTTCTCGGGGTGAGAGGAGAAGAGAGGGGAAGAGGCTGTTGTATTGTGGCAGCTCCTTCTCGGGCACACCGGTGCCCCTTAGAAGGCTGTCTGGTGAGACCCTGAGGGCTGCTTCTGAGGCACCACCTGGGCTCTGAGGAGAGCAGGTGGCCAGCCGCAAGCAAACACTTCTGTTTGCTTTCGCCTCATAGGTAGCTCCGCTAAGCCGAGCCGCCCAGATGCTACTTCAGGTTAACTGTGCACCTGGACAGGTGTGCTCCTGCCCAGGGAGCTGACAGCGTGGTCTCTCCTCTGAAGCAGGAGGTGCCAGTGGCCCTGAGGCCCAGATCTTAGCAGATGGGAGCCCCTTCTTCAAAACTCGGGAGCATCAGGCGCCCCTCATTGTGGTCCCAGGCCTTCCCTCTGTGACCTGGGGTGCTGGTGTCTGAATTCTTCAGGGCTGTCTGAGGGGCAGCGTGACCCTGGGGCAGGAGACAAGGGATGCTGGTCAGTGTTTATTGAAATTGACTCCACTCCCTCAGACGGTCCTTAACTTCTTCACACTTGAATTCCAGGAAGGAAAAGGGGTGGGGGTGGGGGGTGGGGCTTTTAACATCTTGAAATTTAAGAAACCTGAAATGCTCCAAGTGCCATGCTGTGAGTGGGTGAGAGTCCAGTTGTGGGGCGCACAGTGAGTGAATGAATTTCTTAGACATTTTTGCCAGTGTGACAGGAAGAGATGGGGCCTGATTCTGGGTGACTTGGGGGCTTTGTCTTCTCCCTTTGCGGCCCTCTACTCTTACCTGGGACATCGACTGCACCGGGGAAGTCAGGAATCCATTTCTGCTCACCAGCAATCCAAGCAGCAAATGGTTCTAGGAGCCACCCTCCTCCCAGGCAAGATGGGCTTAATGTGCTTCGCTTTGCCCCCGCGAGTGCTCTGCCTGGCTGTGACTCAGCACAGGTGGTCAGCTGGAGGTCACCTTTGCAGAAGATTGATGGAGCAAGTCCACATCTGCTGAGCCCTGGAAAGTCTAGATTGAGGTTCCCTAGCCACTCCAGCCTGTATCTACAGTACTAGGTAACAGGCACCCCACCTAGTCTCTGTGCATAGGTGGCCCTACCTGTGTGACAGCCAGCATGCCCTCTACAGCCAGGAATGGCCTCTTCCATGAGAGCCGCACCCCAGGGCCTGTGCACCTGGCCATCTGCACAGAAAGACCCAGAGCTTTGTGGAGCCGGGCTTAGAAGGGCCTCATGTCACCTTGCCTGTGATGTGAAGGTCAGAATCACGCCACAGAGCCCCATCTCGGTTCAGGGTGGACTGGGGGGGGGGCGGGGTTCAGAGAAGAGTGAGTGGGGCCCCAGGATGGGGTGTCACTGTACAAATTCTGGAGATGAGGGGGGTCTCCGGACTTGGGACCCTTTTTAGTTTTGTTTCTGTTGTGATAAACACCATGACTAAAAGCAATGTGGTAAGCAATTTTATCTTATAGCTTACAGTCCATCCTGAAGGGAAGTCAAGGCAGGAACTAAAGCAGAGACCATGGAAAAATGCTGCTCACTGCCTTGCTCTCCTGTGGCTCTGCCTACGCGCACACGCACACACACACCAGGACCATTTCTCCAGAGATAGCACTACTACCTACAGTGGAATGGTGGAATGGACCCTCTTATGTCAAGAAAATTCCCTCACACACTTGTCTACAGGCCAGTCCGATGGTGGCATTTTCTTAGTTGGGTTTTTCTCTTCCCAGATGACTCTAACTTGTGCCAAGTTGATAAGCCAACCAAACAAGCCCCTAGCCGGTTCACTGGCCTTCTCCAAGTGGGCCCCTCTGCCCATTTTCCTGGGTGGCACAGCAGGGGCCTATGCTGGGCCCAACCTCTGTGGGTGAGGGGGGAGACAGTTTGTTGGAATTGTCTTTTAAAACAACCTTTTAAATGAAACGAACGTAGCATAAGGGTAGCCATTTTTAAGATACTAGTGCAATGGCATTTAGGCTGTCCCAGTTTCCAGTGTCCCCTCGTAGTTCCATCACACCCTCATCCCCGAAGGATGCCGTATATGCATTAAACAGCTGTCCCCATTTGGCTACTTCTGTCTCTAGATTTGCTGTTCCGGGCATGTTGGGTAAATGGTACAGTGTTTAGGGTAGTTTTTATTAGTGTTTAACCTTCACTGTAGCACGCATCAGTTTGCCGTCCTTGAAGGGTGACTTAATACTCCTTTTGTTTGGATACGGCCAGCTGATGTATCCATCTATGTATCCACTTATGTATCTCTTGGTCCGGGGAGGTGTGGATTCTATTGTGAACATCCTCTGGACCCTCTGTTGTTTAAGACTTGTTTTCCGTTTTCCCACGAGTGAAATTGCTTAAGGCTTTGGTGTTTGGTCTTGGAGCAGCTGCTGACCTGCTCTTCCCCCCGGAGGGAGCATCATTTTCAGCAAAGCTTACACTTCACCCACATCCTCTCCGACACCTACTAGTTCCTGCTGTTGTTCAGACACTCCAGCCTTCCCATGGGCTCAGGGGTGTTTGATTGTGCTTTTGGTGTGAGTTTCCCTAAAGGTGAGTGATCTAGTCCTAAGACTAGATGGACCTCTGTTTACACACTCACTGGCTGGTTGTGCATATTGTCCTTTGGCCATTGTTTTTGTTAAAATTTTCTGACAGTTTTATACATGTATGTAGTGCATTCTGTTTACTAACCCAGCCCCCTCTCTTGTCTCCCACCCACCTCTGCCATCACAACCCTCCACAGGCCCCTTTACCATATTCTTGTTGTGTTTGTGGTGCGCTGATTTTAACCAGGACCTCCTGTGATGCCGTGGGTTTAGAACTATCCATTAGAGTCTGTGGACTTACCACAGGAACTTTCCCTCCCTAAGAATCTTATAGGCCGGGCGGTGGTGGTACACGCCTTTAATCCCAGCACTCAGGAGGCAGAAGCAAGCGGATCTCTGTGAGTTTGAGGCCAGCCTGGGCTACAGAGCGAGATCCAGGACAGGCTCCAAAGCTACACAGAGAAACCCTGTCTCAAACCCCACCTCCCTCCACCCCCGCCCCCAAAAAAGAGAAGAAGAATCTTACCAGTAGTCAGTAATTCAACAGGGAGATCTAAGGCCCCATGTGCCTGCTCCATGATTGACTGTTGACACATAGGCATGTGCAGCTGCATTGTGTTTACAATGGCAATGTCATGCCCTAAGAAGAGTATTTTGGGGTCATTGTCCCTATCTTACAGCCCTTACACCCTTTCTGTTCACTCTTCCTCAGTGTCCCCTGAGCCTTAGAGCTCATGGTATACAAAATACTTTATTCAGGGTCGAACACTTTTGGCCATTTTTTATTTGAGTGCCTTTGACCTGTCATCTCTGCCAGGCATGGCTGAGAAGCCACCTCATCCAGTAGCATCTCAGTCAGTTATGAGAATCCTCTTGAGAAGACATTGATGCCCTTGGATGGACGTTGAGTCTCCCCTGCCCACTGAGTGTCTGTGTTCCTCAGGAGACCAGGACTCTTGCGCCACGTTGAGCACAACTGTTCCAGAAACAATGGCATTGCAGCTAGTGCAGGAGAAGCAGATGCCCTGGAACCTCCCTGCGGCAGGGGAGGATGCTGGGAACCAGAGACCTGCCCCACATCCAATAAGAGAACTGGCAGCCTGGGAAGCCAGGGCTGCCCTCTCGCTCTGCCTCTATCTAGACTAAAAATAACTGGGCAGATTGCTCTAAGTTGATTACGCCAATTGCTGCTGTGATGTCATGCTGCCGGCCAGAGCTGGGTTGCAGGGACAGTAGCCTGTGCGTCGGCCACTGCCTCTCCTCTGCATTCCTGCTCAGGGTTTGCAACCACAAGCTACAGATAGCCATGATGGGCCTTCAGGAATGGCCTGCCCTGCCATGCCAGGGACCCCAGGATTCCAGTGTCTTTGTTTGGCCTTAGGTCCTTGCGAAGCAAGAAACCTGTCCTGTGAGGTCCCTGGCTTTTATCCTCCACTCTCTTCCAGAGCAGAAGCTTGGGACTTCTTTGCCACTCCCTTCCCAAGAAGAGGCCCACTGCTTCTGCTCCAGAGACTGAAGCGGCCTCCTTCTCCGTCAGGACACAATGACCTGCCCAACTTTCCAGCTTCCCCCTCACCCAGAGCAGATCCCTGCAGCGTAGGCACATGGGGCCACAGTGCAGGATTGTCACATGTGGGTACATCTTCCTTAGGAGCTGTGCCTCTGTACACATGGTAGATTGCAGGCCTGATACCCCCACGGAAGCAGGAATCGCTCTGTATTGACTGCAGCATCCACCCTCTGACATGTTCAGGGACCATTTGCCCATTAAAGGCTAGGACTCCACAATATTCAGTCAGTTCTCCTGTGTCTAGTGAGGTGGGCATATGAAAGCCTAACATTGGGTTCCATACCCGTGGGGGCTCCTTCCGTGGAGGAAAGTCTGGTGGGATGGCACCCCTGAGAAAACTCGACTTGGTCTCACATTCCTGAGCCCTCACTTTGTTGGGGGGCTCCTGCTGTGACTCCATCTCACTGAAGTACTACAGGAGCCAGTTTATAAGCACCAAAGAAACCTCAAGGGGCATCAGCCTTGGTGAGGAGAACCTGGGAAGACATGGATGAATCTCCACAGTGGCATTTTCTGTCCCCTTTGCAGGCATGTGAATGGATGGCCCCTGGTCCTGGATCTCTGTGACCCGGTTTCTCTAAAGCCCTATATGAACAGCTGTCACTGAACAAAGGAGCCTGGGCCAGACTGGCTAAGTCCTAAATCACTCTGTGTGACCTGGGGCCATCCTCTGTCTTGGTTTATTGCTCGGTGAGATGGGAATCCTAATGTCATTAGGTGTTTTGATGTGCTTAAAACGGCACTGTGGACATCTCACTGGTGAATATTGAAGGTAGCACAAAGGCTGTTGGGATGGAGTGTTGAAAAGGAGCTTGAGGTGTATGTGGGGTGGCCACTCAGCATGTGGACATGTTCTGAGTCATGCTGTTCTGCTGGGTATGTGGAGGACAGCTGCACAGCCCAGAGGCCCCAGGGTCAAAGCTGGTCATGCCTTGGCCTGGTTGTGCCAGCACTAGTTAAGGCCACAAAGTACTAGGGAGCCCTGGAGCTAAAGGGGTCTGGTCTCCCACACACGGCCATCTCTAGACCACTTGGGTGGCCAGGCCTTGCCCTAGGAAAGAAATTAATTGTAAGCTAATTGGCAGTTTCCTTTGTATAGAAGCCGGAAGAAACTGCCAGCAAGACCCACGATTAAGTCAGTAGCAGCTGGGAAATCACATTTGGGTGGGAGCATCCTTCATCTCAGTGAGGCCGCTGCAGCTGGTCTGGGTGGGTATGGAAATGCAGGTGGTAGCCGCAGTGCCTACTGGATAAAGCCTGGTGCTCATGTTCCTTGAAGAAGAAGGCTGGGTCTGTGTATAGAGGACAGCTCTGGGGTCTGGCTATCCCAGTAACCAAGTAATCCCTAACCTCAGCAATGTAGTAGACCCCTGCCCCACCTGCAGTAGGGAACCCTGACAATGTGAAGCTTCGGAGGGCTGAGCCCTGGGGGAGCAGTACCAACATGATCGGGAGAGATGATATCCTACAGCACCAGCTCAGGGGATGGGACATGTGAGGACCATACCTGGGCGTGCAGGGAGAGCAGGGACTCCCAAGCCAGGAGCAGCCCCACCCCCATACCAGGTATCTTCTGTCCAGCTGCTACCAGCCACCCTCCTCAGGAAGCCTAGTAAGACAAGTGTTGACAGGGATACAGCACGTCCTCCGCTCTGTACTGGTGGGGGTTGCAGACTTAAAGGGACGATGTGGGGAGAGCTTTGGGAGATGTACTGGGTGTGGACTCTGCAGACAGGTCCGGAAGGGATGCTGATAGTTGTAGAGAAGATGGGAATGATGGTTATGATCGTGCAGGTGTTTATGGTGCTGATGGTGGGTAATGGAGAGAGAGGTGTGGGGATGGAGATGATTGTAATGGCAGCAGGCAGCAGCCGCTGTTCTTAGAACACCACGTCCATCAACTCAGTGTTGCTCCCAGCTACTCAGTGAAGAGGAAGGGCTTAATCTCCTGGAGAGCAGAGAGGAAACTAATAATACTACAGAATGTATAGCCCTTGCCCAAGACAGTGCCCCAACTCTACCAGACATGGTGCACTTTGTCACCCCAAATCTAGTCCACAGTCTTGCCTGGAATCCACAAGCTGATTCAACCTGTCATTTCTGACAGGGCTCCTGAGGTCATGATCTCTTAGCCCTGAGAAGCTAGACTTCCTGTTAATACCTGCCACTTGGAGCTCTGTCTTTCCTGAACTTACATCTTCTCTAGTCCTTTCCCCCCTCCAATCCAGGCCACCACTGTCCTGGCTGACACTGTCTCCTGTCCCATGCTTCCTAGCAGAGTCCCACCTCCCTGGCCTCTATCTGTGGCTCCAGCCAAGTGATTCAGAAGCAGCAGCTTAGGTCTGGATAGTTATTTTCTTGTTGCTCTAAGTGCCTGACAAGAAACAACTCTTAACTCCTGAGCCATGTCTGCAGCCCCTTGGTTGGATTTTGCAAATGGCATTTGTCCTAGTTAGGGGTATTATTGCTGTGATTAAACACAGCTCACAAACAAGTTGGGGAAGAAGGTTTATTTGGCCGACCCTTCCACATCATAGTCCATCATCGAAGGAAGTCAGGACAGGAACTCAAACAGGGCAGGAACCTGGTGAAGGCGGGTTATGATGAAGAGGCCATGGAGGGGTGCTGCTTACTGGTTCACTCCCCATGACTTGCTCAGCCTGCTTTCTTATAGAACCCAGGACCACCAGCCCAGGGGTGGCACCATGCACAGTGGGCTGGGTCCTCCCCCATCAGCCACTAATTAAGAAAAGGCTCTACAGGCTTGCCCTACAGCTGGATCTTTCAGAGGCATTTTCTCAATTGAGATGTCCTCCTCTCAGATGACTCTAGCTTATTCCAATTGACATAAAACTAGCCAGCGCAGTGTCAGAATACCTTCCATTTAGAATTAAGGCTGAATGATGTGTGTGCTGTACATTGCACATTCTCTGTACCCATCCATAGGCGCATCTGCCTTTGGCTGTTGTGATTAATGCTGCCAGGAGATGGATGTGTAACTCTCTGGGATTTAAGTTCTTTGGAATGATACTCAGATGGAATTGCTGGGTACTACGGGGAGTCTATGTTAAGTAGTTTGGGGGACCCTCCTGTGTTTTCTATAGCACCCACACCATTTCAAATTCTGACCATCAGCGGGCACAAGGCTTCTAAGGAGCTCTCGCTATTTGAAAACACTATCCTGAAAGTTATTGGACGTAAACAAAATCAGCAGAACAGCCCGAGCTATAGCCAAGGCCAACATCCACAGCTCTCTCTCTGATTAGTACTTCAGTGAATCTTGCTTCGCCTTGTAAGTTTCCATAGCTGTGACCAAAACAGTACACAGAAACAACTTAGGAGAGAAACATGTTTGGGCCCAGGTTTTGCAAAACCAAAACAGGAGCTATGTTGTTAGGGAGCTACGTTGTTACACATTGTTACTAAGTCCCTGTAATTTACTAGAGTGTTTGTTTTCCTAAGCCTGATGTATCCTGCAAACCATGTTTTTCACTCAGCTCTGAACTTGTCGCCCCCTGGAGCCACTGATGTGTGCCCACCCCGTTGCCTTGCTAAACTCCTAATCCTGTGATAGACCATTGCCCTTTTCGCCAAAAAAAAAAAAAAAAAAAAAAAAAAAAAAAAAAAAAAAAAAAAAAAAAAAAAAAAAAAAAAAAAAAAAATGTATCTTCCAGAATACCTTGATTCCCTTTCTGCGTGGTGTATTCTTGCCCAGACCTACCCCACAGGCAACCTTGAGCCCTGAGTCCCTCACTTTTCTGTCCAGGTGCTAAGAGCTAATTATCTCGACAGCTCTTTTCTATCAACCCTAACCAGTCCCCTTAAAAGGGACCTCAAAAGCTAGTGAGGGGCTGCTCTCTGAAATCCCGACTTTGGGAGAGGCTGCCAGCTGGCCAGTTCTAAATACAGTTTGCTTTAGTCAGACAGTCATGGAATCCGTCCCCCCGCCCCTCAGGTCTAACAGTTTAAGTCCATCTTGGCAGTGCAGTGCCCATCCTGGTGAGCAGGAAGCAGAAACAGATTCCTGGCTCTCTCTTTTTCCTATTATACCACCCAGGCCCCCAGCTGTTGGAACAGTGGAGCCCGCTTTCAGGGCCGATCCCCTCCCTAGTTGATCCTTTCCGGAGATGCCCTCACAGACACACCCAGAGTCTATGTATGCTTCACTGAGCTCTGAGGTGCTGGTTAATCCAATCAAGTGGTCAAGATTAGCCATCACAGATTGAAAGGCATGAATCTTAGCTATGCAGGCTTAGGAACTAGATTATGCCCACATGACCTGTCTCCTCATCAGGACATAAGATACTTACATTTCCCCCAAAATTCCCCATCTGCCACTCCCAGGCTGTCAACCCTATCTATACCCACCTAACAGCCCTAATAATCATGTGAAACCTGTTGAGATCCCAGCCATGTGTGTTCATTCTGCCTGGCTGCCTCAGCTGGACGGGATGTCTGTGAGACCCACCCACATGAACACGTGTAGCATTGGTCCATCCCTTTTCATTACTGCCCTGGGATTCTATGGCATGGATGTACCGGTTTGCCTTTCTGGATACCCACTGAAGGGCATCTGTGTTTCCAGCTCTTGCTTGCCTTAAGTCATTTTGCCGTGTAGTATTAGGGTGCTTGATGGATGGGTGGTTTAAGTTCTGCTGGATAAATGGAGTGGACTTGGCTGGGTCATATTTAAGAGCATATTTCAATAAAGATCAATCGCTTTCCTATACAGTGCCCTCTTTGTTTCTGGTGACTGATGCCTGCCCTGCTTGTCTGGCAGTGTCTCGTATCATTGAAACGTCCTCTGGCTCCAGATGGCTTGTTGAGAAGCTTATTGAACTCCTGGATCATGTGTGTGATCTGGGGCTCATCACACTGGGGTAGCTGAGGACTATTTTGCAACTGGTTTGTACTTTCTCCCCGCTTTTCCTTTTTCTTTCTTTGCTTTAACGTGGTGTAATTTTCAGTCACGTTTGCCTATGTTCGTGATCTTTGGACTGGAGGTGAGAAATTCTTGCTAAGGTTCGAATTTAAAATTAATTTTGGGGGGGGTCATGAAGAAGCTGTTTCTCCCACCCCCACTCACACTCTGGTGTCTCCTGCAGCCCCGCTGGGCCTCTACTTCTCAAAGGATACTTACTGGGAGAGGCTGTATGTGGACCAGCCACCTGGCACACCCCTGCTCTATGTCCATGCCCTCCGGGATGCCCCTGAAGAAGTCCCCAGCTTCCGCCTGGGCCAGCATCTCTCTAGCGCCTTCCGCACACGGCTGCATGAGAATGATTGGATCCGCATCCATGAGGACACTGGCCTTCTCTACCTCAACCAGAGCCTGGACCACAGTTCCTGGGAACAGCTCAGCATTCGCAGTAAGGGAATGGCCTGGCACCCCATCCCCACTCCACTGTGGCCTAGGCCTCAAGCTACCAGCTCTCAGCTGCCAGTCTGTGGCTAGGGATGGCTTCCCTAAGGTGGCTTCTGTGGGGAAGGGTGTAAGGTGTGGGGTGAAGGCAGCTGCTTTGTATCCAGTCTAATGAGGGGCCCACATGACTTTGGGGAGCACTAATTACTCCTGGGCCTCCTGAGGCTATTGGGAGTTGGGAGAACCATTCGAAGGACTTGGCGTTCTCTCCATGTGGAACAGAAGCTGTTTGCAGTGGGCTGCTAAGGGTGTTCAGGTTGTGAGAGAGATCCTAAGGAGCTGGGAAAACCCCAGGGGGTTCATTTAGTGGGGGACCTGGAACTTGCTGAAGAATACCAGGTCCCAGGAAACATGCCTCCCCAGCTGCAACAGGCTGGCTGGCAGAGGTGTCCAGGACAGAAGCAGAGCAGATGGAAGCCCAGACAGAACAAAAAAACTGAGGCTGGAGCTGCAGTCAGGGCTGCATAGGATGCTAGCCCTGGAGGGGAGAGTGAGGGATCTGAGTGGCTTGTGTGGCATGAGGTGGTGATAGTATGAACTGGGTAGCTCACACCTCCCGGCACTTCCTCTGAGACATGGCCTCCCTCATCTTTAAGCACCTGTCCGCAAGTAAGAGGCAGGGTAGAATACTGTGAATACAGAGTGAGCTGCATCACCCAGGGGGTGTAGAATAACTGACCTATTTGACAAGCACACCCAGTATTGTAAGCTGGGAGGGCACCCAGCATGGGCAGGTCCCTGCCAGCACAATCTATACAACTGCGTCTCAACCTGGAGGTCGCAACCAGGACTGCGTAGAGATATTTACATTACGATTCATAACAGTAGCAACACTGCATTAAGTAGCAACAAAACAATGTTATGGTTGGGGTCACCACAACATGAGGAATTGTATTAAAGGGTCGCAGCATTAGGAAGGTTGAGAACCACTGGGTTAGGACAATTCCTGGAGGAAGTGCTCTGAGGTCTGCCTTGGTTTTCATATACCCTAGTTTCCTGTCTTCCTTCTGAGCCATAGTGGCAAATTGGAGAATGAGAACCTCTTGGTGGAGGCCAAGGTGGAATGTGCCGTGAGCCTGCAATTCCCTGAGGACCTACGCCAATCATCCTTGACAACTACCTTGTCCAGTCAGGAATGAAGCACTCAGCAATCTGGACCATTTGTGGGATCATAATGATGCAATGTAGGCTAAGAGCAAGCAAAGAGAACCCTGGAGCCACTAGCCAGGTGGAAGGTCCAGACACCGGGAAATGCGTGCCTCAGCCAAGGCCTAGACCTCACTAAACTGGGATGTGGTGCCTCAGAGGTAGAGCTTAACTGGAAATTCTTCCTCTAGGTGTTGATGAAGTATGTCCATGGGATGTATCTGTGGAAAAAGTACTCGATGTTAGTGGCCAGGTAGTGCAGCTGGCCAGTACACACTACCGAAGCCTGTGCTGTGAGGTCACTCACCTGAAGGGACCAGGAGACATTAGCCCCAGGGCTTGAGCGCATCTCTCAGGAGGGGCCGTTTCAACAGAAACCTGAATGACAAGAGAGGCAGATAAGAGAGCTAGTGATGCTTCAGGCCTCAGCACCCTGCAGCAGATCCGGGGAGGTAGCAGCTGAGGCTTGTGGACCACATCGAACCCTAGCATCCCTGCGCCTCCCCTCCATCCCTCACCTGACAAGGGGCTGTCTTCTTTTCTCCCTGCAGACGGTGGCTTCCCCTTGCTCACCATCTTCCTCCAGGTCTTCCTGGGGTCCTCAACCCAGCGGGAGGGCGAATGTCATTGGCCAGGCTGTGCCCGGGTGTACTTCTCCTTCATCAATGACTCCTTCCCAGCCTGTAGCTCCCTCAAACCTCAGGACCTCTGTGTCCGGGAGACGGGCCTGTCCTTCCGCATCAGGGAGAACAGGCCCCCGGGCACCTTCTACCAATTACACCTGTTGCCTGTGCAGTTCCTGTGCCCCAACATCAGTGTGACCTACAGGCTCCTGGAAGGTGAGTGCCAGCCTTGGGGCTGTCCCTTGGTCCTGCCGCACAGCAGGCATGGTGCTCTACACCCTTGGGGTGAACCACCTGTCATTTTGGCCACTGTTCGAATGTTCCAGCAATATCTCACAAGTGTCTGTCATGGGCCAAATACTGTTGAAGGAGGCTAGGCTACACCTGGAAACAAACAGGCTGGCATTTTGCCTGCCTGCAGGCTCCAGAGAGGGCTAGAGCCCATGCTGTGCCCAGGAAATTGGATGGTTTCTGGAAGGAGTGAGGAGGAAAGAAAAGCAGAGAGGACCGGGAGTGATAAAGACTACTCTTAACTGTGTGATCAGGGCAGGGGCCACTGAACAAGGTGGGTTGGTGCCAGATGGACAACTCGGGCACCAGAGGGTGCTAAAGTGGGATCTTTTGTGCCTGGAGTTCAGTTAGCCACGAGAGGAGCAGAGACCAACAGGGACAGGTTAGTTCTATCAGGGAACATTTCAGGGTTTGTTTCCCTGGAGCATGGGGAGCTGTGGGGCAGGGGTAGGGGTGGGGGGGAGGATGAGAAGCCTCCACTTACATTTGAAAGGTTTAGTCTGACTTCTACATTGGGTATGGTTCAAGGTCAGAGTGGTGTATGGTGGATTATGGAGAGAAGAGGTACCAGGACAGACCCCCTGAGTTGGAAGGATGGGCTGGCATGAGCCTGGAATTAGCATGATAACTAGGGAGCTTCCTGGCATGCTCTTACAGAGACCCAGGTGGGTTCTTCGCAACCTAGATATGGGGTGTTGAGCTGGAGAGGGACAGACGGCCGGCCACTAGGGTGCCAGAGTCCTTCTCTGTTGTCATCCGCAACAGAGAACCATAAGGAAGGCAGTTGACACCCCAGTCCCAGTGCACACCCCATCCCGGTGCACACCCCATCCCCCGTGGTCACGCGGGATTCCCTTCTGCTTGGTGACAGAGGAGAGTCTGCCCTTCCGTTGCAACCCAGACACCTTGGAGGTGAGCACCCGCTGGGCCCTGGACCGGGAGCTTCAGGAGAAGTATGTGCTGGAGGCCGAGTGCAGCGTGGGCACCGGTGCCAGCGAAGAGAAGGTGACCGTGTCCCTCCCGGTGACCGTGTACGATGAGGACGACTCGGCACCCACCTTCTCCGGAGGTGTGGACACTGCCAGTGCTGTGGTGGAGTTTAAGCGGAAGGAGGTTTGTCCACAGTCGCGTTTGCTTGTCGGTCTGTCCTGTGCCTCCGTTGGCCGTTTGAACCTTGATCTGGTTAGCTGTCCCATCAGCCATCCAGTCATGTGGCCCTCGACTTGTCCGCTTTGTCTTGTCTGTTGGGCTGACTGCCATCCAGATAGTCAGCAGTAAACTGGACTCTAACTGGGAAGGCCCCAGGGAGAGCATCAGAGAGAACATTCTGGCTTGTCCGACCTGGCGAGAAGGGGAGGCTGCTCCCTTCTAGCAGCTGGGCAACCTGTCGGAGGCAGGCAGGAGCCAAGGGGTGATTCTGAGACAATGTCTTGCACATGCTGCGCTGACCAGCCTAGGTGGTGTACTGCTGCCACCTGCTGGGCATCATGCCACTCTGCAGCTGCTCCTGGGCCCAGTAGCAAGGGGGAGAAGTTGCTTCTCCCAAAACCAGGTGTAGGTTTCCTAGGGAGTGAGAGTAGGTTTGAGGATGGGAGAGAGTGTCTATTGGACAACCTTAGGGTGACTCCAGCGGTCCTGTGGCTTTCCTCACAACTCTTACTGAGGCCCTGGGGACAAAACATTCAGTTCTGACCATCTGCCCCTGGGACTAGTTCTGCTAAACATACTTAGTCAATTCTGGGGTGTGCTAGGTCATGTGGTCTTCTGGCTGTACTTGCTCTGACTGGCACTCTCTGCTCCTTCAGGGCACTGTGGTGGCCACGCTGCATGTGTTTGATGCAGATGTGGTGCCAGCATCTGGGGAGCTGGTGAGACGGTACACAAGCACACTACTCTCAGGGGACTCCTGGGCCCAGCAGAACTTCCGGGTGGAGCACTCACCCAACGAGACCTTGGCCCAGGCCAACAACAACTCCGTGCGGGCAACCATGCACGATTACAGTAAGGAGCCAATGGTGTGATGTCTTTGCAGAACTTCAGGACACTCTGTACACATCCCATGAAAACCGCATACACTGTACACACATACCATACACACCACAACAACAGAGCACACACCTCGTATGTAAACACAGCACATGTTCTGTGTACACAAACACCCTATACACAAACCCATTAATACATGCTACTTTTGCACACACCCACCGTTAAATAAACATGTCACTCACATTCCATATCCACATAACACACTACACCCACAAAAATATACTTACTCTATATACATATCAAAACACAGGATGTAATATACCCTATATGTAAACACACACCACACACATGCTATGTGTACTTTCTATCTCTGAAACACATGCACACATGCACATGGTATGTACACACACATGCACGCACACACGCATGCACACCAGAGAATGCGTGTAGAATCAGTAGAATGTCAAGCTTATAAATGCCACTGCTATTGCCAGGCTGCCCACCAGGCCTATTCCCTGGGCACATAAGTGTGTGTGTGCAGGGTTGTGTGTTGAAGTGGGAGTGTAGTGTGTGACATGATCTTTGAAGCATAGTAACTGGGTTTGTCCTGCTGTGTCCTCCCCTACAGAGCTGGTTCTCAACCGGAGCCTCCCCATCTCAGAGAGCCGAGTCCTGCAGCTGGTGGTCCTGGTCAATGACTCAGACTTCCAGGGGCCTGGGACAGGTGTCCTCTTCCTCCACTTCAACGTGTCTGTGCTGCCTGTCACCCTGAACCTACCCAGTGCCTACTCGTTCCCAGTGAACAGAGGAGCTCACCTTTATGCCCAGGTGAGCCCATGGTCCACCGCGTGACTTGAGATTGGGGTCCTAAGGCTGCAGGCAGGACTGTGGGTGGATGGCTCCTCTTCCCTAGCCCGCCAGTGCAGAGTCAGCACAGGTGGAACCATGGAAGGCTCCAAGGTAGATCCGTGAGCCCGTTTGTACCTTTTCCCCGGAGAGGGCTCCTAGCTCCTTGGCTCCTGGAGCGAGCCCCTCCATTCTTACCATCTCACTTCTTGGTGTCTTTAAAACTTATTTTCACTAATACAAAAGCGTAACCCTACATAAGCCTACTTGGAAAGATGTTCCTGGTGTTCTGACCAGTGGGAAAAGTGGTTTGAGGAACCACTGGCCTCTGGTCACACCGTCGGTGCAAAAGCAAATTTTTATTGGGGAGAATTGGAGCATGGATCAGAGCAGTAACGCCCTACGGAGAGAAGGCAAAGGTCACGTCTTCTTTTATAAGTTTGTGTGCTAGAGCAATTACAATGAGATGTTTGTATTTGTCTTTGGAAAATTAGTAATTGACATGGGAAAGTAAAAGACCAGGGCCACGATTCAGTGGTATAGAGCTTTCCTAGCACACACAAGGTTCTATCCTGAGCACCCCTAAAATAAACAAAAACTAAAAGAGTGGAAAATCAGCCATGAATGTTCATTAAGGAAGATGGGGAAGGAGGTGGGCTTGTCCCTCTGCCCATAGCTGCCAGTGACAAGCATTTCTGTCCTAGCTTGCTTTTTCTCAAGCACACTCTGGGTTTCTTTGCAGTTCGGGGGTGTATGGCTTAGCCAACTGCAGCAGGTTGAGTTGTCTTCAGCGTGTGCTTAGGACCGTCTGCAGGTGTCCCCCGTCTTCCCAGTTCCGACAGTCAGCTCCAGGCCTGCTCCTGTCACCAGCAAGGGACTCATCTGTAGACGCATCCCTTGGCCCATTCTTCAGGGTGTTAACATCAGGCCAGGGGTGGGGAAGACAAATCTCGGGGCCTGAGGAGGAGTTAGAGGCATCAGTCGGAGGGAGATCCACCTACGTTTAACAGACTCCGAAGCCCTAGGCATTGTCCTTGTGACTTACTGTCTCCATCGTTTTTAAAACCCCACTGAGGTCGGGGACCTTGGATGGTTTTAAGGACAGTCTGATGGAAGTGAGCATTCTTCGTAGGGGAAACTGAATCGACCGGGAGGCTGGTTTGTTACTGTGTTGTAAGTGGGGCTTGGAGGGCCCCTGCCCCTGCTCCTGGCCTTCCGATGCTGGTCTGTTGTGGGCCTGTTCTGCACCTGTAGATCGGGCCCCACATCCAGGACCAGTGCTGCAGCTCCTAGCAACCATGGCTCACTGGAGTGGCTAAGAGGTAAAGGCTCAGTGGCTGGCTCCGGAGCCAGACATCCTCAGAAAGGGGTCTCTTTCCAGAATCCCTAACGAGGCCTCTTGACCTCAAGTGGGACAGGTGACAGCATTACAGTCACGTGACTAGGGAGCAGTGCTCTACCAGTTGGGAGAACCAGACAAGGATCGTGACCCTCTCATCTGATTCCCAGTGGTGTGGGTGTCTGGGGAGTCGGTGTTCTTAAGCAGAAAGCTGGCCAGGTAGGTGGGCCTGTGGCTTCTGAGGATGTAGAATACTGCACATTGAAGAAGGTCGCCGTCCAGGCTAAGTTGGGGACCATCCTGGGACTCAGTCTACCCAAGAACCTCTCCAGCTACTGGCTAAGGGGTACTGGTGCCACCCCACCCCCCTTCTCTCCCCCAGATTGGGAAAGTCTGTGTGGAAAACTGCCAGGAGTTCAGCGGCATCTCCGTCCAGTACAAGCTACAGCCCTCCAGCACCAACTGCAGTGTTCTAGGTGTGGTCACCTCGGCTGAGGACACCTCGGGGACCCTCTTCGTAAATGACACAGAGGCCCTGCAGCGACCTGAATGTGCCGAGCATCAGTACATGGTGGTAGCCACTGACAAGCAGACCCGCCAGCAGGCCCAGGCTTCACTGCTCATCACAGTGGAGGGGACATGTGAGTGCTCCGTGGAGGGTGGGGCATTGGGGACGATCGCAGAGAGCCGGTGTTTGTAGTTTCTCTGAAACTCGGGTGTAACCAGTCATCCTGTGTGTCCTTTGCTGAGCCTGGTCACCCTCACATCCTCCCTGCCCTTATCTACTCCCCAGACCGGAGGATAACACGTACCTGCCTCTGCCTCTGGCGCCCCAGCCCTGTTCATCTGACACTATTTACCCCGGAACCCATGGAGCCTTACTGCAGAGGCTGCACTCTGTCCATGGGGGAGGTCTAGAGACTGGGCCCACATCAGCCCCTGTGACCCTGGCTTGTCTGTCACTCCCAGACGTTGCTGAAGAAGAGGACTGCCCCAAATCCTGTGCAGGCAACAAGAGACGGCCTGACTGTGAGGAGTGTGGTGGCCTAGGCTCTCCCACGGGCAGATGCGAGTGGCGTCAGGGAGACGGCAAAGGTAGGCCTGAGAGGCGGGGGAGGGCGGGAGGGTCTGTACTGGCGGTCACCAGGAGTGAGGATGGCCGCTTGATAAGGGCTCCTGCAGGGTCGGCCAGTCCCTGCAATGAACTTGCCCAGCCCTTGTCTTCTGAGCCTTGTCCCTCCTATGGAACCAGTGCCAACAGAGATGGCAGGGTATGGGGTCTCGAGGGCTTTGCCACCTTGAAACTAGAAGTTCCTCAATTGGATTCAGTCTGGGATTAGAAGGGTCTAGACCAAAGCTGGGATACACAGGGGACAGAGTGGTTCTTCCAGAAGGTCCCAGCCAGGCGGTGTTACCTGCCTCACTGTGAGTGTGCCTAGCACTATAAGGCTCCCACTGGCAGTATACCTTTGACAGGTCTTTGCCTTTAAGTGGCCTCCTTAAAGGAAGGCTGTCTGCAGTCCTGGAACTCCCCAGGATTTCAGTCCTTGGGAGACCCCTCTGTCCCATCATTCCTCAGCTGATACCTGACATGTATGTAGTTCTCACTCTGTGTGTTCCTCTGTCTCCCTAGAGAGGCAGCAGGGTTAGTCGGGACTATGACAGAGTTAGACCATGATAGGATATGCCCGTGTGGGGTGACAGCCTGCTCTGTGTTCCATGACAGGAATCACCAGGAACTTCTCTACCTGCTCCCCCAGCATCAGGACCTGCCCCGATGGCCACTGTGATGCTGTGGAGAGCCGGGATATCGACAACATTTGCCCCCAGGACTGTCTCCGTAAGCCTACGCTAGGCCCGTGGTGATGCATTTCATCAGTGTACAGGGAAGGACAGAGGCAGGAGAGCCAGCAGCGGAGAGCTTGGCAGCTCCAGCCCCCGCCCGCACACAGTCTGAAGCCACATTTGTCTGTTTGATGCATCAAGCTAGACTGGGGTATAGCACCGTGGCTGTGTACCAGCTCAGCTTATGTAAGGCCCTGGGCTCATCCTCAGCACCAAAGAACAGAAGTGTGTAATGATAGGTTTGCTGGGCGGCACACGCCTTTAATCCCAGCACTCGGGAGGCAGAGCCAGGAGGATCTCTGTGAGTTCGAGGTCGCCTGGTTGTACAGAGCGAGATCCAGGGCAGGCACCAAAACTATGCAGAGAAACCCTGTCTCGAAAAAAACTCCCCCCCCCAAAAAAAAATAGTAGGTTCAACCAGGCAGGATGTGTCAAGCCAGGCCTCCTACCATTTCATTTGATTGATTGCTGCTGTGTTCCCCAAGACTGGGCCTCTGTAGCCTGACCTATCTATCCTCGGCTGACTCATGAGCTGTGGTCCACATTCTGCTAGCTCAGGGCCCACCTTCTCCCTTTGATCTATTTCCTACATCTTTACCGTTACTGGAGGATAGCCACGGATGATGCCTTCTGGGACCTCAACAGTGACTCTAAACAGTCTTGGTTCCCCCACTTCCATAGCCAGTGTAGGGGGGCACTGTGTTGAACCCCCTGCCCAGGTGAAGGAGTTTCTGAGCTTTTCGCTGGGCCTGAGCTGCTGACTCTAAGTTGAGAAAGCTGTCACAATCTGGGGACCCTGAAGTGTCAGGCCACACCAGGAGACTGAAGAGGCTGCGTCTGTCCTCAGGTGGCAGCATTGTTGGAGGACACGAGCCCGGGGAGCGCCGGGGGATTAAAGCTGGCTATGGTACCTGCTACTGCTTACCTGACGAGAAGAAGTGCTTCTGCGAGCCAGAGGACAGCCAGGGTAAGGAATGCCCCACACAGGACTCCCTGGACCTCTCCAAACCCCAAAGAGAGTTGTGAGCAAACGTTGGTGAGGTCCACCAAGGGAAGAGATTGTGGGGAGGCCCTTAGACCCAGGAGGCTCCCTCCTCCCCTCTGGGCCTCAGTTACCCTTCTGTGCAACCATGAATAGGGGTCAGAGGCCCTATAGCATCTTCTAGCCACAAGTTCTCAATGAAGGATGACCGGAAAAGCAGTTCTTCACAGTGACTTGGTCACCCTCCTGGTACAGGGTCTCGGCTTCTGGCACTGTGACACTCTGCTGGTATTTGAGTCACTCTCGGGCTCTCTGTCCAGAGCCTTTGATATTTCTTCCTCTCTTCCTATCATCTTGCGATGGCCATCCAGATATTCGTGACAGGAAGGCGGTACAGCTGGTGTGGCTGGCACACTGCCTCTGCTGTCCGACCCGGGCAGTGTGCTCTGGCCCCGGGGTTGCCACGAGAGGGTGAACAGTGGTCTGGGATAGCCAACAGGGCAGTACCTCTACCACAGCGCAGGCCCCGCCAGGCTGCTGAAACCCGCCGCTGTGCCCTGCCACAGGTCCGCTGTGTGACGAGCTGTGCCGCACCGTGATCACAGCTGCCGTCCTCTTCTCCTTCATCATCTCGGTCCTGCTGTCCACGTTCTGCATCCACCGCTACCACAAGCACGCGCACAAGCCGCCCATTGCTTCCGCGGAAATGACCTTCTGCCGGCCAGCCCAGGGCTTCCCAATCAGCTATTCCTCCTCGGGGACCCGCCGGCCCTCCCTGGATTCCATGGAGAACCAGGTGTCTGTGGACTCTTTCAAGATCCCGGTAAGGGGCCCCAAGAGGTAGGTGGACAGTGTTGGAGGATATACAGCCACATGAGCTTTCTTTACTACTTGGGGCACCCACAAATGGTTGATGTGGCCTTGCCTATATCTCCTGCCACATAGGGCTAACAGCAGGGAGATCCCTGTCCTCATACAATCACCTTCCAGTGGGAAGCTAGGCTGTGAAGGCAGGCTTGTCTAGGAAGGATATGACAGGTACTGATTGAGATGGGCCTGGCTGGGACCTGAGATGTGGGCCGTGAGGTCCCAGGGAGTGTGGGCTTGGTCCTACCTAGCAGGAGAGGTGTGAGCAGAAGCCCCAAGGGATGAGAGCAATGAGTCCTGTGCTCACATAGACAGACAGACAGACAGACAGACAGACACACACACACACACACACACACACAAACACACACACACATCTTTAGGGTCTTTCAATCATCTCTCCTTTCTTTTCTTCTATCCAGATGTATCCCTTTTGTGTATTCTTATTTTTTTCCCTTACAGCTTATATACCCCAGTAAAACCTTCCAAGCAGTATAAAAATTGCAATGTGGTTACATTTTTTAAGTGAATGATTACAATGAATAAAAGTTAAAAAAAAATAACAGCGTGTTTCCCGTATTCCTTAAATTGTTTAAGTTTTTTTTTTTAACCTCAAAACCTTTAACAAAAACATCTTAACCTAACCTTAAGTCATTATTTACCCTAACAAGTCATAGCTAAAGGTTTATTTTAGCTATGATGCACACCAAAACCTATGAAGACATCTCCCAACGTTAAGATGAAAAGAATTTGAGCTGTCCTAGCTTCTGGGACTCACTTGTTTTTCTTAATCATTAAACCTAAGCCACGTCTATATGGCTCCTCAAGAGAAACTCCTTAGTCTCGGCTGCATGACACTTCCCTTGTTCTTATTTTCTATCCTCTTCAGCTCCTGCTTTATCGGGGTGGGGGCAACACTATATACTACCTTTACCTATATTTTCCACGAAACTAACCTCTGTCATAATCCCTTAATGTATTTATTAAGAACCCTTAATAATCAAAGTTCTATTTAAACTAACACTATTATTGTATAAAATCATTGCTTCATTTAAGCAGTACAGCTTAAGAGGAAGTTATCTTCATAATAATCCCCAGGTTAAAATGACCAGTAGAACAGGATATTTCCATGAGATAATCATACTACATTAAAGACAGTGGGGCTCCCCCCCACACACACACCCATTCATACCATGCCAGATACCAGAGGAAAATGGCAGCAGCAAACATGTGAAGGCACAGCAGTAGGAAGAGACTTTCAGGAGTCCAAGCCCTCAGGGGCCTTGCCTGTCACCTAAAGCGGGGATATAGCAAAGTGGGGTGCATGGGACAGGCCATGGGAGGAGCAGCTGCCTCACATTTCAGGGTGGGAGTTTCCCCAGGGGCTCAGTGGTGCCTTTCTTTCTCAGGCAGCCACAAGGAGGTTGCTCTGAATGTTTCCACTGTGGGGAGATTCTGGGCTGAGCCGTGCCCTGAGCCATGGCTGTCTATTCAGTCCTCTAGGGGCTTTGGGTGGGGGCAGTGTCAGGGAAAACTTGGGTCTGGGCTGCTGTCTAGTCAGCCACAAGCACCTCTGGACCCACCTGGCCTTGAGGATGAGAACTTGAGACTAACTGGTCCTGGGGTATTTGATGGAGTCGGGGCAGGGTGAGTTAAGATATTGAATCCAGCCTTCCCTTGGAGACTCACTTGTGGCCTCCCTGGCCTGGCCATGGTGTCCTCGGTAGATGAGTTGTGAAGTTGTGGGTGTGGCTCAGGTGATGACCAGCTCTCTGCATGCTGACCCTTGTCCAGGCAGGGTTAGGGGTTAGTTAGTATTTAATGGCCTTGACTTCTTGCTCAACTTTGCCCAGCACACTTTTCTCCCTTCTCTGCTAATGGCCCGTCTCTACCCCAACGTAGGAGGATCCAAAGTGGGAATTTCCTCGGAAGAACTTGGTTCTTGGCAAAACCCTAGGAGAAGGAGAGTTTGGAAAGGTGGTCAAGGCGACAGCCTTCCGTCTAAAAGGCCGAGCAGGATACACCACAGTGGCCGTGAAAATGCTGAAAGGTACCTATCCGGGAGCCGCATCTGTGGGGTGGCTGTGGCCCTCCTTCCTGAGAGCCTCTGCGGGGCCCCCATTGCCGTTCTGTGGCAGCTGCAGTCTGAGCGCCCCATGGGCACGTAGCCAGTGTTCGGAAGAGGCAAGGTGCGGACCTTGCTCTCATGGAGGATGCTGTGGTACTGATCTGCACCATGTCAGGGACGAGACCAGCGCTGACAACGTTTTAAGGCCCTCTGGGATTAAACTGAGAGTTGCCAGCACCCCAATCTGCCCCATTTATTCTTCTCATCCAAGGCCACTGGGGTCTCAGTGAAGAGACCCTCTCTGTAATAACCAACCCCCCTTCCAGCAACCCTATGGGTCTTCTCTGTTCCTGTAACCAGTCATGCCCTGGGCCTGGCTCTCAGTGTGCACACGTACCTTTCTTAGACAGGGGGTGTGACTCTGACCAGAGGCTGTGGCTGCATGGGTGGGTAGCCCTCACCGTGGTCAGGTCTCCAGCCTTGTGGAGGAGGGCCCTGTGGCAGCCAGACTGTGTGGGGAAGAACTCATGTAGCTGGTTCATAGCTGAGTTCCAGTGCTATGGTCATTTCCCCGGACACTCACACCAGGTTCAACCCTCAGATTCCTGGCCTCCCAGGCCTGGCTCAGGGGCTGCTGGCACCGTCTCCCAGCTGTGTCTGTCCTTCATCCCAGACCATTCTAAATGCCATAGGCACCTGTGTGTTGCTGGCTAGCCAACCAGGAAGAGTTCATGTAACCACGTGTCCGACACTGTTTACCTCCGTATGCAAATGCCTAGTGAGAATCAGAACCAACCCTGGCTGCCCTGTGTTTCATACGATTTTGGTGAAACCTGATCATCTTCACAGTGTGCCAGATACAGTTAGGCACTCAAAAGAAGTATGGCACTCGAGCTCATTTGGAAAATGCAAGGCCTGACGTGTGGTGTGCCACAAAATGCTAATGCTGCCTTCACTCTGGTGCATTCGTGCAGGATTGCACAGTAACGGAGCATAAGCTCCAAGCATACAGTAGAAGCTTTAGAGAGGGCGGAGGGACTCCCAAGCCAATGTTGGACGGATCATAGGAGATCGGGGCTCCGTGCAGGGTCCCCCCTTTCTCCAGCAGGTGTGTGGGGACATAGGCAAGATGTCTCTCCTCCTGGGAAGACTGAAAAAAGGAAGGGGATCCCAGCACTAGGGAGGCAGAGTCAAGCAGATCTCTGTGAGTTCAAGGCCAGCCTGAACTACAGATCAAGATCCAGGACAGGCACCAAAACTACATAGAGAAACCCAGTCTTGAAAAATAAAAAAGTTTGCCGGGCGTTGGTGGCGCACGCCTTTAATCCCAGCACTCGGGAGGCAGAGCCAGGCGGATCTCTGTGAGTTCGAGGCCAGCCTGGGCTACCAAGTGAGCTCCAGGAAAGGCGCAAAGCTACACAGAGAAACCCTGTCTCGAAAAACCAAAAAAAATAAATAAAATAAAAAAGTTTTTAAAATTAAAAAAAAAAAGGAAGGGGAGTGTTCTCTGTAGGATTCTCTCTGCTGAAGCTGGCAGCCAGAGAGACATGTGCCATACACATAGGCAGTGGCCCTGGAGACTTGGGTGGGAAGGCCTGCTTATGTGGATGTTTAGCTCTCTGGGCTCTTTTCTCAGGGGTATATGAAGCTGCTGTGGTCTGACACTGAGAACTGGGAGGGGCCCTAACCAGCTGGGTGCTGAGGGCCTCCATGTAAATCCAGGCCGTGTGTCTGTGAGGGAGTGGACAGTGTCTGTTCCATACTCCGCGTGGTCACAGGGGGATCCCAAGGGCTGTAGCAAGCCCAGTTTCTGTATGCTGTGTTTCAGAAAACGCCTCCCAGAGTGAGCTCCGAGACCTGCTGTCTGAGTTCAACCTCTTGAAGCAGGTCAACCATCCACATGTCATCAAGCTGTATGGAGCCTGCAGCCAGGACGGTAAGGCTGGTCGGATGATGGGGGAGTGGGCAGCCGCCAACGGGGCTGGGACCCCCTCTTCTGCCTCATGCTATACTTTACCCACTACTTAACTCTGCTTTCCGGAGGGCTGGGCATCTGGCTCCACTCCTGGTCTGGAGAGGATCTGTGTCTGCTAGCTGAGCAGGCACCTCTCCCAGAGTTCCTACTGGAGCACTCTTTGGACCTGCTGAGGGCACTTCTCCAGCATTGGCACCCATTCTAGGGAGCGCCAAGAGTGAGCAGTGCATCCTGGTGGCCTACAGAGTAACCAGCGTGTGCTGTTCCCCCACAGGTGACCTTAACCCCAGCCCTGCAGGGAAGGATCATTGTCACCTCCTCAGACAAGGACAAGTCTGCACCGTCTGTTAGTTTTTCACGCCCATTCTTTTGCCAGAAGACTTTTGGTGCAGGTGTGTGCACGTGCACACACTGAGTGTGAGGAGGGGGCAAAGAACCAGACCTAGGCCTGACTGCACCTCTAGTTGTTGAGTTTAGGCAGGAACAGGGAGACAGACTGGTGCAGAGCTAGCTGGGGCCTAGACTGAGCTGACAGATTTGCACAAGCCTTCCTGCCTCCATTGATTTTCCCTCTTGAGCCTACAGGACGGAGGATGGAAAAAAGGAATGAAGTTCTAATAGCAGGGCATGGTAGCTCCCAGGATAGGGTTAAGAACAGTACCCACCCACTCAGGCACCATGGGGACGGACTTAACTGTACCTTGAAAGGAGCTGATGTCTACACGGTCAGTGTGGGCCCGGAGTGAGTTGGCCTTCCATAGATTTATGATCCATAAAGCCATCGGTCTGGGCCTGCCCACTTGCTGGTAGGGTAACAGCCTGCCGCCTTTCCCACCAGACTCCCTTGAAGCCTGAGGCTGACCTGACCCCATGCCCAGGGCTGCCTTTCTCCTTCCCCAGGGCCACTTCTTCTCATTGTGGAGTATGCCAAGTATGGCTCCCTGCGGGGATTCCTCCGTGACAGCCGCAAGATTGGGCCTGGCTACGTGGGCAGTGGAGGCAGCCGCAATTCCAGCTCCCTAGACCACCCGGATGAACGGGTACTGACCATGGGCGACCTCATCTCCTTTGCCTGGCAGATCTCAAGGGGTATGCAGTACTTGGCTGAGATGAAGGTGAGTGCCGCAGACATGGTGCCACTCTTGGTGCCCATCCCAGCCCCTGCCTACCCTGGCCAACCTGAGGGGTCCTGCTGTTTTTGTTTTTGTTTGTTTTCTTCTGCAGCTCGTACATCGGGACTTAGCTGCCAGGAACATCTTGGTGGCTGAAGGACGGAAGATGAAGATTTCTGATTTTGGGCTGTCCCGAGATGTTTACGAAGAAGATTCCTATGTGAAGAAAAGCAAGGTACCTGGCCATGCGTGTGCTAGCAAGTTTCCCGGGGGGGGGGGTCAGTGGGCTCACAGCTGTACTGACAGGGTTGGGTGGCACCCTTAGAATGGCTGGGGAAGTGGAAATCTATCCCGTCCCTAGTGCTTTTAGTCAGTTCCCAAGACTTCCCAATACTATAGAACTAGTCTCGTCTCTGCAGTCCTCTCTGTTCTATGGAAGAAGGCCACTGTTGGCTGTATAACTGCTCTTTTGCTCCTAGTAGAGTGAAGTGGAACAGACAGGCCCATGACCAGCCTTGTTTTGTTGGTTTATATAGGCGTCTCACTGGGATCTCTGTGTAAAACTGGGTCCAGAAATGCACCTCTGGAGTCTTGAGAAATTCCTCCAAATCCAGGCAGTGTGTGGACATCTGTTCACTGACATCATCATGTTCCCATGGTAACTGCCTTGCCTTGTCACCGGGCATCTGCTCTCCCAAAGTTCCCGTGTGACAACACAGGCATGAAAAGTTCATGGGAGTGCTCAGGGTCCTGATGAGCAGGCGTTCGAGGTAGCACACACACAGCTTTATCTGCTGCTGCCTTGCTGGAAGCGTCATGGGTTCTTTCTGTTACCACGGGTTAGGAGAGCTGTGTTTGTTTGTTACGGGGTTTCTGTGGTGACGAGAGATCTCAAAACTGCAGAGAGGAAGTAGAAGGGGCCGCTGTGCCACCCAGCAGAGGGTGTGATGGAGGCTTCCTGTACATACACACACATGCACACGTACATGCACGCACACATACGTATCTTCCAGGGAGGACTGCGGTCACAGTGGAGGTGCACAGATGTGGCATCCAGGGGCTTTAGCAGCCCCTGAGAGCCCAGGCTGCAGACTCCACAGTCAGCACTGTCAGATGCAGTCATACTTCATTGAGGGCATAATCACAGACATGTTTGAGCAATAGAAATAACGGAGGATGTATGCTTTTTAAAAAGTTCCTAAGACTTCCTTATGGAGCCGGCCTGGGCAAATGGTGAGGATAAAGGACAAGGTGTGTCCATTAAAGCTGTTGATTGTGTTTTTGAAAAGGATTTATTCGGTCAGATGCCCACACTGCTGCTGGGGGTGGGGGTAGGGAATGCTCATTCTGAGATGCAGGAAGGTCCCTAAGAGAAGAAAAATCCAGCTTTGGTACACAAACAGTTTCTTCCCTCAAGGTTTCTCAGATGAGCCTTGGTGATGGCATACCAAGTCTACAGATGGAAACTGGAAGTTGGTTTCCCAAATGCATGTGCTCTTGGAATACTAGAAAGGAATTTATCTTGCAAGACAAGCTCTTGGCTCTGTGCTGGGGAGCACTGTTCTGCCCCACTCAGGGTTCCCCAGAGCTCTTGCAGCTCTGCTATGGGTGGATTTCTTGGGCTGCTTCTTCACAGGGCTGTGGCATGTGAAAACTTGTCCTCTGGGACTGTGGATGGTTGCCTTCACTCCCAGTAGCATTTCAATAAAGCCAAAGGTTCAGGCTGGAGCCATGGCCCCTTCAAGATTGTGCATACTTGGTCTGTCCTCAGGAACTGGTACCCCATGCTCCCTCCAGAGCTGGGCTAAAGGAACATGGCTGACTATCTTGGTTACAGAGCTCAGACTATGCTGATGCCTTCTTCCACTACCTCTAGGGCCGGATTCCTGTCAAATGGATGGCAATCGAGTCCCTTTTTGATCATATCTATACCACCCAAAGTGATGTGTAAGTGTGGAAGTTGCCGTTCTGGGGGGTGGGGGTTTCAGTCCATGATGCCTGTCTCTGCAGCTTGGCTATGGGATTCTGCTAGTTCCAAAAACTCATCTGCAGTGTTGGCCCAGGCTAAGAGGTCATCAGCAAATAGCTGGGCCCAGGCAGCAGTTCTGCCAACCACAGTGGAATGCGTGGGAGTGGGGTGGGGTGGGGAAGTCATAGCCCACTTCCCTCCTGTGACTTCCTCCACCCCTTCTTCCTCTCCTCTGGGTAGGGCCTGCAAACAGCTCCTCCCATAGTGCTGGAAGGAATGTGACTTGGACAGGGCATCCTGTGATGTTCACTGCCCCCAGGCAAGGGTTGGGGAGTCCACTGCAGGTAGTCTTTTATGAGTTTGTGGACTGGTGTATCCCGAACTGGTTAAGAATGGGAGCCCATACTTACTCTTGCATCAGATGACAAGACATGATTTGTTTTTCTAAAGACAAAATACTTGTTTGTAAAAGACAAACAAAACCCCCAAATCTTGATTCTGTAGTGTTCTGCAATCTGCAGACATGCAGGTCTTGAATAGAGTGAGCTATGAAAGTAGAGATCTTTCTTAAGCAATTTTAGTAGTTTTCTGTAGTTTTTATCAGTAGTTTTCTGATAACATAATGTTGACTTAGAAGAACTGGAAAATCCAAAGAAAATACAATAGGAGACTAGTAGCCTTGAGTCACAGTAGGCCCCTCCCTCATGATGCCCCTTGGATAGCTTCTATGGTGTGCACATATATACTTTATTGCCAGGTGATACGTGTTTTGTGATATCTTTATTCCCACCCCATAGTGTTTCCTTACTACTAAATATTTTCTATAAAAGTTCTTCCAAGATTATAAAAATTTCACATCAAACCTCGAGTTCTGTTGCTGGGATCTCAAGCCCCTTTAAGTATCATTGCTCCAATGGCAACAGTGGGGGGGTGGTTTGAGCATCCCAGGGGCTGGTCTAGGTAGGCAGGTGGACCTTGCCCAGCTCTTGTTACGCACCTGCGTGTGCAGCCAGAACTAGGCTAAAATCCCTGTGTATCATCCACTTAGGCATTGGAGGCTAGAGACACAAACATCTAGGGTTCACCAAGGAGGCTTCAGGGGCCAGGAAACTGCTTACTGGTTCCCTTGCTCCCGCAGGTGGTCCTTTGGGGTACTCCTATGGGAGATTGTGACCCTGGGGGGCAACCCCTACCCTGGAATTCCTCCTGAACGACTCTTCAACCTTCTGAAGACGGGCCACAGGATGGAGAGGCCGGACAACTGCAGTGAGGAAATGTGAGTAGACTTTCATTGCCAGCCCCTCTCTGATACTCCTGCCCTGGGCCCTGGAATGTAAAACAAGCGTTCATTCTCTTCTCCTTCCCACGAAGCCCAAAGCCACTAACCCTGAATAAGGTGGGTGATGTGGGGCAGAGGTCAGACAGCCATCAGCGGTTATGAGATAGAAGTTGGGGCCCCTGACCACAACCACATGAGGGCTGGTGGAACAGGCAAGAGCCAAAGGTCTCCTGAAAAATGTGTGGGAGGGCGTGTGTTAGGGAGGTAAGGTACAGAGGTGGGCAGAGCCAGCCTCAGCCCAAGAATCCCAGAGCCATTATGCTTTATACCAGGCAGTTAAGTCCAGTGGGAAGAGGGGCATTAACTGGAGAAGATATTCTGGTACATTCATGCCAAAACCAGTGCCCAGCTGAGAGCAAGGTTAGGCACACCAGGGCGGGAAGATGCCTCGTTGAGCACCCGGGCTGATGGCTTGTCACCCAGCGTAACACCTACATCACAGCTCCAGAGAGCTCAGCCACGCCCAGCTCCTCAGGAAGCAGAGCTGTGGGACAGAGCCAAAACTGATAGCCAGAAACTGGGTTTTTAAATCTTTAAGTTCTTGAGATTCCATAGTGGTATGTAATGCAGTATAATCACACCTACCCCTGTCCCCCTCCTCCAGCTCCCCCACATCTCTGCAACATATCCCCTTTCCAATTTCATGTCTTATTTTTTGGATAAATCATGAAGACCAATTAGTGCAGCCCATATGTGCACGGGTATGGGGCCTCCACTGGAACATGGGAATCTTACCCATGGCCACACCCTCCGAGGAGAAAGATTCTGCCTCTCAAAGAGATTCTCCACTGCCAGTCACCCCCCAGTAAGGGAGAGGGCCTAGAGATCATCCACCCCCTCGATGTCAGAATTTTGACTGGCTTGATCTTACACTGGTCGTCTGCAGGTCCTCACAGCCACTGAGTTCATGAGAGCGACAGTCATTCCATGTCCGGAAGACAGCATTCCGTAGCGCTCCTCCCTCTTCTCTGGGCCTTACATCCTTTCTGTCTCCTCTTCTGTGATGTTCCCTGAGCCTTGCTTGGGAAGAGTGGACATTGATAAGTAATGTCTTGATTAGGACTGAGCACTAACGGAGCAGAGTTTCTTATTCTTGGCACCCTGACTAAGAATGCATGCTTCCCTCTGTTGACTGCTGCTCACTGCAAAAGAAAAAAGAAGAAGCTTCCCTGACCAAGGCTGAGCCCAGGTCTATGGGGATAAATATGAATTTTTTGAAAGCAATTTGACAACATTACCATTTAGCAAAATAACAGCACCAGGTTCTACCTTAGGGCCCAGGACCTCTCCAGTCATGGGCTTTTGATGAGGATTACAGAACCAGGCTTGAAATTCCCACCTGGGGAGCAAACCTCAAACCTAGTCAGAAAGTTGTGATGGCCTGATATTGTTTATTTCCACCCCTAAGAGTCTTCAAGTACAGGGTTTTGTTCTTCTTGGTTTTGGGGATTTTTTTTTTCAAGACAGGGTTTCTTCATGTAGTTTGGTGCCTGTCCTGGATCTCCCTCTGTAGACCAGGCTGGCCTCGAAATCACAGAGTTTACAACCACCTCCCGGCTCTTTGTACAGGTTTTAAAGACTTGGCTTTCTACTCAGTCACCATAGTGAGTACAGGTTCAAACCCTGTTTACTCCTGTTGATGTAAGGAAAGTACGATGAACCCCTCTGGAGAGAAGGCCACCAGAGGGCCGTGCCACATTATCAGTGCCATGACCTTGGGCCCAGTGAAGCTCAGAGTCGCAAATGGTGTGGAAAGAGCCTAGAGAGTGGAGACTCGCCTGGGTGTCACCACCTGCCTGTGCTTCCCTCCAGGTACCGCCTGATGCTGCAGTGCTGGAAACAGGAGCCAGACAAGAGGCCAGTATTTGCTGACATCAGCAAGGATCTGGAGAAGATGATGGTCAAGAGCAGAGTGAGTCCCAGAGTCACTGCCATAGGCTCACGGCGGGATGGTAGTTTGAGGCTCTCAGTCCCCACTCTAGGGCCAGAGGAAGATGGCTGTGCTATCCCAGAGGGCAGGCAGCGGGTGAAAACCTGCCCTTCAGGCCAGTCCTCTTGGGCCTTCCAGTAATGATAACATCTTGATTTCTAGCTTGTCTTCGGGCAAGAGCTCTTCACAGGCAAGTACTGGAGACTATTTCAGAATTCTGGCACCCGGGAATGTGAATGTCCCCTCAAGGGCATCTTCTTGTCACCACATGTGACCTACAGGAATAGGAATCCGGGCATGTCAGGTCTTCTGGATTTGAAGAAGTTTATGTTGTCCCCCAGATTTTATTAACTGGTCATTTAGGTTTCCAAAGCCTGGTTATGAGCCAAACACAACATGTGGGAGTAGTCAGTCTCTGTGCTGTGGTGAGAAGGTTGATTGGTTTTTGCCTAATGTTTCTTGAGCAACTGTTTGTACTGTTTTGTACTGGATGCTAGGGAGACAGGGAAACAAGAGCAAACAGCTGTCCTGCTCACACTGCTTCCATAGACCTTGTCATCATCTGTACTGAAAGTTACACTTCTTCAAATTCCGAAAGCAGAAGTGCACAATCTAGGCTCCAAGGAATAAAATTGAGCAGTTTGGGTTGCTGGAGAGACGGCTTAGCTGGGAGGAGCAGCTGCACAATTGGGAGGACCTGAGTTCAAATCCCAGCATCTATTAAAAAAAAAAAAAGAGCCAAGTGTGGCCAGTGCTATGAAGGACAAGGACAGAAACAGGTGGATTTCTGGGACTTGCTGAGAACCAGCTCCAGATTCAGTGAAAGCCCCTGTTGGGAGGAAGGGATTTGGTGGAGACATCCCACTTAGGGCTGAGTGCGTTCAGGTCTCTCATGCTCTGCGTATTGTCTGGCTGTGGGTCTCTGTATTTATTCCCATCGACTGCAGGAGGAACCTCCTCTGGTGATGATTGAGCAAAGCACTCATCTATGAGTATAGCACAATGTCATTAGAGGTCATTTGTAGACCTTTAGTGGAATAGTAGTATTTAGTTTTCTCTTAGATCCCTGGGCTGTCTGGTCTCAGGTTCTCGGTCACCCAAGCAGTGTTCGGCATGGGTTCCATCTCGTGGAGCGGGCATTAAGTCAAATCACTCATTGGTTGGTTGCGCCCACAAGCTTTGTGCCACCGTTGCCCTAGCATAGCTTGTTGGGAGGACACCATTGTCGATGGAAGGATTTGTAGCTGGGTTGGTGTTTACACTTCATTGGTAGTGAGCAGAGTACTTTCCAGTACCACAGGTTAAAGGCTTAGGCAGGCACCAGCTCAAGGTCTCCATGTTCAGTGAGTTGTACAGGTATTGTCTTCAACAACAGAACCCTGCTGACTCTTTGGGGAGACTATACTATAGCTTTGGCAACAACCTGGGTTGTTTGGGGGTTCCTGTTGGACCCCTTTGGCCAACAACTCAATTAGATGTAACCCATTCCTGGTACTGGAGGCTTCATTTGGTGACAAGAGATAGCCAAATGGGGTTCTTTCTCCTCTATTATTTGGCAATTTCATTTATATTGCCTTTATATATATACATATATATATATACATATATATATAAAATATATTCACACACATATATATACACATATATATACACACATATATATACATGTGTTTTAGGAAGCTTCTACTGTATTAGGTTTCCATACTTAGCCCTCTACTGGTCCTTAATTTTATCTATCTCCTCCTGTATTCTCTCCCCCATCTCCTCTTCCCTCCCACTCCCTGTTTGACCATCCCATTCCAGCCCCCACCCCTGTCTATCTATAACTATTGTATTTTTTGTCCTAGGGAGATCCTTCCCTCCCCCAGGCCACTTCTCGATACCAAAGCTCTGTGGTTCTATGGATCATAGCTTGGTTATCATTGACTTAACAGCTAACATCCACATATAAGCAATATGTACCATATTTGTCTTTCTGGGTCTAGGTTACCTAACTCAGGATGATTTTTTTTTCTAGTTCAATCAGTTTACCTGCAAATTTCATGGTTTAATTTTTTAATGGCTGAGTAATATTTCATTGTGCAAATATACCACATTTTCTTTATGCATCTATCTGCGAGGGACATCTGGGTTGTTTAAAGATTTCTGGCTATTATGAATAGAGCAGCAATGAACAAGGTTAAGCAAGTGTTTCTGAGGTAGGACGAAACATCCTTTGGGTGAATGGCCCAGGTAGATAGAGCTGGATCTTGGGGTGGATCAGTTCCCAGCTTCTTGAGGAAACTGCCGCACTGATTTCTATAGTGGCTGTTCAAGTTTGCACCCCCACCAGCCATGGGTAAGTGTTCCCTTCCTCTACATCCTGACCAACATGAGTTCTCATTTGTCATCTTAGCCGTTCTGACAGGTATAAGATGACATCTCAAAGTAGTTTTGATTTGCACTTCCTTGTTCACTAAGGATGTCGAACATTTCTCTAAGTGCTTCTCGGCCATTTGAGTGTCCTCTTTTGAAAATTGTCTGTTTAGATCTGTATCCCTTTTTCAAATTGGGTTATTTTGTTTTCTTCATATACAGGGTATTTTTAGTTATTTATATTTTATGTTTACCTTTGCTCTTTATGAGATATAGGGGTGTAAAAAGCTTTCCCCATTCTATAATCTGTCGCTTTGTCTGAATGATGGTGTCCTTTGCTATACAGAAGCTTCTCAGGTTCATGAAGTTCCATTTATTAATTGTTGATCTCAAAACCTGTGCTAACAGTGTTCTGTTCAGGAATTATTTGCCAAATTAACTAAAAAGAGAGAGAGAATATCCAGATTAACAAAATTAGGGATGAAAAGGGGAGTGTAACAACAGACACTGAGGAAACTAGAGAGTTATAAGGACAAATTTAAAAACTTGTACTCAATCAGTATGGAAAATCTAAAATAAACAGATAATTTTCTCAATATATATCACTGCCAAAGTTAAACCAAGATCAGATAAGCAATTTAAACAGACCTATAACCCCTAATGAAATAGAATCAGTCAGTAAAAGTCTCCCAACCAAAAAAATATCCAGGGCCTGATGATTTTAGCATGTAATTCTACCAGACTTTCAAAGAAGAGTTAATGCCAATACTCTTCAAATTATTTCATGAAATAGAAAAAGAATGAAAATTGCCCAATTCATTTTATGAGGCCACAGTCACCCTGATACCTAAACCACAGAAAGACCCAACAAGGAGAGAGAATTACAGGCCAGTTTCCCTTATGAATATAAGTGTAAAAATTCTCAATAAAATACTTGCAAACTGAATCCAAAAGCACATCAAAAAGAATACCCACCATGATCAAGTAGGTTTCAACCCTGAAATCCAGGGATGGTTCAACATGGGTAAATCAATAAATGTGTAATCCACCATATAACAAACTGAAAGACGAAAACCACATGATCATCTCATTAGACACAGAAAAGACTTTTGACAAAAATCTAACATCTCTTCATGACGAGCCCTGCAGGGAGGAGAGATACAAAGCACATACCTCAGCATAATGAAGGGAGTGTAGAGCGTGCCTATTGCCAGCATCAACCTAAATAGAAACTCAAAGCATTTCACTAAAGTCAGGAACAAAAGTTCTCCATTCTCCCTATCTGTTCAGTATAGTACTTGAAGTCTTAGCTACAGCAATAAATAAGACAACTGAAGGAAATCAGAATGATACAAATGGGAAAGGAAGAAGTCAAAGTATCTTTATTTGCAGATTATACAATAGTATACATAAGGGACCTGAAAAATTCTGCTGAGAAACTATTACAGCTGATAAACACTTTCAGTGAAGTGGCTGGACACAAAATTAACTCACAGAAATCAGTAGCTCTCCTATATACAAATGACAAACAGACTGAGAAATCAATCAGCGGGAAAAACACTTTTCATAATAGCCTCAAATAATATAAAATATCTTGGGGTAACTTTAGCCAAGCAAGTGAAAAACTTGTATGATAAAAAAACTTCAAGAAAAAAAAAAAAAGAAATTGAAGCCGGGTGGTGATGGCAGTGCATGCCTTTAATCCCAGCACTCGGGAGGCAGAGCCAGGCAGATCTCTGTGAGTTTGAGGCCAGCCTGGTCTACAGAGCAAGATCCAGAACAGGCACCAAAACTACACAGAGAAACCCTGTCTGGAAAAAGAAAGAAAAAGAAAAGAAGGAAGGAAAGAAAGAAATTGAAGAAGATATTAGAAGATGGAAAGAGCTCCCATACTCATGAATTGGTAGGATTAATATAGTAAAAATGGCCGTGCTACCAAAATCAATCTACAGATTCAATGCAATCTCCGCCAAAATTCCAACAGATCTTCACAGACCTTGAAAGGATAACTTTCAGCTTCATATGGAAACATAAAAATCCATGATGGTTAATCCTGATCAATAAAAGAACTGCGAGAGGTATCACGATATCCCCTATTTCAAGTTGTACTAGAGAGCTATAGTAATGAAAACAGAATGGTATCGGCACAAAAACAGACAGGTTGATCAGTGGCATCAAGTTGAAGATGCAGACGTAAGTCCACACATCTGTGGACACCTGATTTTTTTTTATAAAGAAACCGGAAATACACACCAGGAAAAAGCAACATCTTCAACAAGTGGTGCTGGTCAAACTGGATGGCTGCATATAGAAGAATCCAAACAGATCCATGTTTACCACCCTGCACAAAACTCCAAATGGATCAGAGACCTCAGCATAAAAAAAAAGATAGAAGAGAAAGTGGGAAACAGCCTTGAACTCATTCACACAGTTTTGTTGTTTCTTGAGAAAATCTTCCAGATCTGTAGGTACAGGGTGGTTCTAAGCATGAGTAAAAATAGATACCCAAACTACAGTGTTGAGAAACCGCCAGGACAACATCGGAACTGTCTACATTGTTAAGCAGTGCAACATAAGTAGCAAGTGCCTGACACCCTTTGTTCATGGGAGCTGAAGCCTGTATCTGTGCCCTGGCATAATACTCTGTAGAATGCAGGGGTCCTGGGAGGGAAGCTGGAAAGGAGGATCCATTGGATTGAATCCACCACTTGGCACACTGTGATTTTGCAGGAATAATGTGACCACAGCAGTTGCTTTCAGACCCAAGAGTACAAAAAGAAGCCACTTCCCCAGTCCTCTGCTCTTGGCTGGATTAAGGAACCAAAATGCTGTACCTCATGCCACCCTCCTGGGTAGAAGGCTGTGGTCTTACAGAGAGGCCAAAGTACAGGGTAGGGACACAGCCAGAGCCTCTGTCCCATGAGCATTATCGGGCCCTGAGTATGTTTAAGAATGGTCCAGGGTCAAAGATGAGTGGCTATCTCTCTTTTTCTCTCTTCCAGGACTACTTGGACCTGGCAGCCTCCACCCCGTCTGACTCACTGCTTTACGATGACGGCCTCTCGGAAGAGGAGACGCCCCTGGTGGACTGTAACAGCGCTCCCCTCCCGCGCTCCCTCCCTTCCACATGGATTGAAAACAAACTCTATGGTAGAATTTCACATGCATTTACTAGATTCTAGCAACGCTGTCCCTCCTGCACCATCCCAACTCTCTGTAATGCTTTTTAAGAGTGTTTCTGATCCTAACGAAACCAAAGCCTACTCTGCACCCTTTTCTTTGTAAATATCTGACTTGGCATCCAGTTTACATTCAGGCATTTTGCAGCTATGTCTTTCTAAAAGGATGTGGAAATAAGTGTCATTACCACGCAAGCCCAGCAACTTAAGATGACACAGGAGACGAGGATTAGAGCAGAATTCTCAGGGGACATTGGGAAGCAACTCGGAGTACTTCTGACTTCGTTACCTAGATTAATTTTCCTGATCTGGGGAAGGATTCAGTTTAGCAAGGGGAAGCTGGCATCCCCAGCTTGCAGTGGGGACATAGCTGGGGGGAATCCCAGGCTGCTCCTGCGCTGATGGGTGCCTCACGAAAGCCTTCCACATTCCCGCTTTCAGCTACTCGTCCACCGCCATGCAGTGTGGGGCAGCGGGAAAACCACGTGGGCCCTGGGCAGACACCAGACTGTTGCTGTCACATCCTTGGCACCCTATCACCCCGTTACAATGTTGTCACTTAATGAAGCCAGTGCTAAACACTGAGCCAGTGCTTTCTGAAAGAACGTAGTCTGTGGTGCTGTGGCCTTGCAATGGACAGTAAATACGGTTCTTGCCAAAACTCCATCTTTGTCTTGGATTAAATACTTGAAATTTTTTCTGCTTCCTAACTTCATCCTTGTTCCTTTTCGAAGTCTTGGTGTGTCGAGCACTTTCAAGCTAAGGTAGGTTCTCTCCACATGCTTCCTGAGTCACAAGTCCCCGCTGGCTTTGGGTGTAGTGGCCATGAGTGCCGACGATGCTGCAGGGCAGCCTGCATGCGCCCTCCATGGGAAAGGAAGCCGTCCTCCTCCATTTTAGCTGGGATGACAGATGAATAGCCTCCTTTACCTTAGAACATTTTCTACAGTGTTCCCACTACAGGAAGCTGTGTGGTCCAGCCATTTGCTGATGCTTGACACTGTCCTAGGAAAACAGCTAGGCAATTCACCAGATCTATTCCAGATTGGAGAGTCTAAACTCATAGTCGTTGAGACTGGTAGAGCCTGCTAGATTACCTTTGCCAGGAGCGTGTGGTATTGCCCACAGTGAAACAGTGTTTTGGAAACCTGGGATGCAAAAGCATTCATGTAATTGGCACGGAGCGCGCAAGTTGGTTTAACCGTCAAAGGGAGTTTTGCCAAGGCCTTACTGTCTGCACGTGAAGTCTGAGTTCTTCCGTGCAGAACAAATTATCTGTTTTCATTTTTAGGCATGTCAGACCCGAACTGGCCTGGAGAGAGTCCTGTACCACTCACGAGAGCCGATGGCACTAGCACTGGGTGCCCGAGATATGCAAATGATAGTGTATATGCTAACTGGATGGTTTCACCCTCAGCGGCAAAATTAATGGACACACTTGATAGTTAACATTCCTTTGTGAACGGTAACGGACTCCCAAGGGGGACGGGACATACCAAGAGCACCAGGTCCACCGGCCCCTTCGCGCCCATCACACTGGCCAAGACCAGCGCACGGTGGCAGACACGTTTTCTGTAGTTGTTTTAGCTGGTTTCCAAAGTGGTTTTCCTTCCGTTTTACCAGCCGGTGGTCCTCCCTCCTGGCACACTTGCCCCACTGGGTGGGTGTTCAAGTCTCTGGTTTAGAGCCCCTTTCTCTTTGGTATCGGGTAGCACCTCTGTTGGTCTGTTCATCAGTAGCCACCATGAGCTCTGTGTTCACCTGTGTGGGGTCTGCCCTTCACAACTTGTATGAGAAATTGTACCTGAACTGTATTTTCCTGGTTGATATAAACCCACTACGCAAAAAAAAAAAAAAAAAAAAAAAAAAAAGTTTCAACCCGAAGCACACACACAACATGGTTGAAAAAAGGCCAGAGTGCCCTGTCCTTGCTCAGAATGAGAGCCCAGGAAGGGTCTGGGTGGCAGCATCCGAGCCCACCAGGGCCAGAGGGGAGAAGGGGCCTCAGGGCAGTCCTCGGCTCAGCATAGGACATCTTGAATATATATTTTTTTTGTTGTGTTTTTTATTTAAAACCATATAACCTGTTCTTAGGAACATGTTTTGTTTCTGTCATGGCTAAATGGCTCTTAGATTTAGCACAACGGAGAGATTGGGAGCTGCCCTTGCTAGGGACAAGGCAGCTTGGAAGAAGTGGCCCCACAGGACGTAGTTTTCCCATTGATCCCCTCTGCATCCTTCTCACACGTCCAGCACTGAGGGACTGCCGCCAGCTCACCAGAACAGGATGAAGAAAGGGGGCATTTGGAGTGGAGTGTCCTCCAGGCCCAGAATTGCTGGCAGCAGAGGCCTGGAGCCACCAAGGCTGCCCCCCAGCACACCATCCTACAGTACATCCCACCACCACCACCGAGTGCACTCGTCTCCTGCATCCGGGGCAGGTGGGTCTGTCTCATTGTGATTGGTGTCTGGTCAGCTCCCGCCCAAAGGGAAGAACAGTTCAGCTAGTTGTATTAGAAGTTGCCCTGATAATGGCTGAGGTGAGAGAACAAGGTTTTGGCTCTTATAGAGCTTGTGTGAAAGGCACATGACATGGGTCAGCTCTTCCTGTCTGTCATTTATGCTGCTACGGCACGTGTTTTGGTTTCTTTGGTTCTGACCATGACTCACCTGTAAGGTTCCTAACTTTCTGTACTGATGGTTTGTAGCCACGGACACTCCACCCTCTGGGGTTCCAGGGGTGCCTCTTAGCAGTCTCAGCAGCTCTTTTGGCTCTCTGGACTGTCACTTCCCAGGAAAAGGTCACATTACCAAAACACTGCCTGGTCTTCAGACTTAAAGCACTGTGATAGGAATTAAGTAGTCATAGTAAAATACTATATTTTATGGGCATTTCACAAACACAGTAAAATTTTGACATTTTATGTGGCTGAGAATGCTCAGATAAGTATACCAGTAGGGCCTTAGGAGTGTGTATTTTTTGTGTGCACACACAGCCAGGCCAGACAGAAAGATGAAAAAATGCTTATTTAGGCATGTAATGTGGCTTTAGTTTGGGCCATCTTTTTTTCAGATACACTGTGATAAGTTTTTTTCTTTTATAAATATCTCTAGTCATGGGACTCTTTTTGTTTTTCAGATGTACTTAATGATAGTTTTATTAAATGCAAAAATAAGGATAAACTCCGATTATTCAACATGCCTACAACCATAAGTACAAATTGCTACAGCAAGTTGGTTCTCATGGGCTGAGAGCTCCAAATCTAAATAGCTGGCCCATCTGTGAGGAGTTAACACTTCACTAATAACCACTTGTCTGTTCCTGAGATAGAAAAGTACCCATACTTGTTCAAGTACCCATACTTGTTAGCATTATCAGACAGATTTTTCATCTACATATATGCAGAAATTAACCACATACTAAATATTACTGAGTATTAAGTAGCAATCTGTCAGCTATTAAAGTTTGTAAGATCCATTTAAGAAAGGCTATTAAACCATGCCGTGTCAATTTGTTTTTGTAATCAAGGTGACTAAGGAAATTTCAGTTGTGTAAATAAAATGATGAAACACAAAATGTGTCAATTTTCTCTTTAACTTCCTGTTTGCAAAAAAAAAAAAAAATCAGGTTGCTGATTTTAAAGTTTCTACACATAATTAAAACGTCACACAGAATCTATTGGCTTACCCGTGGGAGAGCAACAGAGATAAAGACGATGGTGTGTATGGTAAGCATGAGAACAACAGGGATGAAGGACAGGGTGTTACTCATCTGTCTCCTACAATAGTCAAGTGGTAAGTCACCTAACCCTGCAATTCTAGGATTTCCTTCCTGCAGGTGACCTCCTTAAGAACAAGGCAGTGGCCAGTGGTGATACTGTGCTCTGGAGTTTTTAACTGCTAGTTTCCTGAAACCTCAGTAATCGTACCTCAGTTATTAAAACTTAAAATCTGCATAGCCATGAACAAAAGTCACAGATGGTGAAGGAAAACTGTCAGCCACCTCTAACACACCAGCCACTTCTGCTTGTTTTAGCTTTGATATGTGGGCTCTTCGTCCCATCAGCTCCTTCATCTGGGGCAAACACTCGTTAGTAACACCAATCTCGTCTGTAACCATGTTGGGTGCTAGGAACCTGAGTTATTTCCAGTGCTCAACAGACTTTGTTTGCATGTATCACCCAGCATCAATCTCACCCTTCAAGGTCAAACTCCAGGCCACCCTGCCAACCTTTGCTTTCTCCTACTTCAGTCTGGACCGCAAAAGCTGGAAAGAAATTTAATGCTGAAGCTTCAGAGGTATCTCGGGCAAGGTTTTACATTAGTATTTTGGAAACTGTTTCTTTCCAACAGCATAAACTCCATGAGGGTCATATGTCTGTGTATGTTATTTTTTTTCCTAGAAAGCATACCAACCTCCCATGAAGGATCCCTTCCTCATGTGTCCAGCTTATTTGGGTGGAGGACTAGCTAAATATATCCAAGAGCAGGTCCTAGGTAAATGTTTTCATATATAGAAGAATTGATGGGGAAGCATATTTCCCACTGTATATAGAGAGCATTTCCTGTGGACAGAATGGAGGGCCAGCCACCATCCTTCCTTCAAGCATGTTCACATAGCACATTAAGCTTCCCCAGCCTATAGAGGGCTGGTTGGAAGGCTGAGGACTTTACCCCTCTAGCTGTAAGACACATAAGCAAGGATTCAGTGCCCCCTCCTCAGTGTGTAGATTGGCCAGTCTGGTGGCATCTCCCAGCCCTCACAGAAAGTCCCTCTTTGATGGTAGCCCTTTAGCTGAGTTTCATAGGACTTCCCTCTTCACGGGGGTGCTAGGACTCAGAATGGATCATCTTGGGTAAGATCATTAGAAACCAGATTTTGTATATAGGGAATGGTTCAATTTGGACACATTGCCATGCTCTGTAACAAGGCCAGTGAAACTCTTGAGGGTAATCGGGTAAGCTTCATTCGCTTCCAGTGTTATGGAAACAAACATTTAAAAATATCAGTTTATCCTTGTGACTGTGGCATTGTGTTGTGACAAGTGACAAGGTGTTTTTGGCGCTATGGGGACTTGTTAAATTACAAGACCTGGCCAATGAGAGATCTCGACTGAAGCCCAGATACAGAAATTCATCTACATGCCTCCTACAGCTAAAATATAGTATTCAGTTGGGCGGTAGAAACATTTTTGATATTTCAATGCAGATACTTACCTTGCAAACTGTCAACTTCATGAATAAAGATTTAAGGTTTCTTTACGTGTCTTTGAGAGTTTCATCTTTATCACTAGTCCAGATTTAGGACTGAACCACCTGTGTCTTTTATTGGCTGTTTTCACTTCACCTGCACTCCGATCCTTTTGTGGGTTTAGAAGGTTTAGAAATGTCTAGTCCGTGTCTAGGTAATATATAAGGCTGCTTATGCTACATGAGGCCAGAGACCTTAGCCAGAGATTGTAGTAGATGGATGGTGCTGCATCATACCCCTGTTGTGAGGCCTCCATTCCCATCAAGGCTGTGGCTTTCCCATATCTTGGGTCACCCCAGAAAGTTTTAAAGAACTTGGGAATTTTCCTGGTAACTCTGTGGTCATGGGGCCTGGTAGAGTAACATTCCTGAATTCCTGAAAACCATGGGGTAAAGCATCAGTCTGAAGCATGAGGAGTGTCATCAGTTTACAGATAGAAATCACTCTCTAGAAGCCCACTTTTCTGAGAATAGGAACAATACCCAGCAGGGGAGATACTAGGGTCACAAAAAATAAAGAGTAGTACTCTCCACACTTGGGAGGCTTAGACAGGAAGGTCACCACTACAGTGGGAGATCTTGCCTTAAAAAAAAAAATTAAGGTTGGAAGAATTCTGGCTTCTTAGAAAATACTCAAGGAAGTACTGTAGTAGTTTGCATTTTGGGGTTTATTACAGGAATCACCCACACTATGATTGCCGGTTAGCTGCAAAGGCTGTTTCCCAGCTGCTAAGGAGAAGAAACAAACTTTTGAACTGTCTGCACATTGTGCAGAAAGTGCCAGGGCTGCAGCTTTCGTGAGTTGTCCACACTGGCGTGGGCTTTTGCCAACGCAGCTGCCTCTGAGTCAGACATGCTCCTCTAAGTAACCCAGCGAAACCCATCGGGTCTCCGAGTCAGACCCTGGTGCTCTTCACTACTTTTGTCTGATCCTGGCTCCCGATCTGGGAGGCAGAGACATTGATTCATGTTGCTCAGGAAGAGTGTCACACAACAGATGGGAATTCATTTGGCTGAATCCGTGAGGAATTTCATAGAGAAATTGACTTAACACCTACCTGAAATCATTTGGTGCTACCATGCCATGCTCTTGGGAGCACATGAGGTTATCTAAGAAAGTTGATTTCCCCAGTCTTCCTCCTTGGAGTCAAGAATCTAAAAGTGTGTTTTATAATGTCTTACTGAATCCCAGCAGAGGTTCATCCTTTGATGGTTACTTGGTTCTAGCCATAGCTTTGGGTAAACCTTGTTTAGCATAATAGTTTGCTGCAGCAGTTTTTTTTTCTTTTTTTAACTTCAGCGTAACCCCTTTGTCAGAGTCCCTCCTCTGAAATGGTCCTCTCTCTGGAAAACAGAAGTGTAAAAGTCAGTTAACTTGGTGGCCATTTTGGTGGCATTCTGTGTACAAAGTCATGAATGTCCAAAGCCATGTGCACACTCCAGAAACATACTTCTTGTCTCTTCTCTGTGTTTGTACCATGGGCTAGCTAGTTGACAAGTTGTATGTGTTATCAGACATGGAGACTGACATGTCCTGGGGAGGACTGTACTCTAAAGAAGAGCTTACATTGCTATAATATATCCCGTTTGATAACTTCAATGTTAACATGGTTCATCCGCCAGTAAGTCTTAAGTCCGACTTCTCAGGAGGAGGATCTAATAGTTGGAAGTGAGGACAGAGAGTAGACTAAGTGAAGGAGGGCAGTCACCGGGTTCCTTTCCCTGAGGGGCAACAGGGAGGGGATCCCATGCTGCAGTAGTGAAGGGTAACACAAGCAGGAGAGCAATCGAATCTCATCAGATTAGCGGACCCAGGAGTGGGAAGGAGAGGAAAGGGTGTAACGAAGAAGGGCAGCTGTAGACAAAACAATGATGTACACAAATGAAAATTTAGCCATGAAACCCATTATTTTAAAAACAAAACTTCCCACTATCTTGGTTTCTTCAAGTGGAGTGGAGGTATTGTAAGTGCCAGTCATGAGACGTCCTTAAGATACGCATTATGGTTCTCGAGAGAAACAAAAAAAGAATGTGATGAAATATATTACAAAGTAGGGGATAGTAGATTGGCTTACATGGTGTCTTCGTTATGGTTTTTATTACTGTGAAAAGACACAATGACCATGGCAACTCTTAATAAAGAAGACATTTAACAGTTTCAGAGGTTCAGTCCATTATCATCATGATGGGAGCATGGCGGTATGCAGGCGGACGTGGTGCTGGAGCTGAGTGCTACATCTTGCAGGCAAGAAGAAGTTGACTGACTGTCACACTGAGGAAAGCTTGAGCAAAAGAGACCTCAAAGCCCATCCCCACAATGACACACTTCCTCCAACAAGGCCACACCTACTTCAACAAGGCCACACCTCCTAATAGTGCCACTCCCTTTGGGGGCCTTTTTTTTTTTTTTCAAACCACCACACATGGTAGGGGCTGTATAGTCCAACAATAGCTGTCTGCACATTGGAGAGGCTGAAAACCCAGAAGATGTTCGGTCCCTGAGGCTGGATCTGACACTGAAGGCCTGGAGGGTTCCCAGAGAGATGCTGGTCTTCATTTGATTTTGAAAGCCTAAAGAAGCTGAGTTCCTTGTCAGCAGATGGCAGCAGGATCAATGCACTCACCAAGGAGCACAGGCAGATGAGTAACAGTGGTCCAGATGTTCCCTTAGACCTCTCTGTACTGCTGCTACCATGGGAAGGTGCTGCCTGCTCTGGCAGAACGTCTTTCCCCTCTGCTCATCATCAGGAAGCACCCCATGAGTCTGCCCAGAAGCTTATCTCTTAGTTGGTCACTGGTCAAATCAAGCTGAAAGCCAAGATGAATCATCGTAGGATGGAAGCGCAGGGTTGATCATTTTTCTAGTTCTGCTTTTAAGGCACGTTGGGCAAGCATGAGTAATGGTTTAGTGGAACCTACTAGAACTTTTAATTAGTTCTGCTCCCGTCCTTTCCCCCTATATCTGTGGAATCTTGACTCCTTAACTGGTATCTGCATAACATGGGATTCAGAAAGCAAAGGTCCACACAGAGTAATGTCAATCGACCTGTGCATGAAGAACCTGTGCATGAAGAAGCCCTCTGGAACCTCCTACAGGGCCCAGAGGCTCTACAAGGACTTAACTACCACAGGCCCTTTTGAAGAGCAAGTTTCTCCTTATTGAGATTTCAAGACTGGGAGCTATCGCTCAGCAGTTAAGAGCATTTGCAATTTTTGCAGAGGATCCTGGTTCAGTTCTCAGTACCCAAATGGCGGTTTGAAACCACCCATAACTCCAACCCCAGGGGAATCTGGCACCTTCTTCTAACCTCTGCAGACACCAGGCATGCACATGGCACATAGACATTACATGCAGGTAAAACATCCATTCTCAAAATAAAAATAAATCTTTAAGAAGGTTTTGAGGAGATTTCAGGGCTGATGTCGCAGAGCAGGAAAGAATGTTTTGCAGTCAAAGGCCCAACGCTTTCAGATGAAGGCTGGAGAACAGATAACATCCGTGGGGTGTTTGAAATGCTTATTACTGGGTTAAATGTTTACTCCAAGGAAGAGATGCAATAAGGAAGCAAGGTTTAAAGCAGAAAGAGCAGTGCTTGAATGTACCAGAGACCGGCAAGCTTGCTATCTGAAGTGGGTAGAACTGTATTCCTCAGAAGATGCCTTTGAGTCCTCATCCCAGAACTGTGAATTTGACAATATTTGAAAGTGGGAGGCTTCATATTATGGAAGCAAATGAAAACGAGGTTGTACTGGACTAGGGCAGGCCTGACTCCAGTGACTGGTGTCATCGATGGAGAGGGACATGTGGTCAGAAAGAAGAGAGTGTGAATGGCACTTTGAAGACAAAGGTGTGATTGGAGTGTTATGACGATATTTTATTTGTGCTGAAATGTGATTTTATTTGTATGTTAATAAATAAAAGTGCCTGGGGAGGTCAGAGCTAATAGCAAGCCATAGCAGAAGTCTGGCAGTGGTAGCGCACGCCCTTAATCCCAATCACATGACAGGCAGATCTCTGTGTGTTCAAGGACACCACCAGCATGGAGCACATGCCTTTAATCTCAATAACAACCATGGAGACCTGGAGGTCTGTATAGACAGGCAGTGACGAGGAGCTCGTGTGGTTGGGTTTACAACCAATGAGAAGGCAGAACAGAAAGTCAATAAAAAGACAGACACACAGGAAGTAGGCCTCATTTTGAGGAGAAGAACGACAGCGATAGTGAGGGGTAAGAAGGCAGTCTTGGTCTTAGCTCTTGGCTGCTGCTCTGACCTCTTGAGCTTTTAACTCTGCATTTGGCTCTGTGCTTCTTATTTAATAAAACTGTTAAGAATTACATCTACAGAGTGTTGCAGATCCATGGCAGGCACCAGAACTACCATGGAAAAACCCTGTCTTGAAAAACAAACAAACAAAAATCCACCAGCCCCTTCTGCCTCTTCAAAGGGGCTTTTTATAGCAATGCCAAGGGGTGGGGCAAAAGACCAAAGCACACCACACAGCCAAGTGTAGACCCTTCCAAACCCCTGGTGACCATGCCCATGGTCCAATCATCCACTTACCCATCCCTCCTAGGTAAAGCAAGCGCAGATTCTTGGACCCTGAGTAAGTTCTCACTAGGAAACTTCTGTGGGTCTCTGCAGAAGTGAATGCTTTTCAGAGAGGGTGCAAGAGCTGCAACTGTAAACAGGCTACATCCTGCTAAACTTCATGTAAACTGAAAATGCCAGATGTTGCCATGCATTTACTCCACCTTGCCAACCTAAGTCAAAGCTTAACAATTGGACCTCCTGTAGAGCGCTGGCTGTTCACTCTCAGGATTGGGTGACTAGCGAAGGGCTGCAACTCAGCATGAGAGCCCACTGCTGCCGATTACCAGTGCGGGAAATAGAACGGGGCAACCACAAGATGGGGAACCCGACTTGAATTTGTTTCCACCCCAGGAAGAGGAGCCCTGGGAGACAGCTGTGCAGAATGACAAGTGCCAAGTGGCAGGAGTCTGGAGTCAGGCCATGAAGTGCTGACAGACATGTCGTCGTCGTCCCCGCGCCCCCCCCCCCCGTTGGCTTCTGGGGGCGGATCTCATCCACTAAGATTAAGCCTGGTGATTGTAGTCTGGAGCCGAAACTCAAGGACTGAGACCACCTCTGGCGCTGCCTATCTGCCACTCACTACTGTGAATCTTGATGACTGGCTCTTCAGTGCTCTAGGTGACACTGAGCTGCATCCCTCCAGCAGGATGATTAATACTTAGGACATCTTACAAGTATGAGGACAAAGTGTCACCAGACTCTAGATATCAGTGCTGCGGTTGCTTCTACTCCCCCAGTAGCAACTGGGGACACATCCTAGCTAAAACAGCCACGAAGACTCTGAAGGGCAAACCTGCCCGGCCCACAGACCGCCACGCTTAAGTGGGGCTGGAGTGGCCTCTGATGCACAAGGAAGGTAATCCACTAAAAGGAAGGCAGAGCTGGCAGACACGGTCTCGACCAATAGAAGCTCAAGCCAGCTTAAAGCATAGGAATGACAGGAGTCCAGGGGGTTCAGCTGAGCCTCCCCCAGGCAGCCATGCAGTCTCCGATTTTCAAGGACCAGAATGCACCAAAACTTCATCCAAATGTATCCCTCCTTGCCCTTCAGCATTTTTGTTTCTTTTAATTATCATTTTAGCGTTAGTTTAATTTTTTTCTTTTTTATTCATCTTTGTATATTCTTTGACTTTGTTTAGACATCTTTTTCATTATTGCACTACCTTTTTTCTTTCTTGTTCTTTTGTACCCCATGTTTACCTTTTCCCCTCAAGCTTTTTGTTGTTTAAAAACAAAGACCCAGGGCCAGAGACTTGGCTCAATGGTTAAGAGTGCTGCCTGTTCTTTTAGAGAACCCAGGTTTGATTCCAGCTCCCATATGGCAGCTCACGACTGTCTGTAACTTAAAATAAAAGGATAGTGGAAAATGTCACCAGTTGACTTGATTAATAAGAAGAAAGAACATCAAAGATGGGGGACACTTGGGAGGCAGAGCCAGGCGGATCTCTGTGAGTTCAAGGCCAGCCTGGGCTACCAAGTGAGTCCCAGGAAAGGCGCAAAGCTACACAGAGAAACCCTGTCTCGAAAAACCAAAAAAAAAAAAAAAAGATGGGGGACAAACGTGAGGAACCACTACATTCAAACATCTATGAGGAAATATATGTAAATAAGGGGCTGGGGCAATGACTCTATGCGTTAAGAGCCTGCTCTTGGGAGGCCTTGATGGTCAGAGGTTGCAGTCTATCATGGCCTGGCAGCTCCCTCCAAAGCTCAGCAATGTGAGGGACTCCCTCTCCAGCAAGACTTCCTGCTCTCTACCTGCCCTTATCTGGAGAATATCCTGGGCCCAGAGGACTGACCTTATCTGAAAACTGTCTCTAAGCCTGAATGCCTGATGTATCTCTAGGGTGACCCTGGGCACAGTTTCCTGCTAGAAGCCTTCCACATGCTGCACATGTGTTAACTAAGACTTGTACTAGGAGCTTTGCTATAGGATCCTGATGCCACATATGAAGGCTCATGATAGGAGCGTGCCACTTAATGCAAATTAGGGCTTGTCCCATGGCTTCCCAATCCTATGTATTTCCTGTACTCTGGAATAAAGCTGAGCTGATTCACTGAGGTCATCTCCTAGAGGATTGTCTCCATCATTTTCACAGCCATTCGAACCCTGTTCCCTGCTTCTGTTCCCTCTACCCTCATAGATCAATGCACGGATGATCCCCGAGCAAGACACAGAGCCACCCACAGACTGCCATGCAATCATGAGGACCTGACTTCTGATCCCCATGTAAAAGTCAAGCTCAGCAGTGTGCATCTGTAACCCTAGTGTCAGTGAGCAGAGATCGGTGGATCCCTGTAGCTTGCTATCCAGCCAGCCTAGTCACTCGGAGAGCTCCAGGTTCAGTGAGAGACCTTTTCTCAAAAATTAAGGTGAAGAGCAATAGAGGGAGACACTTAGCATCAAGATCGGGTTATACACATAAAAAGATGCACATGTGCACTCACACACACACATATACACATATGCCACACACAAAATATTATAACATAAAGTAAGTAAATAATCATGACCACAGAATCCAATAACTTTGGGATATGAACAAGAGACCAAACTTAAGAATCCATGAGATAGAAGAAAAAATTAAGCTAGTGACTAAAAGCAAAAGGAAATCTTTTTAATGAAATTACAATGGAAAAATTTCCAAATCTACTAAAATTATGTATATGATATATAATTTTATATATTATATGTTAAATGATATATTATATATTATATGTTAAAATTATATATAATATATATATAATATATATAATATAAATATATATATAAATATATATAAATATAATATATAAGTGCAAGAGGCACTTAGAACCCAAACTGACAGTACCCTTCCATGGCACATTATAATGAATATGTTAAAAATACAAAGAAAAGAAACAATAGGTATAAGGGAAAAACACCAATTCACCTATAGTGGCAAACAGAATAATAACAGATCTATCACCAGCAGCCCTAAAAACCAGAAAAGCATGGAACAATATATTTCAAGGCCTGAAAGTAAGTGCCAACCAACATTGCTACGTCCAGCAAAGCTATCTTTAAATTATTATTATTAGTAGTAGTAGTAATTTAATTTAATTAAAATATAATTATATCATTTTTCCCTCCTGTCCTCCCTCCAATCTCTCCCATACCCACACCACTCCCTTTCAAATACATGGCCTCCTATTCTTTAATTATGACTGTTACATATATATTATATATAAGCACATAAATATATAAATTCAACCACGGAGTCTGTTTAGTATCCCTTGTATATTTTTAGAACTGACCATATGGGATTAGAAAACCATTTTTAGGATGTCTCTGGGGCAAACTCCTCCTCCTTTTCTCAGCAGTTTGAGACCCCAGGAGATTTCTTTCATCCATGTTGGCATGGCAACCAGTGTTGTCATCACCCAGGTCTTGTTTAAGCAGCCATATTGTTGAGATCTCATGGGTTGTATCTTGAAGACTCAATCTTACAGCAGAATCCTGATCCTCAGTATCTTACAATCCTCCACCCCCTCTTCCACAATTTTCCCTGAACTTTAGAATGAGGGGATATATTATAGATACATCACCCCACAGTTCTCTGCATTTTGATTAATTAAAGCTTTCTGTAATGGTCTTCATCTGTTGCAAAACCAGCTTCTTTGGTTACAGATAAGAGATTCATGCATCTGTGAGTATAAGGGTAAGTAAACAGAATGCAGTTAGGAATTATACCAGTTTAGGAATGTGGCAGTAGTAGATTCTCCTATAAGATCTGTGATCTCACTAGCTACCAGTGGTTGGGAAGGTTTACAGTAGTACCAGATATGACTTCTTTCCTGTTCAGTAGGTCTTAAGTCCAATTAGGCAGCAGTGGTTACCACCCAGACATAAGTACCACTATTGCACTTTTAGGGATATTTTCCTGTGGTAGTTTGAATGTAATTGGCCCCCATAATCTCATCAGGAGTGGCACTATTAGGAGGTATGGCTTTGTTGGAGTGGGAATGGCCTTCTTGGAGGAACTGTGTCACTGTGAGGATGGGCTTTGAGATTTCCTATGCTCAGAATACCAGCAATGTCTCAGTTGACTTCTTGTTGCTTGCAAGATTTAGGACTCCCAGCTATTCCTCTAGCACTACGTCTGCCTGCACAGACCATAATGCCTTGCTCCCCACCATAATGATAATGGGCTGAACCTCTGAAACTCTTAAGCGAACCACCTCAATTAAATGTTTTCCTTATAAGAGTTGCTGAACAGCAACAGAAACCCTAACTAAGACACTTGCCATGCTGACCATTGTTGTGGTTCATAGGCATCACATCTCATTAAGACTGTTGAATGCTATCCTCCCTTGGCTTACATAGCACCTTCTGCTACGAGAAAAGCTAGTCATCAGGCCTTTGATTCAAATCCAGTTTCATTCTTCCAAGTCCTGTGCTGTGGGATGGTCTGTATGTCAAATTGCTCTGATTGGTCAATAAATAAAACACTGATTGGCCAGTGGCCAGGCAGGAAGTAGGTGGGACAAGGAGAAAGGAGAATTCTGGGAAGCGGAAGGCTGAGGCAGAGAGACACTGCCAGCCACCACCAGGACAAGCAGCATGTGTAGACTCCGGTAAGCCACAAGCCATGTGGCAAGGTATAGATTTATAGAAATGGATTAATTTAAGCTATAAGAACAGTTAGCAAGAAGCCTGCCACGGCCATACAGTTTGTAAGCAATATAAGTCTCTGTGTTTACTTGGTCGGGTCTGAGCAGCTATGGGACTGGCGGGTGACTAAGATTTGTCCTGACTGTGGGCAAGGCAGGAAAACTCTAGCTACAGTCCTGTGTCTAAAATGTGTGGTGCCTTTCGCAATAGAACTTGCCTTCAACTTCTGAGAGATGACCAAGGGGAACAAAAATAGCCTGTATTGTTTGGGGATTCTCTTGAAATCTTTTGACCCACAACTCAAAAGGAGATTTCTTATGACTTGTATTGGAACTGATCTCCTTAACCTTCCTCATTTAAAGCCCCTGTGGTGGTTTGAATGAAAATGGCCCCCAAAGGACCAAAGGGAGTGGCACTATTAGGAGGTGTGGCCTTATTACAGGAAGTGTGTCACTGAGGGTGGGTGTTGAGGTTTCAGATGCTCAAGCCAGGCCCAGTGTCTCCTTTTCTCTTCCTGCTGCCTGAAGATCCAGATATAGAACTTCCAGCTACCTCTCCAGAACCATGACTGCCTGCATGTTGCTGCTGTGCTTCCCACTATAACAATAATGGACAATAATGGACTAAACTCTGAACTGTAAGCCAGCCCCAGTTAAATGGTTTCCTTTATAAGAGTTGCTGTGGTCATAGTGTCTCTTCATAGCAATAAAACTCTGACAATAAAACCCCTCCATTTTCCCATTTCTCTCTTCATTTCACTTCTATCCTGCTATTCCCTTCTCTGGTGTTCCTCCCCTTTCCTTCTTCCAAAGTCCTTTTATTTTCCCAGTTTCTGCATGTACTCCATGTTGTATACTCACATCTGAGGATTTGGAGCCAAGAACTTCATGAGAGAGAACATGTAGCATTTGTCTTTCTAGTTCTGGACTACCTCACCCAGTATAATCTTTCCTAATTCCCATCAATTTACCTGAGAATTCCAGGATTTCATTTTTCTTTTCAGCTGAACAGTATTCCAGTGTGTGTGTGTGTGTGTGTGTGTGTGTGTGTGTGTGTCATATTCTTTATTCATTTATCAGAATGACATTTATGTTGTTTCCATTTCTTAGCTATTGTGAATAGACTGGCAATAAATATTGATGATCAGGTATCTATGGAGTATGACATCGAGTCCTTTGGGCATATGCCAAGAAGTGGTACAGATGAGTCATATGTTTAGTTTGGTTTAGTTTTAGTTTTTTCAAGGGTTCTCCACACTGAATTCTGGAGTGGTTGTACCAGTTTGCAATCCCACAAAGAGTGAGTGAGGGTTCCCCTTTTCTCACATCTTCATCAGTACCTGTTGTTAGTTGTTTTGTTGACCTTAGCCATTCTGGTTGGCATAATATACACTGTGCTAATTGCTAAGGATGGTAAACATTTTTGAGATATTGCTTAGCTATTTTTATTATTTATATTGGGGACTCTATGTTGAGATTTATAGCCTGTTTTTAATTAGATCATTTGTTTTCTTCACTCTTAGAAATTTTTTTTATAAATTCTGGATATTAATACTTTGTCAGATGTATAGCTGGCAAAGATTCTATCCTACTCTCTGGGTTTCCTCTTCCCTCAGTTGATTATTTCCTTGATATACAGAAGCTTTTCATTTTCCAGGAACCATTTGTCAATTGTTGGCCTTAAGTCTAGGCAAATGGAGTCTTATTCAGAAAGTCCTTTCCTATGTCCATATCCTGTAGGGTATTGCCTATGTTTTCATCTTGCAGTTTCAAGATTCACTTTGAGATATTTGATATATTTGGAGTTAATTTTTTATGGGGTGATAGACACAGGTCTAATTTCATTCTTCTACATGTAGGCATCCAGGTTTCCCAGTACCATTTGTTGAAGATGCTATCTTTTTTTTTCCAGTGTATGCTTTTGGCATCTTCAACAAATATCATATTGTATGGAACAGATCAATTCTCTAGTGAGTGCTGTGGGACGGTCTGTATGTCTGTATTGCTATGATTGGTCAATAAATAAAACACTGATTGGCCAGTGGCCAGGCAGGAAGTAGGTGGGACAAGGAGAGAGGAGAATTCTGGGAAGTGGAAGGCTGACGCGGAGAGACACTGCAGCCGCCGCCATGACCAGTAGCATGTGAAGACGCCGGTAAGCCACTAGCCACGTGGCAAGGTATAGATTTATGGAAATGGATTAATTTAAGCAATAAGAGCAGTTAGCAAGAAGCCTGCCACGGCCATACAGTTTGTAAGCAATATAAGTCTCTGTGTTTACTTGCTTGGGTCTGAGCGGCTGTGGGACTGGCGGGTGACAAAGATTTGTCCTGACTGTAGGCCCGGCAAGAAAACTCAAGCTACAAGTGAGTGTATTATTGACATGAGCATGGCCATGTCAAGGATCCCAATATTTTAGACCCATGGGACTGGCAAGGGCTCCTGGTCTGAGTATGGATGTTGACAGTGTGTGCAGAAAGTATCAACCAAGCTTCATCATCCCAAATGACTGCATCCTGAGATTGCGTCTCTACAGAAACCTCCTGCCAAGATTAGCTAACTCCCTCCTCATTCAGCTGTTTATAATAAACCCACATCCTCATTCAACTGTGTATAATAAACTCCCTCCTTATTCAGCTGTATATAATATGCCCACCTCAATATTCAGTTGTATATAATAAACCCATCTCCTCATTCAGCTGAATATAATAAACACCCCCCTGCCTGTTCAGCTGTATACAATAAACAGGGTGAGTTTATATGACACGTAAACATGACAGGGTTCTATTCAGCTGCAAAGAAAGTTGAAATCATGACTTTGCAGGAAAGGAAATAAGCCAGAAATACCATATGTTTTCTTTCATATGCAGGCTCTAGACTTAAATTTATATTTGTGTAGATGTGTATGTATCTGTGAGTGTGTGTATGTGCGGTGGGTGCATGTGTGTGTGTGTGTGTGTGTGTGTGTGTGTGTGTGTGTGTGTGTAGGTCTTGAAAGTAGAAGAGACTGTGATTTGGAGGAAGTTACCCTAAGGGAAGGAACCAGTCCTATCATGGTGTTGTGTGGCACTCCTCTTGAACAAATGTTTACTCACTCCAGAAAGGGAACTGACAACAGATCAGAGTAGTAAAGATACAGCCAAAGTCCAATTTGGAGAACTAATGAGTTGGTTTTTTTTTTTTAAGATTTATTTATTTTACATATACAGTGTTCTATTTGCATGTATCCCTGCAGGCCAGTAGAGGAAGCCAGATCTCATTACAGATGGTTGTGAGCCACCATGTGGGTGCTGGGAATTGAACTCAGGACCTCTGGAAAAACAGCCAATGTTCTTAACCTCTGAGCCATCTCTCCAGCCCCACCAATGAGTTTTATTGAGGTTATTTACTGCAGGAAAAATGACTCAATGACAGCTGCGTCACCAGAAGCCTGCCCCCAACATGGGTGACAGCTCAGGAAAGCTGGAGCTCACTGCACAACTTAAAGGCAGATCGAGATATTGGAGATGATCTCTTTCAGGCTCAGGTTGTTGCCTATTCCAGGCAGCCCAGTTTGTCTTAGAGTGTCTTTCAGCAGTCTTTACTGATTATATCTGCTTAGGAAGGGAGGTAGATGATGTATCTAGTCAGTTTCAGGGACTTCCTGAAACTTTTGAGTTGTTTCCTGAGCTTAACTAGCTTCCCTGCAGGATGGAATGTTTCACCTTTAAAATATCCAGTGTCTTAAGGAGCCTCTCTTGAAGATGGAAGGTTTTATCTTGAAGGAAGTTGCTACTTAACACCTGTGTAGTGGTTCCTTTCTGTTGCTATGATAAAACACTGACCAAATTTGACTTGGAGAGGAAAGGGTTTGTTGACTTTTGCTTCCACATCACAGTCTACCACTGAGGGAAGTCAGAGAAGTAACCCAGACAGGAACTTGGACTCCTGAACTGAAACTGAGGCCACAGAGGAAGCCGCTTACGTGCTCTCTTCCCATGCTTGCTCAACTTACTTTCTTATACACCCCCAAACCACTTGTCCAAGGGTGGTACCACCCACAGTGCCCTGGGCATTCTCACATCAGTAATTATTCAAGAAAATACCCCCACAGATTTGCCCACAGGCCAATCTGATGGATGCAGCTCTTCAGTTAAGGTTCCTTCTTTGAGAATGACTTTTCTTTGAGAATGACTCTACTTTGTGTGTCAAGTTGATAAAAGATAATCAATACAACCTAGAGTATCTTCAGCATTTTCTTCTCTGTATTTCATTTTCTCTCTGGAAATGGATGAACCAAACCATGGTTTGGGAGGATTCAAAGGTTCAGATGAAGGGCTGGGAGCCACACCCACTGACTGCCCAGTGCCTGCACCACAAAGTAGGCACATGGCTCTGCCTGTGGTGTGGTCAGGAAGGAAGGAAAATAAAGGGAAGAGAGCAAACGCATTGAGACAGAAACCCAGCATCTGCGTGGCTAGCAAAGAAGGGAAAAGAGAAAATGCCTGAAGCGGCTAGGAATGGATCTGCACTGCGGTGTGCTAAGAAGTGAGGTGGTTCTGAATTTGCTTAATGGGGACACTCGCTTCTCTTTCTTGAGACGTTGCAAGAATTCATCCATTCACAAGCCCACTTAGACCCTGTGTTTGGCACTGAGATGCCAGAAACTCTAGATGAAGTCTCTTTCTCTCTCTCTCTCTCTCTCTCTCTCTCTCTCTCTCTCTTTTAAGTTTTTTTCGAGACAGGGTTTCTCTGTGTAGTTTTGGTGCATGTCCTGGATCTCATTCTGTAGACCAGATCTCACTCTGTAGTTCTGGCCTTGAACTCACAGAGATCTGTCTGGCCCTGCCTCCCAAGTGCTGGGATTAAAGGCGTGCGCCACCACCGCCCGGCAAAGTCTCATTCTTTCCATCATAGTCCCCATCCAATTTAAAGTGTCATAAAGTGGACATGAACCTAGAGGTCACATTCCAAAGGACCCTATGTCTGTGAACTTTCTTTTTGTTTGAGACAGGGTCTCAGTATGTATCCCAGGCCAGCCTGGAATTTACTATGTAGTCCAGGCAGGCCTCAAGGTTAGTATTCTTCTGCCTCAGTTTCCTGAGTGCTAGGACTATAGGCAGATGCCACACACGGCTTCTGGGGTTTCTTCTCAGCAACCACTGATGTAACGGCAGATAGAGTGAGTACTCAGTCGATGTAAGCTTGGACTAAAGGTGCCAAAGCTGCCAATCTGGCATCACGATTCTTTAACATTTCAGTGAGGTGCCATTTATATTTACTCTTATTTAGTACCTTGGAGAACTTTTGTCTTATCTTGGAAATGTAGCAGTGCTGTGCACTTCATCACTTGCTAGAAGTTTCCATGCTCCAAGTCTCCTAGGAGGGAACTCTATTGCATCTTTACACTCATACTCCTGAGCTGGGTGCTCACACTTGTGTGATAAATAGCATGACAAATCCATGTACTAGAGACACTTTACACAGGTAGCTAATCGTCACACAAGCACTTACCCTGCTATCTGGGAAGAGAGCTGACTAGTGGGAGGCCACATGCCTTCTGCTCAAGAAAGGTCGGTACTGAACATGGAAACGATCCCTACAGTACTAGGAGGCAAAAAGATTGGCCTCTTCAGGAAAGCATAGGCTAATGGAATCTGTGACCAGATGAGTTGTTTATCCCGGGGCCAGGCAGGAGTCAGGGGGAATCAGAACTTTGTTTACAGTTGCTCCAAAATGACATGGGGAAGAGTGAGATCTTAAAGTTGAGAAGAGACGGGGTATTCAGTCAGCAAGCCTGTCTTAGAAGTAGGTGGTCCAGACTCTTAAAGTTTTCTCTTACGGCATTTGAGGGGAACAACTGGGTTAAAGATATCTCAACAGCTGTCAGCTAATAAAGTCAGTGATTGTGATTAGGAACAAATATTCTCCCCTGGAATGCTGCTTCTATAGGATGCAACCTCACAGTCATCTCAATCATCCATCTACTAATACATTCATGAGTTACAGTAAGCATGGGTTAGTTGCCTGCTGTCTGCCAGCCATAATCCCAAACACTTCCAATGCAAAATGGCATTTAATTTAGAAATAAAAACATCATGCAGCTGGTTTAAGGAAGCCACTCAAACACTTGCCCTATCCCAAACTCCACACATCTCAGTGGACTTTAGACAGTCAGAATGGCCATTCTGAAGCTATGGAGTTGTGCTTAGGATTTTACTTTCACAAGCAAACTTTCTTTTTTCTTTCTTCTTGTGGTTCTTGCTCCTTCAATAACAAAAAGTTGAATTCACTTATCCATTATGAAAAAGGGGAAAGATTTTAAAAACCAACTATGATGGAGCTGAAACTAGGCTGGGGGGCCGGGGGGTGGAGTATATGTGTGCCTTAGATGTTCTCTTCTGTGTCTTGTGTCCCTTTGCCTTCATTCCATGTTTCTATTTTTGAATTAACTAGAATAAAGTGACTTTTTCTAATTGCATCTAATCCTCACAGTTTTAGGGAACATGTATTATTGTTATTGGCCACTAAGCAGATGAGAAAACTCAGAGTCAGAAGGGCTAAGTCCAGGGAGTCTGCCAAGGCAACCCTGTAAAGAAAACAGAACCAGAGCGGAACACACACCAGAGCTGCCTCTTGGCACCACCCCATTCTACCCAGACACCCTTGTACTGCTAGCCTCTCACCTGCTTGTGCTAGTATTCCTGGTGGACACTGCCTTGAGAATACTCCCCCAGCAATCATTTGGATAGGGGCAAGAGTTGGAGAGGTTTTGTTTTTGTTTTTTTACTCATTAAAAATCATACAATTCCAGACCTTAAAACCGCTTACCAGACTGTCTACTTAAACTCCATAATTTAACATGTAAGGGAACTTGGGTCCAGTAAAATGGAATGGCTCACCCAAATGCCATTGGCAGGCTAGGTTCGTTGACTAGGGCCCAGCTCCCCTGAGGATGCTCAGACAGCTCTGGAGACCGATTGGTCCCCATCATAGCGCCCCAGAAGAGGACCCTGCTACACATTGCTGTTCTCCAAGTCTTATGGCAGAGATCTTTACAAAGCCAATCTATATTATTTGGCTTGATACTCCGAGTCCCTGCAGGAGCTTGCTTTTCATCCTTCATCCTTTTTTGGAGGTCCACAGGCACTCGGTTTTTGTTTGTTTGTTTTTAGATGAATCCACGGTCTCAATTGTGGAGCTTTCTGTGCCAGGCATAGACCAGAAGAAGGAGGAATGGGCGTGTCCTGGCTGTAAAGGGCGAGGCCAGGCCCTGGAGGGCGGGGCCTGGCCGTGGAGGGCGGGTCCTGGCCATCGAGGGCGGGGCCTGGCCGTGGTGGGCGGGCGCGCGGTGGCGCCCCACCCTCGTTTCCCTCATTTCCTCGCACGCGCCGGAAGTGGCGGTGCTCCGCGGCGGCGCGCCGGGCCGGCCAGCGCAGGGCGCTGGCCAGGTGTGCAGTTCCCCAGGGGCGGCGGCGCTGAGCGGCGGGCGCGGTGAGTACCGCCCTCGCCTGCCGCGCCTCTGGGCGGCGGCCGGTCCCCTCCGACGAGCCCTCCGGGACGGGACGCAGCCGGGCGCGGCGCTTCCCTGACGCGCCCTCCCGAGTCTGGTCCGGTTTCAGGAGCCGGCTGCTGCCAGAGACCGTTGGTTGGCGTGTCAGTTACGGTTTTTTTTTTTTTAAACCTACTCGCCATCGTCTCGGCTGAGTGGCTAAACTTTTTACTGTGGGGTTAAAAGCGTCCTCTGGCAGCAGCCCTCCTGGCTCTGATAAAAATGACCTCCTTTAAAAGATGCTCTTGGAGTAGGAATCGGTGACCCCCCGGAGCCTGGAAAAACGGGGAATTGTCAGAATGACCGGATAGTTTGGAAAATTCCTGCATTTCTGAGCAAGTGGCTGTGTAATTTGTCAAACACCACGGCGGTGCTTGTGTCTGTGGTGATGGTATTGGCAGCATGACAGTTGGATTACAGATCCAAAGCTTTTCCCCTTAAGCTCTTGTTAAATCCTGGAGGTGTCTTTAGCCTGCTTTTGAAACGTGTGTGTGCAGTGTCTTGACAGTACGTGTCGTTGAAGGCCCCTGGGCCTTTAAGTCCTTGTAGATTAAGGCTATCTTTTAAAGGTGTATTAAAATAACACCTTTGGGCCGGGCGGTGGTGGCACACACCTTTTAATCCCAGCACTCGGGAGGCAGAACCAGGCGGATCTCTGTGAGTTCGAGGTCAGCCTGGTCTACGGAGTGAGATCCAGGACAGGCACCAAAAACTACCCGGAGAAACTCTGTCTCGAAAAAAACCAGATAGATAGATAGATAGATAGATAGATAGATAGATAGATAGATAGATAGATAAAGACACCTTCAATTTGAGAAGTGACAAAAAGTGTTTTATGGCATAAAGTTCAGGAACATCTTGTATTACTATCTGCTACCATTTGTTTAAAATTGTCTGACTAAAAGAATGCAGAAAGGATTTAGATTTCCAGTATATGTGGCTTAGAGGATTTGAATCTAAGCAATCAGCTTTAGTTTCAAGTAATTTAGAGATTACCTTTTTTCCTCCTTCACTTCTTTTGTGGAGGTACAAAATACACATGAAGTCAACAAATGCAAACATATTAACTATATAGGTCAGTGACTCCTTACATGCTTATTACCTTGTTTCCTGCTACACACATCAGATTGTAACTAAAATATTTCCATAGTACTCTGCTTCTTCCAAGTCGGGTGTAACCCAGCTTCCCCCATCTGTATTCTGACGTGTCTCCTCAGCCATTAGTTCTCTTTTGAGCTTCTTATTAGTGGAGTTAATATGTAGTATTCTCAGAATATTGCTTGTGGAAGTCATCCTTCATGTTTTTTGGTATGGTGACATTCATGTCATGGTATAGTTATTGATAGTTCTTTTGTAATGTTCCATTGTGTGGTGTGACGGTTCTTCTGTTACGAGCGTGTGTGCTTCCGGTTTCGTGTATTATTGTTTTAGATGTTAAGAACGGTATAACATTGCTTTTAAAAATGTAACAGAATCTCTTAACTAATACAACAGTAAAGGTTGGTTTTAAAGGTATAGCAATTATGAGTTAAGGCATGGTGGTGCACACCTTTAATCCCAGCACTCAGGAGGCAAAGGAAGGCGGATCTCAGTGAGTTCCAGGCCTGCCAAGGATACACCCTGACACGCTGACAATTTTCTCACAGACTCATTATGTTTCATTATCTTTTACCCACAAGTCAGTTAGAGCGGGCCATGATATGACTGTACAGTTTGATAACAGTTAGGTAAGAACTGTATTACTCAAGCTAGTGGTTGTCAGGGGAAATGTGGTAGCCACCAGAGGAAATGAAGCACTGAAAGATACAACTAAAAATGGGCTGGAGAATCATGAGATTTCAAGACAGAAAACATAATACAGTTACTGTCATGCCACACAGTACTAGGTGTAGTGTAAAACGGAATTAAATTAATTATAAGGTTAGTTTCAGATGGGAGTTTATTGCAGTAGTGTAGTTATTTCCGTAACAGAACAGAAATCACTAAACATCTGTAGGAAGTCAGATTATATAATTTAGGCAAATGCAAGAAGCAATTGAGTTGAAGACTTTTAAAAATTAGTACCCTCAGGTTTGGAAAGGTGCTTTGCTGACTGAGCACATGCGCTCGCGCGCGCAAGCGCGCGCGCGCGCGCACACACACACACACACACACAGAGAGAGAGAGAGAGAGAGAGAGAGAGAGAGAGAGAAAGATATCGAGATCCTTTAGGGGACAGAATACTGGCAAACATAGATCAAACCCTCCCTTTCTAATTTCTGGGTTTTTTTTCCTGGGGTGAAGATGATCTAAAAAATCTGAAAGTATGACCTTTCGAAGGGCTGGTGTGCCAGCAGCTCCTGATTGCTGTTCTCCAAGATACCAGATATGTATCAAGAAAATAAGGATATTTCTCAAAGCAGAAGTGTACGAGTTTAAGAATGAATTGATACACCAAAACTCTTAATATTGTTGAAGACACACTTAGATGCTGTCTAATAAAATTTATGAACTGTGCAGATGAGTATATAATTTTATAAGCTTCTAAAAACAATGTTTTGTTTATTTATAAAGGAATAGAAATCAGATTTCCAAACATTGTATGACAGTAGTGTTGTGTTCTAAAGAGTCTATGGTAACAGGGCATGGTCATGCATGTATGTAATCCCACCACATGGTAAATTGAAGATCATGAATTCAAGGTCAGTCTTGGCTACATTAGGAGATTTTTGTCCCAGAAAAGAAGTCAAACAAACAAACAAACAAACAAAAATGCCCATAGGATTATTTTGAACTTGGAACCTTATCGCTGAACAAAATCATTTCACCCACATTCAGTAGAATATACAAGATGTACTGTATCAAAATTAAAATTTTAGGAAAATATATGTATGGAATTCAAAGAAAGCAGTGAAACATTTCTTAGCTCCAAGTTATAAATACATTTAGCTAAGAAATTTAAATGTAATACTAAGGATTTTTTTAATTCTTTGTATAGCTCTGGTTGTCCTGGAACTTAAGACCAGGCTAGCCTCAACTCAGATCTACCTGCCTCTCCTTCCCAAGTGCTGAGATACAAAGATGTGCACCACCATGCCCAGGCTGAATTTTTAAGTCTTTAATAAACTGGAGAAAAATTTTAATGTGGCAGTTAGTCAGCTTGCCATTGTTGTGATAAAATACTTGAAATAAAAGGGAAAGGGTTATTTTTTCTCCAAGTTTCAGCTTGTGTTCACTCGGCCCTGTTGCTTTGGTTCTGCAGCAGCACAACATGGTAGCAGAAATGTGTGACTTACCTTGGGACCAAAAAGCTAAGAGAGTGAGGAAGGACCCAAACTTCAGTATCCTCCCCCCCACCACACACACACAAGAGCACACTCCCAGTCACCTAACTTCCTTCTGGAGCAGTGATTCTGCTACTTCCCAATGGCACCAGAGGCTTGAAGCCAAGGCTTTAAACACATGGAGCTGGGAAGGACATTCCAGATCTAGAGATAGCAGTTGGCAAGTAGAAAGTAGTTAAAGGTATACTGGAAGCTTGTCCTGGGCAAGGGACATTGTAGGAACTGATTACATTCAAGGGAATGTAGGCAGCGGTTTCATTTCAAGGATTTGTATGCTAGTGGAATGCTGTGTTCAAAGTCAGGTATATGAAAGGCAAGATGCCAAGATGCTTAATAGTGGCCAAAATTTTGGAAGGATACACAAAAATTGGGGGTTGGTAGAAGAGAGACTTTTCACTATATACCTTTAATTCATGTTTAGCTTTTTTTTTTTTTTTCTCAAGACAGGGCTTCTCTGTGTAACAGCCCTGACAGTCCTGGAACTTGCTTTGTAGACCAGGTTGGCCTTAAACTCAGATCCGCCTGCCTCTGCCTTCTGAATGCTGGGATTAAAGGAGTGTGCAACCACGCCTGGTTATGTTTTACCTTTTTTATCCTATTCATTTACTTTATGAAATTTTATAAGCATAACCCTTTCTTTTTTAAAACTGGATATGACCGAGCAGTGGTGGCGCACACCTTTAATCCCAGCACTCAGGAGGTAGAGGTAGGCAGATCTCTGTGAGTTCTAGGACAGCCAGGGCTGTTACACAGAGAAACCCAGATGTGGTAATGTACAACTGTAGTTCAGCTCTCTAGGAGGCTGAGGCAGGATGATCACTTGAGTTCACGAGTTCAAACCTATTGTGAACAACATATAGAGAGTAAGGCTTAGGGGAAAACTGAGACGTATAAAGAAAATTAAGTTTTAGAATAAGAGTTGCTATGTCCAGCTGGTTACCTGTACTAATATGACCTGTGGCCTGAGAGAGATTTTTACATTTTTAAATACTATGGGAAAGTAACACATTATGACATGAAGGGTATATAAAGTTCAGATTTCAGTGGCCCTTAAAACTCAACTTTTTCTGTAATTTCTGTATTGTCTGTGGCTGCTACAAAGGCAGAATTGACTGGCTTTGACTTAAAATCTTTGCTTACCTCTGGTTTAGAAGCCAGTTACAGAGCTCTCTACATAAAGACATTTTGTGTATGATAAAACTGACATTTCAAGGGGATGTAAAAAGAGTAATGAAACTTACTTATCTGCTTGAAAAATAAGGTGCTAATTAATTTTGTATTAATTCTTCTGGTAGAGAAACTAAAACTGAAAAGTCATGTAGGAAAAGCTTGATAGATTTTGAATGTTAAAAATATTACATAATGGAAACTAATACCTGACAGTTATTGAGTACATAATACTTGTTGGGTTTTGCTTGACTGTTATAGTAGTACCCCAAGGAAAGTTCTGTAGATGTAACTAACTGTCTTATTAAATAAGAAACACAGAACCAATGTAAAAGAGAAAGCCAAGAGGTCAGAGCTCAGAGCTAAAACCTTACCCTTCCTCCTGCGGTGCTCCTACCTCTCCAAAAGAGACCTACTTCCTGTGTGTTTGTCTTTAAATAGTCTTTCTGTTCTGCCTTCTCATTGGTTGTAAACCCAAACACGTGACTGCCTCGTCACTGCCTGTAAGTACAGCCCTCCAGGTCTTAAAGGCGTATGTCTCCAATGCTGGCTGTGTCCCTGAACACACAGAGATCTACCTAGCTCTTCTACCAAGTACTGGGATTAAAGGTGTGTGCCACCACCGCCATGCTCTTGCTATGGCTCTAATAGCTCTGACCCCCCCGGCAACTTTATTTATTAATATACAATTAAAATCACATTTCAGTACAAATAAAATACCACCATAAAGTTCTATAATTATCCCCACTTAGATGAGGAAACTAAAGCTTATAGAAATAGAGGAACTTATAAAGTAGAGCAGATATTGAAATTTTGGCTACCCATCTCTGAAGCAATTTATACAGACAAGAACTGAGAAAAATAATTTGTAATATATTCATGCCATTTTATAGGTATTATATGTGTTAGAAAGAAAGACCTGCTTCATTTAAATATTCTATTGCATAAATGTTTATAGTTTATTTCATCTTTCCTATTTTTTGTTTTTCAATAAATTACTTTTATTTCATTTTTTAAAATTAAGTATATGATATTTTGCCTGCATGCATGTCTATGGACCATTGAGGCCAGAAAAGGGCATTGGATCCCCTGGAACTGGAGTTATAGATAGTTGTGAGCTGTTATATGGGTGCTGGGAACCCAGGTCCTCTGGAAGAGCAGCAACTACTCTTAACCACTGAGCCATCTCTCCAGCCCTAATTTGCTTTTTATTTTTATTCTACTATTAAATAAATTTATCTTATGCATGTAACATTATACACTGGTATTGATAATTGTGTAGTTAAAAAAATCTTAAAAGTAGAATTACAAATTATTGAAAGAATGTATGCATTTTAATTAAATCTGTTCCACCAAAAAGGGGGTGCATGTGCATGCACACATACATACTTAGTTTATCCTTAATTAAAGGAATGATAACATCTGAGAAGGAAAATTGGGTATCTAGGGACTAGAGAGGTGGCTCAGTGATTAAAACACATCCTACTCTTGCAGAAGGCCTGAGTTTGGTTCCCAGCATCACATTGGGTAGTTCATAGCTGCTTGGAACTCCAGTTCCAGGGATTCTGCATCTCTTACCTCAGGGGCAGCTACACACACACACACACACACACACACACACACACACACACACACTCTCTCTCTCTCTCTCTCTCTCTCTCTCTCTCTCTCTCTCTCACACACACACACACACACACACACACACACACACACACACACTTAAAAGTAATAAATTTTTAAAAATTTGCTGTCCAGGAAAACTGCCTCATCTTATAGAGCAGAGAGGTTAAATTTTATGCCTAAGATTACATAACTGTTAAATAGCTGACTAGATTCTCAAACTCATTTTTATTCTACCACAGACTGGCCCATTTTGTGCCATTGTATGGCCAACATTCAAGTACTATGATTATAGTTTTCTCCAGAAACACCTTATCAAAAGGATCCATTTGGTGGTGTTCTTGGTATTAAGCATAGTACTTGGCACACAGTAGATGCTCTCAAGCATTTGTGGAATAAGTGCTGCTTTCTGATGATCAATTCCTTCATTTCTAAATGTTTAACATTTGTGAGTGCTTAAGAAATAAACAGTTGTAATCTCCTTCTTCCCAGACATAACAGTATTCTGATAGTAGTTATGTCTTCAGGTAATTCTGTGGCTTTGTTTTGCTGTGTGAAAAAAGAACTTTAAAAAAATAGCTGTGGTAGCTTGTGCATATATAATCCAGCATTTGGGAGGCTGAGGCTGGAGGATTGCTATGAGTTTGAGGCCAGCATCGTCTACATAGTGAGTTCCAGGACAATTGGGCTTTGTAGAGAGACTCTATCTTAAAAACAAACACAAAAACCTCATAAAATTGTGCTTAGTTTTTAAAACTTAGAGTAAGAAGCCAGTTATCAATGTAGTTAACATTTCCAGTGCTTTACATTGCTTTTTGTAGATCTGTTGTCCTTTTTTGGTTTTTTTTTTTTTTTTTTTTTTGTTTTTTTGTTTTTTTGTTTTTTTTTTTCGAGACAGGGTTTCTCTGCGTAGTTTTGCGCCTTTCCTGGAGCTCACTTGGTAGCCCAGGCTGGCCTCGAACTCACAGCGATCCGCCTGGCTCTGCCTCCCGAGTGCTGGGATTAAAGGCGTGCGCCACCACCGCCCGGCCTGTTGTCCTTTTTATAGCACAAGCATGATGGTGATGAATTCTTTCATCTTATTTTTATGTCTGAATAAAAATATTTTACCTTTGTTTTTCAAAGATTATCTTGATGAATCCTCAGTTGGTAGAGTGGAGAACTGTAGTGAACATTCTCAAAAGTTATTTTTTGCTGGGCATGGAATTCTAGTTTGGTTTATTTTTTTGAATATTTAAAATGGTTTTAAACTTATTTTTTTATATGTATGAGTGTTTTACTTGCATGTAGGTATGTGCACCATGCGTGTGTGATGCCCCCAGAAGTCAGAAGAGGGCATGGATCTCCTGGAACTGGAGTTATAGGTGATTGTGAGCCACAAAGTAGGTGCTGGGAACAGAATCCAGGTCCTCTGTAAGAGCAGCAAGTGCTCTTAATTGCTGAGCCATCTCCCTAGCTCTTCCTTTGAATATTTACAAAATCACTCCACTTTTTCTCACTTGTATTGTTTCCAAGAGTTCATTTTGTTTCATTAATTTTTTGAGATTTTATTTTTATTTTCATGTTTGAATGTTGTGTCTGCATATGTCTGTGCACCACATGTGTGCAGTACCTGAAAAGAAAAGTATTGGCTCAGGAAAATGGCAGTTTATCAATGTACAAGGGGAACCCTCATGTTAGAATGAAGTGTTTAATTTTAATTGGGCAAGCCAAAGGAGGCTTTTGATGGCTGGATTTCAGTACTTTGATGATAGCTGGACCTTGGTGGTCAGCCTCAGGAGGAGGAAGTAGCCAAATAAGGGAACAGACCTTGGAGGCTAGCTTTAGGAATATAATCGAATGGTTTTTTAGCAAAGCAAAGGGAATAGGGTAGAAGGGCAAGGCCTACCAGAGCTATGCTCAGGAGGGCTAGTGTCCCTTCAGTACCAGAGGAGGCCAGAAAGGGTGCCGGATCCTCTAGGCTGGGCAGTTCCAGATGGCTGTAAGTCTCCATGCAAGTGCTGTGAACAGAGCTTGGCTCCTCTAGAAGACAGGCAGCCAGTGCTCTTAACCACTGAGCCGTCTCTCCAGCCCTGCAAGACTGTCACTCCTGTCTTTGTTCCTTATATGGGATGCATTTTTTGTATAGCACTTTTAAGATAGAATAATTTTTATGTGAGTGTCAGATATTATAAATTCTATTTTATAGTATGCCAAATATTTTATATTCCTATATTCTTGAAAATTATGGTACCATAGGGAAACAATTTAATTCTTTCAGGGTTTGCTTTTAATATTTGTTGGCAGGAGTTAGATGAATGTTTATAGTTAATTATTTCCCTCTACTGAGGCAAGACTTTTTTTTATTAATTTTTTAAAATTATTTTTACATACCAATAACAGTTTCCCCTCCCTCCTTGCTTTTTGTTCCCTTCTCCCACCTCCCTTCTAACCCTCCCCCGCCCCACTCCTCAGAAAGCATGAGGCCTCCCACGGGAGTCAACAAGGCATATCAAGTTGAGGCAGAACCAAGCTCCTCCCCGCTGCATCAAGGCTGAGCGAGGCATCCCACTATAGGGAATAGGCTCCAAAAAACTAGCTTGTGCACCAGGGACAGATCCTGGTCCCACTGTTAGGGGCCCCACAAACAGACATAGCTACACAAGTGTCACACACATGCAGAGGTCTTAGGTCAGTTCCATGCAGACTCCCTAGCTGTTGTTGGTCTAGAGTCTGTGAGCTCCCATGAGCTTGGGTCAGCTGTCTCTGTGGGTTTCCCCGTCATGATCTTGACCCCTCTTGCTTATATAATCCCCCCTCCCTCCCTTCAGCTGGACTCCTGGAACTTGGCCCAGTGCTTGGCTGTGGATCTCTTCTTCTGTTTCCATCAGTCACTGGATGTAGGTTCTATGAAGACAATTAGGGTAGTCACCAATCTGATTACAGGAGATGGCCAGTTCAGGCACCCTCTCCACTATTGCTGGTAGTCTTAGCTGGGGTCATCCTTGTGGATTCCTGGGAGTTTCTCTGGCACCAGGTTTCTCCCTAACCCCATAATGGCCCCCTCTATCAAGATATCTCTTTCATTGTTCTCCCTCTCTGTACTTCCTCCAACTCGACCATCCCGATCCCTCATGTTCCCACCCCCCAACCTCTTCCCTCTCCCCACCCCACCCCCAGTTTACCCAGGAGATCTCATCTGTTTCCCCTTCCCAGGGCGATCCCTGCATCCCTCTTAGGGTCCTCCTTGTTACCTAGTTTCTCTAGGGCTGTGGATTGTTCTTTCAAGGTCTGTGAAGAATTGTGTTGGGATTTTGGTGGGGGATTGCATTGAATCTGTAGATTGCTTTTGGTAAGATTGTCATTTTTTACTTTGTTAATCCTACCTACCCATGAGCATGGAAGATCTTTCCATCTTCTGATATCTCCTTCAATTTAGTTCTTCAAAGATTTACGTTCTTGTCATACAGGTCTTTTGCTTGTTTGGTTAGAGTTACCCCAAAATATTTTATATTTTTGTGGCTATTTTAAAGGGTGTTGTTTCTCTGATTTCTTTCTCAGCCCGTTTATCATTTGTATATAGGAGGCCTACTGATTTTTTATTTTTATTTTTATTTTTGGTTAATCTTGTATCCCGCCATGTGTAATCCCATGTTACTGAAGGTGTTTATCAGCTGTAGGAGTTCCCTGGTAGAATTTTGGGGGTCACTTATGTATACTATCATATCATCTACAAAGAGTGAAAGTTTGACTTCTTCCGTTCTAATTTGTATCCCCTTGATCTCCTTTTGTTGTCTTATTGCTCTAGCTAGAACTTCAAGTACTATATTGAATAGATATGAGGAGTGGACAGCCTTGACTTGTCCCTGATTTTAGTGGAATTGCTTTGAGTTTCTCTCCATTTAAGTTAATGTTGGCTGTTGCCTTGCTGTAAATTGCTTTTATTATGTTTAGAAATGTTCCTTGTATCCCTGATCTCTCCAAGACCTTTATCATGAAGGGGTGTTGGATTTTGTCAAAGGCTTTTTCAGCATCTAATGAGATGATCATGTGTGGTTTTTTTTTTTTTTTTTTTTGTTTCTTTCAGTTTGTTTTTATGGTGGATTACACTGACAGATTTTTGTATGTTGAACCGCCCCTGCATCTCTGGGATGAAGCCTACTTGATCATGGTGGATGGGTTTTTGTTTTTTTTTTAATGTATTCTTGGATTTGGTTTGCCGGTATTTTATTGAGTACTTTTGTATCAATGTTCATGAAGGAGATTGGTCTATAATTGTCTTTCTTTGTTGCATCTTTGTGTGGTTTGGGTATCAGGGTAATTGTAGCCTCATAAAAGTTTGGCAACATTCCTTCTGTTTCTATTGTGTAGAACAATTTGAGAAGTATTGGTATTAGCTCTTCTTTGAAATTCTGCACTGAAACCATCTGGCCCTGGGATTTTTGGAGGTTGGGAGACTTTAATGACTGCTTCTGTTCCCTTAGGGCTTATAGGTCTATTTAAATTGTTTATCTAGTCTTGATTTAATTTTGGTATTTGGTACCTATCCAGAAGATTGTCCATTTCTTCTAGATTTTTCAATGTTGTGGAGTAGAGGTTTTTGAAGTATGACCTAATGATTCTCTGGATTTCCTCAGTGTCTGTTGTTATGTCCCCCTTTTCATTTCTGATTTTGTTAATTTGGATAGTCTCTCTCTGCCTTTTGGTTAGTTTGGATAAGGGTTTGTTTATCTCAAAAAAAAAAAAAAAAAAAAAAAAACCCAACAACCAACTCTTTGTTTCATTGATTCTTTGTATTGTTCTCTTTGTTTCTATTTTATTGATTTCAGCCCTCAATTTGGTTATTTCCTATTGTATACTCCTTCTGGGTGAGTTTGTTTCTTTTTGTTCTATAGCTTTCAGGTGTGCTGTTAAGTCGCTGGTGTGAGATTTCTCCAACTTCTTTATGTGGGCACTTAGAGCTGTGAACTTTCCTCTTAGCACTGCTTTCATAGTGTCCCATAAGTTTGGGTATGTTGTACATTCATTATCATTGAATTCTAGGAAGTCTTTAATTTCTTTCTTTATTTCTTCCTTGACCCAGTGGTGATTCAGTTGAGCATTGTTCAGTTTCCATGAGTTTGTAGGCTTTCTGTAATTTGTGTTGTTGTTGAATTTTAACTTTAAGCCATTGTAATCTGATAAGATACAGAGGGTTATTCCAATTTTTTTTTTTTGTATCTGTTGAGATTTACTTTGTGACCAAGTATATGGTCAATTTTGGAGAAAGTTTCATGAGGTAATGAGAAGAAGGTATATTCTTTTGTATTTGGGTGAAATGTTCTACAGATGTCTGTTAAGTCCATTTAAGTCATAACATCTGTTAGTTCCCTTATTTCTCTGTTAAGTTTCTGTCTGGTAGACCTGTTCATTGGTGAGAGTGAGATGTTGAAGTCTCCCACTATTAGTGTGTGGGGTTTGATGTGTGATTTAAGCTTTAATAATGTTTCTTTTACAAATATGGGTGCCCTTGTATTTGAGGCATAAATGTTCAGAATTGAGACTTCATCTTGATGGATTTTTCCTGTGATGAATATGAAATGCCCTTCTCCATCTCTTTTGATTAATTTTAATTTAAAGTCTATTTTGTTAGATATTAGGATAGCTACACCAGTTTCTTGGGTCCATTTGATTGGAAAATCTTTTCCCAACCCTTTACTCTGAGTTAATGTCTGTCTTTGAAGTTGTGTGTTTCTTGTATGCAGTAGAAGAATGGATCCTGTTTTCATATCCATTCTGTTAGCCTGTGTCTTTTTATAGGTGAATTGAGCCTATTGATATTGAGAGATGTTAATGACCAATGATTGTTAATTCATGTTTTTTTTTTCCTTTGGTTTTGGGGGGAGTTTGGTGGTGGTGGTAGTGTGTGTGTGTGTGTGTGTGTGTGTGTGTGTGTGTGTGTGTGTGTGTGTGTTTCCCTTTTTTGGGATTTTCTAGTGAGAGATTATCTATTACCTATGTTTTTATGGGTACAACTAACACCCTTGGGTTGGAGTTTTCCTTCTAGTACTTTCTGTAGGGCTGGATTTGTGTATAGGTATTGTTTAAATCTGGTTTTGTCATGGAATATGTTTTCTCTGTCTATGGTGATTGAAAGTTTTTCTGGGTATAGTAGTCTGGGCTGGCATCCATGATCTCTTAGTGTCTGCAAAATGTCTGTCCAGGACCTTCTGACTTTCAGAGTTTCCATTGAGAAGTCAGGTGTAATTCTGATAGGTCTAACTTTATATGATACTTGGCCTTTTTTCTATGCAGCTCTTAATATTCTTTCTTTATTCTGTATATTTAATGTTTTGATTATTATATGGTGAGGGGACTTTTTTTTTTGTCCAGTCTATTTGGTGTTCTGTAAGCTTGTTGTATCTTCATAGGCATATTCTTCTTTACATTGGGAAAGATTGATTGATTGATTGATTGATTGATTATGCATACAGTGTTCTGCCTGTATGTATGCCGCCTGCAAGCCAGAAGAGGGCACCAGATCTCATTACAGATGATTGTGAACCCACCATGTGGGTGCTAGGCATTGAACTCAGAACCTTTGGAAGAGCATCCAGTGCTCTTAACCGCTGAGCCATCTCTCCAGCCCCGGGAAAGTTTTCTTCTATGATTTTGTTGAATATATTTCCTGTGCCTTTGAGCTGAAATTCTTTTTCTTCTATCCCTATTATTCTTAGGTTTGGTCTTTTCATGGTGTCTCAGATTTCCTGGATGTTTTCTGTTAAGAATTGGTTGGATTTAACATTTTCTTTGACTGATGAATCTATTTCCTCTATTGTATCTTCAACATCTGAGATTCTGTCTTCCATCTCTTGTATTCTGTTGGTTATGCTTGCATCTATAGTTCCTGTTCGTTTACCCAGATTTTCCATTTCCAGAATTCTCTCAGTTTTTGTTTTCTTTTTTGCCTCTATTTCAATTTTCAAGTCTTGAACTGTTTCCTTCACCTGTTTGATTGTTTTTCTTGGCTTTCTTTAAGGTATTTATTGATTTCTTCTTGTTTTTTTGTTTGTCTTTTCCTCGATTTCTTTAAGGGAATTTTTCATTCCCTCTTTAAGAGCCTTTATCATCTTCATAAAATTATTTTTAGGGTCGTTTTCTTCTGCTTCATCTGCACTGGGATGTTCAGGTCTTGCTGTTTTAGAACCACCAGGTTCTGGTGGTGCCATATTGCTCTTTATGTTGTTGAATGTATTCTTACACTACTGTTTACATATCTGAAATATTATAGGAACAGGTGTTGATTTTTGTGATGTCTTTGTTTGGGTGGGTCTTTTGTTCCTTTTTTGTCTTTTTGCCTGAACGGCCAAAGTTCTGGTGGTTGGCTGGTTGTCAGGTCGAGTAGGGTTGTCTCAGCTGAAGTTTGTGGGGGTTTGGGTGCCTAGGTCCAGCATATCATCCAGTTCTTCTGGCTGGTGTGGACTTTCCTTGTGCCTATGAGGTCTGTTCTTCCATCGGGTGTAGATTTTGCCTGTGCCTGTCCTTTCAGCTGATGTGGTGGCCCTTGTGTCTCTAGCGTCTGCTGATGTTGCTGGGGGGGGCGCTGTTCATGGGGAGGCTGCTCTTCTTCCAGCTGGTGCAGCTGGTGCTTGTGCTCTAGGGGCTGCTGATGTTGTAAGGAATGGTTGGTCAGGGGGGAGGATGATGGGTTCCGTGGGTTGGGGTCTTGTAGGTTACAGAGTCTAATGGGTAGTGGCAACAGTGGAGTAGCCTGCCTACAGGACTCTTGCCCGCTGGCTGACTGCTGGGGCTGAGATCGAGGCAAGACTTTTTTGAATACCCAGTGCCCCATGAAGTTTAAGTTTTCCAGTCTGTCTGCTAGGAGCATATACTATTCTTGGTCCTATATAAATGTTGGAGTTTGTGTCCTCTAGTTTCTTATAGTCCTTTCCTTGGCTTTTTTCTTCAAAAGCCTGCACTAATGAGCAATCACTCTGCTGAATACCCAAAGGATACCCTCTTTAGGTCTCTGGAGTTGTAGCCTTTGAACCCTTACTGCCTTGGTCTTTTCAGAGTGTCAGGTCCATCCTGTCAACTCGGGAAACCTGCTGGACTTTGCTTAGGCATGCCTTCCTGAGTTATACATACAAATTATATTTAATATCAGAAACAGCTTCAGTAAGATATGTAATGACTTGTTTCTCATTTCTCCAAGGATCACTTTAATACCTGATGTTCAACATCTGGAAAACTGTTGTTTCATATTTTGCAGTGTTTGCAGGAGGTGGGCTGTAAGATTTTGGTTGTTTGAAACATAAAGGTAAATCTGGTCGCTGTTATTCCATTTTAGGATGAAGTCTCTTAGTCTCTTTTTGAGTTAGAATTGATAACTTTTTAAAATTCTTTGAACTAACTCTAAAAATATTTGATTTTGTCTTATATATTTTTAATTTCTCATTTTCCTGTCACTACAATATTCTTTATCTCTTCAGACACTTCACTGTGTTTAGAGGTTGGTTGAATTAACTCTGAGCTGTGAGTGAATGTCATATCTATAACACATAAACAGTGCACAAAAGATGGATTTAAGGTGTAATAGCAGAAAGGTGTGTGTGTACATGTGTGTGTACATACGTAGGGGGGGGAATGGGGGAGTGCTGAACCTAGGACCTCAAGCATACTTGCAGATACTCCGCCACTGAACTGTAACTCTAGTCCTTCTAAGATTCTTATTAGCTTAGAACCATTATAATCTGGCCCTGTGATATGTGGCCAGAGTTCCTTTTAGGAACTAGGCAAGTAAGATTTAATAACTACCATAGAGCTGTGCAAATATTATAACAGCATTTCTTTCATTTCAGTGGAAAACAATCAACTGCAACATTAAATCACACATGGATATTATAAAATCTATATTTTTATAAAATGGGAGAAAGAGCACCTTTGTTTTAATGCTTCCATTTAATGGTTATATAACCTTATTCAAATCTGTTTATTTCTGAGCAATTTTTTTCTACAAAATGAGGCTAATACTAGCACTGTCCTGAAAGGATTGTATGGAATATGTGAAAAACGGGTCTTAAATTAGAGTCTTTTAGGATTTTTTTTAATCACAACCCAATTACATGGAAGTCTCATATATACACACACAATTTAATTTGATCACAATGCAAAACTTACTGCTACTCATATTTTCTCTTTCATTGAAAAGTAAACCTTTAGTAGTGACTCGTTATGAATTATAGGTCATTGTATAAAATATATCATATACATAAAAGAAAAGACTATGAAGTGACCTATTAATAAAAGGTTGTGGTACACAGAACATATGTTACTTTATGATTACACTTAAGTTACACTCAAAATCATTTGAGTATATTGTATGGTTAAGTATGTCAATCTTTATTAACAGTTTTTGTTGTTGATGTTATTTTTTTGAGGTAGAGTCTCACTATGTAGCCCTGGCTATCCTAGAACTCACTATGTAGACCAGGCTGGCCTTGGATTCACAGGGATCTACCTGCCTCTGCCTGCTGAGTCCTGGGATTACCACCACCGGTTTATTAACAGTTTATGAAAGATTATGTTTCTACACTTTGAACTGTAGCCTTTCTTTTCCCTAACAAGTAGGCTAGTAATAACTTTGGTCAAAGATTATGTTTCTAAGCAATGGTAAATCCTTAGAACTAATATTAGCTTCGCATTGTCGTTTAATTAGCTTGTTAAAACTTAAATTTTCCCCTATTTTTCTCCAACATTTAAATAAGATTTATAATCATATTGTAAATGTTTTCATAATAAAAGATATTGCCATAGCAAAAGACACTTAGTGAATTAAATTTTTCAGGATACTTGGTTGTCATTTGATTTACTAAGATAACAAATGGCTTAGGGAAGTTAAGCCTATTATTTGTGGTCTACTGTCATAAAAAGTTTTAATCTTGCCTACATTTTAAGGCAAATTGCCACAAAAAAGTACACGATGCAGAATTTTCTGCAGCAGGCACCCAGGTTTTCCTAGTGACTAAGAAAGCAGGTAACTAGGACTGATGTCCTCACTGATCAGCTTCCTGGCTTGTGCCGCACTAAAGAAAGCATCCCTGTGAAATGTCCCCTGGCATGTCACTTTATCCTACTCAGAAACACTTGATTGGATGAAAGTTCTATTTGCAGCAGAGGACTTCTTGCCTCCTCTTGCCCGAGTTTAATCTCTTCTATTTCTAGAGTCAGTAATCCTTAGTTTAGAATTAGCTGGAAGAACCCACACGACTGGGTGGAACATGAAAGCTAGCATAGACTTTTGTAAATTTACCGTTTTTCTCAGGGCAGACAATTAATTAAATCTTTTGTGTTTTTTCTTTATATCGACTCCAAATCTTCCAGAATTATAAGGAATCTCTTGCTGTGTCATCCACTGGAAAATGACTTTTCCAGAGGACTTTTGGATATAAAAATGTTTTTAATGTGTTTTCCAGATGTCTGTGACCTTTTGAAATTGTGCCCACCCTGCTTGATTTTTTGCTCCCTAGATTGGTTGAGTTGAACAATAAATTAGTGAGCTAGAGTGAGTATAACTGGAAGAACTTTGTCATGCAGTAAATCATTATTGCTATAATAAAAACTACATACTGCCGGGCGTTGGTGGCGCACGCCTTTAATCCCAGCACTCGGGAGGCAGAGGCAGGCGGATCTCTGTGAGTTCGAGGCCAGCCTGGGCTACCAAGTGAGCTCCAGGAAAGGCGCAAAGCTACACAGAGAAACCCTGTCTCGAAAAAACCAAAAATAAATAAATAAATAAATAAAATAAAAATAAAAACTACATACAGAAGTCCAATTCCCACATATTACATGCTCTAGTTAGAAAGTGGTGTGTTAATAAAGAGTTATAAGGAGCATGATTTTAAAATGATTTCATTAGAACCTGTGTAAAAAAAACCTGAACATAATTTTGATGTTTCTTTGATCCAGGAGGTGTAATGAGTCTATAAACAAATGGGTTGAAAGTTTTAGACACAATCTTTTTTTTGTTTTGTTTCGTTTTTCAAGACAAGATTTCTCTGTGTAACAGTCTTGGCTGTCCTGGAACTCTCTTTGTAGACCAGGCTGGACTCAAACTCACTGAGAACCTCCTGCCTCTGCCTCCCAAGTACTGGGATTAAAGGCCTGCGCCACCACCACCTGGTAATATTTTAATGTTTTATGTAGTATTTTTCTGAATATTTTCTCCCAGTGCTTAGCAATTATTTTGAACTGTGTTAGCAGCTTCCTGGAACTCTACATACAGTAGTAACTTAGCTGCCAACAATTTGATATACTTACAGAAACAAAATTCTGATTGACTCTGATCTGTTTCTTTCAGAAAAGTCACCACCCATATAATGGATTTTATAGATCAGATTGCTTAGTGTGGATATCATGGTAACAATACAGGACATACACTTAATTTCTCACTTCTGCAAGTAGTCATGACTATTGAAGAAAGAATCTTTTTAAACTACAACTGAGTTCACTTGGGTACCTTTTATGGAAATCCTAATTTTGTTTTTAACTCCTGGTAATTTTTCGCTAAAGTTATGAACAAGCAGAGAGCTTGTCTGGTTAGGCAAACACACAGTGGTGAGGATGTCTAGAAGAGGACCGATTCTTCACAGCCGGACCCAGTGGCTGCTCTTGGGCCTTGCTTTGTTCTTCAGCTTAGTATTATTTATGTACCTCCTGGAATGTGCCCCCCAGACTGATGGAAATGCATCTCTTCCTGGTGTTGGTAGAGAAAATTATGGTAAAGAATATTACCAGGCCCTCCTGCAGGAGCAAGAAGAACATTACCAAACCAGGGCAACCAGTCTGAAACGCCAGATTGCCCAGCTAAAGCAAGAATTACAAGAAATGAGTGAGAAGATGAGATCATTGCAAGAGAAAAAGCATGTAGGGGCTAATGGCATAGGCTATCAAGGCAACAGAGAGCAGACACCTAGTGATCTCTTAGAGTTTCTTCATTCCCAGATCGACAGAGCTGAAGTTAGCATAGGAGCCAAACTACCCAGTGAGTACGGAGTCGTTCCCTTTGAAAGTTTCACTTTAATGAAAGTGTTTCAGTTGGAAATGGGTCTCACTCGCCATCCTGAAGAAAAGCCAGTTAGAAAAGACAAACGAGATGAATTGGTAGAAGTTATTGAAGCTGGCTTGGAGGTCATTAATAATCCTGATGAAGATGATGAACAGGAAGATGAGGAGGGCCCCCTTGGAGAGAAACTGATATTTAATGAAAATGACTTCATAGAAGGTAATATGAAAAATATGTTGGTAAGATCCATGCAAGTTGTCATCTGACCTCCACCCACATGCTGTGGCACGTGTGCATGTGCATACAGACACACACAAATATAAAAACAATTTTAATAGCTTGATAAAGTCTTACGTTAGTATGACAGAATGCTAGTAGCATATGCTAATGTATCAATTATTACCCCAGTACTAAAGCATTTACATTTTTATCCATTTTATTTCACTAAAAATTTGAAATAGCTTTTGGAAAAAGTTAAAATGAGATCATAATAAAAACAAGAATAAGAGTTGGGAAAACAGAGTAAATCTAAGCCTAAATACAAGACTATTAAGCTGAAGGACTCTTGTAGGCCATGTGATTTGCATTCCTCTCTTATCTGGTGTTGATGTTCCTCTTATGTTTTTAAAAACGTATGAACTAAGATTCAAAATTTGAAAACCATTTGATAAGGAATGAGAAAATCTAATACAGTAGGTTAATGGTATTTTTCCATTTTGAGAGAAGCAAATGGTCGCAGCATCAAAGGGAATACATAGTTTTACATTTGGAAACATAAGGAAGTAGCACATTTTCATAATACAAACTGTGAAAAGGGTATGGGCTTTCCTTTATTTTTATGTGTGGGGTGTTTTTGTCTGCATGTATAATGCACCTCGTGTGTGCGTGGCTTGCAGAGACCAGAAGAAGGTGTCGGATCCCTTGGGACTGGAGTTACAGACGGTTATGCTGCCGTATGGGTGCTGGGAGTCAGACTCGGGTCCTCTAGGAGAGCAGCCAGTGCACCTAACCTCTGCGCTGTCTCCAGACTCAGGATATGGTTTTTAAGATGGTGTATAGCTTAAAGGTCATGTACATTTTAGATATTTGTTAGCTGTTCTAAAAGAAATAATTGTACACCCCTCCCTACCTGTGTCCATATTAGTGCCCACTGCTAGATATTGAATTGCAAAGAACACCCTTTTGGATATAAGTGTTTTTAAAAGTTCTTTTTGCTTTGTTCTATAAATGTCCTACCACATAAGCATTTTGTTTGACTCCAGATTGTCATGGCTGTCGCTTGTGTGGCTTCTGAGGACTGTTGGGCAAGGCGCTGTGCTTTGCTGGGGCCTTTTAGCTACCTTCTTCCTATGGCTGCCTCCGTCCTCCCCCCGCTGTTAAGTCATGCCAATTTTTTACTAGTTGTTTCTCTCAAAATTCTCCCAATTTTCTGGAAAGCTTAGGGGTTTTTTTGGGGTTTTTTTTGTTTTGTTTTTATTTTTGTTTTTTTGTATTTCATGGCAGAACTGAAAGCTGCAGAGGAAATAGGATAGTTAAGTAGCATATGACATGTCCTTATACCTGCTCTGAACATGACAGTTGTATGTCCTGCAGCCTCTGCTTATAGTTCTCCTTAGTGCCTGTCACCTTGCTGGAATATAGTCTGTCTTTTACTTTTCCTCCACTGTGCCATGGCTGTCTTTCTCCTAAATTAATTCCTGGCAACCACTAAGCAACGTCTGTTCCTCTTCCCGGCCTTGGTGTAAATGCCATTCCTTCCAGGAAGTGGCCTCTAACCTCAAGCCTAAAATAGTGATGTTTTCTGTGTGCTCTTGTCAACTCTATAATGCATCCTCTGTCACAGAACTTGCTGCATTATGTGGTGTTGCCTGTATCCTGGTAGTGGTTCTTTTTAGACTGTAAGCCTTAGGAGGGTTGGGGTAAGGCTAACCTTTTTACTCCTGAGTGTTACACTTATAACTCATATTGCCTAGTTAGTCTCCTAAACACATCTCAAATCATTGTATTAAAATCTATACTAATATTTCTTTGTCTGGCTTATATGTATATGTTTGTGTATGTGTATATATGTATATCTATATGTATATGCATGTGTGTCTATACATATGTGTATATACATACATACACATATTACACATTATATTGTTACTGTTTATTTTTCTGTCTTCCTCACTAGACTGGCCCTCCCTCATAACTGAGACCACATGGTCTCTGTATCCTCTATGACTAACATGAAGGTATTTGATTAATTTTTGTTGAGTTGAACCAAGTAATAAAAGTTTTGACTCTTGGGCTCAGAATTCAATATTACAGAAGTACTTGTTTGGCACTGTGGCAGTAGGGTCTGGTATTAAGGGGGGAAAGTCGTATGTAAAAAGGAATAATTACCATTGGATGTTATTTTGTGGATTGAATAATGTACCAGAGCAAAAAACTTCTTTTGTGAAACTTTTCTTCCAAAGAGTAGTTGTTTCTGGCTGTACGTAGTAGGTATTTTCACAGATAGATGAAGTCCCCACAGTCTGGTTTAATGCTTTCGATCCTTGCCTGAGTGAAGTCTGTATTCCTGCTGTATTGAACTTTGACATGAACTTGTTTTTGTTCCAAACTCCTTCCTTTAGGCTATTATCGTACTGAGAGAGATAAAGGCACACAGTATGAACTCTTTTTTAAGAAAGCAGACCTTATGGAATACAGACATGTGACCCTCTTCCGCCCTTTTGGGCCACTCATGAAAGTGAAGAATGAGATGATTGACATTACGAGATCAATTATCAATATCATTGTGCCACTTGCTGAAAGGACTGAAGCATTTTCACAGTTTATGCAGAACTTCAGGTAACTCTGAACTTGCAGACGTGGCTAAGTTCTTTAAATACCATATTTTGTACAGATTTACTTAATCTTCACCCAATACGATTACTTAGAACTATAGAATAATTTTATAGGCTTTAATGGATATTTCTTAGATTTCTCTTTTTCTTAAAGCATATATAGTGCATTATATTTCTTGACAGTTTGAGCTATGAAATAAATTTGAAGGTGGCAACTACTTGGAAACTCAATTTGACTTTGTGTTGAATTTAAGATAAGCTGAACTTTTATTAAAAGATTTATTTTACATGTCTGAGTGTTTACCTTCATGTATATATGTACACCACATGTGTACAGTGCCCATGGAGGCCAGAAAAAGGCATCAGGTCCCCTGGAACTGGAGTTCAAGATGGTTATGAACCTCCATGTGGCCTGGGAACCGAATCAGGGTCCTATGCTAGAGCATCCAGGGATCTTAACCACTGAACCATCTCTCCAACCCCAATAAGTTAAACTTTTAAAAGCCAACTATATTGAAGCCTAATTTATGTACAATAAAAATCCATATAGTCTAAAGATAATGTAAAAGATATTTTAAGATTAAGTCATATTTTCATGACTTTTGAGGAATGTGTAAACTCACAAACCACCAAAACATTTCCCTCTCCCAGTAAAATCTCTTGAAAGCAATTTGAATTTTAAGATTGAAATCAACTTAAAAATGTAAACATTCAACTAAAAGTAAGAGAACATTCCATCTTAAGAAGCAGAGTACTTATTGTGTTCTTTTGAAATGCTAAATGTTAAAGTGTGTTAGAAGAAGCATTTAAGGAAAAGGCTGCTTTTTTTGTTTCAATTTAACAATTGTCATGTTTTAATATACCAGTTTTAGTTCTTTATGAGTCCAATCTTTCTTTTCATATATAAAAATTAGTTAACTCTATTCTGTGATAGGATATCCAAAAGTCACACTTCCATCTGAGTTTTGCCTGTTTGAAATAGCTCCCATGAGATATGATTTTCTACAGCTTTTTAAAATTGCCTTTCTTGGCATTGCTTTAAGAGGCTACATTATCCTCTTTACTGAGTAACCTCCATCATGGCAGCTATTCTTGATGATAGGTGTAATCAGCATTGTGCCAGCAGCACTGGCTAATCTTTTGAGTTGTTCCATTCGAGAACAGTCTCTTGATCTGAGACATTTATTTATTTGGTTCTGAACTGATAGGATGTACTTCCTCAGATAGTTTTTAATTTGCTACTGAAAGCAATCCCATTGCAAATGTTCCAAAATATTTTGAAATATGACAGTAAAGTAGTCATGGTCTTTATTGTACTCACTGACACACAGACCTTGTTCCTTCGCTGTAATACCTTCAACAATTGGACAGGATCCTCACTTTTATATTTGCTTAATGTTGCATGTGATTTCATTCTGTATTGATTGATAGTGTCTTACTCATTTTCCTGCCAAGTGTCATGTGATTACTTTCTGAATGAGTTGTGCCTTGTATGTTTTCTTGACAAACTTTATCTTTCAATTCTCTTAGAGATGTTTGTATTCATCAAGACAAGAGGATTCATCTCACAGTTGTGTATTTTGGGAAAGAAGGACTATCTAAAGTCAAGTCTATCCTGGAATCTGTCTCAAGGTTGGTGAGCCACAAACATGCCAAGTGTTAACGTGTGTAAGAAGGATGAGAATTCGGGTGCTTAGTGATTTTAAATAGCTACGTTTGAAAGTCTTGGCTGAGGGCGGAGCAGATGAGTCGGTCAGTAAAGCCCTGCTGTGCAGTGTGAGGACCCGAGCCCAGTCCTCAGAACCCATGTGAAGCTGAGCTTGGCAGCATGCATCTGTAATCCCATGGTTCCTATGCAAGGTGGGAGGCAGAGGCAGGAGAATATCCAGAAGTTCACAGACCAGCTGACGTGAGCAGTGACAACACAGAGTCCCTGTCTTAATATAGAAGGCAAAGTAACACCCAAGATTGTTCCCTGACATTCGCTTGCACACACACACAAATGTGCACACACATGTACATGCATATACATATCATACATATACACACAACATCACGTACACAAAGTTGTCCTTACATGTGTACATGGGTGGGTGGTAATGATAGTAAGTTCTTCATTTCACTTGTGACTGACTCTACAAGCCCATCTTCCCTAATTGCTTAGCAGGTAGCCAGGGATGACCAGGATGTCCTATGATCTGCCCACTTGCTGCATCTTGCAGGTTCTGTCCCCTTTTCTAAATCTAATCTCTACTTGGATACTGTCTGAACTTACCTCACCTTCTTCCCGTCTATACCCATGCTTCCATCCCCTCCTCAAAGTGGCACTTAGATCTCTGTCTTTACAACCCCCCACCTGATGCTGCCGTACACAGTAGACACTGCTTTCTTTCTTTCTTTTCCAGCCAAACTTCATGGAAAAGTAGTTCTGTAACTAAGCAGCTCGTGTAATACTGGCACATAGTAGATGCTCAAAGGTTTGAATGAATGGATTAGTAATTCCTTAATAATTTTTCACTCTTTAAAATGAAAAATTTATCTCCAAATCGTGGGCCCAAATGTAAGACTCAATTGCCAAATTCAGCCTTTTTCTTGATGGTTCTTTTACAGGTGATAGCCAATCCTTCCTTCTTTAAAATTGTTCTTGTGTGTGATTTTTAATTTTTTTTTTTTTTTTTTGGTTTTTCGAGACAGGGTTTCTCTGTGTAGCTTTGCGCCTTTTCTGGGACTCACTTGGTAGCCCAGGCTGGCCTCGAACTCACAGAGATCCACCTGGCTCTGCCTCCCGAGTGCTGGGATTAAAGGCGTGCGCCACCACCGCCCGGCTGTGATTTTTAATTTTTAATGTAAATATGCTGTATACTGTTAGGTTGGTTGTCTACTTTTACTACACCATAAACTGCATATCTTTCATGGCTTTTATGTTTCTGCTGGTTGTGAGCAGCCATTTTTCTTGAGTTATTCAGCTAGCATCTGTTGAGTCCCACAACCTATGTCCCTGTCCTGTAAGGATTCTCAGCCTTGATGGACAAAAATATGACTTGCCATCTTTCCCTCTTCACATCATGGTGGCCCTCTTTCAGCTCAGAATGAGACTATTTTCACAGGCCCTGGCCTAATATCTGCGGGCAGAGTCTTTACTTCTAGTGGTCTCCGGGGAGGTACTTTCTATCGGGCTCTTCTCTGCCCCTCCCTTGCTGCTGCCCCTGGTCCTAAGCCCAGCTCTCACTTCCTTCGTGCCCCACTTCCCTCTTTCCTGCCTTCGGCCACCTCCCAAGCACCAGTCACTGACCCTGGTGTATTACTGAAACCACCTCCCTGTGTGTCAGGATCTTCTGTAGAAAATGGAGAAACCTTGAGCCTGCTTAAGGAGAATATAGGCAACACTGAAGAATCTTGGATACTTCCCCGAAATGACAGGATTATTGCAAATAAATTTGGAGAAGAAAGTAATCAGAATAACTTTGGGACCTGAAGGACTGGAACCAGCCCTTAAATACCATGAAGATTTCCTTGTGGTCTTGTCTGTTTTCTGCATGTCGACTCCATCCTCCAGCTGCAGATTGGCTTCTTCCACTTGGGGAGGGATTTGGCTATTGGCAGTTCTCGGCTTACATCCTTGTCATCTGAGAGATTCAGGAGAGAAAATCCCAGGGAAGAACGGCTCACCCACCCTGGAACTACTCAGTCATTAAGGCTGAGTCGGGTGGAGGCTTTGCAGTTGGCCACCTATGAGCCTAGGCCCCCCCTAGGAAATGACAGTCGTTATTAGGGTAGGCAGAGTGAGGGATAGTCTGTGATCAGAGCATCCAGGCTGGCAGTGGGCAGTTTCTCAAAACAAAGGAGAGATTTTTACACCGTAAGATGAAGAGAAGAGTCTGGGTACCCAGACTCCTGGTCAGTGGTTCTCTAGCGTTAGTGCCAGCAGCACCTCGTGGACTATTAAAGCATAGACGCTAACTCCACCCCCTGCTCCTGAGTCAGCGCCTCTGAGGTGTAGCTCCAGAACTACCATCTGATTGGTGCCTTGCCAGGAGGCATCAGGTTTGAGGACTTCGCTGTAAGAACCACTGTCCTAGAAGAAAATCCTGCTGACTCCTCCTTCCTTTTGGCCTGGGATGGATGATGCCCCTCAGTCTAGCTTTCCTCTCATTCTTCCTCTTTTACAGGTCATTGGTGTGACCCTCTCCTCATTGTTTCTGTATGGATAATCTGACCCAGCTACTTTCTTTGCTTCTGAGGATTATTTGAAAGTATTTTACTTGCCACTTACTTTGGGATCCTATCAAGGTGTAATTCAAGTTTCCCATCTGACATTCAGCTACTACAGGCACAAGCAATCTCTTCCCAGAACCACTGTTCGTTCATTCATTCAGCAAATATTATTTAACTACTACTCTGTGAGGGGCACTGTGTCACAGTCATGAACACAAAAATCTATTTTGATGGAGTGGGAAGATAACCAAACATGTCCCATGATACTAAGGGAAACAGCTGAAAAGGAGGATGGAGATTAAAGAACCTCCTTCCTGTTTGGTATCAGGGAGGAGCTTCTGACCAAGGAGCATTTGTTCTGGGGACCTGAAAGAGGCTAGAAGAGCGTTCTGTGTGTATTATTCATATAGAATGCATTATTAGTTACCAGAAACTATGGCTATTTTTCCACGTATATATGTTTCTTTCACAGTACATTTCTAAGATCTCAAAAGGCAGTGCCCCTTTTAAATATCATACCATTAGCATTTTACTTCAAATGTGGACATTTGGTGAATATCTCTTCCTGATAATGAACAAACACATGAAGCTAAAGATTTCCTTACCCTGTGTGAATATATAACCAACATAATAAGTTATTTGAAATATAAAATATATTTTGTAAGTTCTGTTGACGGAAGGACATTGTAAAACTTTAAATGGAACTTATTGGCTCTTGTATGTGCTTTCCTCATAGTGAGTCTAACTTTCACAATTACACCTTGGTCTCACTGAATGAAGAATTTAATCGTGGACGAGGACTAAATGTGGGTGCCCAAGCTTGGGACAAGGGAGAGGTCTTGATGTTTTTCTGTGATGTTGATATATATTTCTCAGCCGAGTTCCTTAACAGCTGCCGGTTAAATGCTGAGCCAGGTGCGTAAAACACTGTTGAATGAGGCCACGCTGGGAGCTTAGGGGAATGTCAGCTCATTCCAGTGTTAGTCACATGATTTGAGGGAAAACAAGTTTCTATTAAACCTTAGGATGTTTTTAAAAGCTATATTAGGCATGATTTAACTGAGACAATAAATAGTACATTGAAATGTTGAGCCTCTGATGTTCAAATCCTTTGTCTCCTTGGAGTCAAATTCCAGCAGTTCTTTCCAAAGGGAAGTAAAGAAATGCAGAGGCTTGGTTGGGGTGATCTCAGTGGTGGAATGCTTGCCTAGTATGTGTAGAGCCCTAAAGTGGGTGTGGAGGCATGGAGAGGAAGGAAATACAAAGGAAGGTAAGTCTGGGAGCTGATAAAAAGGAAGCAGTTCAGGCCAGAAAGAGTCACACAGGTGATGTAGAGGGGAGAGTTAGAAGTTCTTAGTCTCAGGAAGATAATGTGTACACACACGCGCGTGCGCGCGCGCATGCACGCACGCACCTACGCGTACACATACTCATGCACACGCCTTACAGAAGCATGCAGAGGTCTGTGTACAAGTAGTGTTTGGTCTCTAGGTCATGCATTTTAAAGTGATTTACAGTACATTGCTTTATACATTGTAGATACAAAAGAAATTTGTAAATTTATAAGTATAAAAAATAAAGAGGCCGATGTGTAACAGGTTCCTTGACCATTACTAGGTAATTGATGCTAGAATATCTGTCTGAAGCCAGTCATGGCAAGGGTTCCTCTACTGAGGCGAAATGGCTTAGTTAGCTGGTAAAGTTCTTGAGTGCCATCAGTTTAAATGACAAGGTCTTCTCGTCTTTCTCAGATCTTAGTTTAAATCTGTCTGCAGTTCTAATTTATTATTCTTTATATATCTATGCACTGCATAGTATTCTAAGTATTTACTGTTTTTATTGACTCTGTTTGAAAAGGGAAGAGAAGAAATATCTGAATTCCTTGGTGCTTGTCAGAGGTTCCTATACATCTGTTAGTGCTGAGGAGGTGAGAACACAGAGTAATGACCTGGCTTACCTCCTGCGGACCTGAGAGAACGCCTCTGCATCCTCCACATAGTAGAAAGGAATAAGCATGCAACACCCTTTAATATGTTTTCTTCTGTTGGTTTGCAGCTACAGTTTCATAGTTTGACCTGTTATAAAATAGACAATGATACCCTGTAACTTTAGTATTGATAAAATTATCACTATAAAAGATAAAAATATAGTAATAAGAGTCTTTCATTTATAACCTCTTTATGTGAAATACGCATATATTTTATTTCTAGGTAAAAAGGTGTTTTATCCTGTGGTGTTCAGTCTTTACAATCCCGCCATTGTTTATGCCAACCAGGATGTGCCACCCCCTGTGGAGCAGCAGCTGGTGAGACCTTATGTCTTTGGTTATGAAAGGCTCGATGGTTTTTTTTCTAGTTTCCTTTATGTTTGTTGTACAAGTAGAAATAAAGTTTCAATTGAAAAATTAGCTGTTTCGCGTACAGTTCACAGCCTCTTTTGCCTCTTACCCCAGCAAAAGGCTTTTATTTCTCTTCCTTTAGAATGAAGTGATAGTGGCAGGACAAAACATTTAACCACAGAGAAACCCTCATGTTCTAGAAGGTAGCAACTTACCTTTTGTTACAGCCACATTTCTGCCAATTTATTTTTGTAAATTTAAACTAAAATTAATTTTTAAATTCCACTAACTGGAAATTAAAAACTGCTTTGCTGAACAACTTTGAGGGAATAATACACTATAGGAGATTATGTAGGAAGTCTTGAAAGGCAAATGCCATGCATCAAGGCCTTACTTATTGCCTAAACTATACTTAAATAAGCTTCTTTATTAATGTTAAATAAGCCTACTGTTTGAAATGATGTGGTTTACAGAGACATTATAAAGCTAGGAGATAGTGTTCCTGTACTTTCTTCACCTGTTTTCCAGGGTTAGCACCTTGTGCACCATGGTACAGAGCAAGCGTGAGCACACACACACACACAATTCCCATTACCTATGGATAGGCCAGTATTGTTTAGGAGTACATATACAAATAGGACCAAAGTGGTAAGTGGATCACTCACATCCACCTAATCACATATCCCAAATCTTTTAGAAATGAATGACTAGGGAGGGACAGGCATCTTCTTCAGTAGTATAGCCACTGATAGGGTGCCTATGCTCCTATACATAACCTCTCGTCTACAGTCCTATAAGCAACCTTAGTGAAACTTACTGGATTACAGAAGGGAAAAAAAGGATGAGCAGATGGTGGGGAGAGGGTAATTATTGCTGGTTGTTTTGCTCTTTGGGGGGCCCACCATCCAGCTCCCAAATAAATCACACACAAAGGCTTATTCTTAATTATAAATGCCCAGCCTTCCTTGGCTTGTTTCTTGCCAGATTTTCTTAACTTAAATTATCCCTTCTATCTTTTGCTCTGAGCTTTCCTCTTTCTCTATTCCTGTATACCATTTCTTTCCTTCTTACTCTGTGGCTGGCTGTGTAGCTGGGTAGCTGGGTGACTGGCCCCTCAAGTCCTCCTCTCCTTGTTCTCTTACTCTTTTTCCTTCTCCTCCCAGATTCCTTCTCATATTTTTTCTCTTTGCCTGCGAGCCCCACCTATCCTTTCTCCTGCCTGGCTATTGGCTGTTCATCTCTTTATTAGACCATCAGGTGTTTTATACAGGCAAAATAACACAGCTTCACAGTTAAACAAATGCAACATAAAAGAATGCACATATCTTTGCATCATTAAAACAAACGTTCCACAGTATAAACAAATGTAACACATCTTCAAAAAATATTCTGCTACAGATAATAGGGGTGAATATGATCAAAACAAATTATATACATGTGAGAAAAATGTCATACTGAAGCCTGTTACTGTGTATAATTAATATATTGTGAATAAGAATATTTAAATTAATAATTAAAATGGACATATGAGTATTGCAAAATGAGATAAAGTTAGCAGACATGTTTTAAGACGTTTACATAAGATGACATAAGGTTGCTCTTGGTGGATGGGTGAGCTCATTAGCAGGTAAAAGCACTTGCTGTGCAAGCCTTGCAACCCAGGTTCCAGCCCTGGAACCCATAACAGAAGGAGATGATGACGGATAGCATCATCAGCAATCTCATGTATCCCGGATGTGTGTGATACAAGAAACAGGGCACCTGCCCTACACTCTCAATATAACCACTAGAAAAGGTTTCTGACAAACTGATCCTGGGGGGCATCCTGCAAAATACCTGACCATAACTTAAACTTCAGTGTTATTAAAAACTCTGAACTTTAGTCTCTTCATTTGAGACAGAAACTTGATCTACTTGACATTTAAAATGATACTACAAATGAACAGTAACCACATATAATAGAAAAATGAGTTGATAATAATTCACAAATATAATTAGTCAACTTTACTAGGAATAAAAGAGCTTTGTGAAATTACTTCTTTTAAAAATCACAGCCATGCAAGTGAGGCTAGTGGGAATGTAGGCCAGCTCTCTGGATTCAGGTTGGAACAGTTCATCTCTGCTATCAGTAATATCTACTCCTGGGATCTCTGCTGAGCTGATAATCAGAGCCTAGAATAGCAGTATGCATAAATTGACAACATTAAACACAAGCAAAACTTTAATAAGAAATTTAATAGTACTTACTATAGTGAGTGTTATATACCAAGAGGAGGGCATGAAATGTAAATAAAGTAAATACCAAAGTGTAAGTATGGAGGAAATGGAACACTAAAAACTGAGATGTGTAGCCAGGCGGGCGGCCTTTAATCCCAGCACTCAGGAGGCAGAGGCAGGTGGATCTCTGTAAGTTTAAGGTTAGCCTAGTCTAAAAAGTAAGGACAGTCAGGGAAGTTACACAGAGAAACCCTGTCTCAAAAAACAAACAAACAAAAACCCACAAGACACTGACATGGGTAGATTTCCAGATGACTTTTTTTTTTTTTTTTTTTTTTTTTTTTTTTTTTTGAGACAGGGTTTCTCTGTGTAGCTTTGTGCCTTTCCTAGATCTCACTTGGTAGCCCAGGCTGGCCTCGAACTCACAGAGATCCGCCTGGCTCTGCCTCCCGAGTGCTGGGATTAAAGGCGTGCGCCACCACCGCCCGGCTCCAGATGACTTTTTATTATTGTTGATCTGAATTTTTTTCCTTCCTTCCTTCCTTCCTTCCTTCCTTCCTTCCTTCCTTCCTTCCTTCCTTCCTTCCTTCCTTCCTTCCTTCCTTCCTTCCTTCCTTCCTCCCTTCCTCCCTTTCTTCCCTTTTGAGACAAGGTCTTACTATATAGCCTAAGGTTGGCCTTGAACTTACTGTCTAACGCAGGCTGGACTCAGACTTAAGCCTCAGTCTTTCAAGTACTGGCCATCATAAAAATGTGACACCATGCCCAAACAGGAGATGTTGTAATAACAGCTAATGTTGCTGTACCCTTTCCTGTGTGTATGGAACTGCTCCGTTTGGCCTGTGTGTTAGCCCCTCTAACCCCCCTGACAACCTTTGTGATGGATGCTTTCATGACGCCCTGTGACAGATGAGAGAGCACAGCTGTGCTGCTGTTGTGTCTGGTAAGCTGACCAGACTGGGGCCCAGGTAGTGTGCTGCATGCTTACTCTGAGGCACCACACAGCCTGCCTCTGTTATAGTAAGTCATCTAATCGTATGGGACTGTTCCTTGCCAAGCACTGTATTTCACTGAGAACCCTACCATGCTCACAAGGATCTTTATTCTGGAAGAAGACAAAAATAAAGTCAGATAATAAACATGATTAAAACAAACCAAGTTGTAAAAACCAATGAGGTGATTTCTGTGCTGTGTTCAGTCAAAAGGGCATTTCAGGGATGAGGCTATTGACAGCCATGGAATGGCTGGAAGGAAGCAGCTAAGCTCCAGTGGTTGGAGCACAGCTGGCCTGGTGCAGGCACAGTGCTGGGCCAGGTCCCATAGAACTGGTGGAACCCCTAGAAGGAGTCCGCACTGTATGGTGCAGGTGCTAGCATTTAGAGAGAAGGACTGTAACTCTGGCAAGAGGCAGTCAGTAGGACTTGCAGTAGATGGAAGTAGGGGTGTGGTTATAGCTGTGCAAAAGATGTTAACTGCACAGATATTTAGATATTATCTGGAAACAACTGATAGCTGCTTGTTGGACCAGATGTAGAAACTGAGGAAAAGAAAGGAATAAAAATAAGAAAGATCAGGACTTAGCTGTAGCCATGGTAGATGTGTGTTACTATATACATTCAAGGAGGGTTCCGTGTTGCTAGCTACCTTTGTGAACCTGGCATTCCTGGAGGATAGGATGGTGGGGGCTAGATATTTAGGTTATGGTTAGCCTGCCTGCTTCATGTAGCAATATAGCAGTGCAGTAAGTATTAACAACTGGGATTAAAAATCCAAATAAGGAGCCGGGCGGTGGTGGCGCACGCCTTTAATCCCAGCACTCGGGAGGCAGAGCCAGGCGGATCTCTGTGAGTTCGAGGCCAGCCTGGGCTACCAAGTGAGTTCCAGGAAAGGCGCAAAGCTACACAGAGAAACCCTGTCTCAAAAAACCAAAAAAAAAAAAAAAAAAAAAAAAAAATCCAAATAAGTTTCAAAATGAAACAGAGCTAATTAATCCTTTTCTCTAGACTGATAACATCTGAAGAGTTTTCATAGAAACTAAATTTAAAGAACATGTTCCCTTCACAGTCATAGTATGTATAGAATCAGAGTTAGGATGGGGTAGAGATGTTAAAATAGGTAGTTTGCTTTCTTTAATATTCTACATTGTTGTATTTTGACTAAAGAGATATTAGACTTTAAGCCAGGCATGGTGATGCATTCCTCTAGTTTCAGTACTTGACAGGCTGAGACTAGAGGCTCTCAAGTTCCAGGCCAGCCTGGGCTACATAAGAAATGTTCATACTAGCCTCAGCTATTCTAGTCAAACTCTTGGTTCAGTCTTGAGCACCATTTCAAAAGAAAAAGAATATTGAAAATATTCTGTCAGTAAAACTATACTTATAAATTCATTTATTTATTCATTAAGCATATAAATTGAATGTTAACCATATGCATGGCATTGATCTGTGTGCTAATTATACTGTAGGAATGATCAGAATTTGTGAAAGTCCTGCTGTAAGAGAACTTTATATTTTAGAGGGGGAAAACATGCCCGCTTCAAGGAAGTGGAACTAAAAAGTTAGTCTGCATCTGTCAGTTTCCAGCTAAGCAGAGCCCTCAGGGCTGCCTGGCTCATTCTGTTTCCTGATCTTCTCTCCTGTTTCGTACAGCAGCATTTTCAGACCGTCTACACCCTTGTTACATCTGTCAGTCTCTGCAAAGCTCTCTGTGTTCACAAGTGGCTCCTGCTTCAATGGCTTGAGCCCAACTCCACATTGTGCTTCTCTGGGTCAGCCCTTCCCCTGGGTTCCATCTGAGAGGATGGCACATCATTGACCCCTCATTCAAGACGCAGCCTGTGACATCTGGCATTAGTCCTCACTGCCACCCATTCAGTCACTTGGACTTAGGTCCATTCCCTGAGTCTTTTCCACTTCCATCCACTTCACTTCTCTCTGCTCTGTGTACACCGCTGCTGTGGGATGGTCTGTATGTCAGATCTGTTGCTCTGATTGGTTAATAAATAAAATGCTGATTGGCCAGTGGCCAGGCAGGAGGAAGTATAGGCGAGACAAGGAGGAGAAGAATTCTGGGAAGTGGAAGGCTGAGGCAGAGTCACTGCCAGCTGCCGCCATGACAAGCACTATGTGAAGACTCTGGTAAGCCACAAGCCACGTGGCAAGGTATAGATTTATAGAAATGGATTAATTTAAGCTATAAGAACAGTTAGCAAGAAGCCTGCCACGGCCATACAGTTTGTAAGCAATATAAGTCTATATTTACTTGGTTGGGTCTGAGCGGCTGTGGGACTGGTGGGTGACAAAGATTTGTCCTGACTGTGGGCAAGGCAGGAAAACTCTAGCTACACACCGCCAGCTTTACATCCTTACCTATAATTATTGCTTCATAAGTGCCTCTGATCTTGGCTTTTCCAACCTACTCTCTTTAATCTAGCAAGTGATTTTCAAAAACATCCGTATTATTCCTACAACTCTTCAGAGAAGTTCTACTGCTTTTAGGATAAAGGCAAAACCATATGACCAAACACACTGGACTAGTAACATGGCCCTGCTTATCCTAGGCCAGAGGTCAGAGGCCAGCAGCTGTGGTTTGTGGTTAAATTTTATCCTTCTTTAATTAATGTGAACTGATTTTTTTTTTAAGACAAGGTATCACTATGCAGTTCAAGCCAGGCCCTGGAACTCACTCTGTAGCCCAGGCTGGCCTTAAACTCACAGAGATCCCCCTGCCTCTGCCTCCCAAGTGCTGGGATCAGAGGTGTGCCCCACCACGCCTGCTGTCTTCCTTACTTTATATAGCCCACAGATTGGGGTTTATATGTAAAATGTTAATGGTTTTTAAATTAATATTTTATCACACATGACAATTATATGAAGTTAAAATCCTAGTGTCCATAATAAAGTTTACTGGAGCACAGCCTCCTCATTTGATTATTTATGTCAATGACTGTTTTCACAATACAAGAACTGTGACAGACTATATGTTCCTTAGACCTGAAAATACTTACTCCACAGCTTTCTACAAGATAAGTTTGTAGACTGTTGGCTACAATACCTCTCCTTGTCTTACTCCCTAATCCCTGCTGATCTTACCTGCAGGCCTTGGTGAACTATCGTTTGGTCTGAACTCCTCCCCCAGGACATCTTTACCTTGGTTCCCTTGTCAGTCAGATTCCAACTCCAGCTTGGTTTCTGCAGGAAGCTGTCTCAGTGCTCAGTTTGCATGAGGTACCTTGCTTTAGCCCTCCTTACCTTCATGTCCTGACCCAGGCCAGACTCAGTGGGCCCGAGTGGCCCTGGGTACTTTGCTGTGTACTCTCCTTCTTTGTCTGCTGTTCTCTACAGTGCTATCTTACAGAATCCCAACCTTTTTAAGGATGACTGTCACCCAGGCCCAGGGAGGTAGACCGCAGTCCTCTCCACACACATTCTACCTTAGATGTCTGAGTCCAGGCCTCGGCTCCTGGGCTGCCTTGGAGCCTTGCACCCTACTTCTTATCACTCTTTGTCCTTGGGATCATGCTGATCCCTGCCCCTCCCAGAAGCCTTCACCTTCAGCTTACTTTGTTTCTATTTCACTTATCTTTTATAAGCATCCAGATCTTCATTCTCCTCTCAAGAGCTCTGTCTGCCTGCTGCCCCAGCCTCTGCCATTCCCAGTGGAAGAGCTGCCCCATAGGACTGAAGACAGACAACTTCCTGGGCCCAGCCTGCCCTTCCGTGGTGACTAGAGCTCATCCATCCCCCTTGACAAGGACTCCTTCAGCCGTCCTCCCTCGCTCTCATCCTAGCATTTTACCTCTTCTGGATCGCCTTAGGGTCTCACTTACTGTATTCTTACCACGGTTGCTCCTTCCTTTGTTGAACAGTCTTTAGACAAAGCTCTAAGGATGCTCCCTCCTGGCTTTCACTGTCTTCCAGATATTTGCATGGCTTCTCCTCTCCTTTCATTCAGGTCCCGGCTCAAAGTTTTACCTGCTCAGAGTGTTCTGTAAGAAACTCTGACACAGACTAGGCTGTTCCTCTGTTCTGCCTTCCCCTGGTCTTGGCATGTGGCGTGGCCTTTTTGAAATGAATATATCTTGGTTTGCTACTTTCCTACAAATCCCTAATTTTGTGTTTCTCTACTAGGACTTCAACAGCAACAATTTTAATATTGGCTTTCCTCATGGCAAAAAAGGATTTGGTAGTTTCAAACTTCTTTTGTACCCTTTACCAATTGTTGGCAAACTCTGTAAAGAGCTGATGGGAGATATTTTAGGCTTTCTAGGCCAAATGGTCCAGTCGTAACTGTGCGGCTCTCTCTCCCTGTATTGGGAAAACTTTGTCATGATAAAGTTATTTATAAAGCAGGTGGCAGGCAAGAGTTAGCCCTGGGCTGTAGTTTGTTGACCCCTTGCTTATGCTGCATAAAAAGAACAAACTTTCTCCTAAGAGTAAAGGATCTAATGTGCCCAACACCCCTCCCTTTTTAGCTTGTTGGTTTGAATTCTGTCTCAGTACCTGTTAGCAATCAACTTGAACGAAGTGGGGTGAAACTTTCTCACAGGTACAAAGCCTGGTTCAGAAGCTACAGGTGACAGGAGTTTCCTAAAACCAAATAATTACCAGAACAAAACTGTTCCAAAGGAGCTGGGGAATGGGTGCTGATAAACACCCAGATAAGGTGTGTGTACAGGTGATCGTGGCACATTGTGGTACACATCCATGTAGCTCTTGTCCTCTCAGGAGTCCCCTGACGTCAGGACTGTGCTGTCTTGTTATTAGTAACTCAGCCTGGACTCTGCACGGGGCTGAGTTCAGTTCACTTCCAAGCGACAGGAAGCCTGTGCTCCTGCAGATTGGAGTCTTTGTTTGTTTGTTTGTAAGGTTTTAACAGAATAAGTTCATATGATCCCTTGTCAGTCACAGAAATGACAGCACAAACAGCTTTTGTAAAATGGTTTAATTATTGATTAAAACTTCTAGTTATTAAAGATTAAATTGAATTTTTTTCTTCTTTAACATAAGGTTCATAAAAAGGATTCTGGTTTTTGGAGAGATTTTGGCTTCGGGATGACTTGTCAATATCAGTCAGATTTCCTGACCATTGGTACGTATACATTACACCTAAGGATAGAACTTGATGTCTTTAGTCTAGGCCTTACGACATTTTTCCAGAAGGTATCAGATTTGAGTACTTTTGGTTAAATTGTAAGGGTTATATCTGAAATATGAAAGGTAAAGTGAAGTTTATAATTAATGTTTTAGATTAGTACAAGTTGGGTTATAAAGGTAAAAACTAAATTTACTAGTTTCTTTACAAACAAAAACACTCCACGTTAAGGAAACACGGACTGCATGTTACTGTGCTGCAGTTGTTTGGAGTACTCTTCTAGAGCTCGATACAACTTTACTATTGTGTCAGTAGGTATCACAGCTCAAGAAATCGTGGAGTATCTAGTTAAAGGGCTTCTTCTTTTTCATTTAGAGATGACGCCCTTTTTAGTTTTCTGTTTAAGTACTGTGCAGAATCCCAGAGTGAAGACAGAGGGGGAAGAGGCCATCTCTGAAGTGGGAGCTGGAGACGTTGTCTACCCCTGGCCCAAAGAAGTGGTGAAAGGTCTGACTTAGTTTCCCTCTTCCCCTCAGTTTTAGTCACAGTCACAAAAAAGTAAAGTGTCAGAGAGTGTTTGGTAAGTGAATCCTATGACTCCAGGTTATTTAGTGTCTCCATTTCCATAATGCAGTGGAAGCCATAGGATATTTCTTGTGATATTCTTAATCCATAATAAATTCACTTTTATAGTTAGCCATTTATTTAAGTCCTTCCACTCTGTCTCTTTATCATTATAATACTTGAATAATGGAAAAACAAGAAGTAATGATAAAGCAAATGGCATTTCCCTAATTTTTTTAATATAGTAAAATAGTAAGCACTCACTATCTTTCAAAAACAGATTTTGTACGCTGTAACAATATTGTAATGTTTTGAGTACTACATTGACTTACAGATCACTTGTGAAATTTACCAGCTTGAAATGTACAGTTACCTAAGTTGTATAGTTATCACCAATCAATTTAGACTGTTACCACCCTTAAAAGAAACCATGTACCCAGTAGTAATTATTCTCCATTGCCCACCAATTCCCTCACTCCCAGACCCATTAATCTACTTCCTATTGGTTTGCCCCTTCTGAGCACTTAACATAATTGCAGTTGCACATCCCATGGTCTTTTATTACTGATTTCTTTCACTCATCATGATGTTTTCAAAGTTTAGCTGTGTGCCATGTATTGGTTACTTTATTCCTTTTTTTAGCCAAATAATGTTCCACTATATGGTTATACCACATTTTTCTGTCTGTAGATAGATACTTGGATTCTGTTTTTAGGCTATTATGAGTATTTCTGTTATGAACATTTGAATATTAGTGTATACACTTTTGTGGAGATATGTTGTTCATTCTCCTTCCTATAGTAGGGTTATATGGTGTGATGGTTCATCTTGAATATCAACTTGAAGGGATTTAGAACCACCAAGGAAACAAAACTCTGGTCATGTCTGTGAGGGATTTCTGAATTAATTCAGATGGGAAGGCCCATGTTAAATGTGGGCCATCCCATTCCATGTGCTAGGGTCCTAAACGAAATATATAAAAAAAAAAAAAAAAAAAAAAAAAAAAAAAGCAATCTAACTGCACGATTCATAACTCTCTGATCCTGGCTGGGAAGAAAATGTGACCAACTTCTCACACTCCTGCAGCCATGCCTGCTGTGATGGACCCTTGAACTGTGAGCTGAAATAATTTTTCCTTAAATTGTTTCATGTCAGGTATTAGTCACAGCAGGGAGAAAAGTAATCCATCAGGTAACTGTGGTTAACCTTTTCAGGAATTACCATGGTGCTTTCCAAAAGGCCTCTGTCTGTTTACATTCTCCCAGCAGAATATGATAGTTCCAATGTCTCTGCAGCCTCATAGTTTGTATTGTTATCTTCTTTCTAAGATTGGTTTATATATTTTATGTATATGAGTGCTGTGTTTGCATGTACACCTGTGCTCCAGAAGAGGGCATCCCATTGCAGGTGGTTGTGAGCCACCATGTGGGTACTGGGAACTGAACTCAGGACCTCTGGAAGAGCAACTAGTGCTCCTAACCACTGAGGCATCTCTTCAGCCCTGTTAGCTTTTTTTTTTTTTTTTTTTTTAAATTTCAGCTGTTATGGAGTGTGTGTGAAGTAATATCTTATTGGGGGTTTTGTTATGAGTTGTTGTTTAGGTCTCAGGGTTTTAGTAAACTTGTGACCTGCACTGAGAACTTGGTGCATCCTTCTTCCCTCTGTTCTGTCTGAACAAAATTGTGTTTTTAAGACTGTTTTCTAACTGTTCAAAAAACTTCAAGTACTTTTTTGTTTTCCTTGCTTCTTTAAAAAGTCAGTTGTTGGGGCTGAAGAGATGGCTCAGTGGTTAAGAGCATTGGCTGCTCTTCCAGAGGTCCTGAGTACGAGTCCCAGCACCAACAACCACCTGGTGGGATCTGATGTCCTCTTGTGGCATGCAGACAGATTGCTCATTAGTTAATTAACTTTTTAAAAGTCAGTTGTTTAGCTTGAACCCAGTTTTAAAAGTATCTCCATCTCGCCGGGCGGTGGTGGCGCACGCCTTTAATCCCAGCACTCGGGAGGCAGAGCCAGGGGGATCTCTGTGAGTTCGAGGCCAGCCTGGGCTACCAAGTGAGTTCCAGGAAAGGCGCAAAGCTACACAGAGAAACCCTGTCTCAGAAAACCAAAAAAAAAAAAAAAAAGTATCTCCATCTCATTGCCACCCACTACAGTTAGCCTCTGCTTTTACTACTCATCAGAATTTTACTAATAAGATTATAACAGTTATGCTGCCAGGACCACTGTCACGCTCTCTTTCTTTTTTAAATTTATTCAGTATGGAGACTGGACCCAGCTGCACCCCATGCACAGCCTTTAGTAGCTCAGACTGTCCTCAAACTTAAGATGTCCCTGCCTCTACCTCCTGAGTGTTGGTATTACAGGTGTGTACCACCATGCTCAGTGTTCTTCAATTATTTTTCTGTTTCTTTTTTCTTTCTTATTTTTAAGTCCCTAATTGAGTAACACACCACTGGCAACTTATTCCTTGAATACTTTCTTCAGTTGGCTACTATCATGGTGCCTTTTCCAGAGTTTTCTCCCTTGCCTGAATTGACTTCTCAGCCTCTTGCTGATTTGCCTTTTTCTGCCTATGTTTAACCTCTAAAACTTGGCATTTCTTAGTATTTAAACCTAGGCCTTATCTTTATTCTGAACTCCTTCAGCAACCCAGTTCATTCCTATGGCTTCAAACCATCTGTTGCTAAAATCCCTTCCCTAAAGAAGATGTAAGTAATGTTTACTCTTCCTCTAAAGACCCCAAGGAGACAGCAAGGTACAGTCTAGCACTTTTCTCCATTGAATCCATTAGACTTACTTACAGACCAGTAAGTTACAGGCTGGAGCGTAGGGGATTTTAAAGCAGCCACACTGGAAAGCCTGCACTCAGCATAGATAAAGATTCTCCCATGGCCAGATGGATTGCACCCCCTCCCTAGGCCTTCCTACACTGTTTACTGTCCTCCCAGAGGCCACTTTCAATTAGGGCAGATTGTATATCCCTGGTTGGGAGACAGGGCTGGATACTGCAGTCAGGGTCCCACGACCCTCCCTGCTCCTGTGAGAAAGGTCAGTAGTCAAAAAGTCAGTCTCTGGTGATCTTTTGCAAACAGGCTGAGTGAACTCATGAAGATGGTGGCAGTGTAGTCCAGAGAACAGGCCTGTGTGACACCATCTGTGCACCCAGTCTGAAACTTCTGTCTCCAGCTTGGTCCATTTCTTGTGTTTTCCCTATGGAAAGTTTTCTATAACCTAGAAAATCCTGTTTCTTGAGGGACAGAGAAAAGTATTAATGGTGGGGGTGTGACTGTATTTCCTTCTCCTTTGACGTCTGTAGAACTTAGTGTTCTTAAATACTTACTGTGATGGTGATGTTCTCAGCAGCTGATGTTGAACCTGTGTAGTCTAACTGTCAGCTGTTAATGGGATTTCCAAACCAGGAAGTTATCCTACTATCCTGTCGTCCCTGTGCTGGCCCAGGCCATCTCCCTGAAGCAGAACATTCACTGTTAGGATGCTTGTTTATGCTCTGGCTGTCAGACACTTGAAGTGTCCGTTTTGTTCCTGCAGGTGGATTCGACATGGAAGTAAAAGGCTGGGGTGGAGAGGATGTTCATCTTTACCGGAAATACTTACATGGTGATCTCATTGTGATTCGGACTCCAGTTCCTGGTCTTTTCCACCTCTGGCATGAGAAACACTGTGCAGATGAGCTGACGCCTGAGCAGTACCGGATGTGCATCCAATCCAAAGCCATGAATGAGGCTTCTCATTCCCACCTGGGAATGATGGTCTTCAGGGAGGAAATAGAGATGCATCTTCGCAAACAGGCATACAGAACAAACAGTGATGCTGCTGGTTGACGGCCATCAACACAGTCAAGTCTGAACCACAAACCAGCACTGCTTATTCAGCCTTAATTCCAACCCGAGATTCTGTGCCTCTTCCAGAGAAAAACTGGTTTTCATGTTCTTTCTGAATGTGTTTTGTAGTTCAGATTGATGTAAGAAGCAAACACAGGCGTTTTGATGCAAAGCCTATTTTGTGAGAGTACTATAATATGAAACAGTTGACAAAATGAAATTTGATATTTGTTCCCAAAATAGTTTGAAATCGATTCTGCCTGGTCCCTGTGTTCTGATTGGTCCAGGTGTGCTAGGCTGACATTGGGTTGGTCAGCACATTCCTACAGGGAACAGAAAATTGGTTGTCATTGTCTATAGGCAGATATCACCTGCTAACCTCTAAGTCAATCATTCAACTTCAGTTTTAAATGAGAGCTTTTGCTGATCACATGCAGAATATTTTTTCACAGAATAATTAAATGGCATATCTGAAATCTCCAGCCCATCATAAAGGCAGAAAGCAAAGTCCCTTAACTTCTTGTTGCTTTACCTCTAAATATCTGTTTTTAAGCCAATGGATACAGCAGACATAGTTTAGAATCTATGGTTTGTTTATAAATATATCCTTATGTTACCATCATGTTCAAAATGCATAGTCAAAGCTGCAGTAGATTGTTTTGAACAAACAAGTAAATGCAGAGCTTTTAAACAAAGCATTTTATTATATTGGAATGCAGGAAAATAACTATGTTTGGGAACATCTTTTTCTATAAGCCAGATGCATCAGAACCTTCCTGAAGAGGCATAGAAGGTATGAACATTATAGCATGGTTTTGTATGGCTTTTGTTTTGCACTGTCTTATTTAGCATGGGTACATATATATTTATTTTCTAATATGTTAATATTTGCCACAACTGTGTTTGCATTTGTATTATACTTTCAGTTGAAGGAGTTTCATTAAAAAAAAAAGCTATTTAATGCATTATATAATAAAGTCACTCTGGTTTGAGAAAAGGGAAAGAAGGAAAGTAATCTGATAGAAATATGAATTATGGAGTACTTTAAAAAATTATGTACAGATTGAATGTTATTTTAATTGAAGTGTAAATTATATTGAGACAAGATGAATAAGAAATTATATTCTAATAGGACTGTACTATAATATTTATCACACATGGATATTTTATCATTGGGCCATTTACTAGATAAAGTAAAAGGCATGCATAATTTTTTTAACCCTTGACTTTTAAAAGGGACCTACTATTTGTATATAACCCATGAAAACCCAGGAAAAGTCATTTTTGTTCAGTAAGTCATACACTCTCAAATGTTACAAATGCCAAATTTCTAGGTGCTAAAGTGAATCCAGTTTCATAATAACTAATTGTTGAGGGGTCTAGCTGGGGTAGTGTTTAGGTGTTTTTTTTAAGATGCATAAGTGCTTTCTGCAGAGTAAGAAAAGCCAGCATCTCCTTTATACACTTTTATTGTGAAGACCGTGAACATGGTATTTAAAATTAGGGAACTTGATTATTTGCAAAGGTGGATTTTGACTTGGTTTTGAGATAATCAGATGATTTTTACTTTAACTCCTATTTTTTTAAAACTAGCATTTATTTAAAGATAGAAGCTGAACAATGAAAGAATTACTATATTTTTTACATTAAGTGGTACCAATAAAGTATTTTGTTACCAAAAGTTAAATGAAAATGTGGTAAAGTAATTTCTTTCTCATTTAAAATGTCCTAAGTTCAATAAGGTACACGGTGTGCGGTTGTGACATTGAAGGATAATAGAGCAGACACAGTGCACAGCGCTGCCTCAAGCACCGGGACTAGCCCTCTGTGCCTTTCTAGTACATCCGTCCTCACTCTTCCTGTCAGTCACAACCTGATTTCTGTGATAATTTGTCACTTGTTTTTCTTCATAGGTTTCCCAACTCTGTATATCTCTGTTTAATTTTGTCTGGTTTTGAATTCATGTTATTATTTCAGTATATGTTTTCTAACTTTTATAAGGTATTATGTTCCTAAAGTTCATCCATGTTAATATCCAAATTGATTCATTTTTATTATTGAGTAATATTTCATGAATATACGATGATATTGAATTTATTGATAATATTTGTGGTGCTTCCAAGGTTTTTTTTTTGTTAATATTATTGGTAGCTTTTGGTTGTTTATACTTTTTACTGTTTTCTTTTGCTGTGACCGAACATGTCTCTTTTAAGTGTGCCAGAATTTCTGTAGGAGTAAAATTCCTGTATCATTAGTTGTATATATATTGAACTACTTTCTAAAGTAGACCACCTTGCAGCACTGGGTGGAGTTTACTTTATGTCCTTGGTCGTACTTAATTGTATCAGACCTGAAAACAATACTCCTGAAATTCATCTGTAAAATAGAAAAGGAAGAATCTTTTTGGAATTCTTTGTACAAAGCCATATTACCTTGATACCCAGGCCAAACAAAGACCCTTAAAAAAAAAAAAAAGAATGAAATGAAGGAAGAAAGAGAAAGAAAAGAAAGAAAGAGAGAGAGAGAGAGAGGGAGGGAGGGAGGGAGAGAGAGAGAAGAGAAAGAAAAGAAAGAAAGAAAGAAAGAAAGAAAGAAAGAAAGAAAGAAAGAAAGAAAGAAAGAAAGAAAGAAAGAAAGAAAGAAAGGAAGGAAGGAAGGAAAGATTAAAGAATTATAGGACAATCTCTCCTAGGTCAGCAGTTCTCAACCTGTGGGCCATGACACTTTTGGGGTCCAATGGCCCTTTAATGGGGGTTGCCTAAGACCATCCTGCATATCAAATATTTATATTATTCATAACAGTGGCAAAATTACGGCTATGAAGTGTCAGTGAAATAAATTATGGTTGGGGGGGTCACTACAACATGAGAGACTGTATTAAAGGTCAAAGCATTAAGAAGGTTGAGAACCATTGTCCTAGATGAACATGGGTATAAATTTTCTCAATAAAAGACTTGCAAACTAATTTAAAAAGATCATCCAAAATGGCTAAGTCAACCTTATCCTAGAGGTGCAGAGGCGGTTCATCATACATAAATCAATAAATGTAATCCACCACATAAATATACTCAAAAGACAGAAACCAAGTGATTGTCTCATTAAATGCAGAAAAGGCCTTGACAGAATTCAATATCCTTTCATGGCAAAAGTCCTGGAGAATCTAAAGACACAGGAAATATATCTCAACACAATAAAGGCAGCAGCAATATACAACAAGCCCACAGTCAACACTAGACTAAATGGAGAAAAATTTGATCTGCTTCCATTGAACAAGACAAGGATGTCTATTCTCTGCACTCTTGTTCAACAATAGGCCTTGAAGCCTTAGCATAATAAGACAACAGAATGAGATAGATGAGGATACAAATAGAAAAGGGAAGCATAAGTATGTATGTTTGCAGATGGTAAGATTCTATACATAAAAACTCCTGAAGACGCAACAAAAAAAAAAAAAAAAAAAAAAAAAAAAAAAAAAAAAAAAACACCTGCAGCTGATAAACATATTCATGGAAGTAGCAGGATACAAAGTTAACACAAAAATTAGTAGCCTTCCTGTATGCCAACAACAAACATACTGAGGAAAAAGTAAGAAAACAACCCCATTCACAATAACCTCAAAAACATCTTGGAATTAGCCCAACCAAAGAAGTGAAAGACTTCTACCATGAAAACTTTTAAGACACTGAAGAAAGAAATTGAAGGTTCCAGAAGGCGGAAATACCATCCATGCTCATGGATTGGCTGGGTAATAATGGAGATAACTTCCAGCCAAAGGCAATCCACAGATTCGATGCTATACTAATCAGAATTCCAATACAATACCCATAGAAACTAAGAGAAGAATCTTAAAGTTCATATGGAATCACAAAAGACCCCAAATAGCCAAAACAGTCCTGAAAATAAAAATAATGCCAGAGTTATCACCAAACCTGATTTCAAGTTATGCCACAAATACCTAGAAATAAAAACAGCATGCCATGGGCTGGAGAGATGGCTCAGAGGTTAAGAGCACTGGCTGTTCTTCCAAAGGTCCTGAGTTCAATTGCCAGCAACCACATGATGGCTTATAACCACCTGTAATGTAATCTGGTGCCCTCTTCTGGCCTGCAGGGATGCAGGCAGAACACTATATGCATAATAAATAAATAAACAAATAAATAAATAAATAGATATTTGCCAGGTGGTGGTGGCTCATGCCTTTATTAAAATAAAAATAAATAAATAAAAAAACCAGCATGCCACTAGCACATAAAAATCACTGATAATGAAAACAAAAGGAGACCCAGCTATAGTCTGTGCACCTACAGCCACCTGATTTTTGATAAAGATGCTAAAACACTGTGTTGAGAAAAGACAGCATCTTAACAATCGTATTGGGAAAACTGGATATCTGTGTGTAGAAGAGTGAAACTTTTTTTCTCTCTCATCCTTCACACAAACCAATTCCAAATGGGTCAAAAATCTCAATGTTAGACCTGAAACTGTGGAAAGAAAGACTCGTGGGTCCACTTCAGGGTGTAGCTCAGGTAAGGCCTTTCTGAGTAGGACTTTGGAAGTCCAGGAAGTAAGACCAGCAGTCAACAAGTGTGAGTTCGTGGAATGAAAAGACCTCTGTACTGCAAAGGAAACAATTTGACTGACAAGGCAGTCAATGGAATGGGGAAGATTCTTTCCATATAACAGAGCATCGGCGTCTATAATGTACAGGGAACCTCAAAAACAAAACACCAGTGAAACAACCCAGTTTTTAACTTGGGCTATGAAACTAAACAGTTCTCAGAAGAAAAGTACAAATGGCTAAGAAATATTTCTAAACTATACCCATCCTTAGCTGTCAGAGAAATCCAAATTAAAATTACTTTGAAATCTTTTATCCCAGTCAAAACGGCTGAGACTAAGGAACCAAAGGGACACATGCTGGGGAGGTTGTGGAGAGGGTTGACTCCTCGTGCGCTGTTGGTGGGAGGGAAAGTTTTGATTAGCTGCTGTGGGAATCAGTGTAGCATTTCCTCAGAAAACTAGAAATAGATCTACCTTAGGACCCAACTATACCACTCCTGGGCATATCCCCCAAGACTATTTCCTGCTATAGAGACTCATGGCCATCCATGTTTATAGCTGTTCTACCCACAATAGCTAGAACATGAAAACAACCTAGATGCCCATGAATTGATGAATGATAATGAAGTGTGGCACCTCTATACAATAGAAATTTTATTCAACCATAAAGAAAAATGAAATCAAGAAATTTGCAGGTAAACCGGTGAAGCTGGAAAACATACTGAGTGAGCCAACACAGACACAGAAAGACAAACATATTCTCACTAATATGTGGACCTTAATGTTGAAGCTTTGGGGGGGTGGGGTATGCACATGTGCATGCATGCTTAATTCTGAATACCTGTAAAATCCATAAAACTAGAAAGAGATCATTGGTGGAGAGGGGAAAGAAAGATCTTAAGTGAGGGGGGAATAGTATAACATAGGTAGTATGAAGGAGAAAATGGAAATACTGGGGAGGAAATTTGAATTGGGAAGAGGAATGGGAGGGTCGGGCAGAGAAGGAGGTTGAGGAAAGGGTAAGTAATTTCTAAGGATGTTTGAAAAAGCCACGTGGAAACTCATTTTTTATCAGCAGAGCAAGTGCCCATGGGCACTGTGATGGCTAATGGTGGTTGTCAATTTTATTGCATCTGTAATCAACTGAAACTTAAGCATTCCTATGAGGAATTTTTTATTCAGAATATTTGAAACAAGATCCATTGTAAATCTGGGTCACACCTTCCGTGGCTGCCTACATAGAAGCACATGGACGAAGGAAACTTTGCCTGCTTGCCCTCACTCTTGTTAGCAAATACATCTATCTGTTGTTACTATGTTCCTTCACCAATATGAGAAGCGACTTCTTTGGGATTCCAACCTAGACTGAAGTCCAGCAGCTTTCCAGGAGTCCTCCAAGCTTTCAGCATCGGATTGTGACTGCTGAGACATCCAGCCTCGTGGACTAAACAACAACCATATGTCTCCCCTCTCCAGTGTGAGACAGCCACACTGTACTACCTGGACCACATGTTGTAATCCAGTCTAAGACATCCCCATAATCTATTCATATCTATTCTAACAGTTCTATCCTGTTAGAGAACTGACTAGTGTAGGCACAATAGTGGCATGCTATTATGGGGATAACCAGCCACTTTCCAAGTGGGTTTAAGGCCTACTCCACAGGAGGAGACACATGCCTAGTACTGAAAAGCCAGCCAAGAACCCTTTGCTGGGGAGCTCACAAACCTCAAGGGTGAAACTAATAGTATTGTTTTGCTAAATACAGTATCAAACTGCCCTCTAAATTTGTATATCTCTGCACACAGATTAGTACAGATTCCATCAGAGAAATGTTTTCATGCCGTGAATGGTAGGTAGTTAATGCACTAACTTACAACTGGTCCAAGGGAAGAGAAACTCCAAGGGAGTACTCAGCCACATGTGGGACATCTTTATCACACCCCCTCCTCAAGGAACCATTATGGAAGAGGAGGGTAGAAAGATTCTAAGGGCCAGATGTTAGGGATGACTGGAGCAAAACTGTTGTCTTATGGACATGTGCACTTGTGAACTGAGACAGCTGAAGTTGACTGTACAAGGGCAAGCCAGTCTACATTCTAGCATGGGATGGGAAGGAATTCATGAGCCCATACCCCTAGCTAAGGAGCTGTGAATGGTCGATGGCTTCTGGGGAAGGAATAGTCAGTTTTCTTTAGGGCTGTGGTGCCTAGTAGGTTGACCATGCTCCAGGGGATGGCCTCAAAGTCTAGAAGTATATGGACAGGACCACTGGAATCAATGGGTTGTTGAACTTCTAAAGTGGAGCAGGGAGGTAAGTGGGGTGGATCTAGAAGTTAGGGGGAAAGAATCGGTGTGAATATGATCAAATACATTGTAGGAAAATCTCAAAATATTAATAAAAGTACTTATTTTATAAACAACTGAGCTACCCTGGGGACCTGACCTTAAGGAACAACCACAAGTCAGAGAGGGGGTTGTGGAGAGCAGAAGATCCAGACACTGAGCAGCTAAAGGCACAGGCAGTAAGAGACTCAGCCCCATGCACATAAACAGATAGATACACAAGGAAAGCTACCCCTCTCCCTGATGGCTGGGGTCCGATCTCATCAGCTAAGAATCATCCTGACGTTTGGTAGTGCTGAGCCTGAGGCCAGGCAGTGGACCCGCCACTGCTGTGGAACTGCTTAAGTTCCAGGAATGTACTTGATACACCACAGCCCCATTCCTTCAGCCAGCGACTAACACTCAAGAGCTCTTGAAAGCAAGAAGACAGGTCCTCTGCCTGATCCCAGTCCTCTGCTTTCCACACTCACAGTGGCCTTGGGAGACACGCTTCCCAAAGCTAAATCATGATGAGACCCTGGGGGTCCCTATCTGAGGAGTCTCAGGAGGGTGAGAACCGTGGACGCGCGCACACACACACACACACACACACACACACACACACACACACACACCCGGCCAATCCACCGACTGCAAACTTCAGTGTGGCCAGCAGAGGCCTCTAGTATGCAAAGAGAGGAAGCTGGAGGAAAAGACAGTGGCAGCAGCAGCAGCGACACCAAACACTTGTCCAGGGCAGACTGGCTGGGCCAAGGCATAGACTGGGATCTCAAGGTCATCCTCATATGCACAGCAAATTGGAGACTAGCCTGGAATATATGAGAGAGACCTACCTTCAAACAAATGAACAAGAAGTCAGATCTCAAATACCCAACGAGACACTTCAAGGTCTTAGCAGAAGAAAGGAAGGAAAGAGGGAGGGAGGGAGGGAGATAGGAGGAAGGAAGGGAGGAAGGAAGGAAGGAAGGAAGGAAGGAAGGAAGGAAGGAAGGAAGGAAGGAAGGAAGGAAGGAAGGAAGGAGGAAAAAAGAAAGAAAGGAGGAGAGGAGGGAGGGAGGAAGGAGGAAGATCAGGGAAGAAATGAATGAAATGGAGATTAAAAGAACAACACATATACTCAAGCAAACAAAGACCCCAAAGACTCCACAAAAAACCTCTTAGAACTGATTATTTTTCCTTTTTATTGAAAAAAATTTCATGCAATATGTTCTGATCAGTTTCTCCTCCCTCTGCTCCTCAAAGATCCTCCCCACCTCCCCAACCACCCAACTCCATGCCCTTTCTTTTTCTCTCTCTCTCTTTAGAAAACAGGCAGACAAACACAAAACAGAATTTTTAAAATGAAAAAAAAAACACAAGAAACACAAACAAACAAAACCCACAAAAACACAAAATGACCATTTTCAGCAAAGTGGTAAAATACAAAAATTTCCTACAAAGATCCACAGCTTTTCTATATGACAGTAAGAAGCCTTCATAAAAAGAATTTGGTGGGGGGAAATTCTATTCAAATAGCTTAAAAGGAAAAACCTAGGAATAACCCTAATAAAAGGGTGGAAGTCTTCTAAATGAAAACTGGTAGATACTGAAGAAAGAAATTAGAAAGGACATGGCAGACAGCAAGCCCTCACACGCTCATGGATTGGGAGAATTAAAACTATTAAAATGGCTGTGTTACCAAAAGTCAGTACAGATTTAACATTTCCTCGTCAAAATGGCAATGGCATTCTTTACAGAATAAAAAAAGGGGGGGCCTAAAGCTCCTACGAAAACACCAAAGTCCCCCAAACAGCCAGTGCAGTTCTCAGCAGAAAGAGCAATTCTGGGAAGGCTGCTCACTGGTGGCAGGCATAGTCCCAGCACTTGGGAAAGGTGAAGCAAGATCTCAGGTTGGGCCAGAGTTAAGAGCGCTGGCTTTTCTTGCAAGGAACCTGGGTTCAGTCCCCAGCACCCACTTGGCCCCTCACAACCATCTGTAACTCCAGCTCCAGGGGACCTGATGTCCTCTTCTGGCCTCCACAGATACCAAGCACACACACGCTGCACAGACATGCATGCAGGCAAAGCACCCATACATGTAAAATAAAGTACATTTTAAATGTTTTTAAAAGAAGATCCCAGGTTCAGAGTCAGCCGGGCTACATAGCAAGACCCTGTCTCATACACCAGGGAGACTAACGTGTTCTCTTTTACTCCATTTCTAGGTGGTAGAAACTAGGAGTATTTGGGGGTTGGAGAGATGGCTCAGCAGATAAGAGCACTGGGCTGTGTCCCAATTCTCTCTTGAATTCATGACTGTGTGTGTGTGTGTGTGTGTGTGTGTGTGTGTGTGTGTGTGTGTGTAAAACCACTTAGTATTGCTCATGTGCGTGCTTACAGCTGACCACTTGGGGTTCAATAACCAATCAAGACACTCACCTCTGGAAGAAACTGATTCTCCTTCCCTCGTCAGTCATTGATTTCCTGTAGCTCTTCATCTAGGGTCGGGGCCTTGTGAAATCAACCCCATCCATGTTGCCATGTCAACCGGTGTGGTCATTAGGTAGGACTCCTGTAGCCAACCATATTGTGGAGACTTCACGGGTGTAGCATCCTCGCCATATCTAGAAGAAACTGTCTTGACAGCTGGTGTCCTGATTCACTGACTCTTATGGTCTTTGTACCACTTCTTTCACTGTATTTCCCGAGACTTAGAAGTCGGGGTCGCATTGTGCATGTGTCCGTTGAGGCTGGGCTCCTCGCAGTCCTTTATTCTCTGTGTTTTGACCAGTTGCAGGTCTCCGTAGTTGCCTGTCTGCTACAAAGAAGCAGCATCTTTGGTGAGGGTGAGGGCTGCACTTACCTGTGGGTAGAAGGCTGAGCAGTTAGAATACAGTCAGAAACTGTATTGCTGTAGGAAAGAGACAGAGGTGGTAGGTTGTCCTCTAGGGTCAATGACCTCTCCAGCCATGGGTAGTTGGCTAGGTGTATAGTGTATGAATTCCTGCCTGTTGGGTAAGCTTTAAGTCCAATTAGATAACTGTTGGTTACCCCAAGATATAAGTGCCCCTACTAAACCACTGTGGATCTTGCCAGGCTAGTCATCGTGGTGGTTTACAGTCTTTACAGCTGAATGAGACTGTTAACTGCGTCTCTCCCTCAGCAGCCTGCGTAGCACCTTCAGAGTAATGAGAGGTAGTTCTCAAGGAGGAGGTTTCCGGGTCAGTTGTAGTTCAGTTCCTCTAAGTCCGGTGTCCGAAGGATGTCGTGTCTTCAACTGTAGGGTCTTACACTCAAGCTCTGGGAGGCCACCAAAGGTAACGGCAACAGCCTGTTATTGTTCCAGAAGTTTCTTGGAGCCCCTGAGCAACGACTGGGAGGGAGGTCTCCTTTGCCTGGTAGCGGGGGGTTTTACTAATCCATGGCTTTTTAAACTTTGTACTTTATTATTTTACATGTGTGGGTGTTTAGGCTGCATGTACGTCTGTGCACCTCATGCATATAGTGCCTGCAGAGGCCAGAAGAGGACGGAGGGTCGCCTGGGACAGGAGTCACAGATGGTTGTGAGCCACCACGTGCATGCTGGAAATCAAACCCTGGTCCTCTGCAGGAGCGGCAAGTGCTTTTTACTGCTGGGCCATCTCTCCAGCCCTCGCCTATGACTCTTAAAGGAGCATGGTCGCCTAGTGTGGTGTGACGCCACTGAAATGGGGGTGGCGCCCAGGCACACGTGCACGGTATATGTGTATTTTAAAGATTACAAACCATGCTTTCCTGTGGCTTTCTCAAACTTGTCTCCCCTTCCTCTCCTCCTGTCTCACTCTCCCGACTCCCCAGCTAAGCCCCTCCCCATTTGCCTCTCCCGTCCCTCATATCTCCTGGCCCCCACTATTCCCCTCTCTGGAGTTGCTGCCTCTCATCACTTTCCACTTTCCCAGCTTCCTTGCTTGCTTCCCGTCATGGATCTAAATCTAGATCTTCAGAGCTCAGGCCCACAAGTAAGAGACAATTTTTGACACTTGCTTCTTTGTGTCTGGGTCCCTTCGCTCAGGATCGTATTTTCCAGGTCCATCCATATACCTGCACAATTCATGGTTTTTCTTTTCTTTACAACTTCGTAGGATCTGACTGCATATGTGTACCACATTTTCGTTATTCATCTGTCCATTGAGGACATGTAAGTTGTTGCCATGTCCTAGCTAATGGGAAGAAAGCAGCAGTGAACACAGCTGAACAAGTAACTGCGGAGTAAGTTTGTCCTTTGCCCATATGACAAGAAGCGGTAGAGCTGGGTCATCCGTTAAACTATACCTGTGTTCAGTAGTTGGATAATTCTCCACACTGATTTTCATGGTGTCCACACCAGTTTTCTATCTCATCAACAGTGACGAGGGCTCGCTCCCCTTTACCTACATCCTCACCAACATTGGTTGTCAGGCTTTTTCTTAATCTTAGCCATTCCAGCTTGGGTAAAATGAAACTTCAGAGTAGTTTTCATTTGCATTTCCCTGGTTGCTAAGGATGCTGGATGCTTTTTAAGGTATTTCTTGACCATTTTTATTTCCTCTTTTAAATATTCTCTCTTCATATCCATCGCCCATTTTTTGATTGGACCATTTGTTTACTCGATTCCTTGTTTTTGAGCCTTTGCATATTTTAGTATATTGTATTCAATGTTTTGCATATACAGTTACTAATCTGAATGTCTAATTTAAGAAACATTTTCTTATTCCAAAACTTAAAAGAATTTTTTATGTTTTCTTTTAGACTATTGCAGTGGTTTTCAAGCTTACATTTGTAGTCCATCTGGAAATTATTTTTACATGTGGACTATGTTAAAGGTTAAGTAAGAATCCTTCTTTAGAGTTTCTTTTGATGAAGATCTGCTGATAGCAAACTCCATTTTAGTTTGTATCTTATTTTCTCTGGTTTAAAAAAAAAACACAGTTTTAAAGGGTAGGCAATTCTAGGCTTCACTTTTTCTTCAGCCACATGAATATTATTCTCTGTGCTGGTTTTCGATCCCTCTGTTGTGAACTGCCAACTTAACGGTGCCCCCCACCCCACCCCCAGCCCCGATACTCACCAGCTCTTCCCTGGCTTTCTTCAGATCTGCTCTCCATCTCTACTCTAGGTCTTTCTCATCTTCTACACGTAGATATGCTTTTTTCCTGACCATGTACGAGCCTCTTTTGACTCCTTGGATTTCTGTCTTTTTTTGGTTTTTTGGTTTTTCGAGACAGGGTTTCTCTGTGTAGCTTTGCGCCTTTCTTGGAACTCACTTGGTAGCCCAGGCTGGCCTCGAACTCACAGAGATCCGCCTGCCTCTGCCTCCCGAGTGCTGGGATTAAAGGCGTGCGCCACCACCGCCCCGCCGGATTTCTGTCTTTTATCAGTTGTGTAAAATTCAAACATGATCTTTGTCCCATTCTCTCCTCCTATGATTCTGCTAGCCTGTGCTAAAATAATCTCTATGTCTCATGACCTTATTTTCTAACTTTGTCCTCTCTGAGCTGGATTCTGCTAATTCCCTCAAAGTCATGGCCAAACCAATTTGAAAAAGAACCAAATAGAGCATCTAGCCGTGGGACTGTGGCTCAGTAGTGGAGCACTTGGGTAGCACGCACAGGGCCCTGGGTTCAGTCTCCCGTGCTGCAAGATGAACTCAAATAAGGCATCCATCCAGCAATGAAAGCTGCAATAATCAAATGTGCAAGATAACCAAAAGGCGCATCTAGCGAAGGTTTAACTAAAGGTTAAAAGTGAGCTTAAACTGGGAGTGTCTGTCAGTGGTTTGCATCTTTGGCACGGCGCCATTTGAGGGCCACACTGAGACTACATTCTCAGTTCATGGACTGGTGTGACTTGTGCTGCAGAACCTGGGAAAGCTCACTGACGTGCAATTATAAATTATCAGCAGAAAGTTTTCCCTGTCTCCACTTAGTGACAAGCCTCAAAACAGTTTTCCTTGACTCCCTTGGTCAGGGCAGAACACCGTGTTCCAAGGCCACTGTTACATGGCAGTGTAGCAAGAATCTTAAAAGGTCTTATTAATTAAAAAAAAAAAAAAAACCTGGAGCTAGGTATTGGGGTGAATGCTGAAAGATCAGAGAAGCAGAACCTCACCTTGCCAATTCCTCAGCTGATTTTGTTTCCTCAGACTGGATCTCAGCTGAACTGCTTCTCGAAAGCCTGAAAGCTTAACCAGCTAAAAGCTTCTAGTTTCTGGTCTTCACGCCTTATATACCTTTCTGCTTTCTGCCATCACTCCCTGGGATTAAAGGCATGAGTCACCATGCCTGGCTATTTCCAATGTGGCCTTGAACTCACAGAGATCCATGCCTCCAGAAGGCTAGGATTAAAGGTGTGAGTGCCACCATTTTCTAGCCTCTGTATCAAGTGGCTGTTCTGTTCTCTGACCCCAGATAAGTTTATTAGGGTGCACAATATTTTGGGGAACACAATACCACCATATGGCAGGGTGTTTTTTGTCTGCTTTGGCAGGCCAGTCATATAGGCTGAGGTCACATGTGCCTTGGGTTTTCTTCACCCTCCCACCCACCTGAGTATGAGGTCCCTATCTTTAAGGCAAAATCTGGCTTCAACATTATCTTGTCTTCTCCCGAATCCACTTGGATTTATGACTTTTCTATAACCTTATTAGTCATTTTCAGCAGGCAAGAGCTTCACTTGCCATGGTGCTAGAAACGGAAAAGGACATAATCTGCCTCCCTATCCGCTCTATAGAATTGTTTACCCAACTTCTTTGACTGAGTGTCCTGGTTATATTGGGGTTGATACTTCTGGAATTTTTTTCTTGCTGATGAGGTGGGGGAGGACCTCCGCACCTTACTTACAGTATCATGGCTTCCCTTTTGAGAACAGTGATAGAATTATGTTAACATGCTCTAAACCGACCTACAGATGGGGTAGAGAAGTGTGTTTTAAACACAGGCTGTACAGTGGTAGGACTTAACACTGGAGTCGCTCCTTCATGGTGTGTTTCTGTTGGGCGGTGTTGGGCGTGTGGGAATGAACAGAGTTGGCACTGAAGGTGCAGGGCGAGGCTCTTTGAGAGCTGGAGAGAGGCCCTCATCCAGCCTGGGCTGTGTTCTCAGTGGGAGCAGGCAGGCAGGAGAAACGGGGCCCTCGGCTTCCCATTCAGAACCCGGGTTCTTCTCTGCCCTCCAGTGTAATCACTACCACAGGTCCCACCTGAACTGTGCCTGGCAGAGTGCTTCTCAGGAAGGCAGGCAGGTGCCTGCGGGACATGGCAGCCCCACAGACAACAGATTACGACTAATATTCTCAACGAGAAGTCCCTAACTTACACGATCATACACTACATCCTGGGGCATGTTCTTGGAAAAAAAAGCAGGACGTTGACGCTCATCCTGATCATCCTTCCCTCGTCTCCCATTAATCACCTGAAAAGTCATTTGTCAGAATGTGGTTCAGCTGCAACAAAACTTGCTGGGGTCCCCTGCTCGGAAGCCTACAGCGGGTCCCTGCAGTGTCCCCTCCCTCCCCCACCCCACGCCACCAACTCCAGGCTCCTTAGCACACAAGACAGGCAAGGGAGAAGAGCAACATGTTCTTTTATTGATGCAAGTACATCCAGTCACACCACAACTGACATCCTGCATATGGTACAGCGTTATACTCAGAGATCAGCTCCAAATACCAAAACATCAAATGAAGGGCGTATCCAATGGGGGCAATGAAATAGCAATGTAGACACTTTCTCGAGAAGGTACTAGAACCGGTGACCCTGAAGCACACATGGACGGAAGGCCCTTAACACATGTACAGAAAATGTTCTAACATTATATTCCAAATATATAGTCTCAAGTGTCCAGCCTTTATCTCAAAGACATAAACAAATCAATATGTACTATCAATATACAATCTGTACTAGCTAGAAGGTCTGAAAAGTGCAAGCACACTGTGACAATACAGTGTAACTACTCTGTTCCCCAAGGCTGAGGGTGGCCACCTAGCCCACCTCCCTGTGGCCTGGTTGGCCATCTCCAGGCTGTCCATAGAGGCTCTGGGAGTGAGACCAACCATTGCACACAGGGCTTCTTCACAGACGCTCCCACCCAAGCCAAACAAATCAGTGCAGGTATCTCCAGCTGTCTGAGGGACAGAGTCATCCCACCCACCATCAGTAAGACCCAGTACTCACGCCAGGAAATCAGACATGAAAGATGAACCACACTCCCCTGTTCGGATCAGAACTACACCGCTCCGTGTTGGACAGGTTGATCTGGAAGCGCTCCAGCATGGGGGGCTGCCTGGCTAACTGTCTGAGTTTCAGATTACCCATGGGGGGGCCTCCTACCAGAGGGAGGGAGGGCTGTCTGCCACACACCCATTTTGCTTTCCTTGCCTTTGTGCGGCAGCTTCAGATGCCACCTTCTTCACTGCGGCACCATGGCTCTGGGGCAGCCCAGGAGACTCACAATGCTACGGTGCCCTCCCTATACGGTCATAGATTTTTCTCTCTTCTAAAACACAATTGAAGAACAATTTGCCAAACATATTCTCACAGAAAATATGCTGTCAGGCATCCCCTTGCCCCTCCCAACCCCATAAATCCCTGATAAAGGAAAATGAAAATGTAAACTTTGGAAAGCCCGTATGTAAAGGTTCCCTTCCAGAAGTGTGCACACGAGACCTCCTGGCCACTCCAGCCCTTCCTGTGGGAACCTGGTGGCCCAGGCTGCTGAGGGTGGGCTCCTTGCGGCACAGGACAGAGCTGGCTGCAGCTCCGACAACGGAACAGGAAGACTGGACCCCCAGCACCCTGTAAGGCACTAACCCCAACATCAGAGACACTGGCTGGAGAGGCGTCCGAGCAGGCAGGGCTCACATTGGTTTTGGTTGGGTTATCTTAAATTTTTTTTCATAGGATGTTAATCATCAAAAGTAGAAAATAAAAATCTACATTTCATTAGAATAAGATGTTACCATGGTTACCATCTCCCATGATACTCTTTCCCGCCCCTCCCCAAAAACAGGGCCCTGCCCTGTTTAAAATAAATAACAACAACAAAAGAAAAAAACTTCGTAAGTGCCAAAGGCTGATGCATGGAATAATTACCATTTTCTTTTTCATAAAAGTTATATACAAAATGGACCCCAACCAGTGAGGCCTCCTCCTCTCTCATCCCACATCTATCACCATTTGAACTTGGTTCGTTTGTTAGGTTTCATCTGGCATCTGCAGGCTGCATCCTCAGGCTCTGTTAAGGAGAGTGGTCCTGCAGATGGACGGAAGGGGCTGCATCAGGCTCCCTGAGCAGGCAGAGGGCAGGCCCATATCCAGAGAAGAGAGCCCAAGTCCAGCCCAGTCATCAGCATCCTACCAAACCGTCCACTGGGAAGGCCAGCTCTGCCCTTGCCATGCCCACCCTCTCCCTCCCAGGCTCAGATGTACCTAGCACGCCCTACCTGAGCGCCTTCCAGCTGTCCTTCTCCATGTGGTTCTCAGGACCTTCGCTTTCAAAGGAGGCGATGAAGAGAGCTGAGGGATGGAGAGCCCCTGAGAGCCAGCATCCCCACAGGTGGGTTCTAACAAGTTACCCCTTCCAGGGTCACAGTGAGGCCTGGGACAAGAGGACTAGGAACTCTAACTGGGCCCTAACTGTCTCCTAGGGCCACCTTAAGAGGTCAAGGGGCCTGGGTGGGTATATGAACAATTGCTGTGAACCCGGAGAGATGGGTATGATGTGTACCCAGGGAGATGGGTATGCTGTGCCCCTGGGGAGATGGGTATGCTGTGTACCCGGGGAGATGGGTATGCTGTGCCCCTGGGGAGATGGGTATGCTGTGTACCCGGGGAGATGGGTATGCTGTGTACTGGGGAGATGGGTATACTGTTTACCCAGGGAGATGGGTTTGCTGTGTACTGGGGAGATGGGTATGCTGTGTACCCGGGGAGATGGGTATGCTGTGTACTGGGAAGATGGGTATGCTGTGTACCCGGGGAGATGGGTATGCTGTGTACCAGGGAGATGGGTATGCTGTGCACCTGGGGAGACGGGTACGCTGTTAAAGAGATACCCTTACCTTCCTCGCTGTAGATGGGGGCTGTGAGCAGGTAACTCTGAATCTTCTTGTCCTTCTCAAAGGGACACTCTACCTGTGTCCATGTCATGAACTCGTGGATCTGTCTGGAAATTTCCCAAAATTTCTGAAGGGACAAAAACACCAACAAGATGTTCTCTATGTCACCCGAATGCACTTGAAGCCAACTATCAGAGCCAGAGATATGGTGCCCATAGCTGTCTGACTGCTTATGTTGTTAGTTCAAGCAGGAGGAAGATAAATGCCAGCCTGGCAGACACCATGGCAGTTTGTAGAGCATCAGAGATGGCAGAAATCCCTGCCTTGCCCTCTGCATAGGCATCAGGCTACATACCTCTATACAGACCTATACCTCTCCTGCCCAGGGACCTAGAAGGCTCCATCTGTGACTCCAACCTGAGGCGTGCCACACCTGGAGTACAGGGGCTCCAGCAGGACAAGACACTGTTTTCCTTACCATGGCATTGGTATGAATGCACAGGACCCGGTTACCCCTTCCTTAATGTACCTTACACTTCCCCAAGTTCCTCTGTTCTGCTCCCCACCCTTGGCCAGGTACCCTCAGCCCACCAGGCGGGTCCCTCACTTTCTCTGGAATTTTGCTCAAGTCCCTTCTTACCTAAATCCCTCTTCACCCCCAAGTCCCTAGGGATGGCTCCTCCTCTGCCTCCTTAGTGGAGTCAGCACTGGTACCAGGATCCTGGGTAATACAGACCCTGTGGCAGCAAGCTCCGCCATCTGATGGTCGTGCCCCCCAAAAAAGACAGGAGCTGCACCTCACACCTTAAGGCTGAACAGCAGCCCTGACCCACCTGGTGCATCCAGCCCTGAAGGACCTTCTAGACCTCGGGCAAGGCTTGAACACCAGCCCCTGCTACAAAGCCCTTGTCTAGCAGCTGCAGTAGCACAGAAAGGCTCTGCCTGCCCCACCCATGCTGGGACCTCCAGGGGCTGGGCTCACTTTGAAGTTAATATGCCCATTGGGCATGTGGTTGGTGTGGATTTTGTGCAGAAAGTAGATGTCCTTCACAAAGAGGTTGAACACAGGTATGACGATCTTCTCGCGACTGCTGTTGGCTGTCTGGGACCTCTGTGTCGCCCCCTGCAGGGCTGTCCGGTAGTTACAGAAGTTGCTGGAGGGGTCCATATGATGCTGCAGGCACAGGGAAGACAGAGTGAGCCCCTCAATCTGGTGCAGGGTGCCCCTCGGTAAGTAGGAGACAACAAATGGAGAGGGCATGGTCCTGGGGACCCAGCAGTCAACATGAGGAGGAAAGGCCCAAGGCAGCCCTCAGCCCCCAGGCCTTGGACGGCTACACAGGAGTGTCACAGCCCTGCCTGCCCGGCTGGCTCCACGGTCCTGTCGTTAAAGCAGTGCTTCTCAACCTGTGGGTCACGACCCTCGCAGGGAGTCAAATGACCCTTTCACAGGGGTCACATAAGACCATCAGAAAACACAGATATTCACATTACAATTTCTACCTGTAGCAAAATTAGTTAGGAAATAGCAATGGAATTCATTTTACGGTTTGGGGGTCACCACACCGTGAGGAACTGTATTAAAGGGTGCAGCCTTAGGAAGGCTGAGAACCACTGCTGGAAAGTCTTCCTTGGCTCCACTACACACTACACCCCTTGGACCTCAACACACCCCACAGGCCACAGGACTGGTGCCTTCTAAACACAAAGTAGTCTGTGACCAAATACATCACTGGAAAGCTTCAGGTGGCGTGCCTGCCGGCCTCTGGGGACCCAGACGACCCAGGGTCAGGAGACGCTGACGACGCAGTGGCCAGTGTCCCCTGGTTCAAACTCTTACTATCACTCTCCAGGGCTCACTCTAGGTGCTGACCCCACCCAAGGCAACAAGGCCAAAGGAGAGCTCAGGTGCCCGCTGCCACCAAGGCCGGTCCCACGTGTGTGAGCGACAGGAAAGATGCCACCCCCTGCCGCTGAGGACCCTCTGGACAAACCCGAGATGAGAGAGGGGTCAGGCGCCAGTACCTCCAAGACGTCAAACTTGGCGGTCTTGACTTTGGACCACGTTTTCTTCAGCCGTGCCACTGGACTGAGGTTCATGCCAGCTGGAGGGACACGGAGCAGAGGTCAGGGAGGGCAGGGAGAAGCAGGCGGCACAAGCAAGAGAGCCCGCCTGCACCTGGGCACTCACATATGATGGCCATCATGGAGTTGAAGTTGCCGATGTTGAAACATTCTCGGGCCACATCAATGAAGAACTCCAGCATGCGGGTCCGGTGTTTCTTCTTTACCACCTGGAAACAACGAGTCTGCCTCGGCATGGGGCCACCAAGGGAGGGACCACTGGGCAAAGAGGCAGGGAGGCCACCGGACTTGGCTGCCAGAGACGTGAGGCTGCATCTTCAGGGGCTAGATCTACGTCCCAACACTGCTTCATCCTCATTCACAAAAGGAATGAAGCCACCTGCCTCAGAGGCTGAGGATGATGAGACCCACCATAACTGACTCAGGAGTTCTTGGTACAGGGAGAGTACTCCAGGGATGGGGTCTTTTTTGTCATGCAAATGAATCCTTGCTGTATGTGTGATTCTGCTGCCATGGGGCAGGCTGAGGTCCCGGCAATGAGCACCACGTGTATTTACTGGAGACTGCGAGGGCAGGAGTCAGTCACAGCCTTACAGAGACGGTGGGAGAGGCCATCTTACCCAGATCTGCTGTGGTAAAAACTTACCCGGCACACTTCTGTCGCCACCAGCATGCTCAAGCAGTTGAACCAGTTGTCATAGGCCTCTAGACTGTAGGTCTTAGTCATGTCTCCTCGGCACTGGAGGGACAAAGCATGTCACAGGGAGCCAGTCACTGTGGCTGGCCAGGTCCCAAGACCAAAGCATCCCTGGACCATGCCTGCCTGCTCCTTAGCTGTTCTGACAGGCTAACTCATCAGTCCAACGACATGCCGCCCTGTATAGTCATCACTAACCCCCGGGTTAAATCCCTGGAAAGCCACAGTCATTCCTATTGGGTGGCATGGTTCAGTACGCCAAAGTGCATACCACATACTAAGTGAGACCTGCACCCAACCTGTGGGGGAGGGGAGGGTGCAAGTGTCAGGCCAACTACCAGCCATGGCTCCCAGAGTGTGCCCACTCACCCTGTGATTGTCCAAGGAGTCCATGTGGCTGATGATCTGCATCAGGTCCTCAGGGCGGATGCTGTTGACCCTCTCCTTCAGTGGGGGACAAGGAGAGGAGTCAGAGCTTCAAAGGAGTATGGCAGAGACTACAGGAGCAGAAAGAGCCTCCTCCCAGGCCTCTCTTGTATCCTGGGGCCACCACAGGCCAGTGTTACCTCCCCCTTCCATTCATACAAGGATGCCACACTCTTACGGACCCAACACCAGACATTAGAAATACCCATTGCTCTAGAGGATACGCAAGTAGCCTATGGCAGTAGTGGCGTGAGCTAGTAAGCTAGCTTCCCTATCACACCGCAGACTGACCAGCAGAGAGGTATCCTTGCAGCACCCAGTGGCTAAGCAATGCCACGCGTGACCCAACCCCACCCTATACCATGCAGAGCATGCAGCAGCACTGACCAGTTCGATGTGAGTCAGCTGCTGGGCCAGCACCAGGGGGTCACTGCACACACCCAGGATGTCTTTCTGGGCGGCAGGTGGCTTGGCCTTGAGGATAGGCCCTTTGTCCACAACTGGTGACCGGAGCTTCTCTCGAAGCTCCTGGAGCTGGCTTCGGGCAGCCAGGGACAGCAGCAAGCTTTGTATCATTTGGGCAATGGCTTTCTTCACTGTGCCGTTCTCCTGTGGGGGTCGGGGCTTCATCAGGGTGCTGGAGTGGACTGACACCATGGCCACTGCCACCACCACAGAGAGCCCATCTCACGTCTAGGGTTTTGTCTTCAGCTCCCACCCTCCTATCCAAGCCTGCATCTACCTTAGGGCCCTGGATGGGAATGTGGGCCACTGAGCGGCTCCCTGGGGGAGTCCTGCAGGGATTTGTGGGCTGTCCTGCTAGGGGAGGAGCAGAAGGCAGGGCTAGGGCTTGGTTTGTAGGTCTGAAAGCAACTCTCCCAGAGGTCGACAGCACAGTTGTTGCTCCTTGCCTCCCAGAGCAGGAAGAACCCGGAAGGCACCAGCAAGGGTTTTGTCCCTAGGTAGGGCGCACTGGCTTCTCAGGAGTCTCTCCCCAGGCTTGCCCACCCAGCAAACAGGAACTGCTAAGCATGGGGTTCTCCATCTTGGGGAGAGGCCATACAACTCCTCAGCCCTGTCTCTATTAAGGCCAAGACACGTTCTGGGAGCCAGGAAGAGCAGACAGGTTCCTAGAGCTGCCCACAGATCCCACCCAGGCACGAGGGTGCTGAAGGCCAGGATAGAGTCAGGCAACTGTTAGGATAACGTGGGTCCATCCAGCCCATTGCTGGCCTGCTCAGCTATTGTCTGTGGGTATGACCCTCTTGGAGGTCACAGGGAAAGGGACCACATATGAGGATATTCCTGTAGAAACTGTTTCCCCACCACCAAAAATACCCAAGAAGCCTGGCAAAGGACCAAGGGAGGACCTCACCTCATCACACTGAGTCACACGGTGTGCGATGGCCTTCAGCTCAGCCATGGCCTTTTCGTCCTGGAAGTCATAAGGGAAGGCCTCTGTCCACTCCTTCAACAGCTGCACAATCTTGGTAGAGAAGGACTTCAGCTTGGCCTGGGGGAACACGTAAGACTCCCGAGTCAGAGGAACCCATAAGGCGGCCATGGTACAAGCTACCCTTTGCCTTAGGGCCATGCCCCTCCCCAGGGCCTGTGCTGGGCATGCAGCCGCTGTGGGCATCCAAGGTTTTGCCGGAGCTACACTAAAATATGTGGTTCTCGTTTCTTATTTCTCTGAAGCAGAACTTTTTCACTTAAATTCACCTTAAAAACAAAACAAAACAAACAAACAAACAAACAAACAAAAACGCACTACTACCACGACAGGAAAGCAGTTCTACTTACTATAGTTAAACATCACCCACATAAAACACACATCCAAGAAGCATCACACTGGATGCAAAACTGCCCTCCCCCTCTCTGCCAAAGGCGAGTTTGGCAAGCACCAGGAGGAGGTGCAGCCCTGAGGAGGAAGTCAAGTGGGACCCTGTACCCAGCACGGGGCTGGGGCAGGGGGTGCTGGGGTGCTGGACAAGGCTGTTTATTTTGCTCAAAATGCCTGTGTAACCTCTGTCCCAGTGAGGAGGTCAGAGGGACTCAGGGTGATCAGCTGTGCCCACACGGGCCAAAGTCCTCTGGCACCGCCACGGCTTCTCCCGGGCCCTCATCGGCTTACCGTCACCAGCACTGCCCAAAACAAGCCGTGGTATTGGCTTCGCGATCCCTATTGCTATTAGGACTCACTCTCCTCAGACCCAGCTCAGCCTGGCCTGGCGCCTGTCGGGCTACTGGAGCTACTAGCAAGTACCCCAGGCTGCCCTTACCAGGCCAGCGACTCTGACGAGCCTGATGGGACGTAGAGGATGTTCAAGGGCTCCCTTCACAAACCTCCGGCAGGAGAAGGCTGGACCACAGAGTATGGGTCAGGCTGCACTCTGATGCAGACCTGCCAGCTCCTGTACAACAAACACACTACCCTTTCTGCTATACGAGACCCTGAACGGGCCCAGGCACCAGGGCATCGGGGTGATGGTGGCTTCCTAACCAATTTCTCAATCCAGAAGGGCCAAACAGTTCTACTGTGACTTCTGAATGTTCCCATGTGAGCAGTTGCTATCCTGAGGGCACAGCCACCTGACGCCCACAGAGGTGGCAGTGACTAAGACCCCTCTGACGTTTTTGCTATAAGACCTCATAGAATCGGGCACTGACCAGGAGGCCAGCTATCTGTGGGGCCCTGCCCCACGAGGGTGCGTGTAATGGGTACAAAGCTGTTGCAGCTTTGACCTTGAAGCACTGCCCCTAGTGAGGCGGCAGGTAACGGCCACACCTGCCTGTGACCTGCCCCTGAGGCGTGGCCAAGACAGGAGCGCTTAAGACCCAAGATGCACATGTGCCAGATCTCTTGGCTCCTCGTGATTCTGGATGCTGGATTGCAGACCAAGTCAGAGTTCTCCAGAGAACCACGCTGGACTGTACCTCATCTCTCCTGGATCCTGTAACCAACCCCTGTATTGGTTGTAAGTTACACTGAAATAAACCTCTTTTAACTACCAGATAAACTACGTGGAATGGCCTTGTGAGTTGCCCTAGTAGGTGTAAGCACTGTACCAGCTCTCCGTCCCAGCAGCTTAGCCCTAGGCTACACCTCTAGACCTGAGTGGCCACTCCTCAGGGCTGCACCAGGGCCGAGCAGCTGTGCCCACACTAGGCCTGACCCATATTTGCTGTGGATATCACTCTAGTACCCTGCCTGCTTTCTCTACTCACTGCCCCTCCCCAGGCTAGGAGACAAATCTATGAAGCCACCCCTTCAGTGGCTTACCTTCTCAGGCCCAGCCTCCAGCTGTTGCCTCTGCTCCAGGCAGATCTGCCCAACTCGAGCCAGGAGGTCATGAGGGGGCATGAAGACTCGAGAACTCAGGAGAAATGTGAAGATGTATGTCCTCTGCAGGAAGGAGAGGGGGTGAGTGACGATCAGCTTGCTTCCACAGCTGTGCTCAGTTGTACTTGGCCTGGCTTCTCCCAGACCATCACCCTGTCTGTACCTTTGCTTACATGGTTTTCTTTATCTCGCACAACCCTGTTTCTTTCTACGCTATGTCCACACACCTAGGAGACACAGTTCTGCTGGAATTCTCCAGTACCCTCTGTCCCACCCCATGATGGGGGTCCTTTGGGCCTGATTCCAGGTTCAGGATGCCTGGTCCAAGCTATACTGAAAGGCTTATGTGACGCAGCCCGTGGCCAATGGCTCTCATCTTGTGTCCCATGGGTCAGTTGCTTCAGGATCTTCATAGGCTCCTGCCTGTGGGCAGCTGGCACTGTAGGTTGGGATGTTCTGTGGGACTCTACCCCACTTGGACTTTGGCCCACCCCCATTTGATTGCTGTAGGCTGGGCTGCCTAGGTCCGTGGCCCCAACTCCAAGCCCACAGGGCAGGAACGTACCTGCTCTAGCCTGAGGCCATCAGGGAGTGCATGCAGCCTAAAGCAGGATATGTTCATGCCATAGGAGCATGCAAGGCTACTAGAGGTAGCTCTCCCTGGGACACTGGGCGTTCCTCTGACCCTGTAAACTCCCTGTGACCTGTCCCAGGCTGCACAGCATGAGTGCTCAGGTATCCCAACCAAAAGGTGAGACTCTCAGGGTCCTCCTTATGAGCAGGTGACTCAGACATGTAAGGAAAATCATATTAAGGTCACACAGGGGCTCCTAGCCATCTCCAAGGAGTAGGGATCTTCTGGTGTGTTTTCATGGTATGTGTGTGCTCAGCATGTACGTAGGAGGGAAGAACGGGAACTCTGAAGAGGAGCGAATGCACTTCCGGCCTCCCCTCTCTACTTCCTGACCTCCTAGAACCCCCCTTCCTGGGAACCTGGGGGGGGGGGCATCCCAGGGCACAGTGTCCTGAGAACTGGGTAACAGCACGCTGAGATCCTCTGTGATAGCCCATAAGGGGATCTTTCCTCGCTTTGGCACAAGATCACGGCTCCATAGCACAGTCAGGGCTGAGGGACCGTGGCCCTGCCCTGGGTTTCTTCAAGATCTGGGACTGTTCCTCTCAGCTCTGTCCCAGTCTCTCAGCAGCCATTTCTGTACCACCAACACCATCATCAGCCCTAACTAGTCTCTGGCAGGGCTTACAAGACAGAAGGAAGGAAGGAAGGACAGGGAAGGTTTGTCTTCACAGAGCCAGGGAGAGCAGAGATGGCCTTGTAGGTGGAGAAGCCAAGCTGGCCCAAGCTTCAGAGGCAGCGAGAGGGGCTGGAGCAACGACTCGGCATTTAGAGCACTAGCTCTTCTTCTAGAGGACCCAAGTTCAACTCCTAGCACCCACCTGGCAGCTCATAACTGTCTCTAACTCCAGTACCAGGAGTTCCAGACATACATGCAGACAAAATACCCATATACATAAAATTTTTTTTTAAAAAGATAGCTGGGCATAGGGGCACATGCCTTTAATCTCAGCACTTGGGAGACAGAGGCAGGTGGATCTCTGTGAGTTCAAGGTCAGTCTGGTCTACAGAGTGAATCTAGGACATCCAGACCCACATGATGAGACCCTAACTCAAAAGACTAAAAACAGAAAAAAAAAAGAAAGAGGCAGCAAGAGAGCAGCTGTTCCTCCTGTCCTGTACCTGACTACCAGGGGCCTGAGTGTCCGCCCCGGGACAGACGGACAGGGGCTGCTCAGCTGGGGCTGAGCCACTCCTGCTGAGAGATGTCACCCATCCGAGGTGGAAGGAAAGCCAAGCATGACGAGGTACTGTCCTCTCTGTTCCCAGAATGCCCGATGTCACCTCCAAACGGTAAGGAAGGCTTTGAACTATTGATGAGCAGGGAAAGGGCCCTGGCGTTCACATGCCTCAGAGAAGGGTGGGTCTTCTTCCTCTGGAACTCATGCGTCGGCTCAGGGATGGGCTTTAAGAAGAAGTCTGGGCTACCAGGTCACAGGACCCCCACGCTGGGCCTTACCCTCCAAACTCTCTCCCTCCAGGGGTGGGACCTTTGTATGTCTGTTTCCTGTGTGTCCTCCCTAGTCTCCCTGCTCAGGGCAGCAGGGAAGTCACTGTGGCTTCCTCCAGACAGGACTTTCATTGCCGAGTAGAAGGTAACGAAGGCCCAGGAGGCAGAGTTGGCCCTGCTGCCCATCCATTCCCAGCTGCTCTGTCCAACTCTACAGCCCCATCCGGGCCTCCCTCATCTCCCAGAAGCAGCCATCCTCGGAGCCCAGGCCACCCCTCCCTGTTACTGGCCACTCCATCTCCCCCAGACCCAAGTCACTCACATCAGGATAATAGTCCACCGTTGGGACCAGGTGCTCCATCAGGGCCTCCAAGGATCCAGAAGTGAGGCGTCCATCTTGGAAAATGAGGTCCCTGGAGCCGCTGCTGGCCCCACCTCCTCTTTCCCCCATGCCGGGCTGCACCTGTCTGTTACAGTTGGGCCCAAGGATGCTGGAGAAGACCACAGATGTCTGGGGCATAGCTTCCTGGGGAAGAAGAACAAGGATGTGAGCTCTGTCCTAGGTGGCCTGCAGTCTATGCACATCTATCTAGTCTGTGTGCATGCGAGGCTGAATAGAAGTCCCAAGGAGAGGCTGTTGGGCAGCTGGGTAGTCCCCCAGGCACGACAGCTCTGATGAGAATTTCTTCAACACCTGCTCCGTGCACACCAGATCTCACTCCAGGGACACTGACTCAGTGTAGGTTCTCTATGTCCTAATCATGGGCCTCCTGGGAGTATATCCAGGAGGAAAATAAACTCTAGAGCAAGTACAGGGAGCCTGTGGTCAAGACAGCCTGAGTGATGAAGTGTGAATGACAGATGTGGTTTGGCTGTTGGTCATTAGCTATGCAACTCCTGAGGATAACCAAGGAGCATCCTTCAGGGCAGCAGATGCCAACTTCCATGATGCATGTGAAGGTTAATGGATTAGTAGGGACAGTGGTCCGAGAACTGGGCTAATCAATGTGTGCTGTAGGACCTGGGTACTGTGTGCTGCTGCTGCTGCTGCTGGAGCTGAGAGTTTGCCCTGAGCAGAGGAGTTAAGGGATATGGCAAGAGGCCTTTGGAAGCTGATTGTCTGGTTTTGCTGGAACCCTGGGGTTGGGGGGGAGGGCAGTTGTCTGGTCAAGTAGCAGCAGAGAGGAGGGGAGTGGAACCGACCTTAGACAGTGTTAAAAATTGCCAAGCCTAAGCTTCATAACAGTACAATGCAGAGCAACAGACAGGGTCTGGGGAAACATCTGTAACTTGCTTTTGGACAGGTGCAATCAGATGCTGAAGCAGGCAGGGTAGCATCCTGGTGGGATTGCTGTAGCCTAGGACTGCTTACTATGGATGGCCTGCCTGACAAGATCCCTACCTCATAAGCAGCTAAATCTCCACTGAGGCAGTGGCAAATCAAAAGCCCCCTGAACTTCAGTCTCCCCATTGCCCAGAGTAGCCAGCTGTGGTGGTTTGAAAGAAAATGGCCCCCATAGGCTCATATGTTTGAATACTTGAACCCCATTTGGTGGAACTGTTTGGGGAGGATTAGGAGGAGTGGTCTTGTCCGAGGAAGTGTATCGCTGGGAGTGGGCTTTGAGGTTTTAAAAGCCCACACCATTCCCAGTTGGCTTTCTTTGCCTTGTGGTTGAGTCTCAAGATGACCTCTCAGCTACTACCCCAGCACCATGCCTGCCTGCCTGCGTCCATGCTCCCCACCACAGTGGTCACGGACTCACCCTCTGAAACTATAAGCCCCAAATAAACTCTTTTTTTCTATAAGTTGCCTTGGCCATACTGTCTTATCACAGCAATAGAAGAGTAATAAGCACACCAGTCAAACAGAGATCAGGACAGTGCAGTATTTGCCTGTGAGGTGCATGTGAGGCCTGATCCTGAGGGCATATCCTCCCTGGGTCCGCTAGATGGCACTATCCATAGTGCTAGCCTCTTCTCTCATCCCTGGCGGGGGGTGGGAGGTGGGGGGGCAGGTGGACACAGGGTGCTGGCAGCTGTGGGCAGAGGGAGGTGGCAGATCAACCAGCCATAGTGGAATCCACGGGGAGCACCTGCAGAGTTTGGAGGTGAGGCTGCCTCCCCTCCAGCCCAGCATCCACCTCCCAGACCCAAAGGCCCTCCCTTGATCAGAGGGTCCTCATGCTGAGAGGAAGCCTGTTCAGAAAGCAGTGCAAAAGAACCCCATGTTTTCCCTTGCATGGCCCAAACCCGGGGCGCAGCGTCTGCAATGCAAGCACATGACTCTGCAGAGCCACACTTGCCTTGGTTTCCCCACTGTGCAAAGCAGATAATAACCATGACTACTTGACTTCCATTAAACCATTAGCTTTACAGAGGGTTACCCAGCCCCCATCACACACACACACAACACTGTACAGCAATGACCTCTCCCAAGGAGAAGTGGGAAGTGGACAGTGACCCCAGCTAACCTGACAGAGAAACCTGAGGATTTCTTGGAATTCTTGAAGAAGAAGAAGAAAAATCTTTGGCCACGCATGAGTGCAGGATCTGAAGCAAAGCAAGCCCCAAGACCAGGGGAGAGGAGCCCATACCAGAACCTACCCCTTCAAGTTTAGGGAGCCAGCGGCCCCATGGCCGGGGTACCTCACACATTAGGCGCACATTATTTTCAGGCCCAGCCTGGCCCAGCCTGGCTCCGCTACACCAGACGTTTTGCTCCAGTAAGTTTACCAGGCATTCCTGGGTCGAGTCTGTGGACCCCTGACTTGAGAAAAGCCTTCAAAACAGAGGCCAACTGAGGTGGAGTGTGAGTAAAGAAATCCCAAGATCTCCAATGCAGCCTGGGGGCTCCGTCTCCAGGAAGCCCCCCTGCTTTCCTCTCCAGCCGACCCATGAGGCCAGGAGAGGCTGGACGTTGGCTTTTGTGTCCTTCCGCAGGTCCAGCACGGTACTCAGTGACCATCTGTGCAACCAAACAATACTGGCGGGCTCTTGTCACCTGCGGTGGCCCTGCGGGCCTCGGGGTCCCACAGAGGACTGGGTGGCCCTCAAACGCATACAGTTCTGAATGGCCAAAGGTGACTGGCAGATGGTAGCCTTGGCCAAGAGCACCTCCATGCCCCACCCCAGGGGCTCTGGACAGGAGGTGCCAGTGAGGGTAGGGATGAGGAACGCATAAGCTCTACCTTCCCGCTAACTCACATGGCCCCTGTTGAACCCCTTTGGCAAGGCTGCTATATTCAGCCCGGTGGGAGAACCAGAGCCAGGGGCGGGGGCTGCCTGGGTCCCCATGTACTGTGATTCTGCTGTCACGGGGGCGGGGGGACAGTGAGATTTGCTGCCTTTAAAGAGAGAAGTCTGAGGAACCGGCAGGAGTCCCTGGGGCAGCCACAGTTCCCAAAAGGCTGAGACCCCCGCACTTGGAAGGAGACACGGAGTTGAGTGACGGACAGTAGGTGGTGGCACCACATCAGCTCATTTATCCTGCGCTGTCACACCACTCTTCCCTGGACACTCGCACAGCGGTCAAGTCACAGCTACAGGCCCCCCAGACCAGTGGAAGGGGCCACGTGGCAGAGGCGGCTAGCAGTAAGTACAGGAGGAGACGGGCCTGAGTTGGGGTTCTCAGCCCCCCGGGAGCCACCGGGCAGAGGAAGCACACTTCTGAGGTCTGCTAGGAAGCCGCAGAGCCCCTTACAGGGTGCCTGCACTAAGTCCCCATCACCTGCACCACAGGTGCCACTGACTCGTGCCACTTGTCGGCCACATGTGCACCAACGACACAGACAGCCCACCCTGCATGCATTCTTTCTAACGTCAAACACGGTCTGCCCCACCCACCCACCCACCCCACCCACCCGCAGCAAGAAGAGCACCTGGTCTTGTTAAAATGCAAGATCTTGTTCCAGGCCTGGCCTGTGGGCTGAATCCATCTCTGATCAAGACCCAAGGGTGACTCTCGTGCGTATAAACAGAAGGTCAGGGAATCTGCCCCCTGAACACTCCAGCCTCCAGGGCCTTGGGCTGGCTAAAGGAGGTTCCCGCCACTGTGGCTGCACACGAGCACAGCCCAGGGACTTTTCAAAGCCATCTTGCTCAAGTCTCACACCATCTGGCGGCAAGCTTGGCACAGGCATTTCTTGAGGGTTTCCAGATACAGAGGAGTATCAGGACGTCCCCTGCAAGGTTCCTGACTGCACCCAGACCCCTGTGAGGCTGCAGCCATTGCCAAGGGCCCAAGAAGCCCATGGGCCAGCCAAAGGAACTCTAGGACAGACCTGGACTGGGCTGGCTTCTGAGGCCCACCTTTGCCCCTAGTCCAAAAGAAGTTAGCCCGGGCCTCACTCCAGTCCCTTTACGCATGGGGAATAGGTTTCACCATTCCTCACCCTTCTCCATTCAAGCAAGAAAACAAGCACCTTCTAATTACAGACCTAATCAACTCAGCAAAGCGCCTCCTAGCCAGACAGAGCAAGTGACTCACTGTCTCCTCTCAGACAGCCCTTGAAAGCCTCTCAATTCCCACGTCAAGCCAGGTGGTGTGAGGGCAGGCCCAGGGATCCAAGCTGCAAGTCTACTGGAAGGTTCTCTCCTGCCCAGAGGGGAGAGAAACTATTTCCATGCCTGGCTTCCCCCGGCTCTGTGGAACCACCTGTGAGGAGTTCTCCTGGCCTGAAAGGAATTGAAGTTGGGTGAGCAGACCATACCCACTGCCTTCAGAGCTATCGAGACCTTCAAGGTGAGGGCGGGCACGGAGGGCTGCCTGGCAGAGGTGAGTCCCGGAAGCCCTTAGCTAGCCACTTGAATGGATGAGTTTCAGGCTGGCCAACGGGCCAGAGGTGAGGCAGCCAGAGTGACCATGTGTAGGAGATCTCCTGCCACTGTGCCTCACCACAGTCTTACCCTTCCCTCGAGGCTCAGCCACGGTGCCCACTCAGCAATCTTCTGTTTCTGATTATGAAGTGGCCCATCCTGCTGCCAGTCTCGCACTGGCTGTCCCTCCCGGGCCCAGCACAGATGGCTCTGCCTTGGGGTATTCCCACGATGTGTCCACACTCCACCCATGACCATCCGGGCCCCATTTCCCTGCGTTCTCTCCCGTGGCTGCAGGTCCTAGGCCCAGGACATGGGAGACAGCTTGGGATGTGGATTCAAGAATATGCTTGGTCTCCCATCTATGAGAAAGCTTCTAGGCTTCTCTAAGCCCGTCCCCTCAGCCATAACCAGGTGGGTTTCTCCTCCCTCCTCCCTGTAAGGCTGTGTCAGGGCTAAGTAAGACGAAAGCTAATATGTGTGCATTCCTGGAGCAGTACCAGATATGGCCATGTGACCTGTGACGTACCCCTGCCAAATGGTTCCGCGGTGGTCCCTGATTCTGACCGTGGTCTCTGACCTACAGAGTCACCAGCACACACCAAAGCTCTTGCTGTGGCGTGACACACGCAGACCCCAGGCTCTGGGACTGTGACAGGTGACACCCGGCAACTTTCACACCTTGTGTGCACATGTGGATCTGGGGGACACAGAGACCGGTAAGAAAATTCCAGCCCCTCACTCCAGCTAGTCAAACACTTCACAGAGCTCTGCCAGAGACACCGTGTGGTGTGCAAACACATCCTCCTATCTATGCCCTCAGCCTGCTGTTCCCCTGGGACCACACACACACACACACACACACCCCAATGAAGTTCACACACAGGCTTCCGTTTCAGCTTTGATCTCTGGGGAATCTGGGCCCAGAGGAGAGAAGTCATTGTTCTGCTTCTGTGCCCCTCCAACTTCCAGAGCACGCTCATGTTGACAGCTCCAGAGTGTCAGGAGGGAGGGGTGAGGAGCCCCACACCTAGCCAAGAGCCAGCTCCCCTCCAGCTGTTGACAGGAGCAACCGTTCCGTCTTTGTAAGCCTCGGGACCACAGCTGCTGACTGCAACATGGACACCTGACTGTAGGAAATGTCGTAGGGGGATGCATGGCGGGGCGGCTCAGAACAAGAGCGTGGAGATGTGAGCCGGGTGGACTGCGGAACAGAAAACGATAATGGCCCTGGATGTGGAGAGCCTCCAGCAGGCATGTGCTGGAGTTTGGCCTCAGCACCACACAACAGCGGCGGCGGCAGGCAGCCAGGGCTGAGAGGCTCTGGGGATCTGACAGAGTCGAGAGAGTAAGATATGTAGCAAGTTGCCTATGGCTGCAAGACACCCTGGGGAAGGACAAGAGGGTCGGCAGGTTTGGCAGGTGGGTCATGAAGAAGGCCCCCTCTTCCCGTCCCTGCAGGGAGTTTAGTGCCACTGTATGCGTCCGGTAGCACAGACAGCGCCGGCTCTAGCCACTGTGGTGTCCCGGCTACTTTTCCTGTCGCTCTGATCAAATGTCTGACAAGAGCGACTGGAATGAGAAAGGACTGTCTTGACTCACAGTTGGAGCGCCCAGTCCATCACGGCAGAGAAGGCGGGGCATCAGGGGCTTGAAGCAACAGGTCACATTTCTTCCACAACAGAGAGGCAGTGCTTGGAGGATACTGCCCTCCACTTACCAACGCTGGCCGGGCTAAGAGACTCTGCCCCCCCCCCGCCCCGTCCCCCGGAAGTCCTGGGACTGAGAACGGCTGCCGCAATGGAGAGAGGATCCGGACCGCAGCATTGCCTTAGCGCACTCTGCATGCTGCGTGGCGTCTCCACGTCCACGCCTGCACTTGTGCAGGCCGGGGCCACTGTTCTGTCCTTTCCCACTCTTGCGTGCCTTTCATGCTTCCTGTTCTGACGGTGCCCAGGGAGGACAAGAGCGAGGTGGAGCGGGGATGCTGGGGTGTGGTTTGGTCCTGCAGTGGTCCCCTTAAAGACTCAGCCCTTGGCTGCCAACCATCAGCCTCGTTGGACCCAGGTCCGGGATAGATGCTGACTGCAGGGTCAAGTCGCTGCACTATCCATGAGCAGGCTGGGCCTCACTCATGGGGAGCCTGCACCCCACCCTGTGGCTGGACCCACGCTGTGGGCACATTCTCAGGAAATGCGCCCTCCTCATTTTCCTGTCAGGCTCTAACTTGATGCCTCAGAGGCGCTAGACAGCAAGGCAGGGTGGGAACGGGAGAGCAGAACGAGGTTCCAAATGGTCAGCTGGGACGGGAGCCTCATCCTTCAGGGGCCAAGGGGGACAGGGAAGCCTGTTCCAATGGACAGGTCCAGATCCTCAGACGTCTGAGCCCAGCTACCTGCTCCCAGCACCAGCTCTCTCAGGTGGGCTCCTACCCAAAGAAGAGGCAGGGGGCAGCAGTATTTCTCTTCCCAGTACACCTGGCCCAAAGTGACTCTAAAGCGTAACTCTCCGTCCCAGAGACACTAAGCGGGGAACTTGAATGACAGTTCCAGAGGGTCAGCTGGCTATCAGGCTGGCCTTAGACACAGCCAACCCCTTCCCAGCAGAGAACAAGACAATAGCCCAAGGAAGGGACGGTCTCATGCACATCTGGGAAGCAAGAGTCAGGCATCCTCTCTATAACTCTGAAGGAGAGAACTGTCTCGGGCAGGATTACCACGCACAGAATTCCAGGGCCCTTCCCAGATTCTAGAGTCCACAGTTCTAGGCATTTCTAAAAAAAAAACGCGAAAGTAGCTTTCAACTAACCTTGCTGAACTTTAAATGTTTGTTATTAGAAATTGGAGGAAGCCACAGGCTAGGCATCAATGTAACTTGACTCATGTAAGCCTGGCTCTCCTGTAATACAGAATGCTCCTTTCTCAGATGAGGACACCAAGTCCTGATCCCCAGGACCTGCATTCAATGCTCAAGCTGGCAGCGATGTGCAGGAGAGCCCCGGCCTGCCTTCCCCCACAGCCCTCCAACATCCCCTCTAAGTGTCCTAGCAGGAACAAGAGCACGAAGGATAGGATGAAGGCTGACGCTCTGCCCACATGGACACGTGGGCAAAGGTACATTCCCGAAGCAGTCTGCACATGGTTTTAGAGGCTTGGGGACTCGCAGAGGGTTCCGTCCATGGTCCCCAGGCAGAGAGACCAGGACTTCTGAAAAACTAGGACAAAAATGGCCCTGGGGGTGCATTTTGCATAAGTACCCAGGGTTCTGTCAGAAGGTGTAGGGGAGGCATCCGCCGGCTCCCTGCCTCTGCCAGTTTGGGGAGGGGGTCTGCTTTCTGAGCAGCACCAGGCTTCTATTTTTTAACCTACTCAACAAAACCGGAGTCTATTTTTAGCTCAGCAAGCTGCAGGACATCACAATTAGCAACTGAAAATTACACATCCTGCCTGTCTCTCCTCTGCCGGCTGGGCAGGGATGCTCCAGGATGGAGCTGGGGCCCAGCCCTGTGCCCCTACCCTCAAGGGCACAAAGCCAAAAGGGCAGGTTCAGAGGCCACCGTCGGGGCTATGCTGGCTGCTTGGACGTAGGTAGAGGGCACCCGAGCCCAGCTCTGCCAGCGACCCGACAAGATGGCTCCCAACTGCTCTTCCCAGAAATCATTTGCTCTGGGCTGGGGCAAGGAGGGAGGTGTTAGAGCCTCTTACTCCTTGCTCAATAATGAAAGGCTTGTTTGAATGCGCACTGCATACACAAGCAGCTGCCTGGTGCCAGTACAGACCTTTCTGTAAGCCTTCAGTGGGCCAGAGAATTTGCCTCAGAGGCTTTGGGCCTCTGTCACAGCTCCCAGACGGCTGCCATCAGGTTGCTGGCAGGGCCACCGCTCTCTAGAATACAGTGGCCCCAAAATAGAACTAGGAATCTGAGCTGGACACTGTGAAAGCACAGTAAAAGCCTCGGTGTGTTGGGTAAGGCAAGGAGCCCAGACTCTGTCACTCATCCTTGAAGGGAGGGGCTAAGGGCCACGCGTCTCCTGGTTTAGAAACTACTGGGCACTCACTGGGACAGTCAGCGCCCAACACGCACACACCCTTCCCCACCTTCTGCCCATCTTTAGTGTCAGTTCCTTCCTGCCAACAGGAGGCAAAAATGAGCCTTATGCCGCCGCCGCCGGGCGGGGGTGGGGCACACACCTTTAATCCCAGCACTCAGGAGGCAGAGCCAGGTGGATCTCAGTTCTGAGTTCCAGCCAACCTGGTCGTCCAGAGCTACACAGAGAAACCTTGTCTCGAAAAAACAAACCAAACAAGCAAATGACTTCACACCTACTCTCCAGCCAGAGTTCCCTCAGGACAGTGCAGAGGCAGGAACCTCCCCATCATCTCAGCTGTCCCTCTTTGTCATCTACTATTCCCTGACTGGGTTCACGGACCAGAAGAATTAGGGAAAGGAGGCACTGGTTGCAGAGAGGTCACTCCATCATGATCTGAGGTACCATTTGCATTGAGAGGCAGTGGGGATCTGACTGGCGGAGAGAGCCCCCCATGTGTGCAGGGTAGGAGCTGGGGATTCTGCTGAGGAAAAACGATCCACACGGGGCTACCTCCTGCTGCCCTGTGCTAACAGCTTTCTCATCAGTTCCCTGCCCCTTAATAGGCACGTCCTCATTTCCCACTGGCTGAAGTTCCCATCTCCACTTGAAGGAGCCTAGCCCAAGTCCTGAGTGAAGAACCCATGCCTCCGTCTCTCAGGGTATTACACAAGCTACTGGTAAGCTATAGCTACCTGAGAGTTTTCACCTCAGGCTCTACCTAGCCCAACAGACTCCCTGACTCAGTTTCCCCTGAATACTCTCTTCCCTCCTTCAAGCTCCAGCCCCAGATCAGGGTACCTAACTTTGAGATGAAATGTCTCCTTTAAGCTCTCTTATTTTCTGATTTATTTTTCTTTTACTGTTTAAGTGTATGCATGTTCTGCCTGCGTGTGTGTGTGTGTGTGTGTGTGTGTGTGTGTGTGTGTGTGTGTGTGCGCGCACCACCTGTGTGTTCATGGAGGTCCGAAGAGGACACTGGACTCCCTGGAACTGGAGGTACGTACAGACAGTTGTGAACCATCATGTGGGTGCTGAGAACCAAGCCCGGGTCCTCCGCAAGGCCCTCGAAGAATCCTTAACTGCTGAGCCAGCTCCCCAGCCCCTCCCCCCCTTGAGCTCTGATTGATCCTAACTGCTGGGGTCCACACGGTCTAGCTACAAGCACAGCCTGGGCCTGAGCTGGCTAGGAGGAGGCAAACACCCCATTCCGCTGGGAGTCAGCACCTCCCCTTGTGACACGTGACAGTGCAGTGAAGCTCAGACTGCACCTGGCTGCTTTGACAAGGACAGCACACAGACATGGCTGCCTACTACACAGACTGAGAGCTGGTGCTCCCCTCCCCCTGGCCACACCTCTTGACACCCTGTGTGGAAGGCAGCCAGCTGGCCTGTGATGCAGATGGAGAGAATAAAGGTCGCCTCTGATTCCTGGCAGGGGGATCCCTTGACCTGTTAGACATCCTGTCCCAGGCATGGGGGCTCAGAGCGGCCGTGGCCTAGGATGACCACTTGGCTCCTGTCTGTATGAGGAGCACAGAAACAACACATCTCCTTCTCGGCTCATAGGCCTCTCAAGTGGTCACCTTCTCACTTTGACCCCCTGTGGTCGCTACGGCAAGAGAGTTCTTGGGAGAACAAGTCTGGCCCTCAATCCGGTGACTGGGCTGTGGGAACTCCATGCCCAGTGGACATGAGATAGCAGGAGGGCTATGGGCCAGGCACTGGTTCCCACGTAAGCCAAGCTTCAAGTAGTCATGTTCGCAACGCCATAAAGAAACGCCGCATTTGGGGCTGGTGAGATGCTCAGCAGGTAAAGGCACTTCTGCCAAGCCCAAGGACCTGAGTTTGATCCCCAGGACCCACACAGCGGAAACAGAGAACCAACTCTTGCCGGCGTCTGACCTCCACGTGCATGCCATGGCACGTGTGCCTCATACATGCACACAAAAATAAATAAACGTCATTAATTGGTTTTTAAAAAAGAAGGGTCACATTTGCTTCACATGCTCTTAGAACAGGCCAGGGCCTGGCACAGGGGAGCAGGCTGGGTTCCCACAAGGAGGCGGCTGCCATGGGAACCAGAGTGCCAGCCGCAGCACCCAGTGCCTTCTCCACACAGGCCTGAGCACAACCCTGGTAATTAAAGCTTTGTTGCAGGCACATGGTTCGTTTTTCCTCCTGGAATCCTTTCTATTACCATATTTACTATGAATTAACTAGAGGACTCTTGCCGTCTCCACACTCCTAACCACAGAGTCTGCTACGTCAGAGATTTTTTTCCTCCCTTTTCTCTCCCCCGCTTGTCCTTTGTGTCCATCAGCTTCTTCTGGTGGCCGCTCGGGGGACAGAATGTCATTGTCCACAAAGAACTACCCCATTATTGAGCTTTGAGAGGCGTGGGGTGGGAGCAGGTGGGATTTCCGAGAATCCCTGGCCTTTCCCAGCAGGCTGGTGGCTGCAAGCGTGCCTCCCACTAACCGGGGCTTGAGCAGTAGCAGCTCTTGGCCTAGGACCTCATCTCCTCTTCAGCTGAGCCTGCAGGATTTAACGGCGTCCCTTGCATGAAGTTTGGCTTCCAGGACTTGAACTTCTGGAGCCAAACTGGCCACAGACGTGGACAACAGGCAAGCAGGGTATCTTAACAATTGGTTTCTCTCTCTCTAGGCGTTTTCCCAGGGGGCTATGGAAGAGGGGAGAGAAATGATGTGGGGGGCCATCCGTATGGGGTCCTCTTTCCTAAACAGTGTCCTCTGAAGAATGCTGGAACAGGACGTCCTGCTGCCGGTCTGAGCCTAGTGTGGGGGCTAGACTCTTGCCTGGAGCCACCAGGAAGATGCCCTGTGCACACTACTGATAGCTTGGTCCAGACCACAGCCCAGCACAAGGATCATGGATGACATAAGAGAGAGGCAATAAGCCGCCTGGGTCGGAGGGAAGAGCTCTAGGGAGGCTAGGCCGGAAGGATGGATGGGATGGGGTAGGCCCGGTGCTTCTGGGAGCTGTCAGCCACCCTCTAGGGCTGCCTGTGAATTCTGAATCTACAGAAAAGGAACAGGGGGTCCTTTCAATTTTAAATGACACATAATGAGACTGAGGAGAGATTTTTTTTTCCTTTGTGTTTAAAAACAAATCATTCCACTCACTTCAATTTTCATCTTGGCAGATGTCCAGAGACACATCCCTGAGACCCATATGGCTTGGGAACAGGGAGCATTCTGTGTGTCGGTGAGTGGGAAGGGTGCTGGGGGGGGGGCACCCACCTCTCTGCTGGGCCCTTGTCCAGAGGCTGTAGACTCTGAAACACGTCCAGAACACGGGTCCCAGTCTTCCCATGCTGCACACACAGCAGCATTCCTGTGTGCCCAGGCCCTGGGGGTTTATCTGGGGCCAGTGGCAGCCGCCTCTGTCCTTCCCTAGGGCAGCTCACATCTTGGTTTCCAGGAAAAAGAACAAATATGTCCAAAGGGCTGACACCATCAACCTAGGACTCACAGCTCACAGGTGATGCACAGGGTGTTTAAGACTTGTGAGTGTGCCTACCATCCTCAGGCACCCCTCACCTGGCCAACAGGAAGGGACTCGTGGGAAGGGTAGGGCAGCCTGAAGTGAAAGCAAGAAGGAGTGATCAGATCCTGGGAGAACAAACCAGGTTGGGCAGCCCTCACAGAAATTCTAAATAAAACATAATTATGGCAAAGGAAACCAAGGGATGGACTAGCCAAAAGGTAAAGAAATAGATTTAATTGAAGGAAGCAGAACTTCTTAAAGCCAAGAGCTAACTCTTTGGAACGCAACTAAAAAGGTAAATCTTGCAATGGGGCACAGGGGTCCGTCCACACCTATAATTCCAACACTTGGGGCGGGGGCTGAAGCAGGAGGGTAATGAGTTCCAGGTCAGCCTGGGCCACACAGTGAGACTCAAGTCACAAAAAACAACAAACCAACTTTCCTGGGACTGGGATGGAAGTACAGATCAGTGGCCAGTACTTGCCTAACATGTTCAAGGCCCTGGACAGGGAGAGAGCTCATCCACCCCCTGAAAATTCTAATCAACAAAAGGAAAGGAAGATGGAGGGAGGAAGAGAAGGGGGAGAAGCTTTTCACAAACTCCACTATGTACTTTAAATAATCTGAAAACCTCTGAACTGGAATCTTTCTAAAAAATTTCTAAAAAATCTTTCTAAAAGAGACTAGTGATGTTTAGAACTTTAATAGACCAATAGCCGCTGTCCATGTTAGTAAGTTGATGGCAAGCCGAACCTCAGGGGGGAACAAAAGTGGGTCCTGGCTGGGGGTTCTAAAGAGACTTCTTTCAGGCCTTTAAGGATAAGAGAATTCTGTATGATATTTAAACTACTCGGAGCCAGCCATGGTGATGAAAGCCTTTAATCCCAGCACTCTGGAGGCAGAGGCAGGCGGATCTCTGTGAGTTCAAGGCCAACATGGTTTACATTGTAAGCCCAGAACAGCCAGGACTAAATAGATAGACCTTTTTCTAAAAGAGAGAAGGAAGAGGAGGAGGAGGAAGGAGAAGGAGGAGGAAGGAAGGAAGGAAGGAAGGAGGGAGGGAGGGGAAGGCAGGGAGGGAGGGAGGGAGGGAGGAAGGAAGGAAGGAAGAGAAGAAAGAAAAGCTAAGTAAATAAATAAACTGCTTCAGCTACACAATTATACAGAAAAGCATTCCTGGTCATCCTATGAAGCTAACATAGCCAAGACCTCCAGATGTGACCAACATCTGTAGAATGGAATTGTGGAGGACCTATAAATATAGGTGGAAAATACCCCAAGAAACAGCACAAATCGATAAAATGAACTCGGCAATTTTAAACATTTTAAAACACAGTAGAGTCTGACCCGGCAGGATTTATTCCAGGAAAGTAAGTCAACACATTAATACGCTCAAGAGGAAAGGCAGTTGATTGTTCTGTTAGATATAGAAAAGCTGTGATGAAACTCACATCCATTCTCCGTGAGTTCATCGCCAGTGAGTGCAGGCTTGGGTGATGACAAGCAGCTGCGTGTACCACACAGTGGATGGCAGGCTTGAGGAAATACTGCAGTCCTCAGAACAGAGAAGGCAGATCAGGAAGACTCACTGCTATGAGGAAATGTTGCTTTATGTCTTTTGGGAAACACAATTTAAAAAAAAAAAAAATTAGAAGGTACTTTAGAAATAGAGAAGTTGTTCTTTCTTATGAATAGATAATATTCATTTCCTTATTTTAGAAAGTCAAGTTAAGAATTTATTCAAAATAGCTGGATGGTGGTGGCGCATGCCTTTAATCCCAGCATGCAGGAGGCAGAGGCAGGCAGATCTCTGTGAGTTCGAGGCCAGCCTGGTCTACAGAGTGAGTTCCAGGAAAGGCACCAAAGCTACACAGAGAAACCCTGTTTCAAAAAACAAAAACAAAAAAGAATTTATTCAAAATAAAGCCGGGGTGTCGGGGGGAGGTGGCAGGGCACACCTCTAATCCCAGCACTTCAAAGGCAGAGGCAACTGGATCTCTGAGTTTGAGGCCAGCCTGGGCTACAGAATGAGATCCAGGATAGCCAGGGTTACATAGAGAAACCCTGTCTTGAAAAACCCAAAAACAAAATATAATAATAATAATAATTGCCGGGTGGTGGTGGTGCACGCCTTTAATCCCAGCACTCGGGAGGCAGAGCCAGGCGGATCTCTGTGAGTTCGAGGCCAGCCTGGGCTACCAAGTGAGTTCCAGGAAAGGCGCAAAGCTACACAGAGAAACCCTGTCTCGAAAAACCAAAATAATAATAATAATAATAATAATAATAATAATAATAATAATAAACGAGTTCAGTGATCGGTTATCCAGCATATGTTTGTTAAACATCAAGGGCTTGCCTATTTCCAGTTCCTCTGGGTGCAGGTTTCCCCCACACAGTAGGACAGGCACTGGGTGTTCTAGCCACGGTGAGAAGAGGGTGGTATGTACATTTGCACGATTCTGTGTTGTGGTTTGTCTTCGGGTAACTATGTTTGTTTGTATGTGCATCTGTGTTTATCTCTGTGTGTACCTATGCATCTATTTATCTGTCTCTGTGGCTGTCTGTCTCTCTGTATCTGTCTGCATACTTCTGGTGTATCTTTCCGTGTATCTATGACTACGTATCTCTGTGTCTGTGTGTCCTTGTCTGTGAGTCTGCATGTATAGCCCTGTGTCCCTGTTTATATCTGTATGTATCTCTTTGTATATCTGTGTATGTGTGTATTTCACTGTGTCTGCATATCCTTATCTGTGGGTCTATGCGTATCTCTCCATGTCTGTGTATCTCTGTGTGTCTGTTCATATATCTCTGTCTGTATGTCCCAGTTTGTATATTTCTGTGTCTTTGTGCATATCTAAGTATCTATGTGTATATTTCTATTTGTCTGTGTATCCCTGTCTATGTAATGTGTGTTTATATGTGTCTGTCTGTCTGTCTGTTATCTGTCTGTATACTTTGTGTGTCTCTTTATATATATATAGGTGCTACTTCATACCTGCAATTTTGCTACTGTTATGAGTTGTAATGTAAACATCTGATATGCAGGATATCTGCTGTGTGACCCCTCTGAAAGGGTCGTTCAACCCTAAGGGGTCACAACCCACAGGCTGAGAACCACTGACTTACTGAAACCCAGACGAGTTCCATGAGACTAAGGAATAAGCTGTGACCGTCCGCTTAGTTCCCTGAAAATCAACGTGCCAGCACACAGCAGGCGCTTAATAAATGTGCGGTAGAGGTCCTGCGTCTTCAGTCCATTAGTGCTGGCTCCCCGGCTCTACTCTTCCACATCACAGGTCTGCACTGGGCCTGGTCTAGGCAGGTCTGCTCCAAGCTAGGGAGCCATGGGACACTACACAGCATCCTGCCACCTGAATCTCACTGACCATCTGTCTATCTGTGTGTATCTTTATATCTATCTATGTATGTGTGTGTATCTGTGTCTCTGTGTGAATTTCTGTGGCTGTATGTCTCTGTGTATGTGTCTTTGTGTATCCATCTATGTGTGTTTCTCCCTTTGTGGGTCTGTGTGTTTCTTTATGTGTCTGTGTGTGTGTGCATCACTCTGTTTTTGTGTCTGCATGTGTGTGTATCTCTATGCCTAGTGCCTGTGTATCCATGCATCTGTGTATCTCTGTTCATGTGTGTGTATCTGTGTTTTTCTCTTGTGTTTCTGTGTGTATACCACTACATCTGTGTATCTCTGTCTGTGTACACATCACTGTGTGTGTCTCTTTAACTGTGTGCGTCTTCCCCCAGACCTCCCAGTTTGTTCAGGTTCCACAGCCACGGCTCAGAGACCCACTGTCCTCAGTAGGTCTGCACTGTTAACCAACTCAACTACCCCTGGACACGGACACACAGACACACAGACACACAGACCGGGGGGGGGGACCACCCTAGCCCACCTGGCTGGGTTCCAAGCCTCCTCTGAAGGAGGAAGTCTCCTCCTCTATGGCATGTAGTGGGCAGGCAGGGAGGGCACAGGGCTCCTCTTTCTGTCCAGGCTGCTGGTACGGTTTGATGTCTTCAATCAATAACCATCCTTGAAGAGAGAAGCTGAGAGGACTCCCTGAGTCCTCACTGGCAGGCCTACTCCTTGGAGCTTCTCAATCACAGGATTCCTCTGACTCATTCTTGCAGGCCCCACACACAGGCAGGGACAGTATTCCAGGCAGCCACACTGACATTTGGGAAATGCCGGAATCCAGTCCCACGGGGTGGGGGTGGGGGTTGGGCTTGGGGGGGGGGTAGGGCAGTTCGGCCTAGAGCCTACAGAAGTCCCAACTTCTGTCCTCTTCCTCCCGCCCCAGCCCTACATCCCCATGCTTTCCCCCATCACTCACTCCAGGGTCACTTGGAGTTTTCTAGGGTCCTTAACCATGTCTGCCTCTGGGCCCCCATTGTCTGGGGACCTCAGACAGATCTCAGGGATGCAGACAGCCTAGAACCTGATACAGAAGAACCCTGGAATAGGAGCCAGCTCTGACTCTTGACCCTCTGATTAACTTTAGGCAAGCTTTGAGTCCTCTGGGCCTCAGTTTCCCTGAATATAAAAGCAGGATATAGGACTAGACCGTTTCTAGACCTTGGGTTTTTCTTCCATCCCCCACACAGCCAACACCCACCCGATGCTTCCAGGTCCATGCTGCCAGTGACTGAATGGCTAGATCTCAGTGTCTGCCACAGAGGCTTTGTTCCCTAAGTGACAAAATCTCCTCAAAACTGAGGGTCAGTGCTGGGTGCCAGGGAGGCATGGGTGTCAGAAGCACACTTCAGGGGGAGATCAGGGTCTCCTGAAGATGGGTTTTGCGATGCATTTCCAAGGATCAGCAGGGGTCTCCAGTGAGTGAAGGAGAGGAAGGCAGGGAGATAAACACTTGAGTCTCATTACTGAGCCTGCAGTTCAGACAGACCCAGGCTGCCCTGGTCACCCTCAACAGTTCCTGGAAAGGGTGACGCCCAGAGTACAGACAGCTTCCACAGGCGGACCAGCTGCCTTGCCCTTGGACATGACTCTCTCCTAAGCAGCTCCCTGACTGCCCCTCCCATACCCACCTGTTGTCTTCACGGGTCTTGGGCTTGTGACCCAATGGAGGAGCTGTGGTACAGTCTTGGGCCCCAGCACTCACGGGGCATCTGTCAGGAGGGCTGTGTCCACTTTCTCCCAGCCCTTGGCACCCCGGGGCCACCACACCCAGAGGCTGTCATCCTCAGCTGCCTCTGATGAGAAGCACACATAGAAGATGGAGAGGCTTGAACAGGGGGGTCATGGTAACCTGGCTCAGCAGAATAGGGGTAGGAAACACTGCTGGGGGGGGGCACCGAGATGGAGCGAGCCCTTCAGACATCCGTGAACTCTAGACTGCACACAACCCCCAGCTACATCTCATACCCCCCCACACACACCATCTTTGCAGGACTTCAGAGTTTATGGTCTCTGCTGAAGCTAATGACCCCTCTACCCCAGCCCGGCCCCTAATGCCTCAGTTCTATCAGCTGCAAAGCCTCCTTGTTGTAACATCAAAACACACTGAATCACACCTCTCTCATCTTCTACTGTCTCTGTTACTAGAGTCTGAGTTCCCTGGCCTGTTTCCTGGATGGCCCTGTCATGGCCAGCTCTGTCCTTGGCCCCTATGAAGTATCCAACAATGGCCTAATGGCCCCAGACATAGGTATCCCCCTCGAAGACCGCGGAGCCACAGCCTGTCACGCTGGTCTGGGGCGTTCCCACAAGCCCAACCTCACACTCAGGTGGCCTTCCCATCCAGGCCCGCCCTCCTTTCTTGGGTGTTCCCTTTCCTTCCACTTAGCTCTTTCCTGCTCTTGTCCAGCAGGGTCCTTATACACACAGAACAGCTCTGTGGTCTCCCCCAGTCACCCTGCCAAAGGCACCAACAGCACCCCACACTGGCAGTCAGCTCTCTGGGCACAGGCATGCCATACATCCTCTTTCCTAAGCAAGCAGTCTGTTATCACCAGTCCTGGCGAGACTGGGTGGGGCCATGTAACCCCCTAGTAGTTAGTAGAATGATGTGTGTCATTGAGCTAAGACGCCAATGCAGGGCCCTATCTGCTCCCTGTCATAAGACCCTATCAACCCAGTTCCTTAAAAAGGAGTGTGGGGCAGAGCAGAGGCAACCCAGAATGGATGCCAGCGGAGGAAACAGTATCTGTGCCATGAGCCACTGACAGTGAGCAATGTTTCACCCCTGCAAATTACCAGAGCCTTCCCTCCTGATGCACTCCTGGTGTGTGCTGATCCTCTGCCTTCACCTTTGATCCATATCACCAGAGCAGTGGTTCCCACCCTTCCTAACGCTGCAACCTTTGAATTCAGTTCCTTCCTCATATCGTCGTCGTGACCCCCAACCATAACATTATTCCATTGCTACTTCATACCTGCAATTTTGCTACTGTTATGAGTTGTAATGTAAATATCTGATATGCAGGATATCTGCTGTGTGACCCCTCTGAAAGGGTCGTTCAACCCTACGGGGTCACAACCCACAGGCTGAGAACCACTGACTTACTGAAACCCAGACGAGTTCCATGAGACTAAGGAATAAGCTGTGACCGCCCGCTTAGTTCCCTGAAAATCAACGTGCCAGCACACAGCAGGCGCTTAATAAATGTGTGGTAGAGGTCCTGCGTCTCCAGTCCATTAGTGCTGGCTCCCCGGCTCTCCTCTTCCACATCACAGGTCTGCACTGGGCCTGGTCTAGGCAGGTCTGCTCCAAGCTAGGGAGCCCTGGGACACTACACAGCATCCTGCACCTGAATCTCACTGACCATCGTGGCTCAAAAGAGGCTTCTACAAACCAGCTGTGAGGTGCAGCTGCGGCTCAGGCTCAGAACTAATTTTAGGGTAATTCTCTGCCTTCCCTACCCTGGGCACTCTTCTCTTTAAACACATGGCATTTGAGAAGGCACAGGCCAGCTTTGCCCCCACACCTGCCTCTTAACGGCTCTCACTTAAACCTCCCATATATATATAAACACGTCCTCTCTCCCGCCCACACATCGCACATACAAGCACACACCTCCCACACCATCAACCACTCCATCACAGACCGCCCCCTCTCCAAGCACGTACGGAGTAAACAGTGGTTCTGACTGAGCCCAAGGGCAGGGAAAATTCCAGGGTCGCCACTGCTCTTCACAAGTCTGTCCCATCCTGGACAGCCTTTGCTTTCTCCTGACCCCCACCCCTCAGGTTTTCAGGTGGCGCTTTGCACCGGAGTCTCTGGAGTCAGCACAGGATAGGAAGGCAGCAGCTACACCCTGGGAGAGGCCCAAGTGGCGGCAGGTGTCCGGGAAGGGACAGGAGAGAGCGTTACCCTAGCTGTCCTGGGTCAGCGCCCTGCTGATCTGACCCTGGCTTCCCAAGCTGCGGAGCGCAGAAACCTTAGCCTTTCGCGATCCTGCCGTCCTGCACTGCCACAGCCTACCTGGGGCTCCAGAAACATCCTGGCTGCTGCTCCGGCTACCGGCCGCAGGCGGTGAGGAAGCCCGACTCCCGTCCGGGGCTGAGCCAGCGCCTGCCCTGCCTGGGACTTCCCTCCCGTGGGCCCAGCCACCTCCCGGCCAGGGTGGGGCTGGCGGACCTCGTGGACAAGACCCTGGGAGGGGCAGCTAGCAAGGGACAGGGGCGGGGCGTGGTGAGGCGTGCCCACTTGGCAGGGATCACGGTGCTGGATTTGGGAGTGGAGTTAGGGTCGAGGCTCCGCGTGGGGTGGGTCGTGCTGGTGACTTAACACTACAGAGCTACAGCAGGTGCCCCCGGCCTCCCCTGGACAGGCACTCACCCCACACAGCTCTGGTCTGAAGCGCCTTGAATTCTCTGTCCTTCCATCTCCCCCAACACACACCAGGGATGGAGCAGCTGCCGTTGTCAGAGGCTAATCTGAGTCAGAATGAGGAGTGCTCATGGCCTGCGGCAGTGAATCTCACTCCAGCCCCAGCACTGGGAAGGTGGTCTGTCACCTTCGCCTTGAGCCTTGCCTTGCGATGGCCCCCCACCACGGCCCTAGCTCTGAGAGTTGAGATGGCAGGGATAGACTGGAACCAAAAAAGCCCTCTCTGGGGATCTAGTACTGGGATGTGCAGGGAGAATGGGGCCAGGTTCTAGGAGTCAAAGCTGGTGCCACACCAAGAAGCTGAGGGATGCTTTCAGCTGGAACCTGTAAGACAGGAGCAGAGGATCCCCAAGGGGCTGAGACAACCCCACATGAGCACACGAGCAAGCACCGTGCCTGATGGATGCTGATGAGCCAGGCTGTATCCAGTCCAGTCAAGATGCCTACTGTTGCCATCCCAGCCTCCTGCTCTCTGTGCAGCAGCCTGAAGGATCACCCTTCTCTCCTGCCCTCTCCCTTCCTCTCCTTTTTCCCCAGCTCTCTCACCAGCACAAACATCAGTCAGCAGGCTGCCCCTTGGGTAGTGAGTTCTGTCTTTGAGATTCTGAATGCTGGGCCCCTTCACTGACCTCTCCTAAGAGGACACAAAGGCCTGGAGATACAGATGTCTTCTTGGGCTCTACCTCCCCTAATTCGGTACCAGCTTGCACTGGAGCCGAGCCTCACTTTTCTCCTCGGGGGGGACCTCGGAGTCCATAGTGTTCCTTACGTCCTGAACAGCTCCACAGATGGGCAGTGGGGGCTACACCAGCTTGCATCCTGCCCCCTCTCCTCCATCTCTGCATCTTGTTCTAGAGGATGCAAAGCTCACAGTGGCCCCTGCTGGTGATTCCTGGTGTCCAGACCCACCTAGACCCTCGGGTGCTGGGACCTTGGAGACACTCCATCCCTTCAGATTGCTCTAATACCAACAGGGGTAGCACTGGGTAGGTACCTGTCCGCTCCTTCTTTATCCCTTTTCCTTGACCCTACAGCACATCTGGGTCCTAAGAAGGCGATGGCATTTCTCAAGAAGTCCACATGCACAGTTAACAATCCTGTTATCACCTGTTCCAAAGCAAGTTTTCCCCTCCACCCCTCTGAACATGACAGTTCTCAGGCTAGAGGAGGTTGCTGTGGAGCTCTCTGATGTCTCCCAGTACTGTCCCAGAGTCACTTCCTAAAGTGCTCACTCACAAATGTCATCAGCATTGTCCAAGATGGTCAATGGGGCAGGTCCTCCCCAGTCCCGGGAGGAGGGAGCCCATCTAGCCCCATCTCTGGCAGACATGGATGAAGCTGTCTTTGTCACAAGTCTGACCTCAGCATTCATATATGTGTCAATCCACATCCTTCCCAGTGCCCAAGGAGCCAGGGAAACTGGTGGGCCAAGGGCTGACTCCGGTCAGATGTCCTGCTTTTAAAGCTGTATGTGAGCCTATCCTGCAGCAAGGGCTTGTGGGACCTGATCCAAGACATCATTGCCCTTCCTGGGCTTAGCTCTGGGAAGAGGAAGTGTGATGTGGTCTATAGACATCTGTTGGGGTTGTTGGGAAGGCAAGGCACAGAGGAGGAGATAGTTCTCTCCTTGCTCCAGACAATGGAAGCCGTACATGAGGTCTGGAACAGTCCTTGTCTGTAAGAGACTACCCGGTGGGTGTTGGAACAAAAGGTAAGGAAGCCCGATTCTACGATGACCGTGACCTGGGCTACCCTCATATGCACAGGACAAGATGCTAGGCCATAGCATTTTGCTTGCCTTTGCAGGTGGAGGACCCCCATTAGAACCCAGGTCAGTTCTGGGCACTCTGTCCATAACCTGCAATGTTTGGGTGATTATCATAATGAGAGCTGGAGTCCTGGGGGCCTCAAGGTTCTGATGATCTATCTCCACTTAGGACCCCAGCTCCTCTAACCTGGCTGGGCATGGAATGTGTACCCAGGTGTGGGGCCACTCCCCCTTAAGAGTCTGTATGTCACCTTCTTATGACATATTTAAAAGGTCACCTTCCACCCTGGCACTTTTCCCTCATCATTGAATTTCTTCCTGGAGTTATCCAATCCAACATTATCTTTCCATTTATTTATTGGTCTGTTTGAAAAAAGAATATGACTGCCATGAGAATTAAAATCTTTATCTGCTCACTGCTCAACCAGTAACTAACATGTCTGCACACAGAGGCATGGGGGAATCCATCTGTGGAACATATGTATGTATATACTTGTGTGTATGCAGATGTCGATGTGGATATGGAGTTGGATATGGGTAGTGATGTGGTTACAGCGACCCTGATATATAGCTACAAACAGAAATGGATTTGCACATAGAAATGGATAGAGATATAGATAGTACCATGGACATGGAATGTGGATAAAGATATAGATCGGCATGTATATAGATAGGGATACAAATAAGAAATAGACATAGGTAGAGATATAAATATAGACAAGAGATATAAATGTTGATGCAAGTATAGATAGTCAACATAGAGCTCGAATTCCTACTTAAGTCAAAAGAGTCAGAAGACCCTGTTTGTGTAAATGAACGAAATTATGGAGCAGTTTTTCATGAGAGGGCAGTAAATGGAAGTCGTTGGAGTTTATTAGTCATCAGCCAGAGAGAAACTAAAAGCACACTGTGAGAATCCTACACACCCACCGCACTGGTAAAAATGAAAAGGCAGAAAATGCCAAATGCTGGCAAGGTAGCAAAACCATGGCTCTCAGCGGCTGGTGGCAATATGGCTAGGGCAGCCATGAGAAGGCGAGTCTTCTGGGAGCCAAGCATGTCTAAAAGCTCCACCCTGGGAATAGAGACTCAGAGGAAATGCTCACAGACTCACACCTAGAGGCATGTGAGCACTGTCTGCAATGGCTTCCAACTGAAAACAACCCAGGCATTCTTCACAGAGGCCTGGATTTGCACCTGCCTCCATGCAGTGTATCCACTCAACAGAACTCGGCACAGCATTGAAAACAGAGAACAACCACCACAGTTGGGGGGTCTCAGCACCACGATGCGGAGCAAAGGAAACCAAGCCCATCCATTCTGAGCTAGGATCCCATGCATGTCCAGCACAAACCTGGCAAAGGTCCCTGCAGGGGCAGGAGCTGGGAAGAAAGGGGGCTGCTGGAGCTGGGGGCCCATCCCCCACGTGTTTACCTCTCAGCAAGTCAACAGGCTGCATTCTCTGACTCAGACACTACCTACATGCTCCACTTCATCTTGTAAGCTACAGTAAGAAGGCTGGAGGAGAAGAACGAGAGAGGCTGGCACAGCAGAGCAGGTAGAACTGCCTGAGCCCCAAGGCCCTTCCATCTGCTTTGGACCACATCTCAGCCAAGGTGACTGGAAGGCAGGATCATGTTGGGAACTGAAACCCTGGCTGCCTCTTTTCCCCCACAAGCTAAGGAAGAAGACCTTTCTTCTCTTCATTTCTCCCCTTTCCTCACCCCCTTTCTTTATCTCATTCACTATTTACATACTTGCCCTAAACATTTTCCAACTTCACAGCAGCAGCTTCACCATTCTTAGTTTTACACCCAAAGATGATGTATCAGTGGCAGCAATAGGTGTTACGTGTATTTCCATGTCCTGCACGGCTATTTGTTTTCTCCTCTCTGAATTATGCTGGGGAGTGAGCCTTCAAGAACAATATGTTCAATAAGAAGATCTTCTGATAAAACAGGAAGTGATACCCAAGTCAACACACATGCAGTTGCAACAGAGAAACACAAGAAATATAAATAAGCAAGACGGCATGACTCCTCCGAAAGATCACAACTCAGTGATGAAACTCAAGCATGTAAAATGCTAGACGGAAGTTTCAAAGGCTTGGTGGTACAAGTAACCTGAAGGACAATGACAACAAGTGGATTAATTCAATCCAGGCCCTGGAGAAGAGTTGGCATCACTGGAGGAACGTTCAACAAAATAGATGAGGAAATCAGCATTGTGGGTGAAGAAGTCAGCAACATAGGCAGAAAAAGTCAGCAAGAGAGTTGAAGGAGAAGGGAATCATATAAACGCTGAAGATTCAAAGCTCCATGAATCAAACAAGGCCATTATGACCAATAGGCTCAACCAAAGAAACGAACTAATATGAGGGATGTCAGGAAAGGATGAGGAATAGTACACACAAATATCACAAGGAGGCTGGGGGATGACCATAACACCAATGTCAAAGAAATCTGAACTATGACCACAAGGCTGAATCTATAGGATCAAAGAAGAAACTGAGACAGACATTAAAATTACAGAAAATTTATCCAATGACTATAGCAGAAAATACCCCAAATCTAGAGAAAAAAATTTACATTTAAACACATGACCAGAACCTCCCCATGACATGTCACAGTCAAGATGTCTAAGACACAGAGCAAAAGGTCAGACCAAGAGCTGTAAGGAAGGCCTGCTGCAGTGGTACATGCCTTTAATCCCAGCAGAGGCAGGCAGAGCTCTGTGAGTTCTGAGGCCAGCCTGGTTTACATACATACATAGTTTTAGGCAGGCCTAAAACTACATATGTACATACATACATACATATATTAGAATGCTATAAGGTAGAGATGTCAACATACTTACAAAGAAGAACACAGAAGAATAACATCAGATCTTTCATTAGTAACCTTAAAAACTAGAAAATTGTGAAATTATACATTTCAAGCCCTAAAAATAAATACTTGTCAACCAAAGGAGCTATTTCTTAAAGTTGACAGAGAAATGAGGACATTTCAAAACAGGTACAAACCAAGGCAGTTCATTACCATCTAGTGAGCACCTCAGAAGATTCCTAAGGGAAGACCACACACAAAGGAAGAAAGACAGCCTCAATCACAAGGGCCTAGGAAAGAAAAACCTCACAAGAGGAATGAACAAAGGAATGCTAGACAGGGATCTCTTGTAGCTGAAAGATTTCCACATTGGGCGTCATTTGTAGCTGAAAGATTTCCTATGTCCCACCATGCCTATTGGTGGTCAGGACAAATCTCTCCCACACACGTCCCTCAAGTAAACACACAGAGGCTTATATTAATTATAACTGCATGGCCATGGCTCAAGATTTTTGATAGCTAGCTCTTATATATTAAATTAGCTAGCCCATAACTATTAATCTATATATTGCCATGTGTTCCGTGGCTTTACCTGCGTCCCATTACATGTTGCTCTTTGGGTAGCTGGCTGGCATCTCTCTCAGCCTTCTTCTTGTCTCTCTCTTTGAATTTCTCACCTGCCTCTAAGCTACCTTGCCATAGGCCAAATGGCCTTATTTATCAACCAATCAGAGCAACACATATTCACAACATAAAGAATGATAATCCCTCATCAATTTCTCATGTACACCATGGTACACTAGCAAATATCTGGAAGAAAAAAAATAATAAACAAGTGTTCAATAAATTAGATAAGTAACCAGCAAAATTCCACGGGTTCAATCTGGGGAATGGCTCAGTGAATAACATGCCTACTGTGAAAGCATGAGAACTTGAGTTCAAATCCCTAGTACCCACATAAAAGTTGGGGTAGCAGTGCCTATGAACAGACACCCAAGACTGACATCTGAACTCTACATGTGTATATGCAAATGAGCACATCTCAGAGATTAAGAGCACTTGTTGCTCTTTCCAAAGGACTTGGGTTCAATTCCCAGTACCCACATTGCAGCTTACCACTGTCTGTAATTCCAATCCCCAGGTATTTGACACCCTCTTCTGGCTTCTGAGGCCACCATATATATATGTGGTGCACACACATGCAGTGAAAATGCTCATATGTATAAAATAATAAATTTTTAAAAATTAAAGAAATGAAATAAAAATTAAAGAAAGAAATCAAGTGATAGGACTGCAGAGATGGCTCAGTGGTTAAAAGCACTTTCTGTGCTTGCAGAGGACCCAGGTTCAGTTGCTATTTGGTGGCTAACAAATTCCATGAGATCCAATATCTTCTTCTGACCTCTATGTGCACCAGACACTCACATGCAGGCAAAAGCACTCATACACACACATACAATAATTTTTTAAAAAAGAAATTAAACAGCAAGAAATACTCATGAAAATGTGGAGAAATAGACACCTTAATAAGTCTCTGGTCAGTTTGTAAACTTGTACAGCCACTGTGAAAGTCAGTATGGAAGTTTCTAAAACAAAACAAACAAAAAACTAATACAGAACTACCACATAAGCTGGCTATACAACTTTCAGGATAAATATTTGAAATACTCGATATCAACATACCACAGAGACATTTACACATCCACGTTTTTCACTGCTTTACTCAAAGTAGCCAAGAAATGGGGCCAACTTAGATATCTGTCAATAAATAAATGGATAAAGAAAATGTGACACACATACATAATATAATTTTTTCAGCTGTAAAGAAAAGAGAAGTCTAAAGAAGGTGGATGGAACTGTGTGTCATTACGTTAAGTGAAATAAGCCAGATTCAGGAAGACATACTTCATGTTTTCCCTCATATGTGGATCCCAAACTAGAGAGAAAGTGTGTCTGTTCACGTGAGGGTGTATGTGTTTGGAGACCAAAGTTATCTCCGGCATCATTCCTTGAGTGCAGTCCACTTCGTCTTTTGACACAGGGTCTCCCACTTGGCCCAAAACTTGCAGATTAGACTGGGCCAGCTGGCCAGTGAACCCCGTGGATCTGCCTGTTTCTACTTCCTCAATGCTGGGTTACAAACATGTATCACCACACTCAGCTTTTCTCCGTTGTTTGTGGAACCAAACTCAGGCCCTCACACTTGCACAGCCAACACCTGACTGACTGAGCTGTCACCCAAGCCCCTCTTTTGTTGCTACTTTCAAGTTTTAATTGTTTTAGCATGTCATACATTAATACTGTATTTATATCATTTACTTCCTTTCCTCTTCCCCTCCACCTCCACCTCGCCCCCAAATTCATGACTTCTTTTTTATTGTCTCACACATAAACACACACACACACACACACACACACACACACACACACACCATTACCCACTGAGCCCACTGAGTTGTTCATATGTACTTATGCTTAGGGCTGACCACTTGGGGTTGAATTGGGATTGGAGAACCCATCACAGGGCTTGTCCCTATGATGGAAACTGATTCTCTTTCTCTCGGCAGCCATTGGTTGTCTGTGGCTCTTCATCTGGAGGTAGGGCTTTGTGAAATTTTCCCCAGCCATGTTGTCGCATTATGCAGGTCTTGTTTTGGCAACCCGACGTTGGGTGTCATGGGTACAGCATCCTTGTCTCATCTAGAAGATGAGATACTAAGCTGGAGTCCTTGTCTTCTAGTGCTTATAATCTTTGCAGCCACTCTTCGGTGATGTTCCCTGAGCCTTGGGTGTAGGGTTGCCATGTAAATGTACCAGTCACTCATCCTCTGCATTTTGACCAGTGGAGCATCTGGGTAATAGTTTCCATCTGCTACAAAGAAGGAAGCTTCTTGACGAGGGGTGAGACTTAACACTTACCAGGCTGGGCAGCTGCACAAGCTGCAGGACCCCAGGTAGACCTGGCTGTGCAGGGACAGCACAATCAGTGAGGACCTCCATTCCTTCTTTTTGGAGACAGGGACTCATTATGCAGCCCGGGATGCCCTGGAACTCTTGACTCGGCCATTTCAATCCCCTGAGTACAGGGATTATAGTTATAGTTATAGTATAGTTATATATATAGTTATAGTATAGGGATTATAGGCCACTGAGCCTAGTTCTAACAATTTTTTTATACACTAAAAATATCCAAAAAAAAAAAAAAAACCAAATAAAGGAGAAAGCTGGAGATGGTGGCACTTCCCAGCTGTACATCTTTATGACTTTAGGTCAGGTAATGTTTTCTTAAACTTGACACCCAAACCATAAGCAACAACAACAAAAATAAATAAATAAATAAATAAATAGATAAATAGATAAATAAATAAAAAATAAAAACCACCCAGGTAAATTGGACCTTAACTCAAAGGATGCTATTTAGAAATTGCCTGAAGCATGTTGGCACATGTCTATAATTCCAGCACTCTGGTGACTGAGGCAAGAGAATTATGGGTTTGAGGCTATCCTGGGATACACAATGAAATCCTGTTGAAAGAAAGAGAAAGAGAAGAAGACGAGAAAGGGGGACAGGAGATGGGGGGAACAGGAGAGAGAGGGAGAGAAGGGAAGAGGAGAGGCAAGAGGTAGAGTATGGGAGAAAAAGATGGGAGACAATATTCGCATACTATGTACTGTTATGATTCTGCCGCTCCTCCAGCTGCATAACCACACATGTGCAGTTCAGTAGCCAAGCAAGGGGCCTTACATTTTTTTTTTTTTTTTTTTTTTTTTTTTTTTTTTTTTTTTTTTTGGCTTTTCTCTGTGTAGCTTTGCGCCTTTCCTGGATCACACTGTAGATCAGGCTGGCCTCGAACTCACAAAGATCCGCCTACCTCTGCCTCCTGGGATTAAAGGCATGTGCCACTACCACCCAACCGGGAACTTACATCTTACGTCATCTATGTGCAGTGTGGTCACTCAATCTGCACATGCATGGCTTAGCTCCGTAAGCCCACATGTGCTCGTGCAGGGAAATCCTTAAAAAGCCGGTCACAGACTCCTCCTCTCTCTTCTGCTCCCTCCTCCTCCCCTACTCTCTCTCTCTCCCTACACGTGTCTTTCACAGGCCTGGTCACTCTCTTCTGTCCTCCCCCCACCAATAAAGCTCTAATACTGGGTTTTGTTATGCCTTATGACCTTTCCTCACAGAGTAAAAGCACCGCATTTAAAACCAACATGTATGCCATAAAACTCTAATATCCAGTATATAAAGAACTCTTAGAATCCAATGACAGAACCTAGGGACCCAACAACAGAAGAACAGGGTTTTTGTTTTTGTTTTTGTTTTTTTTAAAGCACAATGTGTACACAACAGATTGTTTTCAGACATAAAGACAAATGAAGTCACTTGGTTTGCGGGAAAATGGATGCAATTGAAGAAATCATATTACGCTAATTAAGCCAATCTCAGAGAAACAAATACATATTCTGTTGTTTGTTGTTTCTAAGTTTTATATAGCAACACAAAATCATGTGTGTACATATGGCATGAAAGTAGAAGCAAAGCCACCTAGGGAACCAGGGGGGGTACGGGAGGGGCAGGGAGAACATGCTCACTATATACACCATGTATCTGTGTGGAACATCCTTGTGTGACACGATGCCATGTGCAATAAACATGCACAGTGGAAACTTTTAATTACCTTAAAAATAACTTAACAATAGATATCACAATTAAAAATGGAAAAACTGAGCTGAAAGTCTACTTCTCCAAAGAAGATACCTACGTGCCTGATAAACGCACGGAAATTGCACAGTAGCATTAATTGTCAGGAAAATGCAGCCCCAAACCACAACAAGGCAGTAGCTTACAACCGCTGAGACAGGTATGGTCAAGAGACAATCCCAAGTGCTGCCGATGATGCTGAAACACATGTACTGCTGGGGAAGATGTGAGGTTGTGCAACGGCTTTGCAAAACAGGCTGCGAGTTCTTTGCACCATTAAACAGTTATTACAGGACTTGGCAAGTCCGCGTCTGCATATATATCCAAGACATTTGAACATACGCCCACACAAACACTTGTATACAGATGGTGGGGGCTGCTGGGTATGAGAAGGGGCGGGTGGCTGCTAATGGATACATAGTTTCGTTTTTATAATAAAAGTGCTTGGGAATGTGGTGCTAGGTCCACAGCTTGTAGATATACTAAAAAAAAATCATTGAATTAGTCACTTAAAAGATTGGTGTTAACAAGTCCGTATCTGTATCGTTTAAAACAAGCAGGTAAGACAACAGCCATCAGTGCACTCCGAGGATAGACCCCAAGCCCCTTCCCCTTCTCCATAATCTAATAGTTGACAAGGGCCTGCTGCAGACTTAATCTGCATTTACTTAGGGATGCGTGAGAGCCAGCTAACAAGGCATTCTTTTTCTTCAGATGCCTCTCTGGGGGGGGGGTCCCCTTTATTCAACTGGCTTGTGGAGCTGGTGTTGTTTTTCTTCTCTATTTGGTGATTATCCACCTAGTGAGGATGGGCCTCGGACTGTTTATAAACACCAGACCCTGGTCAAAGGCTTCCATGGCGAAAAGGAGCCACAAACACTAAGGAATATGCGCAGCAGTGGGCAGGGAGTGCTGTGGAGAAAACAAGAGTGGGCAGGGCGGGACAGGACCTCCGTTTATACAGGCCGGTTCAGAAGGCGTATCTGCACGGAGCAACCCTTGTAGGTCCAAGGAAACATCAATGCAAAGGCCTTGGGCAGGGGCACGTCAGTCTATAAAGGAACAGTGAGGAGGCTGTTATTGCTGGAGTGGACTAGGGGAGCTAAGAGATGAGAACAACTCCTGGTGAGACTTAGAGGCAAGACACAGGTTCGTATCAGTTTCCTAAATTATGGTGGTACCCCCTGGCATATCATTCCCAAACTCCCAGTGAACACATGGAACCATGGCCCATGCCAAACTCTATGTACACCACAGTTGTCAGCTTCTCTTGGGCATATCTGAATTGGAGGCCACTACCCCTGTGATTTAGGACCATTAACTAAAGGGATTTGAACACAAACCTTGTGATGCGAGACAGTCAGTCTGGCAACTGGGACGCCTACTATAAGGCCAGGAGTATGTACAGTGCAGACACACGGGACAAGGAGATAACCCACCTCCCAGGCAGAAGAGAGGGGTGATGCCAGACTTCATTACCATCTTAGAGTGGCAGGCAATTTAAAACAGGGATTGTGTATTTAGAGCAATTTTCACTTAATATTTTGGGGACACCTGTGACTAAGAAAACAACACTATAAGACAGCTACAGAAGAAGGAGCCTCCCTGGGCCACAATCTTATCTTAGGACCAGAACATGCCGTCCTTTCTCAGTTTGGGAAGCTGGAAGTCTGAAACCAAGTGTGGGCAGGGCAGTCTCTTCCGAGGCTCTGGGAGGGGCCTCACCTCCACCCTGCCCATTTCTCTTCTGGTCTCTCACATCAGGCAATCCTTGGTCATGCTTGCCTTCTGCTGCCTCTTGGTTCTCTGCCTCCACCCCGCAGCACAGCCTTCTGTCTCCCCCTCTTCTCTGTAGAACATCACATGGCTTTAGGGGCCACCTAACCCAGTGTGACTTCACCATAACTGTTCAGATCCCAAAGACCCTATCCACGTGCTCCAGACAGCGCAGATTTGGACTACCACACCTTTTTAAACCTGCTTAGTGGGTTTGTTTAGTTATCTATTGCAGAGATGATACTCGGGTCCTTCACATGCACGAGGCAAGTTCTGCCCATGCCTCGGCTTCCCCAAACACTTGATGGCTTCACTGGCCCCAAATGAAGCCATAGCTGTGACATGGAGGGCAAGACCAACACCTCTGGGTTTCCTCCCCACTGCTGCTGGGTGACTCTGCTCCAAATGAACCTACATACCAGAAGCGTTCCCTCCTAGGAATGTTCTAGATGGAAGCCCCATTATGGTTTGGATCATCTCAGGACTATCTGCCTCCGCCAGGCAAGATCCGCCTTACCCTCCTGAAACCCACTGGTCCATCCTTTGCTACCTTTAATTATCTTGGATTTATGTCATATGATGGCCTGTACTGCCAAAGAAAGTTTGGAAATATCTGCCATATGCCACGTTGTCCCAATGAAAGGCATGAGGAGTAAGGTGCCATGGCCACTAGGCTCCAAGTACATCCCCACTTTAGACTCTGGCCCACATCACTTGATAGTCACATTTGAGGAGGGAACCAGGAGTCCTTAAAAAGATGAACACAGACTTGTGGAACAGATCACAGTAGGGGACAGGGTTCCCCATCAGACCTCCCCCAGTGGATTTGACTCCCCTAAGATTGATACAGACTTTTGCTAAGAATGGCCCTTCATTCACATGTACATTCCAAGTTTGTTTTCTGTGGACGTGATGAACACTATGACCAAAAGTAAATTTGGAAAGAAGGAGTCTATTTGGCTTACATGTCCCTAGCACGGCATATCATCAAGGGAAACCAGGACAGGAACACAAGGCAGGAACCTGAGGCAGGAATCGCAGCAGAGACTATGGAGGAGTGCTGCTTACTAGCTTGCTCCCATGGCTTGCTCAGCTTTTTATCCAACTCAAGACTACCTGCCCAAGAATGGTACCACCCACAGTGGGCTGGGCCTTCACACACCAATCATTAATCAAGAAAATTCCCCACAGATATGCTCACAGGCCAATCTGAGGGGGCATTTCTCAATTGATGTTCTCTCTTCCTGGATGATCCTCACTTGGGTCAAATTGACAAAAACTAACTAGTGTACCATCCCAAGAAAGGGCCAACTATTGGTGAGTCATAAAGCAATTAATTAGGCCATGGGTCTGGAGGAGGCCTCTGGTGAGGAAGGCTATGAGATGGAGAGAACCCAGGTGTGGCCTTGTTAGGGTCAGGCAGTGGGTCTGGGTCTACACTGTTGGGAAGGTACCACGCCCCCAGGGTGCTACTAGTTACCTGTCCAGAGTAGCTGAGGGAATCTGTAGTGGGTAGCTGTTCCAGCTTTGACCCACATTGAGGCTTCTGTAACTGTCATGCCTACAATGCGGGACCGAGAAAGGAGCCCTTAAGACCTGAGATCCAGATGTGCCAGCTCTCTTGGTTCCTGGATCCTGGATGCTGGAGGTAGACTGAGCAGAGTTTTCCAGAGAACACCACTGGACTGTGCCACACCTTTTCCGGACCCTGTAATCTACCCCTTTACTTGTAAGTTACCCCACAAAATAAACCTCCCTTTTAACTGCGTGGAGTTGCCTTAATACTACAACCAATAGGAATCACTGGAACAAATGGCCTTTCCACCTCTCCTTAAGTCTCAGAATCTGTGACCTTGCACAGGAAATACCTGGCAGGCCCAGACTTTTCCATTAGAATTGGAAACACCCAAGATAGCATCGTGCTCTACACTAGGTTTCTGAGGTATGCAGTATTTGGTCCCAGGGACCAAATGGTCCTCAGGCACACAGCAAGGTGGGGTCCTGTCCAAGCCCTCCAACTGTACAGCCAACGTAGAATGGGAAAATTAGCATCTACATACAGCTCAGGCTGACAGGGGCTGGCAGGAATTGCCAGCTGGGCAAGCTGGTTCTACATCCCTCAGAAAGAGCTTGCTGAGGGAACTCTCGCATGTGGTATTAGGCTACACTACCCATCCGTGGTGTCTGTGACAAAAGATACTGCTGTGAGATATTTGATTATACTGTATAAAGATATGTCACTGTGATTGGTTTAATAAAAAGCTAAACGGCCAATAGCTATGAAGGGCTATAGGCGGGACTTCTGAACAGAGAAAGCTCTGGAAAGAAAAAAGGGGAAGTCGCCAGCTGGATGCAGAAGAAACAGGACAGGCAGGAGGAGAGGTAAAAGCCACAAGCCACATGACAGCACATAGATTAATAGAAATGGGTTCATTTAAGTTATAAGAGCTAGCTAGAAACAAGTCTAAGCTAAGGCCGAGCTTTCATAATTAATAAGAAGTCTCTGTGTCACTATTTGGGAGCTGGCGGGACAAAGAAAGACTCATTACAGGATACTCCTGCAGCTTTACCAGCCTCCACCCCAGGGTCTTGGCACTCCTTATCCAGGTGATGATGCTCTTTGGGAACAAGTAAGTATGGGTTCCATGTATATTCTTAAAGTAAGCTGACTCAGTGCCCTCTGCAGGTGCAGCCCCTGGGGGAGACAGTACAAAACCCGTAGCAAGGTCTGATAAGGTGACGGAAATGAGGCTTTGCCTCTTGGAAAATGTATCTTGGGGCATGTACCTAAGACACCCAGCACAGCTACCAGGCAGGTCTCTCGTCCCCATTTACAAGGATGTGTCCCGGAGGGAGGAAGTCAGTCTTCAACCCATAGTCTGGGCCGTTGAGGATTTCCTGTTCCCAGTTGGGGAAGCGGGGTGATGCACTGAGGATCCCAGACCAGGAGGGAATGACTGTGAATGTACCGAAACCCAGAAATGCCACAGGAGAGGCCGTGAGGAGGGGCCAGATGTGCAGATTGGGGCCTGGGTTCACTCTCTGCACTCCAATTTCTAAGAGTCAGAGTCCTTTACCGTTCCAGTCCTAGTATGAAGACCAATCAGCCGATGCACTACTGAGCAGTGTCCCTGTGCATCTGGCAATAGGTCCCTGCTGTCCCTTGTCACCCTCCCTGCAGTGAAGAGTCTGCATGCAGCTCGCCTGGGCCTGTCAATACAACCCTACATCTTGAGGGGTCCTCTCACCATTCTGCAGGCTGGAGCGATTCAGAAAGTACCATTTCTGCAGCAGCTAGAATGCCTTCCAGAGCACACCTACACACATGAAAATAAAAGACCACAGAGACTGACTCAGTGGTCTGTGTTTGTAGCTGAGGGAGACATTGGTGTGGGTGAGGGATGCAGACAAGTGTCACAACAGACGTCTACTGGAGCCCATGGCACGCTACCTCACATCTACAGCGGCCAGGGGACCACACTGTCCTGTGGAGATGGTGAGGGGTGCTCAGTGTGGTGGCTGGGAAGTGTCATTCCCACCAAGATCAGCAGGAAGGAACCTAGATCACAGGCTCAGACTCTGGCCTAACGGGACACCAGAACCTAGGCTCCCTGCTGTTGGCTGACATGAACAGGGTGAGGCAGGACCAGGACTCAAGCCTGTTGTGCCCAGAAGTGGCCATGGGTCGGCTTCACTTTCTTCAAATTCCTCCTCACTCTTGTTGGACCCAGAGGTGGGAGTCCCCACAATACTCACAAGACGACTAGAACAGACAGAGAGGTCCTTCTGGATGACGGCTGAACCAAAGACATAGAGGTAGAGCACTGAGCTCCAACATGACCTAGGCCATGGGTATACACTCAGAGATCTGGGGGAGGGCTCCATGACTAAAGCCGGATCAGACCAGAAGCAGGAGCTTGGAGTTCAGCAGCTAATCCAGGCACCCTTCTTGTGTGTGAGTATGAAGCCAATACCTCACCAGTCAACGGAGGACACCTCCATACCACACAGAACAAGGAAGCTGTGGCGGTTTGAATGAGACTGGCTCCTATAGGCCGTTTGAATACTTGATCCCCATTTGGTGAAACGGTTTGGGAAAGAGGGAGGAGAGGTGTAGCCTGTAGCCATGTTGGAGGAGGTGTGTCACATGGGTGGGGTTTCAAAAGGCCCCTGCTGTCCCAATGCACTCTCTGCTTCCTGTTTGTGGATCAGGGTGTGGGCTGCTACTCCAGGGCCATGGCTGAATGCTTGTTGTCACGCCCCCTACCATGACGGTGACGGACTCCTGACCCTCTGGAACTGTGAGCCTCAAACTAACTCTTCTGTTGTGGAATATTACTTTGACTATGTAAAGGTGTGTTACATTTGTTTATGCTGAGGAATATTAGTCTAACTGTGTAAAGGTATGTTACATTTATTTATGCTGCATTTGTTTAATGGTGTAAAGACGTGTTACATTTGTTTCACCTTGCCTGCCTAAGTTACCTGATTGATCTAATAAAAAGCTAACCGTCCAATAGCTAGGCAGGAAAAGGATAGGCAGGGCTGGCAGGCAGAGAGAAAAAGCAGGAGGAGAAATCTAGGCTTGGGGGAGAGAATGAAGGAGAAAGAGAGGGACATGCCCGGGGCCAGAAGCCAGGCAGCCACCAGCCAGCCAGACACTGAAGGAAGTAGGAAAGTTAAACATAAAGTAAGTAAGAAAGAAAGCAAGACATAAAGTTAGAAAGAAAATAAAAAGTCCAAAGGCAAAAAGTAAATGAAGAGAAACAGGTTAATTTAAGTTAAAAGAGCTAGCCAGAAACGAGCCTAAGCTAGGCCGAGCATCCATAACTAATAAGAAGTCTCTGTGTTATGATTTGGGAGCTGGTTGGTGGCCCAAAAGAACCCAGTATACCCTGCTATAAGTTGTCTTGGGGCCATGGTGATAGTGTTTTATCAGAGCAACATAAAAATGACTAATGTCAGTCCTTAAGACATAGGTGATGGACCGGCAGGTCCAAGTCTGTAGGCCAGACCTGGGAAGGCGGAGAGACCAGACCTGGAGAACAGAGGCTTTGGCCTTGATGAGCACCAACAGGAGGAGGCTGGGCTGCAAGACTTGTAGGAATCAACATCTTGCAACCATTTCTAGCAAGACTGCCTGGAGAGGGAAAGAGAGGCAAGGGGCCTCAGTGCTAGCAGAATATGCTTGTGTGTGTCATGTGGGAAAACCATGTCCACTGGAGAGGAAGACCTTACTTAGCCACGAGGCCTGCCTTCTCGTGGCTTCAGACCATCACTGAATGGGTGATGCGGCCTGTGTTTGAAGAGGAATAGCCCCACAGGCTCATAGATTTGAATGCTTGGGCACTAGGGAGTGGGCCTACTTGACAGTGATTAGGGGGTGTATCACCAGGGGTGGACTTTGGGGTTTTCAAATCCTCAAGCCAGGCCCAGTGTCTCTTTCTCTGCCTGCTGCCTGTGGATCTGGTTAAAGAACTCTCAGCTACCTCTCCAGCACCGTGTCCGGCTGCATGCCGCCATACTTCCTGCCATGCTGACAATGGACTAAACCTCTGAACTCTAATTCCTTTATTAGGGTTGCCATGGCTATGGTGTCTCTTCACAGCAACGGAACATTGAATAAGACATGGCCCGTCTGTGACTCCCCACAAGACTCTACCCAGGAAAGGCAGAAAACCTGTCTGGGAGGCAGGCACACAGCAAGGAGCCATAATGTTCTTTCTGGAAAACCATTCTCCTCTCACCTGGCCAAGCTCCGTGGCTTTAGCAGTAAAAGAGGACAGGGGCATTCTTCCAGGCCACCAGAGTCATGAAGGCGGCTGAGTGAGTTCGTGTAGGCGCTTGCAGGCCCCATCTGGCTCTTGAGATGGAACAATCTTCAGTGAACTGTTTGGTTCAACTTTATCAGGTCTAACATGGAGGCGCCCTCCTAACTGCTCGGGTAGACCTGATGACAGGTGAGGGTCAGGACACCCGTGTGAGAGAATCCACCGCTCTGCTGCCAACTCTGAGGTGTGAGTCACAGGTGAGGTTGGAGAGCTTTCTGGGCTGAGGGGCCCCCAGGTGGCAGCCCACAGGGACTAGGCAAGAGGAATAACCTCATGTTAAACCTTGACGAACTGAGCGCCCCGCTGTGCTTGTGATAACATGGAAACAGCCACAGTGGCAGAAAGGAAAAAGTTGGGATGCCCCCCAGTCTCCGTGCACAACACACACTCACCCTTGTGGCTACCGTGCTGAGTTTGGGGGCTGGGCTCAGGACAAGGTCTCAGCATCTCCATGCCAAGAGGCCCCGTAGAGGACCAGGCAGGACTCTGGAGCCGGAGTCGGGCTCTGCTCAGAGAAAGAAGTCTTTGCAGAGAAGCAGCTCTAACATGCCTACCACGGGGCTAGGCTTTGCAGGATCCCAACTGTTTAAGGAAGAAGCTACCTAGACAAAGCCATCCACGGTCTGGACTCAGGAGGAATTGCAGAACACAGGGCACAGGGCTCCAGCAGGCACCAAGATCATCACTGTGGCACTGAGACCACGGTGCAGCTATCCATGAGGGACGGACGTACCATAGAGGTACGACAGCACTCCCTCCCCCCAGTGACAGCTTGTAGCTACGGCCCCTTTAGATCTATGGGCTACTTGGCTTGCTTAGCCTTGCTTCACTGGAGCTGAGCACAGCAGAGGAGCTGGTTTTGACTCCAGCACACTCCTGACGATGGCAAGCATCTGTCCTGAGGATTGGTAGCCTGAGTCAGACCTTCTTGTGTGGCTCTTCCCCACCCATCTCCACTAGTCTCAGTGCCTCCTGGCTCCCAATCACACTCTTCCCACCCACTCACCCATCTGTCCTCACCCAAAGCACAGTCTGCTGCTGCCAAGGAGACCTGTAGCTGACCCGCTATGCCAGAGGTTCTCAGCCTGTGGGTTGTGCCCCCTTTGGGGTTGAATGACCCTTTCACAAGGGTCACTTAAGACCTTTGGAAAACACAGGCATTTACAATATGATTCATAACGGTAGCAAAATTACAGTCATGAAGTAGCAATGAAAATAATTTTATGGTTGGGGGTCACCACAACATGAAGAACTGTATTAAAGGGTTGCAGCATTAGGAAGGCTAAGAACCATTGATCTACACCCAAATCTATCCCTGTGAACATCTGAGCCTCTTGTGCCCTCCTACTGGAGGGTGCTGATCCAAATGAGTCAGCCACACCACTGGACAAAGCTGTGTTTGCCAAGTGTCAATGAGACAAGCCAGTCTGGAGAACATTGCTGTAGCTCAGAGACACAGAGACACTGCTATGCCGTGTTTTAGGTGGAGGCTCTCCTAAGACCTCTGGAATCCTTGGCTAAACAGGGAAAACAAGAGAGGCAGCTCCTTCGCGGCACAGGAGCAATCATGTGAGTGTATTTAGACATGTGTCTATTGGATCTGATCACCTGGGCCCCTTGTGTAAGCACTGTACCATAGAGAAAGGAGGGTCTGGGCCCAGCCACCCCACGGCTAAGTGGGGACCCATCTATTGCAGTTCCTCACACAGCTGGGAAACCCAGAGACTTTCTGGCTGGCCAAGAACTTTCAGGCATCTCAAAGGAACCAGAGCAGCATCAGTGTTCTGCAGGGCACTCTTGGAAAGCCCCAAAGGCCACTGCCTGGTCACTGCCTGGCAGAGGTGAGCCCCACCCTATCCAGCCACCCCAGCCAGCTTGACCGAAGCTTAGTGGAAGTGGAAATGCCTGGGGGGAAGTACACCGGATCTGGGAAGCTCTCCAAAGTCACTGCCCTCCGTGGCCACCTTCCAGGAGCCAACACCCTCCTGTCCTCTCACCCTCCTGCCCACCCATCATAACTCCTTCCTGCCCAACCCACACCGCTTCTCCTATGGCTTCCCACCCTGCACCTGGACCCCTTCAGGGATGTCCCAGACAGCCAAACAGACTGAGGTAGGAAAGCTGATCCCAGGCCTGGCTGAGTCTCGGGGCTGCATGCTTGTGGAAAGGCTGGGGACAGCCACACCATCTCTGAGACTACACCCACGGGGCAGGAGAATGCTCAGTGGGCCTCCCACATCTTGCAGCTCTCACCTTGGCCCCAGGGGAGCTGACTAACGATCAAAACCACGCAACACAATCCATTGCCCCTTACAGTTAAGTCCTGTGAGTAGGGCCACTGGCCCACTTTCCAGAAGCACAAACTGAGGTTGGAAATGTAAAAGGAACTGTCCAGGGACCCGGGCCTGGAGTTAAAACCAACCCAGAGCCTGATGCAAGAGCTGGGCTCAAGAGGAAGGCTCAGCCTTTGGCTAAGGACAAAAGCTGGTGGGCATATGGCCATTCCTGAGAACTCAGGCACATTGCTGTCCTGGGAAGAGGTTCTGGAGGGAAAGCATGGCTCCGTCCACACCCAAACAAGTCTGGACCAGTGTTACACACCAGGAACAGCTCTTTATGGACAGGACAGTCAGCACCTGCCATTCACCCTGTGGGAGCCTTCTCCGTCCAGTGTTTCCTGGGCAAGGGACAGGATCCTGTGGCCAATCTCACAGAGAGACAAGGAGAGGGAAAGAAGGAAGGCCGCCCTCACGCCACTGCAGCTTTTCCTGTTGCTTGGCAACAAGAGGAAGCAGGAGTGGGTCAGAGAAGAGCCCAGACCACATGTGTAGCACCTCCTCTGTGGAGTGGGATGTCTCTGTGGAATATCTGGACCTAGAATCTGGGGGACAGAGCTGAGAGAGTGCCCGTTGGCCAGGAAGCATCAGTTACCCAGGAGATCACAAACTGACACCCCCAGCCATGGGCAGCCTGGCTTTGCCCTAGAGCATATCTAGCTCTACAGAAGCCATACCTACGACCTAGAGGGGGCAGCCCATGCAGAGGGCAGGGAGCAGTGAAGCTGGGCTGTACCTCACCCCAGGGTGCCTCCTAATTGCCCACTGGGGGTAACCATGTGGGCAGGTGGTTCTCTGGCCCCAGACAAAAGAGGAGGAGTTGGAGTCACCACACTTTGCAAAAGAGTCGAAAGAAGGGCAGGTGCACCATGCTGGAAAGGCTCTGGAGTACAGGGAGATGGTGAGACACGGGCAAGGGCTGAAGCTCCCTGTTGGCAGCCCCTGGGCAGGACCAAGGTACTGGTGATTGACAAGGGAGACACTGGCCAGGCCTCACATGACCGCTTGCTGTCTCCTATCAGCACTGTACACTGAGCCTCTTTTACCCTAGGGAGAAGCACTAGGGCACCCCCCAACCTGATGGTCCACTTTGCAGATGGGGAAGCTGAGGCGGGGAATACTCCACTGCTTTGTCTAGGCCCTGACAGTCTGTGAGTCTTAGCTCTGGGCTGCCCCCACCAAGCAAGGCATCCAGGAAGCTCAACTCAAGCTCTATTAGGGTGCTGCAGGCAAATTCAGACATCAACCTGAAGCCAGGGCCTTGGAGCGGGGAAGGATGGAGACAGAAAAGCCCTTTCCCCATGGCATGTTAGCAGAGCTCTGCCACCACTCCGAAGCCAAGAAACAGGAAAAGAGCTCCAAGGAACTGATCTTCTTCCTGGGCAGGAAGGGTGGGAGAGGGCGGGTTCCCCACTTGGTATGCCTGGGAAGGTCCGTGGGGAAGAGCACTCCTCTGCCTCGGAGCTTCCTCACCCCATGCTGCACTCTTGAGCCCTTGAGCTATGAATAGCTAAGTGTAGGTGGTCTGGGGGAAGGAAAGACTTTCTCAAGTCTCCCCTGTCTCCCGAGCTGTTCCAGCACACAAGCCAAGCCTGAGGTAGTCCTGAAGTTCCCCGATGCGGAGGAAAGAGAGTGACATCCAGCACGCTTTGAGTTCAAGGTGGGAACTGCCTGAAATTCAAACGGAGGTGGCTAGGAGTGGGCTGGAAGGGAAAGTTCCATCTCTGCGTGGGAAAGCGTCCTCAGGGGCTGGCAACCCTGAAAGGCTTCATCTGCCTGTCTGGAACCCACCTGGCCGCAGGAGCCGGTCCTTGTTGTCCTTGGAGCTCTCAAGAGGAGAAGTGTGAATGTTCTGCCCCAAATATTTGTCCCCATATGTGAAGTCTGAGGCAGGGACTAGGGTGGCAGGAACAGGGTCTCCCTTAGCTGGACGACACCTCTGACCTGAAATGCCCCCTCCACACACATGCTCCTTCTGCGGCTGGAGTGCTGGCTGTGGGTGCGAGGTGAGGCTCTGGCCGTGGGCGGGAGGTGAGGTTCTGTGGTCATAGCTTGGCTTACACATGAGGCCCTGGGTTCCATCCTCAGCACTGCAACCATTGGACCATGGAGAACACAGAGAGGACCCCCTGCCTCAGCATCACAGCGTTTTCCAGGTGCCAGGAACAGCAAGCAGCACTGGAGGGTCAGCTCACTGGGGAGGGGGCTGGCGATGGGGGCGCTATGGGGGTCTCAACTCCTTCCACCAAGCCTGTTTGTCTCTCTTCTTCCTCCCCGCTTCCTGCTTTTGTTTCGGCCCCCATTGTGCCCTGGGTCCCCTACACTTCTGTTTTCACATTCTAGTTGCTGGGACATAAACAGGCTAAGGAAAAGGAACATCCCATTGTCTCTGGACATGAGAAAAGTATTTACTGAGTGCCTATCATGCTTATTTACAGATTGTAAATTAAGTTAAGGGGTCCAAGGGAACATTCACTGAGGGGATCCGTTGAATGGTGGATCTTGCACAGGCAAGACAGGACTGGGAATCAAGGTCACGGGGTACTGAAGAGTGACACAGGGCAGATATTCTGAAGAGGCTTCCCGCCCCCTCTCATGGCCACTAGTGAGGAAGGAGAGGATACAGGTACCCATTGGAAGCTCTTCAATTCGCAAGGATCACCTACTATTTATCTGCATGCTTGCCTTGCCTAAATACAGAGTGGAGGATTTTTAAAGAGTGGCCTTGGGTCACTCAGTGTATGTGAGAAACAAAACAGAAGGGCTCCGTGGCTGTGAGCAGGTCCTCACTGGGCTGAAGGTGCTGGCCAGAATGGTTTCTGGATGGGTAAAGCTTGAAGGGCTGTGCCAGGTCCCTGTTTTTCCCATGTACTTCACAGTTTCTGCCCAGTGTTGTCAATAAGGAAATCACCTTTAGGAGTGCCCCAGAAGGCACAGAGGGGTGCAGAAGGTGCAGCAGAAACCATTCGCCACTGTAGGATCAGGAGAACAAGAGAAGATGCTGTGGAGCGCTCAAGTCAGATGGCCATGTTTGTGTTCTCAACACCTGGGGCGATTCTCATAGGTTCTTACTACCCATGGTGCAGGGAGAGGCATCAAGAATCACTTCTCCCACCTCCTTGGCCTGTCCCTGGCCTGGTCTCTATGGCCAGGGCATCTCTAGAAGGGCAGAAGATGTGGTATCCGAGTAGCCAAGAGTGTCCTTGCAGATGGCCGTTGGTTGTGCCCTGGACCCTTCTGTCCTGACGATCTTTGGGAGTACAACTGCTTTCCCTCCCAGTTAGGCAACCTCTGGCCCACTGGGATGGCTTTCAGCTTCCCGCTGTGCTCCACAAGACTGCCTTCCATGCAACAAGTACTACTTGTTGCAACCTTGAACCCTCGGCTTCATGACTGTGTACTGAAGCGTAATAGGGAAAGTGGATGTGAATAGCCAGTTTCTGTTGAAAACAGGCAAGTAGCTGGCAAGTAGCAGTGGCCTGAATGTAGGCCCAGCAAGTGTCAGAAACCCTGCTGGTAGAGTCTAAAAGTCCTCATGAGCTGCATGTGACCTGTTTCAGTTGGGTGATATTAGACTTGGGGCAAGTCACAGGTGTGAATCTTAAATAGTCAGGAATTGCCTGCCCAAAGGTCTCCAGTCTGGTCGCCAGGGTACCAGATAGGAATGTGATAAGCACCGGGAACAAACATTTGAGAGAGGACCAAGCTGCCTGTCAGCTGTAGCTGACAATGGGCTAACCGTCTTGGCTCTGGGGTTTCTACAGATGACTAACACTTGGGAAATTCCCGAATTGGTAGGTGGATGGGTCCCAGAATGGAGCAGATGATGCTTGCCTGTGGGACTCCACAGTGGACTAAGGGGGTGGAGCCTATCTGCTTCCCTTCTAACCTGGCTCTGTCTCCAGCTCTGTGAACTTGGGGGAATTACTGATCGCTGGGGAACTTGGGTCATAGGGTGTGTGAGGCTGGAGCAGATGCTCCGTGAACTTGGTAAGTGGGGCTTCAGGGCCTCCTGGAGCTCTACATAGAAAGTGGCTCTTACGGCAAATCAAGTGTTTTGAGGGCTGGTGGCATTAAACATCTTGGAATACAGACAGAACATAGGCGACCTGGGCCTGAGTCCCTGTGGCCAGGAACAAGATGGCAACATGGCCTTAAGGAAGGCTAAAGGAGGAGAATGGAGATGGCACTGGACTGAGTCATAGGTAGGTGTGGAAACCCCACCACTTGGTCCATCCTCTCCTGACCAGACCACACCAGCTGCTCCCACTGACACACGGGACATGCCCAGCCAGGGGGACTAGGGAATGTAGGTAGAGAATGAGCAACCCTGACCCAAGACTTCCCTCTCTCTCCTCCACATCCTTGCAAATGAGACAAACCGGTTCCAAGATTCCTCCAAAGTTGCCGCTCAACTGCCTTTTCAAGAATTAGATCCTTGGTAGGATTAATATAGTAAAAATTGCCTCTCTACACAAAGCACCTACAGTTTCCATGCATTCCCCATCAAACCTCAAACATAATTCATCACAGATCTTAAAAGAACAACTTTCAGCTTCATAGGGAAACATAAAAAACCCAGGATAACTAAAACAATACTGAATTAAAAACAAAAAAAAAAACCCTGTGGGAAGTATCACTGTCCCTGACCTCAAATTGTACTACAGAGCTCTGGTGATAAAAACAGAATGGTATCGGCACAAAAATGGACATGTTGATCAATGGGATCAAACTGAAGACCCACACATAAATCCACACACCCATGGACACCCAATTTTTAACAAAGAAATACACAATGGAAAAAAGACAGCAGCTTCAACAAATGGCGTGTACAAACTGGACAGCTGTGTGTGGAAGAATGCACATAGATCCATCCTTATCACCCTGCACAAAACTCAGCTCCAAATGGATCAAAGACCTCAACAACAACAACAGAAAAAAACAGATACACTGAATCTGACAGAATAGAAAGTGAAGAATAGCCTTGAACTCATTGGCACAGAAAAAGACTTCTGAACAGAAAACCATTAGCACAGTTTATTAATATCAACAATTAATAAACAGAACCTCATGAAATTGAAAAGTTTCTGCACAGCAAAGGACACTGTCATTCAGACAAAGCAGCAGCCTACAGAATGGGGAAGGATTTTTTTTTTACCAATTACATATCCAATAAAGGGCTAATGAGCAATATAGATAACTCAAAAAACTGGATATCAAGAAAAAAATTACACAACTTAAAAATGGGGTACAGGTCTAAACAGAGAATTCTCAAAAAACAAAACTCAAATGGCTGAAAGACACTTAAGAGAAGTGTTCAACATCCTTAGTCAACAGGGAAATGCAAATCAAAATGACTCTGAGATATCATCTAACATCAGATGACATCAGAATGACCAAGGTGAATAAAATGGTCAGAGTGTCACACTGAGGGAAGCTTGAGCAAAAAAGATCTCAAAGCCCACAGTGACACATCTCCTCCAACAAGGCCACACCTACTCCAACAAGGCCACACCTACTCCAACAAGGCCACACCTACTCCAACAAGGCCACACCTACTCCAACAAGGCCACACCTACTTCAACAAGGCCACACCTACTCCTACAAGGCCACACCTCCCAGTAGTGCCACTCCCTTTGGGGGCCATTTTCTTTCAAACCACCAAAGGCATACCCCCAAGGGACACTTCATCCTGCACGACAGAAACTTGCTCAGCCATATTCATTGCTGCTCTATTCATAGTATCCAGAAATCGGAAACAATCCAGATGAATGGATAACAAAAATGTGATACATTTACACAATGGAATATCACTTAGCCATTAAAAAAAGAAATCATGAATTTCACAGGTAAATGAATGGAACTAGAAAAAAAAATCATCCTGAGTGAGGTAATCCAGACCCAGAAAAAGAAATATGGTATGTATTTGCTTATATGTGGATGTTAGTTAAGTCAATGATAACCAGGCTACAATTTGTAGAACCACAGGGTTAGGTATAAAGTAAGGGACTATCAGGTAGATAGAGCTCCCTAGGAAAGGGAAATAGAATAGTTATGGGTGGACAAAGGGAGGGGACTGGAATAGGAAGAGCAGAAGGGAAAGGGGAGGGAAGACAGAGACGGGAGGAAATATAGGTAGAGACAGCTAAAAATTAAGGGCCTAATATTAGAGGGATAGTACGGAAACCTAATACAATAGAAGCTTCCTAAAATATATACATATAGGAAGGTGATATAAATGAACCCCCAAACAACCCAGGCTGTTGCCAAGGCTATAGGTTGTTCTCCACAAAGTGTTGGCAAGGCTCTGTTGCTGAAGACAACCCCCGCACAACTCACTGAGCACAGAGAAGTGGAGTTAGTACCTCCTAGAGCCTTCACCACTACTGCCAGTGTTCTTGGTACTGGAAGGCACTCCGCATGCTCACAAAGGAGAAGTGTAAACAGCAGCCCAGCTACAAATCCTTCCATCTACAATGGTGTCCTACCTGCAACCTATGCTAGGGCAACCGTGGCACAAAGTCTGTGGACGCAAGCAACCCATATCTGATTTGACTTAAGGCCCGCTCCACAAGATGGAACCCATGCCTAATGCTGCTTGGATGACCAAGAACCTGAGACCAGACAGCCCAGGGACCTGGGGCAAAACCAAATACTACTGTTCTACTAAAGTAATATAGCAATGACTCGTAATGACATTCCACTAAACTCAAAGATCAGGGCCTTGCTCAGCCACCATCAGAGAAGCTTCCTCTTGCAGTAGATGGGAATAAATACAGAGGCCACAGCCAGACAATAGTCATCCCTAAAAGGGATGTTTCCATCAAATTCCCCTCAGAGCTCAGGGAAGCCTGAAGAAGGGGAGACAGAAAGAGTGTAAGAGCCAGAGGGGATGGAGGACAACAAGAAAACAAGGCCTTCTAAACACAGTAGGACTGACCCACACATGAACTCACAGAGACTGAGGCAGCATGTACAGGGCCTACATGGGTCTGCACCAGATGGCCTTCTAGAGCTGAAAAGAGAAGTGGACACATGCCCCCATCCCTAACCCAGAAGCTATCTCTAACTGATAACCACTTGCAAATAAAAATGTAGTTTTCTCTAAGGGAGTCTCACTGGGGAAACAAACTACTCGTAAGGACAGGCTGCCTGCCCAGCAGTAGATGCCAAGAGAAACCTAACTCAATGTCATCTTTGGAGTTCCTCATCTCATAATGCTATGTCAAGACTTTATCTTTTTCTCTTAAAAAAATTTTACATTTTTCAATTCTCTCTCTCTCTCTCTCTCTCTCTCTCTCTCTCTCCCTCCCTCCCTCCCCTTTATGTCTTTTGTATATATATTATGGCTTCTGGTTTTGTGTTTTTATGGTCTTCCTGAGTGTGCAAATGAAGGGTCTCTATGTCTACATATGTTTCCTGTGCCTTCTCTTGGGCTCTTTTCCTTCTGTTTGTTTTGACCTATCCTGCTGTGCTTGTTTTTGTTTTATCTTGCTGTATTTTATTTAATTATTATCCCTTGGAAGCCTGTTTTCTAATGAGAGACAGAAGGGGGATGGATCCGGATTGGAGGGAAGGTGGGGAGGAGCTGGGAGGAGACCAAGGAAGGGAAACTGTAATTGGGATATATTATATGGGGGGGAAACTGTTTTCAATAAAAGAAAAAAATTAAAAAGACAACGGAATAAAAAGATCTTCTGATATGGCTGTTGAGTCCACCAGTAACTGTGGATGGAAAAATTTGGAAACAGTTATCACAATCCATATATCAAAATCTCCAAAGAACTAAGAGAAACAACTTGTAGTTCCGAGGTCACTCTGCAAGAGAGTTAGTGTATGAATGGGTATTATAATATGATTATATGAGCCTTGGCTCTTTAGAGAAAAAAAAGAGGATAAAAAATGAATTTAAACATAAAAATTTAATAGTTACAAAAAATAAAACAAAAAATTATTTTTTAAAAAAAGAATTACATCTTCAGCTATTTAAACAAAAATAGCCTGATTTTTTTTTTTTTTTTTTTTTTTTTTTTTTTTTTTTTTTTTTTTTTTTTTTTTGTTGAGAGGCAGGGCCCCAATATCCCTTGGGATGTTTTCCTTATAAGAGATGTGTAGAGTTTGGAGCTGCCTATACTCAAGGAGACTTCTCATTCATTCTAAAGATACCAGAAGGTATTACAAAGCTCCCAAGCAGTTAGTCACCCCACATCTCGCCAGGTCTCAGATTAGGTGTTGGTAAATGCAAATACTTCTGCCAGCTTGATCCTTCTTGATCTTGGGTGCTCCCTGCCACTCACCTATGATCTTATAAAGCTTAAATACTCTAAATGGAAAGCTTGTTGGTCCCTGTTCCCAGTGCATGCTCCAAGAGACGGTGAGACTCATCTGGACAAACCTATACCGCTCAGACAACTGCTTCTAACTAATGATTTCTTCTTGATAAGAAAAAAGGCTACCCAGCTCTAGGACATCACGACCTTCACTCAGTTCAACACCACAGCACCTACCTGCAGCCAAGGGGAACAGGTCCACTACTGTTTTAACCTAAAAATAAAATGACGGTTAAATTTCTTCTCTCCCCCCGCCCCCAGACGCCATCTGGAAGGGACCTCAACTACCCAAGGGCTATCAAAATGCCTGAAAGCAGATCCAGGGTTCATCACTCTCAGCCAGCCTTGGATTGATTGCTACTGTGTGGACTTCTGTGAGAATGGCCGCCCTACTCTGGGCTACTGTGGTGTCTTCTGGCATCCTCCTTTTCACTCCTTCGGTCCCTCCACTCCTACATATGGTCCTACATATGGAACACTAGACAGGCTGCCTGCCAGAATTTTCCTGAAATCCCCAGAACTTGCCTAGGAACTTGCCTTATAAAGTCAATCCTCTCTCTCTCTCTCTCTCTCTCTCTCTCTCTCTCTCTCTCTCTCTCTCTCTCTCTCTGTCCGTCTCTCTGTCTGTATGTGTCTCTGTGTCTCTCCATGTCTCTTTCTGACGGACACCCTCTAGACTCCACCCTCCTCTGAGTGTGAAGTGGCTAGAACAGCCATTGCCTCCTCCCCTGACACAGTCAGTGTGGATCTCTGGGAGGGGATGATGAGGGACAGTGTGGATCTCTGGGAGGGGGTGATGAGGGAGAGTTAGAGGGACATGGGCAGACAAGGAAAGCCAAAGTGGGTTCCTGGATGGTGTCCTCTTGCTCCTGGAAGAAACTGTGAGGACAAATGGTGGGACACCACAGGATCAAGTTCTAAACAGGACCCACAGAGGAAAAGGGAGGACCCAGGGGCCCTAAAATATTCAAGGGAGCGAGTATTTCGTTGACTCCCAGCCTTAGGTCTCTCCCATCCCAAGAGATAAGGACATCACTTCCCCTTTCTCCATCCATGGCTTGGTCTTCTGTCTTTCCTGTCCATTCTCTGTCCATTCCAGGAAACAAACTGGGCAATCCCCCAGTCGACTACCACACTACCACTACAGTAGGGAAAGGGGTCAGAGTGACCAGAGGGAAGGAGAGTGGAACCGGATGGCCCCCGTAAGAGGCCTGTGGAGCCTTGCTGTCCGCCAGCTAGGCCCTCTTCACCCCTCCCTGAGCCTCTTATCACATCACATCACCCCAGGTGGTCCTGTCTCTGCCAAGCCCCAGGCCACCTCTGGTATCAGGCTCTTGAAAGAAACTAGATCAGCCCTCTGCCACCCTCAGTAGCCTCCCCACAGGCCCGTTTGGGTGAGGTGCCAAGGGCTCCAAGATACCAAGAATTTCTCAACGGAGGGAGACTTCCCTCGGCACCCCTCTTTTCTCTGCTGTCTAGAGCATAGCATGGAACGGAGAGGACTTCCTCCAAAAACCCTGGCCTGTTTCCTGTGCAAAATGGGCACGGAGAAGCCTTCTATCCCAGAGTTGGCATCATTATATAAACCTCCTTGACCACACCTCGTCCCGAGCCTACCCCACTGGTCTGGAATCAGAGGCTCCTCTGAGGAGATCCACCTTTAAAATGTCCCAAGGTGGGCAGATACGAACAGCTTTCAACGGGCTGTGTGCACTCACAATGCTATCTGCCACGTGGGAGTGAGCAGATGGCCTGCCAGCTGAGGTCCCAGGGCCACAGAGGGCTCAAGTGCTGGAAGGAGAGAAGTATTGCAAGGGAGGACTCCGCCCTGTCATTTCCTCCTTTCTCTGGCTCCAGGAAAAGTCCCCAAAGGTCACCACCAGACTGAATTCAACTTCCTTGGCTCTGTAGACTGGGTTCCCCGCAGGAAGGGAGTGAACCAGGGGCTCAGCTGCAAGGGAAGGGGTATCAGGAAGTGGGGTGGGAGGGAATGGCGGGGGAAAATAGAAGCCTGTCATTGCAGAATCTGACTGGAGTCTCTCGACAGCTGAGAAGCAAGAATTCGAACACAATTAACATGTGCTACAAATGCTGCTGACGCCAACTTAATATTCCTTTCACAAGTAGATTTTTATGTTAAAATATCGATGACGAGGCCTAAGCCTGAATGTATATGACCTTGTACAGGACCTCGTTCCTTTCCCAAATAATGCCTGGGAATCTCAAACGACACTGTAGCGAAGGTGCCCTGCCTTCCTGTGCCCCATGTGCCCACTGTGTCTTCCTGTGCCCTGTGTACCCAGTGTAAGCCTGTCCAGTGGAACCACCCAGTGATAAGACAGTAGCTTTTAGTTCCACCCAAGTCCTGTATATGACTGTTACAAAAACAATTATCTGTGACTCTCCCTCCAGGGCCTGTACCCACACTTGAGCATGTCTTACTTCCTCTGGGCACCTCTTTTTCTTCTAATCCTCATGTTTAAGCCTATATTAAAAGCTCTTTAGTAAGCCAGATGGTGGAATCTTTAATTCCCAGCACTCGGGAGGCAGAGGTAGGCGGATCTCTGTAAGTTTGAGACCAGCCTGGTCTACAGAGCGAGTTCCAGGGCAGCTAAGGCTACACAGAGAAACCCTGTCATGGAAAAAAATCTTTAATAAAATCTTCAATTATGCCTCATTAACTTGCTAGTTCTCAAATTCTTTTCAGTGTTGAATCCAAGAATCCTGATTTGTCCTGAGTTGAGGTCCCTAAAACTTGAGGGGAACCCTTGAGGCTGGTGGTGAGGAGCTATGCCTTCTTTACCTGTACCTCAAAATACTGGCAGGAGGGGTGAAGTTGAGGGCATAGGTGCCAGTCTGGGTGGGTATAACACAGCTCAGCTGCAGGGGGATGGGCAGATAAAACAAGGGCAGAGGTTGCATGCGTGGCTTGAGCAGGCTGTGGCCCAGAGTCATGGGGACTTGATGGGACTTCAGTTCAAGCCCTGGAATCTGAAGGGCTGGAGCATGGAGAAGTCCAGGCTGACAGTGCCAGGAGAGCATGCCAGATGGGCTCTGTTGCTGCTTAGAATGGGATTGGAAGGCAGGGCTCAGCAGAGGACTCAGGCACAGAGCATCACCCTCTGGGGTGGGGAAGCGAAGTGATGACCTGTTTCCTATGGGTAAGCAAAGGCCCGGGAGACAGTGCTGAGTGTGATGTGTGGAGGTGGAGTTGAGAGGTGCCTACCTGATGTAGGCTGTAGGTGACAGATCTCGGGCACTGCTCCACCTGGGACAGAGCTAGCCCCAAGCTATGAAGAATCGTGGCTACTTGGATTTTCCACACCTACCCAGAACCCTAAAAGCTGGGAGGGCTCACCTAGCAAGGAGAAGACAACTGGTAAGGTCCATTTTCCAGGCTCTGGGAGGTGGCAGCCTCCCAAAGAACATTCCATGGCTCACTTGACTATTACATGTGGTGAAGTCTCCCAGGGCCATGAGCCCTTGGTAGACAGGTTCACTCTTTAGGTAATGACCCTCTTAAGCCTCAGTAGGCACTGACCACCTTCACAAAGACCCATCCTCTGATCTAATGGCCTCTGGCAAATGTCAGGAGGGTGGAAAGGCCATAGTCAGCCATGTATACCCCAAAACGTACCCTTCCCACTGAGGCACATCCCACCAAGTGTCTAGGCTCCCTGGTTGCAGGTAAATCAGGAAGGGAGCACAGGCTGTGTGTGACCCAGGAGTCTCTTGATGTCACCTCTGATCCGGTTGCTGTTGCTTCCTGAAGCTGCTGGGTCCTCACACATGTTTCAGCTTAGTCCCTAAGGGTCTTAGAAACCCAGGCTCCCAAACTCCTGGATTCCAGTTATAAGAAGTCTCACCCAACTCCTAGATGTGCTCAGAAACTGGGTTGTGATACCATGAGCTCAGAGTGTTACAATTGACACACAGGAATGGCCTCAAGAATAGGCACAATGACCTCAAGAAGTCATTGGTCTCCCACAGAGGACTTGAACACAGCTCAGATAGCCACCCCAAGAATACAGTGATGTTATTTGCAGATTTCTGCATCATCATCATCATCATCATCATCAATCATCATCATAATCTGTGTGTGGGTGATGTGTATGTGTGGTTTTTTGTTTTGTTTTGTTTTGTTTCCAGACAGAGTTTCTCTGTGTAGCTCTGGCTGTCCTAGAACTCACTCTGTAGGCCAGGCTGGCCTCAGACTCATGGAGACCTGCCTGCATCTGCCTCCTGAGTGCTGGTCAGCAGAGCCAAGCAAGGCTAAGTGGTCCTAAGGGACAGGTGGGTCAGGTAGGGATTATAGCCTTTGAGAAGCCAATGGAGTGGCCTCATCTCAACTAGAATGTATAAAAGCCCATCCTTGTGAGCATAATGTCGATCAGAACCAGTCTGTAAAGCCACAAAATCAAGAAGGAAAGAGGGTTCTTATGCATCTAAATTCTGCCCCTGGAAGGTCCTGCTGGTCAACAATGCCAGAGATACCTACTCATTGTCCATAACCCACCTGTTGTTGGTTGTTTTATTACTCTTTTTGGGGGGCCTGCCACCCAGCTCCCAAATAAATTCAGACATAGATGCTTATTATTACTTATGAATGCCCAGCTTTCCTTATCTTAAATTATCCTGTCTGTTTTTTACTTCTGGACTTTTCCCATTCTCTTACTTCTGTAAATCTTACTCTTACTCCATGGCTTGCTGTGTAGCTGGATGACTGGGTGGCCCCTGAAGTCCTCCTCCTTCTCTGGCTCTTAGATCTCTCCTCCTAGTTTTCTCCTTCTATATATACCCTTTGCCTGCCAGCCCTGCCTATCCTTTCTCCTGCCTTGCTATTGGCCATTCAGCTTTTTATTAGACCATCAGGTGTTTTAGACAGGCACAGTAACACAGCTTCACAGAGTTAAACAAATGCAGCATCAACAAAAGTAACACATCTTAAAATAATATTCTACAACATTTCTTCCATTTTGTCTAAATAAAAATGAAAGGGTTTTAACTTAAACATAGTAAGACTATATACAATAACAAATATCAAGTAAGGATTACATTCACAATATTCTGTTCATTTGTAGCTAGCTTATTCAGAGAAAATAATGCATTATCTATCCTATCTTAGTGAATCCAAAATTTTATGCCTAACTTCTTTTAATCATAACTAAGAAAAACTGCAACTACAACTATAACTATTTAGTCTTTAATTCCATCAAAGACCCAGAAGGATGTAATATTATCTAACAACAGAGCATTTGGCTACCTGGACAGTTACCCAAAGTTTCTCTGCAATGTTGGGACATACATCTTCAGCCTACAGACCTAGAGTATCTGGCAGACTTTTTTATGAAGCAGGAATTTTAGACTGTCCTGCCTTGTTTTGACAAAGTTCATCAGTCACTTTCTTCTGTGTCATGCAGAACCCATCCAAAGCATCAACCTGCCTCATCAGAGACAGATAAGGCTACAGCAGGTATGGCACAGCCCAGATTCCCAAGCCTAGACAGACAATGCTATGCTGGGGTTTGGGGTCCCAGTGATGCCAGCTCCCTGCTCCCTGCAGGCCTCAGCCTGGGCCCTGGGAAAGTGCACCCATCTGTACCTCAGTTCTGGCCACAGCCTCATATAAGTTTTTCCTCTCCATGCTCTGGATCTGGGGTATCCTGTGCCTGGAACTCTGAGAGCAGCAGCCATCTGCAGATGAGGAAGTGTTCTTTGTATTCTCAGTAATACAAGACACCTCTGGTGTCCATCAGGGTCCTTCATCAACCCTTTGACAAAAGCCATCAGTATCTATCCTAGAGCACAGAGAGCTCATATCCACGGGTAGACAGGAAGCACAGGACGGCTAGAATGTAACCCATGTCCCCAGCAGGCCTCCTGCCCCACAACCTTCTCCACCTCCCTGCATATGCAAGCATTTCTGCCACAGTGGCGTCTATCTTTCTGGGGGAAACCTTCCCCAATGTCAGGTTATTCTTCAATATATCAAGACTATGAGGTAGTCTGGTGGTTTGAACAAGAATGGCCCATATATGGTTACCATGGCCCCGTCGGCTCACATATTTGGACACTCTGCCTCCAATTAGTGGCATAGTTTTGGAAGGATTGGAAGGTGTAGCCTTGATGGAGGAGGTGTGTCACTGGGGACAAGCTTTGAAGTTTCAGAAACCCTGCTCCATTCCCAGTTAGCGCTCTCTGCCTCTGTTGTAGTCCTTGTGTCCTCAGGATGAAGGCTCCTGGCTACTGCTCCAGCACCATGCCTGCCTGCCTGCTGCCATGCTCCCTGCTATGATGGTCATGGACTCTAACCCTCTGGAACCATGAGACTCAAATTAAGTTGCCTTGGTCATGGTGTTTTGTCACAGCAACAGAAAAATAAACAAGAAAGGTGACCACCTTGGCATTTGCAAGTCCATGTTAGTGCCAGTAGATGGTCAACCACAGTGCCACCTTCAGTGAACACACAGCACAGCTGCCCAGCATGCTGAGTCTCCCCACACGAGAAGACTAGCAGGAAAGATGAGGTGTGCCTGGGAAGGTGACGGGGGTGACTCAACAGTCTTATGGAAAGACTGGGGATCAGAGGACAGGGCTTTGTTTGGAAGGCACTGGGTGCTTATCCCATTCTTTCTAGGTAAATGATCTCACAGTAACCAAACAGTCCTGGTGAAGAAGAATCATCATTCACAGAGGAATTTTTCAAATGCATTTGGAAGGAATGAGGAATGACAGAATTAGAAGGAACCATCTTGCTGAGGAGATATATATATCAATCATTGGGAGGATGCTTGCCTAGGCTGTGCAAGGTTCTGGGCTGGATCCCTAACACTTGGGGGAGGGGTCTAGAATAGAAAGGCATCATGCAGTCCCTCATGTGACTCTTAATGCAGACAGTGCCTGCCCAAGGTTTAAACCATCAGAACAGGAAACAGGAATCCACGACCCTCACACTTGTGCCCACTGCCACCACACCTGACACACTAGATCCTGCTGATACACGACATGAAGGGTTGAGCAGCAATAAAGAACACCCTGGATGAAGCAATGTGAGTATCACAAAATGAAAACTGCAGTTGTTGACAGACACCTACAGTCACGGCACTCAGGAGGCTGACACAGGAATCTCACTGAAAGTCTGAGGTCAGCCTGGGCTGTAAGATGAGTTCCAGGCAAGCTAAAGCTTCAGTGTGAGGACATACCTTGAAAGAAAGGAAGAAAGAAACAATAAGGGGGGCTGGAAGAGGGATGGACACACCCACCATTACTGGCAGCTGCACTATAAGATATATATACATACGTACATATATATCTTGCTGAGGACACACACACACACACACACACACACACACACACACACACACACACACGGTGGTAGGTACCTGCAACATTGGCCTCTCACTGTTGCCTAAGGAAATCAATGCTACATTGTCTACAGACCTGGCAATTACCTTTCCTGAACAAGATGCTAAGCAGAAAATGCTAATGACCCCCTGACACATTCTCACCACCATCTTTGCCTATAGACCTGGAAGCAGATGCACATCTCAACAGTCCCTTAGAGGTGAGGTACACGGTATGACTCATGAGAAGATCGCTACTTTCCTAAAGAACATCTTGGGTTTTCTTATTCCAACAGGCAGAGGTCTGACAACTGGATGCATGGGAGAGAGTTTGAAGGCTGTGCCATAATTGAAAGGAATTGAAAACTAACTCCGGCTGAATTTGTGGCTATATATTCAGGAGACTCTGGAATTAATGTTGCAGCACACTTAATTTTAAAATGTGCTACCAAAATTTTGTGTTTAATTGTTTTAAGACAACATCTGTAGCTCACACCAGTTTAAAATCTACTATGTGGCCTCCAACTCATGATGATCCTTCTGCCTCAGTTCCCCCAAATGCCTGTAGTACAGGCGTGAACCAAAACATACAGCTTTAGAAACTTATTTTATTGGTTGGTTAGAGAATGAGTCAAAAAATGGCCTACTGTGAATATGCTAGAGGTGCCTGAGACCCCGTGCTAGAGGTCAACGGGGTTAAAAATGAACCTAAAATGGGGTGGCTGGTGTAAAATCTGCCCTTCCACAACACGAAGTTAGGATGTGCCCATTCCTAACACTAGACACAAAAATCCATGCTCAGTCAGTAAAGTGCCTGCCTGCTGGGCCAGCAGGAGGAGGTGATTTCAGATCCCCAGCCCCAGGGTAAAAGCTGAGGATGGAGGCACACACCTGTAATCCCACCACAGAAAAAGTCAAGACGGGAAGACCCCCAGGACTGGGGGCAAGCCAGTCCAGTCATCAGTTAGTTCTGTGTTCAGTAAGAAACACTGTCGCCGGGCGGTGGTGGCGCACGCCTTTAATCCCAGCACTTGGGAGGCAGAGCCAGGCGGATCTCTGTGAGTTCGAGGCCAGCCTGGTCTACCAAGTGAGTCCCAGAAAAAGGCCCAAAGCTACACAGAGAAACCCTGTCTTGGAAAACCAAAAAAAAAAAAAGAAAAAAGAAAAAGAAACACTGTCTCAGCTGGGCGGTGGTGGCGCACACCTTTAATCCCAGCACTCGGGAGGCAGAGGCAGGTGGATCTCTGAGTTCAAGGCCAGCCTGGTCTACAGAGCTAGTTCCAGGACAGCTGGGACTACACAGAGAAACTTTGTCAAAAGAAAGAAAGGAAGGGGGAGGAGGGGAGGAGAAAAAGAAACACTGTCTCAAAACATAAGGTGGGAAAAGAAAGAGAAAATGCAAATTAATAAAATTAGAGATGAAAAGCAAGACCACAACAGGTACCAATAAAACTCAGAAATTTATAAAAATATTCCTTTAAAACTCATAGTCCACTGAATTAGAAAAGCTGAAAGAAATGACAGACTTCTGGATGCACAGGACCCACCAAAGTTAAACCAAGAGAAACAAAGTAAGTAGACTTACAACAACGAAACCAAAGCTGCGGTAAAATAATCTCTGCTAAAAACAGAGCCATCCAGATGGCTCACTGCAGAATCCTACAGACCCTTGAGGGACCAGCACCAGCCTTCTCCAGCTACTCCATAAACCAGACTGAAGGAAGACCTCAGACCCTTCTTACAAAGCCAGCATCACCTTTACGCCAAAACCAGATTAAGAGACAACAAAATTAATTAATTAATTAATTCTGGGCCAAGCTTCCTGTAAACATAAATATAAAAATTCTCAACGAAATGCTTGCAAACTGAATTCAGGAACATATGAAGAGCCATCACGATGGCTCAGCATTGGCTTGTCACACACACCTGATGACCAGGACTCAATCCCCAGAACCCACAGTGGAAGGAGAGAATCAACCCCCAATTTTTTTCCTCTGATATTCAGTCATGTGATATGGTACACATGAACCTGTACACACGCACATACACACATATTCACACACACACACACTCACACACATTCACAGAGAGAGAAAAGGAGAGACAGAGTAACTAAATTAAAATTGAAAAAGTAACATATCAAAAAGATCATTCACCAATCATGATCAAGACGGCTTCATTTCAGAGATGCCGGGATGGTTCAACATATGTAAATCAGTGAACAAACTCCACCACACAAACAGACTCAAATACACAAACCACATGAATCTCTCAGTAGATGTAGAAAAGGTCTTTGACAAACCCAGCATCTCTTATGATTTCCACTAAGATCGGAACCAAGCTACCAGGGTCGCTCTCTCCACTCCTATCCTATATAGTGCTTGAAGTCTTAGCTAGAGAAATAAGACAAGAGAAGAAAACAAAAGATACAGATAGGAAAGGAAGTGGCTGGAGAGAGGGCTTGGTAGTTAAGAGCACTGACTGCTCTTCCAGAGGACCCAGGTTCAATTCCCAGCACCCACACAGTGGTCCACAACCATCTATAGCTCCAGTCCCAGCAGATCTAACATTCTTTTCTGACCTCCTTGGGCACAAGGCATGCCCATGATGCACAGACATACATGCAGGCAAGACACCCATACACATAAAACAAAAAGTCATAATTTAAATTTTTAATTAAAAAAGAAACAAACAGGAAAGGAAAAAGTCAAACTTTCCTTATTTGTGCCACCATCAAGGACTTGAAAGATGCAGGGTCAGTAGTTTCTCACTCATCTCTGTCTCCTAGGCGGTCTGGACAGAATATGGGTGAAACTTGGAAATTGGCAGTTGGTTACCACAAGTTTAATCGAGTGGCAATGTCAACTGCAGATGCTGTATGTGCCAGATGTGATCCATTTCCTGGTACCTGGTATGCAGCTACCGATCTTACAGATGCTTTTTTCTCTCTGCCCACCCAGAAGGACCACGGGAAGCAATCCACTTTCAACTAGCAACGCCATCAGTATACTTCCATTGTTCTATCTCAAGGACATGTAAGTTCTCTAGTTCTGGATCATAACTTAGTATACTGAGATCCTGACCTCTCTTCTACAAGGTATCAATCATACTAAGCTGGTAAACTGCTGACATTTTGCTGACTAAACTAAGTGAGCTGCACGTAGGAACTATCCTGGAGTTGCTAATAAGGCGGTTACACATCAGAGGGCAAGAAAGAAATCAACCAAAATTCAAGAACCTGGACCACAGTAAAACTTCTAAGAGTGCAGTGGTGTAGGGCATGCAGGGGAAATTGCTGGACAAAGGACCTTCCACCACCACGGAAGCACAGTGCTTAGCGGGCGTTGGATTTGGTAAGCAGCACATGCTTTATTTTGATGTATTACTCCAGTCCAAACACCAAGTGACTCCAAAAGCTGCTAGTTCTGATTGGACCCTAGAACAGGCTCTTCAACAGGTCCAGGCTGCTCTGTAGGCTGTTTTGTCACTTTGGCCATCTGATCCAGCAGACCCAATGAGTCTTCTCACAAGTGTCAACAACAGCTGGGAATGCTATCTGACAGGCTGCCATAGGTGAACCACAGCAGAGATCCTGGGGTTTTGTATCAAGGCCCAGCCATCATCTGCAAACTACTCTTCCTTTGAAAATCAGCTCTTGGCTTGCCACTGGGCCTTAGTAGAAACTGAACGCTTGATAATGGCCACCAAATTACCATGAGACTTGAGGTACCCTGCATGAGCTGGGTTTTATCTGACCTACAACCCATCAGACTGGATGTATAACAATAGCAATCCATCAACAAATGGGAATGGTATACACATGGTCAGGCCCTACTGGGTCCCAAATAAGTTATACAAAGATGTAGCCCAAATGTGTAGTTCATTGTTCCTGGTATAATGCCTTATATCCCAAGGCATGGACCTACAGCATTCTACGTCCTATGGCCGTCTGGCTGAAGAAGAGAATAGAGTTTGGTTTACAGTTGGTTCTACACAGTATGCAGGCACCATGGAGAAGTGAGCACTGCATTACATGATGTCTCTCGACAATCCTGAAAGACTGTGGTCAAGGGAAACCTTCACAGCAGATAGAACTTCGGGCTCTGTACACTGTCAGACATTTTGCTTGGAAGGAAAAATATCTAGATGGGAAAACTATATACTGAAGCATGGTTTGGTTGAATGGTTGAGGGCTTAGAAAACACATGGCTGGCCGGGCGGTGGTGGTGCACGCCTTTAATCCCAGCACTCGGGAGGCAGAGCCAGGTGGATCATTGTGAGTTTGAGGCCAGCCTGGACTACCGAGTGAGTTCCAGGAAAGGCACAAAGCTACACAGAGAAACCCTGTCTCGAAAAAAACAAAAACCAAAAAAAAAAAAAAAAAAAAAAAAAAAAAAACCACATGGCTGAAAAAAATGGTGAGAAGGATATTTGGGGAGGGGCATGTTGAGCAGATTTCTCCAAATAGCAAAGGGTGTGAATATATGTGTCCCATGTAACTAGCTGCTTCCTAAATGGTGAAGTCAATACAAGAGGACTTCAAATGTTAAGTGGAAAAGATGTCCCTTTCTGTGGACAATCTCTTTCCGTCAGCCATATCATTGTCCAACAGGGTCATGAACAAAGTGGCCAGGATGGCATGGATGGAGGTTATGCATGGTGTGAAGGGTGATCCAAATTTTCAACCTGACAGGATTTAGAATCATCCAGGAAACACACCTGGGTGTACCTATGAGAGTGTTTTACCTGGGCGGCGGTGGAGCACACCTTTAATCCCAGCACTAGGAGGCAGAGGCAGGCGGATCTCTGAGTTCCAGGCTAACCAGGTTCTACATACTGAGAACTTGTCTCAAAGAAAAATTTTAAAAAGTTCCCACCAGAAAGAGGCCATTGAATGGGGAAATAGTGACCCTAAGGGACCGGGGACAATAGAACACCTGTGGTCTAACCAGGGGAAGAGGAACAAGTCATGGGGAGAGTAAGTGACAGAAGAGGAGGATGGAGGCCAGAGTGGAGGAGGAGGTAGGGGAATAAGGAAGGATGCTTGAGAAATCCACACGGAAACCTGCTCTAAGTGCCATGTGTTTGGTGTGTGTGTATATGTGTGATGTGTGTATGCATATGTATGTGTGTATATATGTATATATTTATGTATATGGTATAGTTTAGGTAAATAGAATACAATTCTTTGAGGCTTCTTGGTATCATCTGTCCCTTCTCCCTTCCCCTCTTTCTATAGGGACCTTTCTCCCCCTCCCCAATTAGGGCCCCTTCACAAATTTTCCCATTCCCCATCATATTACTTGAATCCTAATATTACCCACCCACCCCCAGTCTATACTCCCCCTTTTCATGGTTTTTACAGTTACTCCATGTTGTAGACTCACACCTGAAGATTTGGAGCTAAGAACTAAAAAAGGAGAGAGCATGCGACCTTTGTCTTTCTGGGTCTGCTCTCACTTGATATCATCTTTTCTGGTTCCATCCATTTAGCTGCAAATTTCACGATTTTGTTTTTCTTTACAGCTGAAGAGTATTCCATGGAGTATATGAGCCACATTTTCATTATCCACCCATCTGTTGAAGGATAGGTTGTTTCTATTTCTTAGATATTGCAAACAGAGGAGAAATGAACATTGCTGAGTAATGTGGAGTAATAATCCTACCGTGTAGTAGGAGATCATGTGCTTTGGAAATACGCCCTGAAGTGGTATAGCTGGGTCATATGGTAGACTTATTTTTAGCTCACAAAAGCCATAGACTCTCTAACAAGAACCCCAGTAGTAGGCATGAAAAACCTCCACTCAAGCTGTTGGTCAGTGTGGTCTCAGAGACTCCCAAAGCAGTATGTTCCCCTCGGTTGCCTTCCAGAGGCTGAGGGTAAGTCCTCAGGGCTGAAGACACTTTACCTTTCAGATACAGTATTTAGAAGATTATGGCTGGATCTAACCTGAAAGCTTCCTTCCTGTGGTCTAACTTTCAAGTACCAGAAAGTACTATGGAAGCAATTAATAGTCTTATCCGGCTGTGATGCCAACAAACTGAAAAATAAACAGCATGGCAAAACATCCCTGAAGGCGTGATAGTGGCACCCATGTCGCGGTGGTAACCAACTACTGTCTAATTGGATTCAAGGCCCACTCAATATAGGGAAATAGTGCCTGATATGAAAACCTAACCAACTACTCTGGGCTACTATGATCATGGATCTTAGAAAAGAATCTACAAGTAACACTGCCCTAGATTAACGTAATTCCTAACTGCATTCTATAACTCATCCTTAGACACCCAGATTAAGTGTTGCTTCCACCCTTCATTCAAGAAGCTTCTCTTTACAGCAAATGGAGACCATTCCAAAAATCCCTAACAGGTCATAATGCAGTAATGCAGTGATCGATGGGTCATGGGGAGGCCAGCCCCAGCTGATACATCTACAACAAACTCCTACATCTAAGGCTCAGAGAACATCTCAGAAAAGGAGATAGACTGTATGAGCAAGAGGAAGTCTACCATGAGATTGTGTCTCCTAGATATGACAGAGAAGCTACATCCGTGATACCACAACAGTATAGCTGCTTAAACAAGACCTAGACAATGACAATATCAATAGACATGTTTAGAGAGTGAGAATTGGCCTCTCCCAGGAATGAGCCCCTGTCTTAGTTAGGGTTTTTATTGTTGCAACAAAACACCATGACCAAAATACAAGTTGGGGAGAAAAGGGTTTATTCAGCTTACACTTCCATATTAATGTTCATCATCAAAGGAAGTCAGGACAGGAACTCAAACAGGGCAGGAACCTGGAGGCAGGAACTGATGCAAAGGCCATGGAGGAGAGCTGCTTACTGGCTTCCTTCCCATGGCTTGCTCAGCCTGCTTTCTTATAGAACCCAGAACCACCAGTCCAGGGATGGCAACACCCACCATGGACTAGACCTTCCTCCATTGGTTACTAATTGAGAAAATGCTGTACAGCTGGATTTCATGAAAACATTTCCTCAACTGAGGCTCCTTCCTCTCTGATGACTCTAGCTTGTGTTAAGTTGACACAAAAAACACCCAGAAAAGCCTTGTCAACTTGACACACAAACACATCACTATTAAGCCACAACTATTCCTTTCTTATTCATCCCCAAGTTCTCATATATAATATAAATATAAATAACCTTAAAAATCCCATGGTCTTTATAAATTCAAATACATTAAAATTTCAGTCCCTTTAAAATAGCCAATACCTTTTAAAATCCAAGGTCTTTTAAAATTCAAAGTCTCTCAATTGCCGACTCCAGTAAAATAAAAAAATAAATCAAATACTTTACTTCAAGAGGGAAAAATCAGGGCACAGCCACAATCAAATCAAAGCAAAACCAAATTCCAACCATCTAATGACTGGGATCTTCTGGACTCCTCCAAAGGGCTTGGGTCACTTCTCGGGCTCCAACCTCTGCAGCACACACAGCTTGTCTTCTGGGCTCCAGCTAGCTCCACTCCACTGCTGCTGCCGTTCTTGTGGTCATCCCATGGTATTGGCATCTCCAAAATGCTGGGGTCTTCTGCAACTGATCTACACTTTCACCAATAGCTTCTCCGAAGTTCTCTCCATGGTGCCAAGCCTCAATTTCTCTGCCTGCCCCCTTCAGTCCTGGACTTTCAACTGCCACTGAGGCTGCACCTTCACCAATGGCCTCTCCCGGCCTCTTAGAGTGCCAAGCCTCGGCTGCTCTCCACGACCCCTTCAGGCCTTCAAAACCAGTTCCACCTGGGTGACTCTTACATATTACCAAGCCCTGCTGCCAATACAAGGTTCAACCATGGCCATCTCTGGAACACAGCCTCTCTGTGCTCTCAGGAAACACCTCCCAGAAGATTTCACCTCAGTGATGCTGGTCTCTTCTTAACCACTGCTAATTTCTCAGCTCCAGCTGACCAGCTTCAATTGTCCCAGTAATGCAAAGGTTTCACTTCAGTGGTGCTGGTGCTGGTCTCTTGTTAACATCACAGATAACACTTCAGCCCCAGCTGACCAGAATCTTAATTCAAAATAGCAAATGGCCCTGATAGAGTCTTTAAATTTGTGAAACTTCACAAGCCAGACCTCCGTTTCTGCACTGCTCTCAACATTCTTACCTTCCAAACTCCTAAAGAACATCCCACTGAGCTCTCGACACTCAATGGCTTTTCTAACCCAAAGTTCGAAAGTCCTTCCACAATCCTCCCAAAAACATGGTCAGGTCTGTCACAGTAAGGCCCCACCTTTGGTACCAATTTGTCTTAGTTGGGTTTCTATTGCTGTGACAAAATACCATAACCAAAAACACAAGTTGGGGAGAAAAGGGTTTATTCAGCTTACACTTCCATATTGATGTTCATTATCAAAGGAAGTCAGAACAGGAACTCAAACAAGACAGGATCCTGGATGCAGGAGCTGTTGCAAAGGCCATGGAAGGGTGCTGCCTACTAGCTTGTTTCCCCTAGTTTCCTCAGTCTATTTTCTTATAGAACCCAAGACCACCAGCCCAGGGATGGTACCACCCACAATGGGCTGGGTCCTCCCCCATTGATCACTAAATGAGAAAATGCCTTACAGCTGGATCTCAAGGGGGCATTTCCTCAACTGAGGCTCCTTCCTCTCAGATGACTCCAGCTTGTGTCAAGTTGACACTAAGCCAGCCAGGACTAGTTATCCCATATAAAGTAATCAGCCTTGAAATTGTATACACACAAGCCACGCTAAATGGACTCAGCAGGGTATGTTTATATATTTAGGCATATATGTGTGTGGTGGTTTGAATGAAAATGGCCTCCATTTGTTTGAAGTCTTGGTCCTTGGTTGATGGAACTATTTGGGAAGGATTAAGAGGTGTGGCCTGATGGAGGAGGTGTGACCTGAAAGTGGGTTTTGAGGCTTCAAAAGCCTCCCTCTTTCCCCAGTGTGCACCCTGCTTGCCATGTGAGATGTGAGCTCTCAGCTATTCCTGCTACCCCACCGCTGTCCCACCATCGTGAACTCCACTGCTCTAGAACTATAAGTCCAATGAAATGTTTTCTCTTTTTTTTTGTTTTGTTTTGTTTTTTGTTTTTTCAAGACAGGGTTTCTCTGTGTAGCTTTGGAGCCTGTCCTGGATCTCACTTTGTAGGCCAGGCTTGACTTGAACTCACAATGATTAGCCTGACTCTGCCTCTTGAGTGCTGGGATTAAAGGCGTGCGCCACCACCGCCTGGTGAAATGTTTTCTCTTATAAATTGCCTTGGTCATGGTGCTTTATCACAGCAATAAAAAACTAATACCGTAAGGAGCAATACTCATCAAAAAGAGACCATCCATTTGAGAGGGACTTGAGGTGGGGGGACTTAAGGAAGGGGGTGGAGGTAGGACTGGGAATGGAGAAATGATATGATTATATTTTAATTTTAATAAATGAAACATCTATGTCGTGCACCCTTCCCTTGGAACTCAGAGAACATCGTGGAAGAGTAAGAAGCAAGACTCTAAGGACCAGAGGTTAGAGAGAACTTGTGAAACAGTGTCTTCTAACATGACAGGACCACTGCACTCATGGCTCACACAACCTGCACAAGGTCAATGGAACCAACACTCCAGCATGGACGAGGGAAGGTCACAGGAGCCCCTACGCCTAGCAGAAGAGCTAAAGACAGCTGGTGGCTGCTAGGGGTGACAGCCAGTTTTCTTCAAGGATGTGGTCCCTGTTGGCTGGCCATGCTCTTGTGGATGGCCACACCCGTGCATATATGGGAAGCACTAATTAGATTCAGTGGGATATTCTATTATTAAAAGGGAGACATGAAGTTAGGGGAGAGATTTGGGGAGAGAATCTGGGTAGAGTTAGAAGGAGGAATGGGGGTGAATATGGTCAAATACATTGCATACATATATAAAAATCTCAAGGAATAAATCTAAAGTATCACATTAAAAAAATGGTGCTATTTGCCGGAGAGATGGCTCAGTGGTTAAGAGCACTGACTGCTCTTCCAAAGAACCCAGGTTCCGTTCCCAGCACCCACACGGCAGCCCGCTGCTGTCTATAACTCCAGTTCCAGGAGACTCGACACTCTCACACAGACACACATGCAGCCAGAACACCAATGCACATAAAATAAACATAAATAAAAACGGTGCCATTCTATATTAACACACTATTGAGTAACTTAATTAGTCATTTTTAAAAGGCTTCGCTGAGAAGACTACCCTCAACTGTGCGGACACCATCCAACAGGCTGGAGTCCTGGACTGAAGAAAGAGAGAAACCTGAGCTGAGCACCAGCGTCCAAGGTTCTCTGCCTCCTGACTGCACACAGCGTGACCATCGGCCTCCTGCTCTGGCTGCCATGCCTTCCTTCCCTTTGACGGTGGACTGCATGCTCAAACTGTGAGCCACGGTAAGCCCTCCCTCCCGAGTTCCTTTTGTTGTGACAAGAAGAAAAGTAACGAACACACATGGGCTTCAATCGCCAGGGCTGACCTGGCTACAGGTCAGCAGACACCAACACTGAGTCCCTGGTGTGATGCCATTTCCAGGGGGACCAGCCAGCGAACTGGTGGCAGGGTGACGGCATTGTGCCACCTCCATTGTCAGAAGACGGTGCTTTGTCCTCACTGGGACAGATGCTTCCTCTAGGTGTGGATTTTCCTTTCCTGGTGGTTGGTGGTAATTCTTTCACCAAAACTACCATCCATGCCATTACAGAACGCCTTTCTCCAGACGGCTTCTGATCAAGGAACTTATTATAAATGCAGGAGTGGGCTCATGCGTGTGGAATGCTCCGGGCTTGTCACAGTCCCCACCAACCTGAAGCAGCTGACATGATCAGTGGGATGATGGCCTTTTAAAGATGCAGTCACTGTGCCAACGGGGTGGCAACAGCTTGGAGGGCTGGAGCAAGGTTCTCCAGAGGGCCGTATATGCTCTCAGCCAGCATCCGCTACACGGTACGGCTTCTCCCGGAGCTCCGAGCGGAAGCAGGACTGAAGGTCTGCACCACCTTCTACGTCACTAGCAAGGCTTTTGCTGCCTGTTTCTGCAGCTTTGTCCTCGGCTTGCCTGGAGTCCGGGCTCCAGTTACAGAAAGGAGAATTGTAAGTCCATGAATATTTCTATCCTACTTCATTTAAAATGTGTTTGTAGGGACTGGAGAGATGGCTCAGTGGTTAAGAGCACCCACTGCTCTTCCAGGGAACCTAGAGTTCAGTTCTCAGCACCCACCCGGTGGCTTACAACTGTCTGTAACTCCAACTCCAGTGGATCTCACATCCTCTTCTGACCTCTATGGATACCAAGAATGCACATGATACACAGACATACATGTAGGCAAAACACTCATATGTGTATGAATAAATAAATCAACTTTTTTTAAAAAAAAAAAAGCATCATAGATTTCATATGAAGAGGTCAGTGAGATATCTCATTAGGAATTTAAAGACCAAAAGAGTATGTGTGTGCACATATCCACATATATCAAGCAGATAGATGTGTTTTTTCCCCTCTTGTTCTGTTGCCATGGACATCACATCAATTGAGTTGAGATCCGTGCTTAAGTATTATTAAATCTATATCATTTGTAAGCTATGGAATATTAAAAGAGTAAGCATTCCTCTAGAGACTGTCATCTATTCTGGAGGGATAATTAATGCACTTTCCACTGTACATGGGAGAGTTAGATTATATTAAGTGGCATTACAACATTGTTGTCTTCATTTGGACATTAAATATAACATAAGGCAATGTGATTGGGAATCAAATTGACAAGGGCAGATCCGTGATAGTTGGTCTGTAGCTTGATGTGATTTGTATCAGCCTGAAAGACACACCTCTCGGCATGTCTACAAGGGCATTTCCAGAAAGGATTAGCTGAGGGAGGAAGACTCACCCTTAAAGTGGGCATCATTTTCCAACAGGTGGCTTGGATCACCTGCCTGCCTCCACTTCCTCTCCCTCAGGAAGTGCCTCTACCATGCTCTTGGAATCTTCAGACTTCTAACATAATAAACACTAGCAACTCCACGGGGGGCTTCTGGGCCTTTGGCATCATATTGAGACTGATGAGACATCTAGCTTTATGATTATGTAACTGCCACGTTTCTGCCTCTTCAGAGTACATATTGGACTACACAGCTCCAGGTATGCTAGCCAAACCAACATTTCCCCTTTTATTATACATATATAGTATGATATATAATATGCCTTATATTGATTCTGTTCCTCTATAAGAACCCTGTCTAACACATCCATATCCACCATCTAAAAATTTTACCTCTGTTGGGCTGAGCATAGTGGCTCCCATAATTCAGGAGGTTGACGCAGGAGAGTTGAATGTTCAAGACTAGACTGGGCTATACAACAAGACCCCTGTCTCAGAATAAGTTTCAACTTAAAGCATGGCATCAGCACATTAATATACAGCCAAAGCAAAGAGGCAAACAGGAAAGTCTAGAAAGCAACCCCAAACATGCGGCTGAGTACAGGGTAAAGGTGATATTCCAGGTCAGCAAAGAGAAGGTAGTTAGCGAGGGGCAGTGGGCACATGGGCAACCATCTGGAAAACAAGCTGGAGCCCTACCAATGGATTAGTCAATCTGAGAAAGAAAATCATAAGCCTATGGCAAAGCACGTGAGATGTCTTCACAGCTGCAGAGAAGACCTTGTTGTTTTGAGAGCTCTGAAATTATAGGCAGGCAGCTGTCTGTGACCCACAGAAACTCACTTCACCAGGCTCATACCAACATGAATGTTTTTAAAACTCTAAGTCAGTTTGAAATCATTGGTTTTGCTACCTGTATTTTAAATCCAAACACACACAATGAAAACAATAAATTGGGGGAAGTATTTATAACTCATCCTCAAAGGTGCCTGCTTCCTAATATTCAAAGATCTTATATCTTAGTGTGGTGGTGCACGTTTAACCCCAGCACTCAGGAGGCAGAGGCAGGCAGATCTCTGAGTTCAAGGCCAGCCTCGTCTACAGAGTGAGTTCCAAGACAGCCAAGGCTACACAGAGAAACCCTGTCTCAGAGAAAAAAGAGAAATAGGACCAGGCCAACCATGGTGGTGCACACTTGTAATCTCAGTCAGCATTCAGGAGGCTGGGCATCCACATCCCAGAGCAAGACAGACGCTGTCTAGACAAAACAAACCAATAAGACCAACAGTCCAGCGAAATCTTTGTGCATAATAAGAACAGCAGGTAATAATAAATAAAAACACAGGTAGATTTTTTTTTCAGTGCTGGTGATAGAACCCAGAGCTTTCCCACGTGTAAGCAAGTGTTTTATCACTGAGCTCTATCCTCGGTCCCAGGAGGACCATATAAGTAGAAAAAGATGCCCAATCCAATTCATTACATGAGAAATGGTAACTAAAATTGGAATGAGGTGTATCTCATTAATCAGACTGGCAAGGAAGAATAGAGAAATAGAACCCATGCACAGAGAAAAAGGAGTCTAACAACTTAGTACTGTTACGGTGGATGGTTGGCTAAAATTTAGCAACATGACAAATGCACCTTCATGTCACTCTGTTACAAATGAAAGAGCCACTCCGAGATGCACCAATGTGAAGCCAGGGCACATAACCCCTAACAGAGCCTCTGCCACATAAAATGAAGTGACACATTGCTGGATGTACAGACCAGGAATGTCCAGGGGGGGACTTCCAAAACACAACGGGGCAGCTGGGGCCAGCCTGGAGATGGAGCCCCATGTTACTTTCTGAATACTGTTAAAACAAATGCAGCGCTAGGATCTGTACACGGAGGAGGGGCAAGGGTCTGCACACTCATGCTGGCTTTGCACTCATCTGTACTCAGACCCTGGGAAAGTTGTTCCCACCCTCCCCTCCTCCCACCCTCCCACCGGAAGATCAAGGCTCAGCTGGTCTGTGGCTTCTCTCCCTCTGTTCCCCTGTTCCTTCCAGACTGCCTCTCCCATCAGCTTCGAGGAGTGAGGCGTAGGGAAGGAAGCTTCACTGGTCTGTTTCCATGGCAACAGAAGGAACAAGAGGCAAGAAACTCAGGCCAAGCCAGCTCGGCTACATCCTCCCTGAATGCTGAGCTATTTCCCCTTTGGAACGAGTGCAGGAGGATCCAGGACTTCCAACCCTCGGGCTCCCCACCCCATGGATGGATCGTAAAGGTTCCTACTGCAGATTATAGGAATCCTGGGACTTCAGAGGAGTCAACCTAAACCCCGAGCCCTGAACCTAAGACCAGCCTAGTACCCTGGGCCCAGCCAACCCAAGTCCCATGACAACTGTCAGGTCTTCTCCCAGCACTTGGCTCTGCAGAGGCTTATGCTGGTAGGCAGTCTCCGCTCCAGCACCACTAACTCGTTGAACACTCAGATATACCAGGGCGTTCATCCCCCTCCAATAATCCCAAGAAGGCCTGGGCTCATTTCACAGATGTAAAAACTGAGGTTGAGGAGCACAGAGAAACTCACACAAATGCCTTACACAATTCTGGAACTGATGCCGGGCAGTGGTGGCGCACGCCTTTAATCCCAGCACTCGGGAGGCAGAGCCAGGCGGATCTCTGTGAGTTCGAGGCCAGCCTGGGCTACCAAGTGAGTCCCAGGAAAGGCGCAAAGCTACACAGAGAAACCCTGTCTCGAAAAAAAAAAAAAAAAAAAAAAAAAACAATTCTGGAACTGATTGGTTCACTCTCCAATCGTGGCTAAGCTTCCTTTTCCTTCTCTTCCATTCTAACTTAGCCCCCAGGAGACGCAGGGGTGCCAGCCTCTTCCCCACCGTGTTTTCCAGGAATGAGCTTTGTACCTGCTGGGGTCCCGAGACACCCCCATGGGTGTGATGTGTGAAGGCAGCTGTGCGGAGCCGGGGGGTGGGGGGGTGGGGGGTGGGGGGGTGGTAGCAAGGGAACAGAGCCAGCCAAGTGTGCAGCCACCCACAGACACACCCACATACCACAAATGCAGGTCTGACTAGCTACTTGGCCAGGCCCTCCTCAAACCAAGAAAGCACCAGAATGTTTTTATGGTTCTGTTGCCAGAGTCTAAATAACGTGTTTCCCTCTCACATTCCCACCATCACCCAAACCACTGTCTCTCCACACCAACACCACCTTCCCGCGACTCTGGGCAGCTGAGCAGAGTAGGTGGCGGGTGAGGCAGGGAGTGGTAGTGTGGATGAGGAAAGGTGGTGTGGTCCTCCCCCAAGGAGAACCTAAACATTCACTGAGGACGTCATGGAAAGGACAAGGGGGTCCGGCAAGAAGAGTTCTCACAGAGGGTGGCCAGGCTGCCCTGGACTCGGTGTGGACAAAGTGTGAGGGGAGCAGGGGCAGCACAGAGTGGAGAGAAGTGGGATGAAGGCCACCACTCCCTGGAAGCTGACCACAGCCTCTTCGGGAGTCATGGGACAAGATGGCCAGGGAAGGTGGCGGCGGCGGCATGGGACACAGGGAGCAAGGGAACAGAGTTGTTTGGAGGTTGGTGTCCCCCAAGAACACCACGTAACAACCTGGCTGCAGGCCATGCATGTGGAACTTGGCTCTTGGTCTGGACCTGGCTCCTGAAATCATGAGGTCAACTGGGATTAGAAAAGAACGGCAGAGCTGAGGGCAGGCAGAAAGAACAGGAAGACAGAGCCTCCGAGATGGCTAGGTTGGGGAAGGAAAAAGGAATGGAGGGAGGGAAAGAGGGAGGCAGGGAGGGAAGGAGGGGGGGATAAATTATAAATAACATGAGCAGGGAAGGGGGCGCCCAGAAGTCAAAGGATGGATGACGAAGAGCCCGCCAGCGCTGCTCAGTTCTCTCTGATCTGTAGCCCCTCTGGCAGGATGGCGGCCATTCTCGACTGCTGCTCCCAGCACAGTGCCGCACCGAGATAAGGCAGGACAGTCTGGGGTCTGCTGTCTGTTCAGAGGCAGGCCTAGGACACACATTCTCCTACCGCAGTGCCAGCCCTCAGGTCACATCAGAGTGTTTATCATTTCTATACCACAGACTAGCGTCTGGGGGTTATTCTACCCAGGTTTCCACGGGAATTGGGGGACCTCATTACAACTTCCCCTGCTGGCCTAGGAAGAGTGTGGTTCCTGGAACTGACAGACTCAAGGGCCTCAGCCCAACCCTCTTGCTGCTGTCCACAGCCTGGTTGGCCAGGTCATCACCTGTGGACAAGCACAAGACTGAAGCCTAGTAAAGCCAGGAGCCAGGCTGGAGAGATTTCATGGGCAGATGTGAAGCACTCTGTCCTCGTGCCCCATAAAGTCCCGTTATCTGTCCTAGGTGATCTCAGAGCTATGGAAATGGGATTGTGCCTTGTAGACCTCTGGTACCCTGGAAAGCTTTATACTTAACTTTCACCGACAGATGGGGAAACTGAGGCATGACTCAGCTGAATTCAACCTAACAGCTCACATCACCTGAGTAGGCAGGTATATGGATGTCTGATCCTGAGGTGACTCACTTCTAGCTCTGCCAAGAAGATCCCATCCTGAACAGGGGCCTGAAATAAACAGCAGACCAACGGAAGACACCTCCCGAACTTCATGACCAACCTGGCACGCCATTTCCCTCGGGGACACCATCTGTGCTGTAGCAAACCCTGGAGAGACGGGCATGCATGCTACAGAGACAGAGTGGGACCAGGCAGGCAGTCTCTTGGTCATGTTAGTTTAGGGGGGATGCGTGGCCCATGTGGCAGAGAGGTCTGCAGGGAGGTGGGCTTGAGGTGGGCTGCTAAGCACACAAGAACCGGACATTCTCTCAGGCTATACATCCACGCACACCCTTGCCCATGCCATTACACCAGAGCCTCGGGAACAGGGTCGGCCCATTCTGGCCAGCCATACCCCCTGCAGCTCCTTCCTGCCTCCACTCTCCAGCCTGACTAGGACTCGTCCAGACAGAGGTCTTGCTGCAGGAAGCCTCTCATGGCTCTTCTGCCACAGTGCTCCTTACGGCCTCTTATCTCAGCCTCTCCTCAGGGCGCATCTGGGACCCAGAGCTGCAATGGCTGCTGCAGACCACGAAGCCGCTTCCAGGTCTCTAGTGTCCTGATGCCATGAGGCAGGAAGCTCTCCAGACGGTTCTGGCTTGATGCCAGGGAGAGGCCACGGCATTCCAGACTCTCTCAAGCACACCTGTCCCCCTGCAGGCCTCATGCCGATCCCTGGTCTCTCCACCACAGGGGCTGGGAGGAGGCACCTGAATATGATTTCTCCTCAGAGAAGATGGGCTCTCAGGATCAGGGGTGACCTCAATGCTGTGTCATGATGGCCACGTCCCCAAGATGCCCTTCACTGTATTTTCATCGGTTGTTCCTAAGCTCCTCAGTTCTCATTACTCTTCCTAGACCCATTGCCTGTATGACCTCAAATCTTACCAGTATTCAACTGTTTTTGGAATTGTCTATTCTGGTTTTTCTGGCTCTCATAAACTGTGCTAGTGGTGAAGTCGCGGTCTGAAGAACCACCTTTACCTGCTCTCCACTGGGGTGTCTTTCACTGGTGTGCCTGCTGCTTGCTCATCAGACCCTTCCACCCCTGCAAGCGCCCCGTCACTCAGGGTGTGGCCCAGGTGATGACATGGGCTTCCTAGTTTCTTCCCTTTAGACCACAGCTTTGCAGAAGCTCACAACCCCATGCTGCCCTGTCCACTCTCAGCCCTGGCCAGCCCTGCCGGGTTAAACCACTGTCGGCACCTTCTTGGAAGTCTTTGAGGATCCTCACCCCCTTACACGCGCCAGTACAAATTATTTGGCTCAGGCGCCTTCACAGAAGAGGTCTCCTCCCAGCAGATCATAAGGTTCCACACTTGGCAGGTTAGCAGGCTCCCAGAGGCCAGAGAAAGGATGGGCTAAGAGCATAGGATACCCTTCCCCAGAGAGCCACTATTGGGGGGACTCTGGAGTTCCTGGACAGTATAGGTCAGACCTAGGCTCTCCTCAAAAGCTGACAGTTCACTTGCTCTTGGGATGCTCTCCCAAGGACTCTTACTCTTCATCCAGCCTGGCAGGGTGGGGGGGAACCCACTACGATTAGCAATAATAAAATGAATAACTGACATATTTCCCCTCGCCTGCTCTGCATCCCAGGACCCTAGGAACTCCCCCAGTTCCTGTAAGCCTCCAACCTGGTTTCCCTAATGTCCTAGCTGATCTATATACCCAACCAACCTCGGGCAACTCTCTCTCTCGGCTCTCAGGACAGAGAATTGGACCTTCCCATCGAGGCTCCCCTGACAAGCTCAAGGATCCCACCCTGTGACGTGCTGGGGGCCACTGCTACAATACCTCATTTAATCCAAACCATGCGCTCTTGAGAGGGGAAACAGGGCCAATGAATGTTTATTCAGAGCCCAACGCCCAGAGGATCTCAAGGGCCACAGATTCTCTGCAGGGGCTGTATGGCCTATGAGCTTCATCTAGCTTCTACAGAAAACTACAGGAACTTAGAAAGTGTCTGGGGTGAAGACTGGACACATTCCACACCCCAGGTAGGAGGCCTTCCTGAGCCTGGCCCTGTGCCCTAGCTACAGTTGAAATCACTCCATATTCACACTGGGTGGGTCTGAGTACCAGAGACCTATACAGCAGAAGGGGTCAGGGAGGGTCCTCACGATCTGGGTGACCTCGATGGGGGAGGGGAAATACGGCTCTGCAGATACACTCATCAGAATGCACACCCTTTCCCAACACCCTCAGCTTCTGGGTGAGCCAGCCTCCTCCACAGAAGCTAGTCTTTGTTAACAGTGTTGTCATGGCAACTGCATCCAGGGAGAACTCTCTCTTTAAGGTAGAGTCTAGGGTGATACTTGGAGAAACTGAAGTGTTGTTGACAAGCAGGGCACTGGCCCCCTGGCTCTGTCCACACTAATCCTTCCAGGACTGACCTTCTCCACACCCTCTATCTGTCCCAGAGTTGTAAGGCTATCCCGCTCTCCTCTCCTTGAAGGTAGAGAGCAACATGCCTCAGACCTCTGTACACAATGTTCTGAGACACAGCTCTTCACCTCTTCCCCGCTGTGTCCAGCAGGCAGCTCAGAGAATCCAACCCACGTCTCATCAGAATGGCCAGTGTCCTGGAGATGGGAGTCCAAAAGGACTGAGGTAGACTGAGCTCAAGGGAATCACTGACAAGACACTCAGGGACACTCACTGTAGAGGCCTTGGGCACCTGTACATCATGTCTGGACAGGAAGACTCACCCCAAAAACATGCTAAGGGCCAAGAGGAGACCTAGCAGAGGCCATGTCTGTGGGAAAGGGTATCACAGGAAGGCAGCCACTGAAAATGTTCAGGCCGGAGAATAGAGGGTTCAGTGAGTGGAAGGAGGTCCATGAGAGACCTGGGCTGGGCTAGGCCAGGCCGGATGCTACCTCAATGCAAGAAGGGCCTGCAGCTGGCTGCTCAGATGGCAATGTTGAGGCATGTGAGGCTCAGGGACAGGATGGCAGTGGACAGTACACTTGTGGTCGCCCAGGAGAAGCCAGCAATCATGGCACCCATGCTAAAAGAGCCCTAGGTTCTGGGGCTGACGGGAGTTGGGAATCAGCTCAGCATGAAGAATGGAAGTTGTAGTTCCAGGAAGGACCTGGATCCTGAAAGACAGAAACACTGGGTGTCCTGAGGCAGGAGGTACAGCTATGGAGAGGCCTACAGAGAGGTCAAGAGGAAAAGGAGGACCAAGAGTCGGGCAGCCAGACTGGATCCAGAGCATCTGGAAGCAGGGACAGTGAAGTCCATAGCCTCTGCAATGGGGCTCCCTGCTGGAAGGGGTGTGGACCAGATGGGAGTGGGCTGGGGGTGAGTGGGAAGTGGGAATGCGGAGTAAGCAAGCCGAGAACACATCTTTAAGTCAGCCTGCATGGGAATGAGGGCGGGCAGGAGCTGGGGAACACGAGATGAGAGGAGCCCTGTGCGAATCCCCTCACCTCTGAAGACCATCACTTGTCAACCCGGGAACTGAAAGCACCTCGTGTTTCCAATGCTATGCCCTGGAGCTGGGCAGAGCTCCCACCACTGTGTGTGTGTGTGTGTGTGTGTGTGTGTGTGTGTGTGTGTGTGTGTGTGTCACCGGCCCCAGGCTATTCTACCTAGAGTCAGTGGGAATCCCAGAGGCCCAATTTCAGGGCTTCCTTCCAGGAGTCAGCTAGTACTCTGCTTCCTGGATTCACAGAGAATCCACAGCCAGCTCAAGAGCGCCAGACAGGCTTCCAAGGCCCAGTCAGCCGCCCTGGACACCACTGGCCAACGCCTAGCCCCAGGCCAGAGTGGTCCTCAAGTGAGGAGGATGGCTACACATGAAGTAACATATTTCACATCCCAGCACCGAGCAAGGACTCCCTGAGGGAGTTCTGTGTCAATTAAATGATGAGGGAGAGGCTCCTCAGGGCAGGGTCACAGGAAGGGTAATCCTAAATCAAGCTCCGGGACACCCATTTGAGTGAAGGTGTTTATTCAGAGACACTCGCGGTCACCTGTGTCTCCCTGTGCAGTATCCCTCCTTGTCATCCTTAGTCAGGGACAGTCATGGATAACACTTACACCCCGGCTCCCTCCCCCGACAGCTCTCACTGTATAGTGCCTAGGGCAGCCACTCGCCAACTCTCCCAGAACACAAGTCCCAGAGGCCCAAGCCCCTTCCCAGCTCTGAGCTGAACATCCTGGCCCTTTGGACTCTGCCTTCCATGCTCTGTGACATCATGGCCCTGCTGATGCCGGCCGACTTTCCCAAATTATATCCTAGGATTAATGGAAACCTCCGGGCGATCCCAACCCAACAACATTCCACCAATGAGCTCATAACAGCCTGCCCACTCTGAATCGGGCCAGGACATCCCCTGGGTCTAACGTTTACACATCTCAACAGCACCAGTCTCTAGGCCCAGAAAGATGTGAGAAAGGCATATGACCAAAAAGAGGGCCACATGTCTACCCCAGACCCCCAAAAGGCCAGGGACCCTGCAAGTGACCAGAGGTCACCAGAGCCCTTCCCCCGACAGCCGTCACCTCCCCTGCCACCCAGTACCCCTGCCTCCTCCCTGCCTCCGCACACCACTCTCTTGCTAAGTGTACACTCACAGGCAGGAGGGAGGTGGGCAACTGGAGCAAAGGAACCTGGGAGGCAGCCTGGAGTGGGCGGAAATCACACGAGGCAGATTCTGGAAGCACAGCCAGAGCAGACCATGGCTGGAGCAGATGGCCTCAGGAGGGAAAGCGGGGAAGGAGGGGGGGAGGAGTCCCATCAGAGAGCAGAAGGTAGGGACCTGGCAGAGAGGCCAGAGATGCCCTGACCAGGTCTCCTTCCCCAGCAGGGCCTCTCCTATGGCAGAGGGCCACCCAGACACGGGCATCACAGTCCACTGAGGCCCTCCCGACCACAGTGAGGAGCTCAGTGCCCCCTGCCTTCGCAGGGCATCTTCTCTCGACCTATTTTGCAATGTGGCTTCTGTGAGACAACATTTTTAAGGTCAGAAATTTCACCAGCCTAAGCTATTCTCTGTAGGCCCCTTTGCTGTAGTTCTGCCCGTGAAGAGACAGACCATCCAGCCTATTCCAATCCGATTGCCTCTCCAGGACCCAGCAACCAGGCTAGCAACCTGCTCCTCACCTGTGTCCTGGGAGGAGGGACTTTACGCAGGTGCCGCTTACCCCCTCCGCAAGGCCTGTGCACTGCCCAGCCTTTCTCCCTTCCCTTTTCCCTCCCTCCCTCTCCTCCTCCCCTCCTGTCTGCAGTTGCTAAGTTACACCAAAACCCGCTCTGTTCTGTGTGAACGGTTCCATTGCCACAATTTGCCAGGTAAAAGGCAGCCATCCACCAGCAGCGGGAAGATGCATCTCAGAAAACAAACAAACTCCTGCATGGTTTGGGGGCTAGGCCACTGGCACCCCTGCCTGGGAACATCTGCTTGGGCTCCCAAACCCCAGGGGACATGTGCAAGAGAACGCAGCTTCCATACTTGATCATGGAGTCTGGTCACTCTCTTCTCAGAAGCAGAGCCTGTGGGCCCAGGAAAACACACACACACACACACACACACACACACACACACACACACACACACACTCAAGCTGACAACCACCCAAGAGGTTGCTGAAGCCACTATAATCCACAGCCCTAGAGGCAAAAAAAGGAAAAGAGGTTGGGGAGGCAGAGAACCACTCTTCTGTCCCCAGACCACAAAGCTAAGCGTCCCTGACGCTCTCCCACTCTGGAGATCCTTCCTGGGCTGAGTACTGTGGTCCTAGAGTGCTGTCACTGAAGAGAAACATGGAAATGCCCGCAGAAGTCATCAGACCCACGGTGTCACTCTGTCGAAGCCATTCTCAAAGGGGCCTGCGGCCTGCTCATGGCTCACGAGTCAAAATGCACGGCCTCCCAATTCCTACCAGGATATGAGGTACTGCTCTGCTCTGGAGAACCTACAGCCTGGCAGAGCAGGTTCTGTGCCCACAGGGGCTGGGGTGGACAAGAAGGAGTCAGGGGGAGGTGGGAGAGCCGGGGAAGACGAAGGCCCTGTAAGCCAACCTGACCCTGGGGCAGGAGGCCATCTGAGTCTCTCCCTTATCTCCCACCGTGGGATAAGACTAAGAAAAGTGGGAAAGTGATCAAAAAGGGGGTTCACTGTCCCGAGTAGGAAAAGAGGGAGCCTGGATGCCTCCAAGTCTCAGGCCCCATGCAGCTCCCCAAAGGCAGCCTCTTGTCAATATCCACTACCTGCATCTCTCAGAGATAGCTAGAGATGCGGAGAGCAGGGGCCCATCAACACAGTGCCTCTTCAATCAGCAGGAAGCAGGACAGACGTGCGGACAGACGGACACACACACACACACACACACACACACACACACACACGCTTATTCCGACTGGAACCAACCAGTTATACCTGTCGAAGTGCTCCCAAACGGTCCTTCAAATGACCCCGGCCCACGGGACAGAGGGATGCACCTCACCATGCCCCTGGTTCTCTACGCTCAAACGCAGTGTTTACGCCCCAATTCCTTGCCAAACAGCAAGTGCGTGAGATGCCACCCCGGACCCAGAATGCACAAGAGCAAATGGAAACTTCCAACTGCGCAGCCCCGAGCTCCTCGGATCCCCGACCCCCTCCCCCACGCCAGGCCCTGGGCAGCGGACTTGCCAGTGGTGCCCACGCCTGCCACCCGGTGCGCTCCCTCCATGCTCGTCCCGGCCGCCCCGTGCGCGGCAGGTGCAGGAGGCACAGGGGTCCCGCCGTCCAGCCCCGGGGCGGAGTTCCAGGAACTCCACGCGGGGCTTCACATCGCCCTACCCGGTGCCCGTCCCCGGACCGGCGCCCGCCCGCGGTAACGACCCGAGGGACGGCCCGCCGGAGGACCCGAGGGGCGCGCGGGGCTGCCGCTGCCTACCTCGGTCCGTGCCAGCGTCGCTCCCGCGCCGCCCTCGTGCCGCAGCCCGGCCCCGAGCAGCGCGCGGCCGGCGCCGGCGGCTCATGCTCGGCGCCCCGGCCCGCGGCTCCCGCCCACCCGCGGCCGCCCCCGCGCTGCGCCAGCTGCGGGCAGAGCAGCTCCCTCCGCAGCCGGCGCCCGGGAGCACGAGCGCGGGGAGCGGGCGGCGCGAGAGCGCGGGGAGCGAGCGGGAGGGCGCGGGGCGAGCAGCAGAGGGTGCGGGGCGAAGGTGCCGCGGGAGAGGGCGGGCCAGGCTTTCTCTGGAAATGGAGATGGCAGCCAACAGCCCCAAAGATGATGTGGCTGCCTCATGAAAACCCCTTTGGCGACTCTTAGAGCTGCGAGAGAATGTTGGTCAGCGGAACCTGATGGTGAACGTGCCCCCTTCACCCAGTCACCCTGCAGGGTTGGTAGGCTATGGGTTCCCTATGGGCAGATGCTGGGGAAGCGAAGTGAACCTGCATGATCTCAGAGCTGGCATGTACAGGTCAAGGCTCCAAAGTCACCTTGAGAGATTCTATGGCTCCCAATTTTCCCCGGAACCACTAGGAAGATCCGAGTCCTCTGGCTTCCAGTGGGACCTTCTGTCTCTGAGAAGATAGCCCCAGGGTCCAGAATGACCAGGGCAGGCAGGCAGCCAGACTCAAACAAGTCCACCACAGCAAGGCCACAGGTGGCAGGTCTGTGCGGGAGCTCTCCAGGGTTCCCTGGCACCTCTTGAAGAGACCGAAGACCTTTCTTACTCATTTAATGCGTTTCTGGAACACTTACTATATGCTGGATGTCATTGCTCTGGGCACTGTGATGGTCCCTGCTTGGTTGGAGCTGGCATTGTCATAGCAAGTAAACAGAAAAGGAAAATGTCAGAAAAGAGTTCAAGCGTTCAGCGGCTACTGATCCCTGGAGGAAAGGACAGTGGGGCAAAGGGCTATGAAATGCGGTTGTAGCCGTTGAGGGATTTATTTGGGGTGGTCCGGCGAATATCTGATGAAAGGGCATTTGAACAAAGACCTGTCGGAGCCGAGCCATGCTGGCTCCCAAGAGTGAGCATCTCAGGCCGGTGGAGAACCAAGTGCAAAGGTCCTGAGGACCAGGACCCCTTGGAAGGAGGCCAGAGTGGGTGGAGTGGAGAAGAGACCCCAGGATGTGCCGAGTGACAGAGCAGCTGACCTGGTCACCACTAACCTGTTATGTTCTAAACGCAGAGAAAGCTGAGGGGCTGCTGGAGGGTTTTACACGGTGATGTCATGACCTCACTTTTTCAACAATACTTTATGGAAAATGTCAGACATTTACTGGAATGGAGATCGAGGCTGAACATACAGTTCAGTGGTAGAGTTTGCCTCATATGCTTAAGGCCCTGGGTTAGATGTCCACTGGTGGTGATGATGGTGATGATGATGATGATGAAGAAGAGAGGTCAAAAAGTAAGCATAGCTTGCCACACGCCCACCCTCACTATGGCTAATTTTAATTCATATCTCCTCCCACCACTCCCTTTACTATTTGCTCATTTGATACGAACTTTTAAAAGCATTCTGTAAGTATAACATATAAGCGAAAGTAAATGTGTGTTCAATAGACTCTAAAAGAATTCAGTTCAGTGACTAAATTAAAAGACATTTGCACCTGGATTTGCCTTGTGAAAAGATTTTCTTTGGTTCTTTCCTCTCCGCCCCTCCCCCCCATCTTCAATGAAGGTTCAGTTTGCTTTTGCTTTTTTATTTAAATTTGTTCATACGATATATTTTTATCATGTTTTCCCCTCTCCCAACTCCTTCCAGATCCTCCCCCTCCCTATCCAACCAGCTTCACGTACACCCCTTTTCTCAAAAAAACTGAAATCAAAGCAAGCAAATAAAATAACAATAAAACAAAAAATATCGCAAAGATGACATGCAAATTTGTGAAGCGTTCCATATTTTTAATCTCAAAAAAAAGTCAAAATGAAACAAAAATCACACACACACACACACACACACACACACACACACACACACGAAAAAAATGGGATCCATTTTGTGTTGGCCAAGTACTCCTGGGCATGGGGTGTGGGTGATATGACCTTCCATTGGAGAAAACTGAGTTTCCTGTTCCTAGCAGGTACCAGTTGAAAATAGGTACCTTGGTTAGGAATGGAGCTTTGCATCCACTTCCCCTTTTCAGTGCTGGGCTTGCACCTACTATTGCTGTCTGTGAGTTCGTATTTGCCTCCATCTTGTTGTTCCTGGAAGGCTGTTTCCTTGGAGTCCACCACTTCCTGCTTTCCTTGGAGTCCACCTTCCTGCTCTTACACTCTTTCTGCCTCCTCTTCCACATAAATTCCTGATCCTTGGCGGATGAGGCATAATAAAGACATCCCATTTAAGACCGAGTGCTCCAAAACCCCTTCCTTTCTGCACATTGTCTAGCTGTGGGTTTCTGTATTAATTGTGGGAAGGTTTTCAATGACAGATCACCAGGTATGTGTGTGTGTGTGTGTGTGTGTGTGTGTGTGTGTGTGTGTTGTAAACCCAGAGCACATGGCAAATGAACATTGTTTCACTGAGCTATGTCACCTGTCTGCCAATTTTTTTTCTGAGATGGGGATCCTGCTATGCTGCCCTGGCTGGTCTAGAACTCCCAAACTCAAGTGAACCTCCACCTAATCTTCAGAGTATCTGGCCCCATAGGCACAGGCTCTGTGTAGCCCAGGATGATTGGGGACTTTCATCCCAAGTGCTGAGATGAACAGACATGCTCCACTGTGCCTGGCTCGTTCTTAATGTTATTTACAGCTTAGGATGTATTCTATTCTAGGAAGTGCCCTGTATGCCCTTGCAAAGCATGACTAATCCATGCACATCAACTGGGTGGGGCTGGTAAAAGAAGGCCAAACCTTGTAAATTGTTACTGGATTGGATCTCATATTCTGTCAGTTCCTGAAAAGGGCTTTCTTAAATTCTCTACTGTGGCCACGGACCAGAAACAACCCCCAAACTCTACAGAAGATGGATGGGTAAATAAATGCAGTACCTCAACAATAGAATACTTCTCCACAGTAAAGAGAACAGCTAGTATTGACTATGACTTGACTGTTTCTTGGCTGCAGTACACAAAAGACTCTTCTTATGTGATGTCCTAGGAAAGAGAAAACCGCAGGGATGAAAATGGATCTATGGCTTCCAGGACTGGTGGTAAGGAAAAGCTTAACTAGCATGGCAGAAACCTTTAGGGGTGACAAACTGCACCTGCCTCCTCATTGGTAGGGCTGATCACATGATCCCATACACCAAAAAGAGCACATTTTGCTGTGTGTGAAATTATTAAAAATTATTTTTAATTATTATAAAATAAATTATTAAACTTTCCAATGTGAGCACCATGCCATCTCTCTCTTCAGATACTGTCTGTAGGTTTTAAATACATTTTAAAGGTTTATTTTTTTTTTTTACTTATTCTTCTCTTATACATTACATCCTGACCTGTTTCCCGTCCCTCCTCTCCTCCCAGTCTCTCCCCCACCTCAGATCCACTCCTCCTCTGTTTCCCTTCAGAAAAAGGCAGGTCTCCCAGATATAACAACCAAACATGGCATATCAAGTTGCAATAAGACTAGGCACCTCCCCTCTTATTAAGGCTGGATGAGGCAACCCAGTAGGAGGAAAAGGGGTCCCAAGAGCAGGCAAAAGAGTCAGAGACAGCCCCTAGTCCCACAGTTAGGAGCCCCACAAGAACACCAAGCTACACAACCATAACACATAAGCAAAAGGCCTAGGTCAGTCCCATGCAGGCTCCTTGGTTGTCAGTTCAGTCTCTGTGAGCTCCTGCGAGCCGTGGTTAGTTGATTCTATGGGTTCTCTTGTGATGCCCTTGACCCCTCTGGCTCCTACAATCCTTCTTCCTTCCCCTCTTCCACAGGATTCCCTGAGCCCTGGCTAATGTTTGGCTGTGTGTCTCTGCATCTGCTCCTGTCAGGTGCTGGATGAAGCCTCTCTGATGACAATTATGCTAGGTTCTAGTCTATGAGTATAGCAGAGTATCCTTAGGAATCATATCACTAACTGTTTTTTATTTTTATTTTTTTTTCTGGTCCTATTTGGTTCTATCCTAGATCTCTGGGCTGTCCTGCCTCTGGTCCCTGGCCTGCAGGCAGTGTCAGGAGTGGGCTCCCTCTGCGGCAAGGGTCTCAAGCAGGACCAGTCATTGGTTGGCCACTCCCACAAGTTCTGCATCACCCTTACCCCATCACATCTTGCAGGCAGATGCTGTCTGTCTGTAGGTTTTAAATACTTTTTTAAAGGTTTACTTATTTTTATTTTATGTATATGAGTGTTTGCCTGCATGTGTGTGAACCATGTGCATGCAGTGCCCAATGAGGCCAAAAGAGGGCATCAGATCCCCAGGAGCTGGAGTTACAGAACCTAGTAGATTAGATTATTCAGGGCCCTTCTGTCAGAAGGGATGATGTATTCTCAGAGGACTCTGTTTAATTCTCAGGAGAGAGTTGCTATTAAATTACTGGACCTTCCCCAGTCTCTGACATCATGTCTTGCTGTATGATTTGTCTTGCTCACTGATGCCCTCTCCATGGTGAATGCTTTGCATAATCAAAAAGTAGCTTACTATAGGCCAGGCCAGTAAGTCCAGTCTCCAAGTGTGGGCTAAATAACCCTCTGCTCTGTACACACTTCACAGCTTCGGTTATTTTGCAATAGCAATGGTAAAACAAACAAACAAAAACCTGTTCTAGTAGTCAGATTAAGGATGAAGTTAGCTTAGATCAGGGTAGCTATGATTGTAGAAACAGAAAGTGTTTACAACTGAGCTGTGCTGCAAACATAGCCACAACTATTTGAGTCACAGAAAAGAAGAACCCAAGGATGGATGTAGAGTGTCTATGTAATCTCATACCAAATGTAAATTGCATATTAATCTTTTATGCATATTTATGCAAAAGGGCATAAAAACCCAGATCCATGGCAAAATTCTGACACTGAAGACCCTAGGCAGGAGTTTGGGGTGGTCAGGCACCTTCCCCAGCATCCTCCCTAGGCCTCCCTTGGTGGAACTGCCTGGTGACACTTTTCTGAAGGTGTGTTCCTTGTCCATGGCTGAGATCCAGGGCAAGGGACTGGGGAGTATTTCTGAGCTCCACCCACGTGAGCTAGTTCAAGTGGGATAGTTTTGGAGTAGGTGAGTGGTGTAGGCTGTGGGAATGAGAACTCATCTCTCGGGAGCCTCCTTGGCATAACTATAGCCATCTTGGTTATATCTGTCATTGTGGCAGGTGACACACTGCGAGACAAACTCCCTAAAGTGGTGGCCAAGCACACAGCGAGCTACTCACTGTCTCGCTGACAGCGGCAGTCAGCTTTTGAGCGGGCCCGGACACAGCCCACCTTTGTCCACACTAGCGCCCTTCCTACAGTCCTCTCAACCTGAGGGCTTCCTGTCTCACACTGTGTGAGGTGGGGCTCTCTTACTCTGCTGCTACCCTGTGTGTGAGTCCCCCCTAAACTGCACTGTGGACTTCTGGGTCCACCTGCCTCCTCCTCCTTCCTCTATCCAGTGTTACAGCCATAGGCAGGTGCTGTCTTGTGCCAGCTGAGTTTCCTGATGGTCTCTAATGTAGACCTGCCACCATGACTTCACCTGGGCCAGCCTGGTGGCCCCACAGGCATCTGTGATTCTCAAGGTCTCTGATCCCCTGCCCCATGAGTCCCCCCCCCACTTCTGTCTCAGCTCTCTCTCCTGACTTCCCTGCCTCCTGTTCAGCTGTGTGTCACAGTCTGGCCTGGACCTTCACCCTGCATTTCATTCCTGCCTTTGCCTTCGGATCTGTCTCCTGGCAGTCTCCAGTGACAGATGACCCCGCTCCACCTCCTCCATGTGCCCCCACAGCTGTTACAGGATTGTTGAGGAAATCACACGGTTCTGTGGTCACACTGAACCCACAGGAAACTCGCCAGCACCCCCCAACTATCTTCCTGCACCCCCTTCTCTCCTGTTTTTACATTGTGAACTATGTCCTACATTCAGAAGAATGTGTGAAATGTCTGTTTATAGGCTGGAGAATAATCAAAATGAGAACGCCCACAAAAACCACCACTTGGAGGAAGAAGTAGGGCATGGCTGCTTCTGAGACGCCTCTTGGGTCCTTTGGCAATGACTTGCCCCTCCTGGAATCTCCTCCCTCAAGTGGCCCTCATCATGGCAACCACTCTCCTGTCACTGTATGAACCTTCCTTTCCAGGAGCTATGATGGTTTTTTTAACTTTGTAAATAGGATCATACTCTGCATCACATTTCTGAACAGGTTGCATGTCCCCTAATCCAAAAATTTGACATGCAAAATACATCAAAATAGGTTGTGGTTTTTTGTTTTTTTTCAATATCACAAGTGGAAAATTCCACACCTACCTTCCTGGGATGGGTTGCAGTCAAAAAGCAGGCACTCTAAAATATGGTAGGCATTTCAGATTATATGTGCAAAATATATATGGAGCATAAGTGAGTTTTGTGTCTGAACTTGGGTCCCCTCCTCTTGGATATTTCAGTGTGTATATACAAATATTGCAGAATCTGAAAAGGTGGACAATTCAAAACACTCCTTGCCCCCAAGCATTTTGGATAAGGTCTACTCAATCTGTATTATCAAAATCAAATTTGAGAATAGTCATAGTTTATTCATGCTGGCTACTTTTGGTGCCTTGCTGTGTAAGTGTACCCTAATATGTCATCACCAAAACATGACAAATACCTCAGTTAGCACACTGCTTGCCTAGGATTCATGAAGCCTTGGGTTTGATCCCCAGAACCACATGAACTGGAAATGGTGGCACATACCTGTAATCTTACCACTTGGAAGCTAAAATCAAGGAACGTCAGAAGTTCAAAATCATCTTCAGCCTGACTACATGAGACTCTGTCTCAAAAAAGACCAAAACAACAATGAGAAATTATAAGTATGTGAGGTTTTTAAAAAGGTGCTAATTTGCTCAATTTAGCCATTCCACAATATATATTTCAAAGCCACAATCTATCATAAATCATACAATTTTTATTAATTTTTAAAATAGATACTTGTGCTGGTTGTTTTTTGTCAACTTGAGACAAACCTCATTTGAGAAAAGGCCTCCATCAGATCAGCCTGTAGGCAAGTCTGGAGGGCTTTTTCTTGATTAGTGATTGATGTGGAAGGGCCCAGCTCACTGTGGGTGGTGCCACCCTTGGGCAGGTGGTCTCACATTGTCTAAGAAGTAGGCTGAGAAAACCATGAGGAGCAAGCCAGTAAGCAGGGTCCCTCCACAGCTTCTGCTTCGTTACCTACCTCCCAGCTCCTGCCTTGAGTTCCTGCCCTGATTTACTGTCTTGGATGGACCTTGACGTGAGAGTTGTAAGATCTAAACCCTTTCCTCCCCAAGCTGCTTTTTGGTCATGGTCCCTTAGCACAGTAACAGAAACCCTACTTATCACATTACTATAAATACACTTACTCAATTTACCATTAGAAGGTACTTCAGGGGCTGTCACAGTTTTGCTGTTTTGAACAACGCTTTGTGAACATGCACATACTGAACTAGCATTCCCTGAACACCTGCTCTGTGCCAGGTAGTGGGACAGAGCAGTGGTCAAAACAGTTAAAAGTCCTTTCCTGCACAGGCCCTGCAGAGGTGGATGGCTACAGTACGCCAAAGAAACCCACCACTTGTGTTATACATTAGAAGATGACAGGTGCTTCCTGGGAACAAAACTCGCCAGAGAGAGGAAGCATGACAGGGTGAGGAGGTGTGGTGCTGGGCTGACAGGCACACAGGGACTTGGGGGAGGGAAGGATGTCAGCACCATGGCATTCCAGCAGAGGGAGAGCTGGGGTGGAGGACCCAAGCAGGGGAGGGAGGCAGGCTCTACTAAGGTGTGGTAGTTTGAATGTCATTGGCCCCCATAAGCTCATAGGGAGTGGCACTATTAGGAGGTGTGGCCTTTTTGGATTAAGTGTGGCCTTGGAGGAAGGAAGTGAGTCACTGTGGGGCTGGGCTTTGAGGTCTCCTATGCTCAGGCTACACCCTGTGTGGGCACAGACTCCTTCTGCTGCCTGCAGATCAAGATGCAGAACTCTCAACTCCTTCTCCTTCACCATGTCTGCCTGCTTGCCACCTGCCGTGATGATAATGGACTAAACCTCTGAAACTGTAAGCCAGCCCCAGTTAAATGGTTTTCATTATAAGAGTTGCAGTGGAGGCAGAGCCAGGAGGATCTCTGTGAGTTCAAGGCCAGCCTGGGCTACCAAGTGAGTTCCAGGAAAAGGCACAAAGCTACACAGAGAAGCCCTGTCTCGGGAAAAAAGAAAAAAAAAAAAAGAGTTGCAGTGGTCATGGTGTCTCTCCACAGCAATAGAAACCCTAACTAAGAACGTAAGCAGAGGAGGGTCTGTGCAATACAAGGGTGGCAGTGACCCCAGACTTCACAGGGCAAATGGCCCAGACCTAACAACACTTTCCTTACCTCCAACACCAGCTACAAATTCAGGGGTCCTCGGGCCACCCTAACTTCTGGCCAACTGACAGTAAATTTAGAATTCTCACTACCCCTTGAAATAGGATTGCACTTAAACAAATCACATAACTCAAGCGAGCACTATGCTCCAGACACAGCCTTCCTGTAACAAAAGGGTGAGAGTTAAGACCTGCAAAAGAGGGCTCCACGTGCAAAGCTCACATACTTCAGTGCCCAGACTTGGGCTGTGTATCCAGGGGTCATTCTATGCCTGTGACCAGGACCCAGCTCCTTCCATGCAGAAGGCAGGCTGATAGCATAACAACTCCGGGGAATCAGGCCAAAGCTCCCTTCTGATCCATTCAGGTATGACACTGCTGCCAGAGGACAAGGGGGCAACAGAGTTAGTTGACAGTTCTTGACCACTTTTATTCATGACACTCATTCCATAAATCTGAACCAATGTTCAGGCAGGCTGTGCGGAAGGACTATGCCTTACCTACAGAAAGGTGCGGAAAGAGAATGGTCACTTCTAAGTTATTTTTCTTGTGAGTCAGAGGCCGGAAAACAGAATAATAGACAATAATGTCAAGCTCTGGAACCATGAGCCGAAATAGACATTTCCTCTTTTCAAGTTAGAAGCAGTGGGGGTCAGGGCGGGGTTGGGGAGCAGATTCAGAGTCATGGCTGAGGGCACAATCAACTCAGTGGCAATATGCTTCTTACCACAGAGCAGCACAATGCAACCTCCACAAACACACAACCAACAGGAATGGATATGACATGCCTCCTTTAGAGGGCACTGGACATTTACCAAGAGACTAGAACATGTACATTTCTTTTGGCCTGGGATCTATACTTCTGGACCATACCCGAGAGTACTCTTGTCCATGAACACCAGAAGACATATTCTTTCTATGTCTGCTAGTGCTCAAGATAGTCCTCCAGCTGAAGGGGCATGTTTTGAGTGCCTTACTGTGTCTCTTCCAGGCACATTCTGAGGGATAACAGTCTGGTCTCATGCAGATATGTTTTGAGTGGCATATTCTGCCATAGACACCTTCTCGTGTCTCTCTTTAATTTCCTCCATTTGAACATCTAACCTTTCTTTTCAAAAGATACCTGGGACCTCTCTGAGTATGCCTCCCAGCTTCCATATAGTCTATCTCCTCCCATTCAGAGCTAGAGTACTCTGCAGAATGAATTCTCTCCTTTTCTGGGCTGGATGTGTACATTAATATTAAGGTGTTTGATTTGCATGTGCAAAGCCCTGGGTTTAATCCCCAGAACACAAACATACATGCATACACAGAACTATCTTCCAATTCGCCTACGCCCAGGCATCGGAGTAAAACCATTCCTTTAGAGGGATGAGAAGCCTGTTTGGGCTCACAGTTTGAGGGGACACAACCATCATGGCAGCAAGCTAGCTCCATGACAATGGGAACACAAAACTGCTTACTCGCATCCCAGAGACCCAGAGAACTCACGTGAGTCAGGAAGTGGGGGTGGACCCCCAGCCAACCCACCCAGAGATGCACTTCTTCTGGCTAGGCCCTATCTCCCAAAGGGTCCACAAGCTCCCAGAACAGCACCACCAGCTGATAACGATGTGTTCAAACACATGGGCAAGCTCATAGAGGACACGCTCCACCTAAACCATAACATTCTGGTCCTCACCCCACAGACTCAGGGCTGTCTCATAATACGCTTTCAGTTCAAGTTTAAAAATCCCAATGGTCTTAAAAGCCTCAACACTAAAACTTTTTTTTTTTTTTTTTTTTTTTTTTTTTTTTGCTTTTTCATTTTCCCAGAACTGAGGATGGGAGAATTCAGACCATCCTCGGTGAGCTTGCTGACGGCTCAACAGGGATTTCAAACACTTAAATTTGATGATATCTCTCCCCGCTTTGAAAAGTGACATTTTCCACCACATTTAGGAGGGGGGGAAAGTTCCATTAATGTCAGCAATCGGGAACACTTGTCCTTTGTCACAGAAAAGAGGGGAGCATCATGAATTTCAATAACTCCTTGGAAGAATTTGCTGAGTGGTGACAGCAAGCCTCCTCTGGTAGAAGGACTCTCGGGGTCACTCTCCAGCTCTGCTCCAAGGACGCTGGGTTTCCAGTCTAGCACACAAGCAGCTGGGAAGTTATTCTGCCCTAACAATAAGTGAAAAGCCGAACAAACCAAAGAATGACGTTGATGGGCTCGTTAGCAGGCTGATGAGGAAAGCATCTCTAAACTTGAGACTATGAACAGAAAAACCTTCCAAACTGAGAAGGGAAGGGGGGTGAAAAATTAAAGTCCAGTGTCTAAGGACTGCGGAACAGCTGTGCGCAGCTACTCACAATGCGGACAGCGGGATGAGAAGAAGGAGGAAACAGACACAGTATTTAAAACAAAACAAAATGACATTTTAAACTCCTTTAATTAATGTCGAGCAGTAAGCTACGTAGCCAAAAAGTAACAGAAAAGTAGAGAAATGCAAAGCTTGGAAACTGCATCTAGACATAGCATGGTCAGACTTGAGGACAACTTTTCAAACCTTGCAAGAACACAAAGGAAGAAAATAATTTTTAGGGGCTCAGCATTAAGAATTCCCTCTGACTTCTCCTCACAAGCCAGACAAGGGGGTGGGGGTGCACTGAGAAATGCTTAAGTAGAAACCAACCAAAGCTCCTAGAGTTCTTGTTCTTAATTGCTCAGACAGGTAAGCTTATTAGACAACAATATATTTGATTGTACATGCTGGTGTGCACACACACACTCGTTCATGCACAGGCGGAGACAAGGACAGCGGTCCCACAGGGAACAAGAGAGGGGGAGTGGCAGGGAGGGGCACACCCGTCATCCTAGCACCCAGCAGGCCAAGACAAGAGAACCATGTCCGAAGCCAGCTGGTCCATACAATAAAATAATGTCTGGGGCTTGGAGAGATGGCTCAGTGGTTAAGAGCACTGGCTGCTCTTCTAGAGGACCCGGGGTTCAATTCCCAGCACCCACATGGCAGCTCACAACTGTCTGTAACTCCAGTTCCCTGGGATCTGACATCTTCACACCAATGCAGATAAAATAAAGAAATAAATTATTTAAAAATAATAATGTCTGGGGAGGGGGTGGTCAACGCATAGGAGACAGTTGCTCTGTGTCTAGTGGAGGCTGCTGGTCTGTCCATCAGGAAGCCTTTTATAGATGCATCCAAAATCTGCCTGACATTTGATGGGGGTGGATGCCAGAGTCAGTTTGTCTATTAGCTACAGGCAAAGCTGAATTATTCCTTTAAACAAGCAGATGTAAATGAACTATCCTGCTCACCCAGCTTTGGGAACTTGCACACCTCTGAGAACTAATACTTACCTGCTAACTACCCACTGTATGCTGTATCTGCAGCATGAATTATTAAATGAAAACTCAGACATTCTGACCAGATCAGACCTGATGCTTTTGCTCCTACTTGTGGGGAGGGACAACCACAACCAGGTGCTAGCTTTACTCTTTGTGATCACAAATCAATACAACCTTACACTGCACCTTAGCAGTGACCCAAGGCTCCAGGCCTTCTCAAGTGTTCCTCATCTGGTCTTATCTCAAGCTTCTGAAATGCCTTAATAAAGGAAGTCATGTGGTTCTGATGAACACTGGGTCAGGCCTTTAGGGATCTGTTGTTTCCTTTCATTTTTTAAGACAAGGCTGACCTGGAGTTCCTGGGACTGAGTGACCTTCCTGCCTCGGCTTTTCAGTGTGAGACTCAGACCTGAGCCACCATGAGCAGCTTGGAAGAATCCCTTGAGTAACCTGTGTGATGTGTCGGTATCACACTTTGACTTCTACCATTGATTCCTGCTTTCACTTCCTCATTATGGTGCCAGCCATTTCCATAGGAATGCAGAAGGACAAACCCTCTTCAGCATGGTTACGAGTAAGTTCTTGGGACTGAGGCATCTTTTCTCTCATCTGAGCAGAGAGCTTGAGCCTGAAGCTAGTGTGAAATGGGTACCTTTGACGAATAAACAGGGCCAGAAAGATCCTGAAGGAAAAAGGGGTTTTGTATGTCTTAGGCTGAGTTTCAGTTTCCCCTCCTGGCCCCATTTGAAAGGCTGCTTTTCACAAGGCTTGTTTGTACACTTGGGTGTGAGCTATCCAGATAACTAAAGAAAGTGTCTGGCCATGCAGCTCCAGATCTGCACTCCTCACTGCTCTGGGAGAGGGGGAGAGGATCTACACTAGAGGCTGTCCAGACCCTGGTCAAATGTTTACAGACACCAGAGGCAGTGTGTGGGAAGGGAGCATGTGTCTGTGAGGTTCTGTCATCATCTTGAGCCAGAAAGTGAAGCAGAGACAGACAGTGCTGGCCACTGAGTCGGGGTTTAATTATTGCTTTGTGTTGCTGCTTGTTTGTTTTGGTGGTACGAGGGACCAAATCCAGGGCTTTGCACATGCTGGGTATGTACTCTACCCCTGATCCTCAGCCCCTTTCTCTTTTTATTTTGAGGTAGAATCTTTCTAAGTCACCCAGACTGGTCTTGAACTAACTCTGTAATTCAGGCAGGTTTTGAACTTAATGATCCTCCTGCGTATGTGAAAAGGGAAATGGACTATCAGAGGAATACTTGCTCAGGGTACCAGCCATTGCTGTTCTCCTTCCACCCCAGGGAGCATCTAGCTCCAAGGGGCACCCTCACAACTACCCTACAGGAAGTGGGTCCACACAAGGGCTCGTCGCCCCTTCAGGAAATAAGGAAGGGCTGAAATGGTGCCAGGCATCAGCTTCATTAGGGCCCACAACTCCACAGTTGCTTCCTTCCTTCTCTTCCTTCCCTTCCTTCACCTTCTGTAGTCAGGGTCTCACTGTGTAACCACAGCTGATCTTGAATTCTCCATTCTCCTTTCTCAACTTCCCAAGTGCAGGAATTACAGGCATACACCACCACAGCCAGTCTAATCCAGCTTGATGGGGAGACTGGATAACCCATTCTCTGCCTTGGGGTGCTGGGGTGAGGGTTGAGGTCCTTGGAAGGAGGTCACAAGGAGGCAATCGGTTGATCAGCACCAAGGACAGCAATCAGGGGGGTGGCCCTTCAAGAGACTCAGGATGTCAGATATTCAGACTGAAGGCCCTTCTTACCAACACCAGGGATGGTCAGGCTGAAGGTGGAGATGTGGCAGACGCCTTATGAGACGATGTTCCTTTCTCCTCGGCATAACTAGAACTCCATTGCCACTCCTTAAGAACGAGGAGGCCAAACATTGGCGTGAATGAATATACCCAAAGGGGGAGGGATGGACAAACTCCCGAAAATAAATATACAACGTGCACCCCCGAAATGGCAAGCCTCCAGCCTGGTTCTGTAAAAGTTGATCTTGAGGACCTCCATGGCCACATGGTTCTCTATGTGTAAGCTCGAGGTGCCTCTTAGTGAAGGGACTGCTTGGAGACCACGCAGAGCACAGTTTTCAGTAAGGACCTGGTGTTGTCAATGGCAGCACCAGCCACAGCCAGCCTTAGTCCCAACCATGCCACCCACTGGCTGTGCAGATGTAGGCAAACCCCTCAGGCTCTCCGAACACCTGAGGGGGTGACATGTAAGATACCAGGACAGTGCCCGCCAGCAATACAAACACACACAGTCTCCCCAGACATCCTTACCCAGTCCAACAGGGCAGGCACTCAGAAACTGGGACTTGAATAAAACTTCTGTTAAAGAATAATAGACTCTCCAAGGCTGACAGGGTTTTGTGGAAGCCAGCTGAAGCCTTGCCTGGGAGAGGGGTGCTGTAGTTTGGATATGATTTGGTTGTTCACCCAAAGATCTGAGTGGGACCTTTAAGAGGCAGGACCTGGTGGGAGGTCCCTGGGTCACAGGGACCCAGTCATCAGAAGAGAAAAGGCAGCTCTTGGGAGAGAGTTGAGCCCCCACCCCAGAGCCCTTCCCTTTTGCTCTTCACATAGTGACTGACTACATGTCCCACCCATCCTCCCCCACCATTGTCAACTGCCATGATGTGACATAACAAAGACCCTCACCAGAATGGAGCCATGCCCTACGCCTCCAACAGCGTAAGCTGAATAAACTTTCCTTAGGAAGTCAGCCTCTCTCAAGTACCTCAAACGCTGGCAATGGGCGGGCAGTAGTGGCAAGTGGTGCCCTTTGATTTAGTCTCCATGCAGGCCTCCGGGTCGGGGATCCTTAGCCCTGCATAGGTTGGCAGTTCTCAGACTGTGGTCTGAGATCCTGGAGACTGTATACTCTTGGCATTCTTCTGGTGACCAGGGTCAGCAGGCTCTCCTCTCTGGACCCTTCCAGTCTTCATCAGCTCCAGACACTTTCGCCTCTTCTACGTCCCTCCCTTCCTCCTGCTGTGGCTGCTTTGATACTGTTCAACAGTGACTTCAGTTGGGGGGGAGGGGCACTGCTAGATTCGGGTATGCCTGCCTCTGTCACAGCATTCAGAAGCTGGGGTGCAGCCGGCACACCTGCCACAGCCCCTGTAGACCTGGATGCACAGCCTGGGTCACTCAGGAGCAGACATTTGTGACCACCAGGGACTGATCCTTGTGGGTGGATGAGGTCACCAGGAGGGGTCACCAGGTCTGTCTCATGGCAGAGCGCAGAGCGGATTCGGGCCTGCACACATTGCTGGTGGGCGGGGTCAAGGCCGTAGCTTTTCAGCAGCTAAGTGGAAACCAGCACTAGCTGTTTAGGAGCCTAGGACATTGGAAACCAGGCTGTGGGGACTCTTGGAACTGTAAAGGAGTAGTTGCAGATGTTAGTGTTTGCACTAAGAGGTTGGGCTGGGCTTTGGAAATGCACACTGGGCTGTTTGGGAACCCAGCCTCAGCGATGCTAAGCCAAGCACTGTCGGGGGTCAGCCATGGATAGTGATGGACTCTAGGGTGGTGCCAGGCCAGGTCACACCACAGGGCAACCCTGAGATACTCAGGTGTGGAGTCGCAGCTGGAAGCTGATGCTTTTCCAGTAGTCCTCAATGCTGCAGCAATCCTTGGCCCTCTGCTTCTCCATTGCTGCAGCTGTCTCAGCCTGCACTAGTGAAAGTGGCCAAGGAAAGAGCCCCAGACAAGTCTTTACTGGACTTGGCCTTGCAACACCAGGGAGGTGTCTCCCAGCCTTCTCACTGCCTTGCCCCTTAGTGCCGGTCACAGCAGGCGCTCCACTCGGGAAGCGCCCCCCTGTGGCCGAAGTAGAAATGGTACAGTAGGTCTGTGATTACTAAAGTCTTGAGCCAAATAGGCCTGCCGGAGGTGGGGGCAGGCATCTGCGGAACGTGCAAGTCCTCTGGTGATGGCATAGGGTACTGAGGGGTAGTGCCATCATTGTTAACTGAAAGAGAAGTCCCCAGCCCACTACGGTGGTGCTGCCCCCTGGGCAGGTGGTTCTGGGCTATATAAGAAAGTTAGCTGGACATAAGCAAGTAAGCAGCGTTCTTCCATGGCCTCTGCTTCAGTTCCTACCTTGAATTCCTCTCCTGGCTTCCCTGGATAATGGATCTTAACCTGTGAAAACAAACCTTTTCTTCCAGGAACATAACATAGCATATTGCTGTGCTAGACATGGCTGCATTGGTATGTGGGAAGGACTGTGGAAGCATTTAGAACTTTGGACTGGATATACTCAGAGGTTAAAGGGCTATGTGGGAGCTCTGAAGACAAGAATGCTGAGTTCCTGCGGAAGGTTTAAGAGTCCATCAAAGAGCATTCTGAGGCCATTTATGTGACCTTTTTTTTTTTTTTTTTTTTTTTTTAAGAATCTGGGAATCTGGAAGTGGAGCTGAACATGGTGGCGCACGCCTTTAATCCCAGCACTCTAAAGGCAGAGGCAGGAAGATTTCTGTTGAGTTCGAGGCCAGCCTGGTCTACAAAGTGAGTTCCAGGACAGCCAAGGCTACACTGAGACACTCTGTCTCGGAAAAACAAGGAGGAGGAGGAGGAGGAGCTGGAAGCAAAACCTCCTATGATTTACTGAGAAAGGACACTGGTTACCTGGGGCTGGAAAATCTGCTGTGATTAATAAAAGCCAGTATCATGGAGGAGAAATCTCCTGGGAAGAACTTCCTCAGGGTCATCACACAAAGCTGTGGCCCAAAGGAGCCAAGGCGGCACCTCAAGCTGGTAGATAAACTTGGTAATGTACTAGAGTCTCCTCGGTGGTACTACCTTTGAAGACATGGAGGGGTCATGGAGAACAGCTGAGGCTTGGCACTGTGTGGCAGGGTCACAGTTGCCTTGTCAAAGCCCGGAATGGCCATGAGGAAGGTGTAGCCTCAGCTGCGGTGGAAAGCCCAGTATTGAAGGGGTTGTGCAGGTTTCACACCATGGGTCAGGGTCAGATTCCCTGGAGGGAGGCCAGGAAACCACTGGTGAAGATGCAACCTTGGTTTCAGAAGACCCCAGCATATTGTAGATGTCTGGACTGTGGGGTGACCTGCAAGAGCAGCAGCAGGTGTGGAGCAGAGCCGCCCAGTCTGCTGGACAAGCTGTGTGCTGCTCTGGCTGAGCCAGAGAGACCTCCCAAGCTCTTTGGAGCCTGGAAGCTAATGAATGCGTCTAAGATGCCGGGAACTGGGCTACAGGATTCCAACTACACTGCTGGATGTTGTTTTTGTTTTAATCGGATTGTAGGTCTGCTATGATTCTTTTCTCTTGAAGTAAGAAAATATTTAACTTGTTTTGTTTTTTTCATTTATTTTTGTTTTTATTTTATTTTATTATTTTACATAAGCCTGGAGTTAAGAGATTTGAGATTTTAAAAGAGACCTTGGATTTTTTTAAGATTTTAAAGAATTTTCTAAGAGACTGCAGGACTATTAAAAAGTCAGCCAGTAAGCAGCACACCTCCATGGTCTCTGCTTCAGTTTCTGCCCCCAGGTTCCTGCCTCAGCTTCCTTCAGCAGATGTAGTAAGTCACATAAACCTTTCCTCCCCCAGGCTGGATTTGTTCGGTGTTGTATCACAACAACAGAGAGGCAAACCAGGAGAGTCCTTGTTCATCGCAGCCTAAGCAGCGAGAGGCCCCAGTAGCTGCTCCTTGGGGGTCAAATCACCCCATCAGTGCTATGGGATGGTCTGTATGGCAAATGTGTTGCTCTGATTGGTCAATAAATAAAACACTGATTGGCCAGTGGCTAGGCAGGAAGTATAGGCGGGACTAACAGAGAAGAGAAAAGAAAGAACAGGAAGGCAGAAGGAGGCACTGCCAGCCACCACCAGGACAAACAGCATGTGAAGATGCCGGTAAGCCACAAGCCACGTGGCAAGGTATAGATTTATGGAAATGGATTAATTTAAGCTATAAGAACAGTTAGCAAGAAGCCTGCCACGGCCATTCAGTTTGTAAGCAATAGAAGTTTCTGTGTTTACTTGGTTGGGTCTGAGCAGCTGTGGGACTGGCGGGTGACAAAGATTTGTCCTGACTGTGGGCAAGGCAGGAAAACTCTAGCTACACATCAAAGCATTGTCTTTGCTTATTTACTGGGAAATGAACTTCAGGAGGCACAACATATCATCTTAAAGAACTTATTTTTAAAACTAACATTGGGGTTGGGGATTTAGATCAGTGGTAGAGCACTAGGGGTTTGGTCCTCAGCTCTGATAAATAAATAATAAATAAATAAATAAGTAAGTAAGTAAGTAAGTAAGTAAGTAAACAAACAACATTGATTTGGGCAGATTTTAATAGTTTTAACAGTGCTTTACACCTCGTCAATGCCCAGGGGGAGTGGGCCCTCCCCTTCTGCCTCACTCCAATGTGGTGCTGTTATAATATGTGTTTTTTTCTCTCAACAAATCACAACTGGATAGAAAGCTCTGTCTGTTGTTTTAAAAATATAAGCAGCGCTCTTACTGGGCAAAAAGGTCATGAGACACGACAAAACCCAGTATTAGAACTTTATTAGGAGGTGGGGGAGGGGGATAAAAGAGAGTAACCAGGCCTGGGGATGAAGCACATGCAGAGAGCAGAGAGATAGAGAGAGATAGTGGGGGAGGAGAGAACAGAGAAGAGAGAGGAGGAGTCTGTGTCCAGCTGTTCAAAGATTCCCGTGCACATGGGCAGGTGGGCTTACAGAGCTACTCCACTCATGTGCTGATTGCGTGACCACACTGCACGCATTTACAAAATCACACAGCACACAGATGACATAAGACGCAAGACCCCTTGCTTAGCTCCTGAACTGCACGTGTGCGGTCATGCAGCTGGAGTGGCGGCAGAATCCTAACACTGTCCACTCTTCTCATTTCTCAACTCTGACATGTTAGCTTCCAGAAAGCAGTCAATATGTTCTGAGCTGGGAGCACCCATAAACTACAGAAGATGGGGGGGGGCACATGAATGGTGTCACAAGTCTTCAATGGTCTAGGTTTGGATGGAGCTGCTCATTGCAGGCTTTCAATCATGCTCATTGAATGAATTAGTGAATGAGCAGGTGAGTGAACGAATGAGTAATTGGAGAGTGCAGGAGAAGTTGGAAATGCAAGGAAGGACTTCATTTGCTCAGCTGCTCAGAACTGCCACATCCCATAAACATGGTAACAGTCATTTTGCAGAGGGTGACAGAGGGATGATGTAGGCCACCTTGCTCCAATGGCAGGAACTGAGCCTGATCTCAGCTGCAGGGTCATAGCTGGCCAGCCCAGGGCCTCTTGTGCCTGGTTTGGGTTGTCTATACCTAGAGCTCAGCCATTCTTCCAGTTTGGACCTGAGGATGGGGTTCCACTCCTGTTGATGGAGATGGGAGCCCACACCCACTCTCGCCCTCCATACAGAGCTTCCTGACCGATATGGCTCCCTGCAAGTTACTCAAGCCTCAGGGACAAAAGACACAAAAACTCCTGGCTGATGTAAACCAGCTGACCAAGCAAGAGGAGAAGCAGGCAGCAGCCTTCAGGGGTTTACGAAGCAACTGGAACAGACAGAAATGTTTGACTGCTCTGCTTTCCCTGATTGGTCCCGATTCTCACCTTATTTGCATTTCCATAGTTAGCCAATCAGGACCCGAGAGCTGGATGGAAAAGAAAGAGAAAGAAGACTGCCTTCAAGACTCACTGGAGAGGGACTCACTGGAGAGAGTCCAGGTGCTGAGTCAGGTGCAGGGAGCACCTGAGGCTTTTGCCCAACCCCCCTTCCCCTCTGCACAGGGAGCTCACTCTAGCCAGCCTCCAGGACTTAGTTGCAAGCAGGGGGCCTCATTTCTGCCTCAGCCCCTAAAACTGGGGCTATGGATGGGAATTCCTTCCTACAGCGGCTTCTAGCTTTGCAGGCTCCTCCTGCTCCCATTGGTTAGCTGCTTCCTACAGACGTGCCCTGCCAGGAACTGTTCTCAGTGGACACCTGAAGTACCACCCCCACCCCCTGCTTCCCAGAGCTGCCACGCTTCTCAGAGAAGGAAGGGCTCTTGGCTAGCGTCCCCCTGAGAGCTCAAACCTGATCTGTTTGACCTATGGTCAAATCCTATGTGGCAATCTTTTAGTTGTCCAACACATTTAAGTTTGGACATCCCCCAATGTTTGCCTACTCCATCCCTGGGGGGAGGGCAGCACAGGAACACGGTTGGAGACAAAAGATGGTTCTCCACCAACCACTTCACTGTGGTGTCCCCGCGGCGGAATCTTCACTGGTCCTGCACAGGGCAGAAAGGGGCATGGCAGAGCGAGCCTCGTGTTTCACCCCAGATAGAGAGTGACTACCAGATGAGCCCCGCCGCCCGCCGTGAGCCTCTCTGCCATGCCTTTTCCCATTGTGTGCCTACCCACATCGATGCCTCAGCCTGGGCTGAGGGAGGCAGGAAAGATGGACTTCACCTCCCAGGGCTGAGCCAGTGAAAGGGTCTGGACCTGAACCAAGCTCCCTGGCCTTCCCACAGTGCTGCGGGCCGCAGAAATATATCATAAGAACTCAGCTGGTTATGGCAAAGTCACTACCTGGAGGGATCATGGAATTCCTCCAGAGGAAGCCAAATCCCAAGGAGTTTTTGGTGTTACTTGGCTTGTTATATATCAGCTGTCTTCTGTTATGAAAATCATGTGTGCCTTCATAGTTTTCCCAATTGACTTTTCCCTAAGAAGGACTAACAGTGTAGACTGAGCACTCTCTGGACATACACATTCCAGGTAATTTGGAGAACAGCCTCAGGGAAAGGCTTTCTCTGGAATCAGATATCTCCCTTGGCCACTGTGGACTTTACAGGATACACCACCCAGGTGGACGCCCAACTGCCAAAGACTAACAATGATAACAGCCCACCTGAAAGTCTCCTGACTTAAATTCCACAAGGAGACACCACCCAGGGGGCGCCCAACTTCCAAGGACTAACAAGTGATAGCAGCCCACGTACAAGTCTCCTGACTTAGAGTAAATCAGGACGCCGCCTAGGCCAGGTGGACACTAAGTAATAGTTTTACACAATTTAGCTTAGGCCCTCCTTTCTTACAGCCTTACTAACTTTATAGACCTCTAACTACTTAACTAACCACTTCTAGGAATATTTAGATAAACTTCTGTGCTAACAGCTATGCTCAGCCAGAACTCCCAGTTCAAGCCTCCCTGTATCACCAGAGGCATCTAGCTGTACACAGGTTGCCTAGAGACTGAGCACACTTTCCCCCACCCTGCAGAAAAACGGCAGACAGCTTGGACAGATAGGAGCCACAGGAAAAAAGAAGACAGTTTTATTTTCTCCATTGACCTAGCAACTTATAGATTTTTAACATCCTTTACCAAACACATTTAAGGTTATAGTTGTGCACGTAAGACCCCTCTTCTTAGATATTACCCATATTTAGCCTTTAGTTGATTCATTAGTCACTTCCCCTTTGGGTCACAAATGGTAATTAACAACTAGTGCCCTTCTTTGTAATTCTTATCAACCCTCCATTTGATCCTGATAGTGGACAATCACTGCCTGAGGAAGTTCAGGCTGAGTGTCCTGGGTGGAGGGGAGGATTGTGATTTTGGGGAGATATATAACTGTAAAGCAGAGGACAGGACGGGGAAGAGAGAAGAGAATGGAAGAACGAGATGGGTAAGAACTTGAGAGGAACGAGCTGAGATGGGGAAGAACTAGATTGAAGAGCTAAAAGAGAGGACTAGAGGAACGAGATGGAAGATGAGGAAGAGCCAGATGGGGAAGAACAAGATGAGGAAGAGCCAGATGAGAGAGAAGGAGACGGGAGAGAAGCTGATGGGAGAAAGAACTAGATAGATGAGAACCTAGAAGGGACAGAACTAGATGAAGGAATTAAGATAGAACCTAGAGGGGACAGTAGATAAATATAGAGAGAAATCAGGCAAGAAAGGAGCTAGACATGAGAACAGAACTGAAGCTGTGTATAAAGGATGTTATGCCAGAGGAATTAAAGCGAATGGATCAAAGAACTCTGAGTGCATAGACTGATTTACCGACCCTAAAGATTCTCTGCTGGTTGATAGAGCCTTCCACGGACCCTGGGAGGGGACTATCGAGGGGCTGGACCCCCATAGTCCTCGATACCACAGCACCGCTGGTTACACCATAGGGAGCTCAAAGGACTTCAGAAAAACAAGGAGTGGTCTCAAGTTCCTTCAGAGAGACCTGGAAAGGGATGTGAAGAAATGGCAGGGCCAGCAATGAGTAGGAAAGAACAGCGCACTCCCGGGTACTGCAAGCTTCCAGGATCGTGCATGCAAATCCACGCTGCAGGGGAGTGCAGTATCTATGTATCTTCTGTCTGGGCGAGTGCCCGCACCAGCCCTGGATCTGTGAACCACTGTACCACAGCAGCCAGCAGGCACCGTGGCTATGTGGGCAATGCCAGTGAAGCACCTGGGGCTGACTAGAGAGTCTCTGGAAACTTCTCAGGGCTGGGACTCAGTGTGGGAAGGTCCTTGGACATTTTGAATCTATGAGTCCCCATAGGCACCTTCTAGCTTGCTTGTCAATAGGTAATGTGACTGCTCTCAGACACATGAGGGGACCTCAGTGCACAAGTGTCTCAACGTGATCCGTGCCCATCCCCATGGTAACATTGGGAAGAGAAATGGCATCTCCCCCTTTTTTTTTTAAACAGAGAACATGATAAAGCCAATGAGGTGGGCATTCTAATTCCTTGCTCCCACAATTGGCAAAATAATAAAAACAGATTCCAAAACTCCTGTGGGAGGCATGTTGTGCTCAAGTCTTTAAGGAAAGGTGCCCAGGGTGCCTAGATGCTGAGAGCTGAGGTTTGGGCGCCCAGCCCATGCAGCCTGTGCCTTCCTCAACTTGCAGAATGGCGGTAGAGGCCAGGCGGGGTGTGGGGTCTGGACACCACTAGACCGGGTGGCCGACTTTGGGAAGTGCATCACTGGAAAGCACTCCCGGACTAGCTGCCCCTCCCTGTTCCCTAGGAGAGAGGGACAGGAAGAACTGTGGCAGGAAGAACTGCAGCATCTTCACCTGGTAAACAGGAAATGAGAAGCCACGGATGAGCTCACAGCCCCCAGCCACTGACTGAGCACAGCCAAGAAAGCAAACACCACGAAGGGTGAAGCCAGGGCTTCCCTGGAAATGTTCAAGGACCCACAGGCAACTGAACAAACAGAATAAGACTTAAGAACAAACATAATTAACGTCCCCATGGAAATGTGTGTGCGTAGAAGACGGAAGAGCATTCAGTGACAAATATTAACTACATCCAGATTGAAAGGAAGGAAGTAAAAACATGGACTGATCCCGCACATAGGCAGTCCCAAGGAATGACTCGCGCACACAATTACTAGAGCTAATGCGGCAAAGTAAAAGGGTACAAGACCAAATTAAAGAAAAATCAGGTTTCTTTTTAGACAATGTCTTGTTATAATATCACAAAGACTAGAAGACAAAAAGTAAGAAAGGATGAAAATGGAACTCAACCTCATAGCATACATAAAATATTAACTGCAAATTATCTAAAACTTAAACACAAGAACTAAGACTGTGTAACTCTTAGAAGAAAACAGGAGAAACATTCAGCATTGACACTTTTTTGTTTGTTTTTGTTTTTCGAGACAGGGTTTCTCTGTGTAGCTTTGGAGGCTGTCCTGGATCTCACTCTGTAGACCAGGTTGGCCTCGAACTCACAGAGATCCGCCTGGCTCTGCCTCCTGACTGCTGGAATTAAAGGTGTACAGGAGGTCTCACCAGCCCCAGAGGGACTAAACACAGGGACTGTTTATCACCTAGCACATCTAGTCCTCAGTAGATACAGACAGGTGGTCACCATCGTCACTCACAGAAGCCAAAGGATGGCAAGGACATACGTGATGATTAACTGACGTGTGTAAAAAGCGTGTGCTCACCACAGTGCACTATCAGTGTGCAAAGGAATGATGAGCTACTGCATGCAACACCAGAGATGACCTGTGGGAACGCTGCACTAAGTGAGGCAATCTGTGAAGAAGACCGTGAGACATTACTTCCATGAAGTGCTCAGGATGGCGTTCTCACGGAGACTGCCAGGGGCCGGAGAAGGGGAAATACTGGAAGTTGTTTTGTCTTTTTTTTTTTTTTTAATGACGCTGGTGATGAGGCCGAGAGTCTCTAGGCAAGCATCGGCCTCTGAGCTCTATTCTCAGGCCTGGATACAGAGGAGTTGCTAAATATTATCTTAGCACATAATGATGGATTCCATTATGACATTTTCATAATGTATAGAATGTGCTTTGATCACATTTGCCCCCTTCACCCTGCCTCGTATCCCCTTCTGCTCCTGCTGATCCCCTTCCGCTTTCAAAAATTTCCCCTTCTATTTTTGTGCGGTGTGTGTGTGTGTGTGTGTGTGTGTATATATATATGAGTTCGTTAGTGTTGTGTTCTGGAGCATGGGTATCACCATTGGAGAGAACGTCTCTCCCTCCTCCCCCAGCAAGCATTAACTGCCTGTAGACGCTCAGGGAGGGCTGGGCCTCATGAGCCCCTCCCCTTTCCACGACAGGAAGTTGATGGGCCCAGTCTTGTGCAAGTCACCACAGCTGTGTGGGTTCCAGAGCACAACAGTCATGGCATGCCTGGAAGACAGTGCCCCATAGCACGCCACCCCTCCCTCTGGCTTTGATATGCTTTCTGCCCTCTTTGATGATGCCCCCTAAACCTTGGAGGGGTGACATAAGTGTCCCATTTAGGACTGAGCACTCAGCGGTCACTTATTCTCACCACCTAGGCATGAGGCTGGGTGTGCTGCCCACGGTGAAAAGAAGCCCCTAGACAGAAGTTTTGTTCGATGGACACAGCATTTCTGTTGAGAATGACAAAAACAAAAAAACCAACAACCCAAAAAACAAAAACAAAAAAAACATGGGCCTGGGAATACACAGTGAAAGTTGCACAACAATATAGAAAATTAATGTCACTGAGTTTACACTTTTCTTTTTTTAATTTTTTAAAATGATTATTTATTTTTATTTTATATGCATTGGTGTTTTGCCTGCCTCCATGTCTGTGTAAGGGTGTCAGATCCCCTGGAACTGGAACTACAGACAATTTTAAGCTGTCATGTGGGTGCTGGCAATTGAACCCAGGTCCTCTGGAAGAGCAGCCAGTGCTCTTGACCACTAAGCCATCTCTCCAGCCCTGAATTTACACTTTTTAATGACAAATTTGGGGGCCAGGAAGATGACTCAGCAGGTAAAGGGACTTGCCACCAAGCCTGAGGACCTGAGTTAGAATTCTAGAACCCAATGATAGAAGGAGAGAACCGAGTTCTCCAAGTTCTCTTCCATATGTGTGCATACATGTGTAGAAAAGAACCCCTGCTGGGTGTGGTGGCGCATGCCTTTAATCCCAGCACTCTGGAGGCAGAGGTCAGCAGAACTCTGTGAGTTCAAGGCCAGCCTGGTGTACAGACTGAGTTCCAGGACAGCCAGGGCTGTTGCACAGAGAAACCCTGTCTCGAGAGAAAAAAAAAAAAAGAAAGGAAGGAAGGGAAGGAGGGAGGGAGGGAGAGAGGAAGGGAAGGAGGGAGGGAGGGAAGAAAGGAGAAGCTGGAGGCCTTTGTTAATATCTCTCTACACACAGGAGAATTCATCTTTAAAGAGACACAAAAATTCCCTAGGTGTAAGCATTTATTTATTTTATGTATATGGGGTTTTGCCTGCATGTCACATGCATGACCGGTGCCCACAGAAGCCAGAAGAGGGCGTTAGGTCCCCTGGAACTGGAACCACAGATGGTTGAGAGTCACCATGTGGGTTCTGGGAATCAAACTACTGTCCTCTGGAAGATCAGCCAGTGCTCCTAACTGCCATCTCTCCGGCCCTGGTATAAGTGTTTCTTAATCATGCTCAGAGAGTACAATACATGCAGCCCATGTCCAACAGTGTGGTTGATTAGCATACCTCCTCTTCCAATTATAAAGCATACTTCAGAATAACGCGCGCGTGCGCATATGTGTGTGTGTGTGTGTGTGTGTGTGTGTGTATGTGTGTGTGATATTAAGGGTAGAACCCAGGACCTCTCACATGTGAAACAAGGCAGTGCTATGACATCATCCCTGAACTAATGTTTTCATTGCTGGTTTCATTTTTTATCTTGTTTTTTGAGATGGTCTCTCTGTGTAGCCCTGGCTGGCCTGGAATTGGATCTAGAGAGCAGTCCGGCCTCACACTCACAGATCCTCCTGCCTCTGCTTCCAGAGTGTTAGGATTAAAGGTGTGGGCCCAGCCTGCTTGTTTTCTTCCTTTCTTTCTGGTTTCTCTGTGTAGCTCTGGCTGTCCTGGAACTCACTCTGTAACCAGGCTGGCTTCGAACTCACAGAGATGTCCCTGCCTCCACCTCCCTAGTACTGGGATTAAAGGTATGTGCCACCACACCTGGCTCCTTTTTTAAAACTGGGTCTATTTGCCTGGGTTGGCTTAGAATTCACAAAATCCTCCTGTGTCAGCCTCTCAAGGAGAGGGATTATAGGTCTGGGCCACCATAACCAGCTCCAAAACATCATGGTGGAAATTATCAGCCACTTAGAAGTGAATCACATAACACCCTATTTTCTAAACTTGCAAACTTTTTTCAAAGCAGTTTCCAGGGCCAAGATACATTTATTAGAGAAAATGAAGATTAGAAATGCACAGACTACTTTTATAGCTCAAAAACCAGACTGCCACATTTAAAATAAGCTCAAGAAAGTTGAGTAAAGTAATTGATGAGGAAGAAAAATGAAATAGAAATCAAATATGCAAATCCAAGGTGGACCCTCCAACCACAGCTGAGCTCTGAGGCTGGACAGACATATGGAGTTCCATGCTGAGTGAACCTGTTTCTTCCTTGTTTGGATCAATCTGGTCATAAACTAGGCATGATGGGTATGGAGGTTTGAATAGGAACAACCATCATAGACTGTGTTTGAATGCTTGGCCTATAGGGAGTGGCACTATTAGGAGGTGTGGCCTTGTTGGAGTAGGTGTGGTCTTGTTGGAGGAAGTGTGTCACTGTGGGGGCGGGCTTTGAGTTCTCCGATGCTCAAGCTAAACCTAGTGTGGCGCTCACTTCTGCTACCTATGGATCAAGATGTAGAACTCTCAGCTACCTCTCCAGCACCACGTCTGCCTGTATGCCGCCACGTTTCCTGACATGACACTAATGGACTAAACCTCTGAAACTGTAAGCCAGCCCCAATGAAATGTATTCCTTTACAAGAGCTGTCACGGTCATGGTGTCTCCTCACAGCAACAGAAACCCTAAGACAATGGGACACGCACTGGAGAGCGATCAAAAATTCAAGGTCATCCTTGGCTACATGGAGAGTCCAAGGCTAGCCTGGACTACATGAGAAGCATTTCTATCAGAGGGAGAAAGTTCCAATACCTGTAAACCTGGCTAAGAACTGGTCTAAAGACGTGTGGGTGGCTTTCACAAACATTTCTAAGTGGTTCCCGCAGCGCTCCTCTCTGGTGGAGCTGAGGGCACCGCTGTGAAGGCACCGATTGTCAGGATTGTCAGAGAAGTAGCGCAGCCTGAAACCTGTTCGGGAAAACTGAGGCGACAGTCCCCTCCCTCTCTTGTCAGCTGTCAGGATGAAGACCACATCACAGCCTTCCTCCCACAGTCTGGAGAAAGTCAGAGGGGAAAAAGGAAAAGATAAAATATCATGAAAAATAACTTGAAGAAGAAAAAGTGAAAGTTGACGCAAAAGACTAAGAAGCTTTCATTGGCCCTGCCTCAAAGTGACATGAAAATCAGTGACAAAAGACCCTGGATCCTGGAAGGAAAAATCACTGGAAGAACCCAACCTAAAGTGGCAGATGAACTTATAAATAAATTCCCAACTAGTAGCACTGCTAAAGAAAATGGCAAGAGGTAGATGTATGCCACAAGAAGGGGGTCTCCAAACAAGAGTCCTTGTCCCAACACACCTGTGGCGAGAAGAGAATGACCCGGACAAGTACAGAGACCTCAGGAGTGGCAGAGCCTCCTGGATCTCAGGTGAAGGCCAGGGAGCAGAACTGGAAGAGAAAAGGAAACTTCACTGGAAAAAAAATGCAAACGCCAAGGAAGCCTGAAGCCAGGTTCTCCACTAATGTCAAGAAATCTGCAAGAGAAGTTCCCAGCACTGCCAGAGAAGCGGAAAGAAACAAAAATACGCCCTCACAGTGTCCCGTCAACCTCAAGTCAGGACCTCAAGTGAAAGAACACATCGAAGTGACCGGGAAGGCCCAAAGGCTGATGCTTGTAATCGGAACACTGAGGAGGCTGAGCAGGACTGTCACTGAGGAGAGGTAGCCTGAGCTACGTGCTGACTTCCAGTCCAGCCAGGCTACAGACACACTGTGTGTGTCCACAACAAAGCTGCCTGAAGAACTTTCAAGGACTATCTATCTGGCTTGGGGCTAGGATGTAGCTCTAGGTGGAGCACTAATCGGAGTTTAAATACTAATACTGACAAACAACAACAAACCCATCGTGGAGGTGCGTGCACACTTGTAATCCCAGCACTCAGGAGACTGATGGAGACTGAGCTGGGGACGGCCTGGGTCACACAGCAAGATCCCATCGCAAAATCAAAAGGAAAACTTGGACTCGGGGCTGGATTGTAGCTCAGTAACGCGCTCAGCTAGTCTGCTCTAAACTCTCTATTTGCGCCCCAGCGTCACAAAAAACAAAGACTGACTCAGTAACTTTTTCTGAGAGTGAGGTTTAAAACCTCTGTGCATAATTTTGACATAGGTTCCTGTTCATAAAAAAAAAAGTGGTTTAAAGTAAAAATCTGTTTTTAATTACACAAAATAATCCAAACAAGTGAGAAAGCCACAGCAGACAAAAATGGCAGGGTCGGAAACGGAGAGGAGTCAGGATTTACCCTGAAACGCTGTCAAACAATGGGACTCTCTATCCAGAAAATTGAACTAACAACCTAGAGAAAAACTAGGTCACAAAATAAAACAAATCAACTCCATTAAGGGGCTGCCTGCCTGCACCAAACCTCCCAGCTAACAGTTATGGTGAGTTATAATATACAAAGACAGGTGTCAATCATGACAGCAACTCCACACCACAGCTGGGACAAATCCAACAAAATGGGGCGGGACCTACATAGATAAGAGTATAAATCATTCATATATGTACTGGAAACTGCGTGAATAAATAAAATAAATAGATTGTGTTCCTTGATGGGAGGATTAAATATGATACAAATGTCAACCTTTCCAGTTTCATCGAATTCAGCATCAACTACCCCCAAATAGAAATTTCCCTGTGTAACCGACAGACTTCATACTTGAAGGTGAAGTCGCCCAAGAATAGTAAAGGCAGACATCAAAAGGAAGACAGTGAAGTAAGGGTTCCATGACGAGCCGTATCACAGCAGAGGCACGAAGGACCCTAAGAGCCAGAAGACAAAGAGAGGACCTAACAAGTGCCACCTTCGGGGAATGACAGCCATTGAAATCGTGAGCTCACAGCAGCCGCCTGGGCCTCGGCAAGGCTGGCGCTGTCAGCAGTCAGGTGTGGATGGAGAGAGTGGGGCCCTAGTTCTCCCTGTTGAACAGATTCCATGGGGCAGGGGTCAGTATCTTCTGCTGCATGCCCACTGAGAGCCCACTGGTCTCCGATGGATAATCTCAAACCCATGTTCACAGCGAGGGCCCTGGTCACACTCAGTGGGTAACAAAGTAAAAGCTAAGACTATGAGACAGGGGTTTGTAGAGAGGAGGAGGAGAGGTGGACAGGGTGGGATAGAGATAAAAGGGGACTGAGCATAATCAGAATACATTATATAAATGTATGGAACTGCCGAAGAAGACATTTAATTAGTAATATACATAATAAACTACTATAATTGAAACAGTATGGAAAAAATAAAAAATATATATTCACTTTGGAAGAGAACAGTGTCCTGAAACGGGCCACTACATTGAGGAGCTTCTTAAAAAGTGGCCAGGGGTGATGGCACACACTTTTAATTCCAGCACAGCACTCTGGAAGCAGAAGCAGGTGGATCTCGTGAGTGTTTGAGGCCAGCTTGATATACAATGTGAATTATAAGCTAGCTAGGGCTGCATAGTGAGACCCTGTCTCAAAACAAACAAACAAAATGGCTCATTTTAAAAACTGGGGGCCGCAGCTCAGTTGGTAGAGTGTTTGCTTTGCATGCATGAGACCTGAGTTCAATCTTCAGCACTGGAGAAAAAAAAAGATACTGTGTTGACTAACATTTTTTTTTTTTTTCCGAGACAGGGTTTCTCTGTGTAGCTTTGCGTCTTTCCTGGGACTCACTTGGTAGCCCAGGCTGGCCTCGAACTCACAGAGATCCGCCTGGCTCTGCCTCACGAGTGCCGGGATTAAAGGCGCGCGCCACCACCACCCGGCTTGACTGACGACATTTATAATATCATAGTTAACAGCTACCTCACAGCACTAAACAAAGACAATGTGTTTATCCAAACCACAGCAATTTGGGGCTGGAGAGATGTGTCAGTGGTTAAGAACACTGGCTGCTATTCCAGAGGATGCTGGTTCAATTCCCAGCACCCACATGGCAGCTCACAACTGTAACTCTAGTTCCAGGAGATCTGGCAACCTCTTCTGGCTACTACAGAAATCAGGTTATGTAGGTGATACACAAACACACATGCAGGAAAACACCTATACACATCAAATAAATAAATTAGTCTACAGCTCTTGTGAGGAGCATTGTTAGCCCAATTAGCTTAACTCTGTGTGTGTGTGTGTGTGTGTGTGTGTGTGTGTGTGTGTGTGTACACTTATATGTATTATTTTAGGTAGATATATAAAATAGTGTGATTCCTTGTGGCTTCATGAGGCCCCTCCCACCAACAGTGACAGCCTTGGTGTTTCTTGTTCCTCGTCTCTCCTTCTGTATTGACCTTCTTCCCTCCCCTCCAGTTGGAGCTCCCTCGCCATTTTTCCATTTCCATTTTGTAACGTCTGTGTACTGCTAGTCCCCTCTCAGGCCCAACTCCTCCCCAGCTCCCCCCAGACCCCCACCTCAACCCGCACCCCATGGTCCCTTTATATTTTTTCCTCGTTTCTGTGGTTACTCCATGTATACTCACATCTGAGGATCTGAAGCTAGGGACGACAGGCAAGCAAGAACATGCCACCTTTGTCTTTCTGGGTCTGGGCTACCTCACTCGGTATAATCCTTTCTAGTTCCATCCACTTACCTGCAGATTTCATGATTTCATTTTTCTTTAGCTGAATAGTATTCCATAGTATGCATGCAGCACATTTCCATTATCCATTCATCTGCTGAAGGACATTTAGGTTGTTTCCATTTCTTGGCTGTTGTGAATAGAGCAGCTATGACCATGGCTGAGGAAGTAGCTGTGGAGTAGGATGTCGAGTCCTTGGACATATGCCAAGGAGTAGTATAGCTGGGTAGATTTATTTCTGAGTATTCTCCATATTGATTGAGCAACTGCACCAATTTGCAACCTCACCAACAGTGAATGAGGTCCCCTCCCACCAACAGTGAATGAGGTCCTCTCCCACCAACAGTGAATGAGGTCCCCTCCCACCAACAGTGAATGAGATCCCCTCCCACCAACAGTGAATGAGGTCCCTCCCACCAACAGTGAATGAGGTCCCCTCCCACCAACAGTGAATGAGGTCCCCTCCCACCAACAGTGAATGAGGTCCCCTCCCACCAACAGTGAATGAGGTCCCTCCCACCAACAGTGAATGAGGTCCCCTCCCACCAACAGTGAATGAGGTCCCCTCCCACCAACAGTGAATGAGATTCTCTCCCACCAACAGTGAATGAGATTCTCTCCCACCAACAGTGAATGAGATTCTCTCCCACAGTGAATGAGGCCCCCACACCAACAGTGAATGAGGTCCTCTCCCACCAACAGTGAATGAGGCCCCCACACCAACAGTGAATGAGGTCCCCTCCCACCAACAGTGAATGAGGTCCCCTCCCACCAACAGTGAATGAGGCCCCCACACCAACAGTGAATGAGGTCCTCTCCCACCAACAGTGAATGAGGCCCCCACACCAACAGTGAATGAGGTCCTCTCCCACCAACAGTGAATGAGGCCCCCACACCAACAGTGAATGAGGCCCCCACACCAACAGTGAATGAGATCCCCTCCCACCAACAGTGAATGAGGTCCTCTCCCACCAACAGTGAATGAGATCCCCTCCCACCAACAGTGAATGAGGTCCCCTCCCACCAACAGTGAATGAGATCCTCTCCCACCAACAGTGAATGAGGTCCTCTCCCACCAACAGTGAATGAGATCCCCTCCCACCAACAGTGAATGAGGTCCCCTCCCACCAACAGTGAATGAGGCCCCCACACCAACAGTGAATGAGATCCCCTCCCACCAACAGAGAATGAGGTCCCTTCCCCAAGGTCTCACTAGCATTGGTTGTCAGCTGTTCTGTTGATCTTGGCCACTCTGACTGGGATGAGATAAAATCTCAAAATGAGGTCAGAAGACAGCAATGACCACACACTGCTGCCCAATCCCCCTCCTCCACTGGAGTAGCCTGGAATTCCCTGCCCAGGGAATGGTCCTGCCCTCCATTCAGATGGCTCAGTAGCTGAGATTCATCCCTGAGATCCAAGGAGAGAACTGACTCCAGCAAGTTGCCTTCTGGCTCCCGCATGAACTTCATACCCCCAACACATACACATACACACACACACACACACACACACACACACACACACACACACACATTTTAAAAATTAAGATGGGTTTTCCTACATCAATGAATCAAGTTAATCCCCACAGGCATGCCCAGAAGCCCATCTCCCAGGTCATTCTAGATTCTATCAAGCAGACACCAACCCTCACATGCATCTACTATAGAAATCTGTGTGGATGTGCCTCAAAAAAAACTAAAAGTAGAACTAAGGGCGTGTGATGAGCCACACCACTCCTGTGTGTATACCTGAAGAATATAAGTCAACATGCCACAGAAACAGTTACACAGCCATGTCTACAACTGCATATTCATAATAACTAAGACATGGAACGGGGCAGATATCCAGCAACAGATGAACAGGGAAAGAAAATGTGACCCAGACACACAAGGACATTTTAATCAGCTGTGTGGTGGAATTTAAAAAGAGGCCAAAAGAGGCTTTGGAACAGGAGAAAGGAAAGAGAACAAGAGAATATAGTGTGACCTCACAGTGCATGGGACTATTTGGGGGAGGAAGGGGAAGTAAGAGGTGGGCAGATGGGAAGGGAGAGTAACTGGGTAAAGGATGGATAAGATATAGTACAGTGGGGCCGGAGAAATGGCTCAGCGTTTAAGAACATGGGCTGTTCTCCAGAGGACCTGGGTTCAATTCCAGCACTCACATGGCAGCTCACATCATCTGCAACTCCAGACCCAGGGGTTCTGATGCCCCGTTCTGGCCTCTGCAGGCACTGGTCACACAGGTGGTACACAGACACACATGCAGGCAAACCACCTATAAAGCCAAAATTTAAAAACTAAAAAGTAGAGTGAAGCATGTATGAAAATACCATAATGAAACTCATTACTCTGCATGCTAACTTCAGATTTTAACTTTAAAAAAGATGAGGTCCTGGGAGACCACATAGGCACCTAAGAGAGGCAAAGCACACCCTGACACATTTGGGGGGGGGGGATAATCAACAGCTCAATAGAGAGACTAGGCAACTCAGAAGAATTCCAAACACCAGAGCCATTAATACACAGGCAACAACAACGTACAACACACATGTCCACTTGTCATTTGGTCCACACTGATGAGAGTATACTCAGTACCATATTTCTGGACGACAGTTGAACGTAGCTACCAAAATCCAAATGTGCAAACCCTAAGCCGGAAGTTCCCACCTCTGACACAAGGATGCTCCCTTAGCACTGTCTGTAATCATAGTACAAATGTATAAAATAAAATAACCCCATGCCTGTCAACATGGAAAAGCACAAATAAACGATCAGTGTTCATCTCCTTAGGAATGCAGTTGCCCTGTATGTGCTAAGATAGAAAGTTCTTCAAAGATTATAGTAAGCAGAAAGGGCAAACTGCAGAAGTGTGGATATGTAGGGCACCACTTGTGTTAATTCACACATGAAGCCCAAGTTATGCAAAAGCAAATTTAAAAAAAAAAACCAACAACTGTCAAGAAGGAGGTACACTCTCATGCTTGGCCAGGGGACAGGTGGCCATGCAGCAGGACTTCTGAAGTTGAAGCCTCCCTTTATTTAACAAAGCACGTTCATGTATTAGTGACGCAATTTGTATATATCCAAGTGAAAGCAGAAAGGGTCAGATCTGGTTTGGAGCAAAGAATAGATGTCTACTTTGAAGTTTGGGGAGTGGATGAAGCCCTGAACGTGTGTTGTTAACATGAGCACAGCCATGTCCAAGACTCTAGTGCCTTGGGAATGGGTCTTCCCAAGGCCCAGTTCAGGGGACCGGCAAGGCCTTCCTCAGGTCCAAACACGGATGCTGGTAGTGTGAAAATATGAATATCTTTCTTCAAGATGGCCACAGCCTGAGACTGCTCCTCTCCCAAGATTAGCTCCCCCACCACCTCTAAAGTGTGATCCTAATTAGTCTCATCAATAAAAACCAGGAGTCAGAAATCAGGGTAAAAGCTGAAAGATCAGAGAAGCAGAGCAGCCAGCCACTAGAAGCTTGTTACCTCTGTGAATCCTCTGACCAAAAAGGGTCCAGCCCTGTCTCTGCCTTGCTTTATCACTTCCTCTCTCCGCCCAGCCTTGTCACTTCCTGTCTTCTGTCTGCAGACCTCCAGACCTCTCTGGTTAACTAGTGGCTAGCTCCACCCTCTGATCTCCGGGGCGAGCTTTATTTGTCAGAACACAGTGAGGGTGCCTCCTCCTCATCCTGCTGTATAATAATTCACTGAATTTGCAGGGCAGGCTGCTCGTGTGTTTCCATCTGAGCACGCGGCCCCCTGATCCGAGCTTTATGTTACCTGTACCTGTCATTTCTTCATTCCCTGTCACCTCAGTCATGTCAAGTCCAAAGCCGAGCAGGTTGTTACATCAAAGCACCTCCCAGGCCTTGGTGATGCTTAACATGGACTCAGGAGCTGTATTCCCAGATCATAAAATCTCCACAACACAAGTGAATGGAAGTGTTCTGCCTGCTCTCGGTAGCTACTTTGTCCTGGGCCTTAAGAATTGGTCACTTTGTCTTTCTCCAAAGACATGTTTCCTTAACATCAATGTGTGCGTGTGTGCGTGTGTGTGTGCGTGTGCGTGTGTGTGTGTGTGTGTGTGAGAGAGAGAGAGAGAGAGAGAGAGAGAGAGAGAGAGAGAGAGAGATCCATTTTATATCTTTGCTTGCTGCTTGTTTGTGTGTGAGTGTGTGTGTGTGATTTAATGTGTTTTGAGGCAGGGTCTCACTGTGTAGCCCAGCCGGTCTTGAACTCATGATCCTTTTGCTTCAGCTACCACACCCAGCCTGTGTTTACTTCCTAGGAAGTTTACTTCCTAACTCTAAGACGTTGGTGTCCAGGTCTTTTGTGTACAGGAGCGTGGAGCAGGCTTGTGAGGGGCCAGCGCCACTGTCTCTGACTCTTCCCAACCCCTCAGGAGGGTCAGATGCCCTGCTCTTCTGTCTCACTGGGATCAGGAAGGGTCAGCAGAGCACTCCCAAGACATCTTAGTAGTCTTGCTTCTTCGCTGTCCTTCTGTGGTTTGCTGAGGGAAATGCTGAGGTCCTTAGGTCAAGGACAAGTCCATCAAATGGCATCCCTTCAGGATTTTAACCTGTGAAGATCCACATGTTCTTTCCTGAAACGGGAGTGTGAAACATTCAGTCAGACCCAATGCCCCATGCGTAGGGAACCAAGAGGAGAAGATTTCCTGTCACTCCATTGTGTGACGAAGGTAGTTCCACCCAGTTCCACAGAGGCTAAACCAAGTTGGTTCCCCAGGGATAGAGAGTCAAGAATAGCAGAAGCAGGGTTTGAACTTAAGACCTGTGGCTCTGAGTCTAGTGCTCATTCTACTTCCACCCTGTGATATTTGCAAAATGTTTGCCAACCCCTGTGACATCCTGAGGGCCCAACATGCCTCCTCCTGTTTACAGAGTCAGGAAGTGATGCTCCTGGGGCCATGGAATAAATGCCAAGCTGTGCTTCAGGGACTGCTTGGTACTGTTGCAGCCCCCTCTTGCTGATGATCTTGTACCAGACCTTCCCCTACTCCAGCTGAGGCCACCCCACCTTCTTGATGCACTCAGGGTCTCTGAGAGGCCCCAGAGCCACAGCTCTCCGATATCCCCAGAGAAAGCAACAATGTGATGCTTACTCTTCCTGCCTGTGGGCTTGAGGGCCTAGGTGCCATGTCTGGGTTGAGGACGGGCCTTGTCCTACCTGAGGGTCCTGCTTTGGTGTCTAGGGAAAAGCTGAAGTTCATTCACTAAAGCAGGTGGGGAAGTCCTCAGTCCCCTGGGTCCAGGAAGCACTGTGAAGAAAGCCTGTGGCCTTGAGAAGCTGATTCTGTCTCCGTCATTCGAGCAGCCGGGCTACCTTCTGGGAGCCCTGAATCATGGAGGAAAAATGAGAATGTGGGGAACAGGTCCTGCCACCAACAGTGAACCCACTCTATCCCTAAGCAAGCTCATGGGGGGCTAGAGGCAGGCTTTCCAGAGTGGCTGCTGGGGGACGAAACCAGCCCACCAGAGACACTGTGGTCACACCTCCCCCTCCTTTGGTCACCTCTCCTGTAGGTACCTGCCCTCCAGAGCAGTCTCACCATCCCTTCCAGCTGTTTCCCTGAGCAGTCCGTGTCCCTTTGCCCAACCTGCGATTACTGTGAAATCCCAGACCACTCTGGTTCTCGACATGCTGGAGTTGCTCACCGGGTCCCTGATCTGTGTCTACGCCTACATAATGGAGTGGTTTTTAACCCGAGAATGGCCTGCCGTGGACTGCACAGTTGGCTCTGGGTTCCTCTGGCAGCCCCTCCCCACCGGAATCTACATTGTACCCGTGACAGATGACGATGATAAGGTTGCTTTGGTCAAGGAGACACAAGTAGAGGCGGCCTCTTCCTCCTCTGAGCACAATGTAGAGACAGTGTGGTTACTGGCTGATCTCCTCCCTTTCCCACACGCCCTGCTGGTCCCGGGTGTGGCCTGCATCTTTACCCTGAGTCTCCGATACTGCAGCCTTGTGCAGAGCTGAGACTGCTGCAGGAAACAGTGGGTGTGGCAGGAATGATTCCTGCAGGTCATACGCCGCTGAGGCACGAGGCATTGGTTCCCTCAGCTCGCCTTGACTGAACTGTGTGAGTACAAGGCTCCAGGCACGATGAGACGATGAGACGGGTGCTGTGCTCCCATAAAAGCAACTAGAAAGAACAAGCCCTAAGGTGTGGAGGCAGGGGGGTAAGACCTTTGGGAGTGTGAGGGAAAAGGCAGTGATCTGAGAATGATGTAGTGGAGGGTGGCCAGGAAAGGTTGCTGGGATGTCGGGTGGGGTGGCTCAGACTCTACCAACTCCATCACCCTCTAGCAGGAGGAAGTTAGCCAGCACATCTGGAGACCTACAGAGACTAACCGCTGGAGGTGACCGTCGTGGTTGTTTCAGCAAGTCCAGTTGCCTCCTCTTCTGGATGAGACATTCGGCTGCTTCTTTAGGAAGGTGGAAGCTGCGGGTTCTATTTGGATGTGGAGTGGGAGCAACACCCGATATCCAGTCAGAGGCTGAGGCTGGGCACAATGATCAGGGATGGGTGTAACAGGTGGGGGCAAGGCAGAGCCACTTAGAGAAGATTTGTGTCCCCTGCCTCAGGCTCTTTCACAGGAGGCCAGGCAATTAGGCAGGTGAAGAGAGCCAGGCTGTGCTCGGTGTTTTGTAAAAGGGCTAGCTGACCTTGATCTGGAGGAGAGAGTGGACCTCTCATGCAGGGACCATCAGGGCTGGGTCAGCAGCAGAATCCTGAATTCTGTTTAGCATTGAAAATAGTGACTCCAAGAAGGGACACTTCCCTTGGAGACACGGGGTAACCCCATGGGAGACATTTATCTCAGCAAATGTGAAGCCCAGCCACAGAGATCTAAATGGAAGGAAGTCAGACTAGCTCCTTGTTAATTTCATGGTTGACTTAACCCTGTGATTGTGCACTCAGAGGCCCTTTTTTTTTTTTTGGCCCTTCTTTCCCCAGCCAGCCCTCTATCTTTATTCCAAAAGGTTCAACCTCTTACCAGTACATCCAAAGAGTCACAGGCCCTCTCCTTTATGAGAACATGTTTATTTTTGTTGTCATGGGAGACGCAACTATAGAGAAAATAGTAACGAAGGAGAAAATAATGACGAAGCAGCAGCCACTGGGGGCCAGGCTGGGCAGTGTGCACATTTTGTGGATTGTCCTATGAATTCTCTCAAGAGCTGATGAGGTGGCACAGCTATCTGGAATGTGAGGTTCATGGGCACAGTCAGGCATCTGGTACAAGGCCTGGCACACAGTAGGTAACCGGGAAATAACTTGTAAAGGACTATCTGTATCACTTACATTGCATTTATTTTTTAAGAGGCAGAGGTATCTGGCTGATGAGCTGGCTCACCAGGAAAAGGCACTTGCCACCAAGCCCAATGACCCGAGTTCAGTCCCCAGGACCCACCAAGGCCAGTGAGATTAGGAGCTGAGTCCAAGTTCATTCAGCTCATAGGTGACCTAGTAGGAGGGGGACATCTCTCAGACACACACGTTCTGAACCCTATAGAATACACTAAGTCACTTAAGCCACTAAAGGGCTGGAGAGGTGGCTCAGCCAACGAGAGCATTTGTTGTTCTTGCAGAGGACCAAGGTTCAACTTCCGTTACTCACATGGTATCTCACAACCTCCATGGACAGCAAGCATGCATGCAATGTACATACACACATGCAGGCAAAACACTCACACAAAATCCAATGAATAACCCTAATAAAAAAGCTCTAAGAGAAAAAGATAGCCAACTGAGCAGGAGTGCCTGACACTGAAAATGCCTATACTGTCTCTTAGTGCCTTTGAACACACTAACTGTCCCTGAGGGACGCCTGTGTGCATTCCAGTCATCTGGTCCACCTTTGTCAGCATGAAATTTGCTGAAGATTTACAAAAAGAAGTAGGTCTGGGGTGGCAGCAAGACAAGAGGCCCACCCACCTCCCATTCCCCAAGGCAGGAGGAAGGTGTTTCTGACTGCCTGGAATGTTAGCTCCAGGATAGCTGATGCCTCTGGCCTCCAGTGACACCTGCAGTCACATGCACACACCCACACAGAGACACAGAAGTCAAAAATACTCCAAATACAGCTTGAAAATGTCAGCTTAGCCCAGGGGACGCACCAGTCTCCCTCTAGTAACCGGGGCCACTCATCTCCTACAGCCCAGGCAGTTGACATGCCCCCTTCTCTCTACAGGCCCTTGCAGTTCCAAAACCCGACTCCCGAGCATAAGCCCAGCCCGTGCTGGGAACCAAATCCCTACAGGGAGTGCTGCACACCTGCTTGCTGCCCAGCAACTCGCTGTGGACCGTGAGTATGGACAGAGCTCCACTGCACACTGAGACGGGGCTTTGGGATGCTGGGCATATGCAGCAAGGCGCAAGCAACACTTTACATGGATATCCAGCTGTTCCAGCATCACCGACTGAAAAGCCATTCCTTCCTGGGATGCCTTGTACTTACGTTCAAATCAACTGATTGTGTAAGTAGGGCCTGTTTCTAGGTTTCCACTCCTTTTCAGTAACTGATTTGTGCGCTCTTAGGTAGAGGCACGGCAGGGTTACTGCTGCTCTAAAGCACGTCTTGTTGTTACACTGGGGGGGCGTAGTGGGTACGGGCACAAGCATGCCATGGCACACATGGCACAGGGTCAGAGGTCAACTGTCAGGAGTCAGTTCTTTCCTTCCACCTTGTTTCTGAGGCAGGGTCTCTCTTGTTGTTTCTACCACAGCTACATCCCTCAGGCTCCCTGACACACATCATACACGTGCACACCCATGTTGCAAGATATTGTTGACTACGCCGTGTAAGGATATGTCACTGTGATTGGTTTAATAAAAAAGCTAAATGGCCAATAGTTAGGCAGGGGGTATAGGTGGGACTTCCGGAGAGAGAGAGCTCTGGGAAGAAGAAGGCAGAGTTGCCAGCCAGATGTGGAGGAAGCAGCATGGGCAGTGCAGAGAGATGAGGTAATGAGCCACGAGACAGAACGTAGATTAGTATAAATGGGTTGATTTAAGTTATAAGAGCTAGTGGGACAAGACTAAGCTGAGGTGAGCTTTCATAATTAATAAGAAGTCTCTGTGTAGTTATTTGTGGGCTGGCAGCTGATGAGAAACTATTACACACTCACACACACACACACATGTGCACTCATATACATATAAAAATATATACACACAAGTAATAATATTATTATTATATTGAACCAGACATGGTGACTCATGCCTGTAATCCCAGGGTATCATCACAAGTTCTAGAGCAGCCAGGTTACTTACAAGTAAGTTCTAGGCCACCCTGGGCAACAATGTGAGGCCTTGTCTCAATAAATAAATAGGCTGCTTTTGCCTGCCCACTTTCAGTCCTTGCCTGTGAGTGCATCTACTCTGTTGCGGACACTGTTGCTACCATCGTTCCCTTCAGCCTTCCCATGTGGACCGAAGACCAGCAACTCTCCAGAAATCCTCCCAGCCCTCGGCATCAAGTTGAGCTGCTAAGGATTCAGCCTTCTGAATCAGCAGCTACTGGTTCACAGCTTTTCCAGTGTGCAGACAGCCATGATCGGGCTATTCCACCTGGATTGTGTAAACCAGCATAACACATCCCCTTTCTAGTAAAAGCATTAATTGATTGATCAAATAATTGTTACACTGAAAGGGCCGAGGATGTGGCTCGGTGGTAGAACATTTGAGTAGGATGCAAAAGGCCCCAGTTTTGAGCCTGAATGCCACAAAAGATTTGTCTGGGTAGTTTCGTGTCAATGGTGATAGTTGGGAATACACCAGGGTGAGCAAAGTCCTAGGATGAAGTGCTTTGCTTTGCTTTCTAGATGTGGCCACTAGAGCTGGTTCCTGTGGATCCAGGCAGCCCCAGGGCAGTCTGAGGCCAAGCTGGGCAGGGCTCCACCTAGGGGGCTGTGTGTGTTGTGAGGTCTGGTATGGGGCCTCATCTCCAGCTCGGAATACGAAGAGGCTCCTGAAAGGCCCAACAAGGGGGCAGTGGACCCAGCACAGACCCAGCCGGCCACCACACAGCCCCCCCCCCCAGAGCTACACCTGCCTCTCCTGTGTCATCTCAACAGTGCCAGACACACTTGGGGTGAGGAGATGTCTGCACCTCCTTTCTGCATAAAATTCACCCATTCTGGGGGTAAAGTTAATGATGGTTGGTTAATTTATAGAGTTCAGCAACCAACACCACACTCAGCTTTAGAACCCCTCCATCATCTCGTTTTCCTTCCCCCTCACCCCGTCTCGAGGAACCCATCCATTTACTTCCTGGCTCTTGGGATTTTCTTGGGTGAGTGCTTGATACACAGACAACACGTGGTCCTTCACACTTGCCACCTCAGGCTTAGTGTGACGCTTCCAAGGTTTGCTCGTGATGTAGCGAGTATTGGTAGCATTGCCTGTTCGTTCCCGTTCTTCGTGTGTGTGTGTGTGTGTGTGTGTGTGTGTGTGTGTGTGTGTGTGTGTGAAGGGGGTTGAACCCGTGGTCTCACACATGCTGGACAAGCAGCGTGCCATCTTGTCATTTTGTTGTTGTTGTTGCAGATATTTTCTTCTCCTCATAAAAAGCAATTGTGTCCCAATCCTAATCTTCCCAGGAAGGCGTTTTAACCTCATCTACTCTCTTGTACCCTCTTCTGAGTCTGCCTCCCTTCCAGCATTCCAGCTCTCTCCCAGCTGATCTGAACATCTTCCTACTGTTTACTGCTGACTTTAGAAAGAAAGGGAGGGAGGGAGGGAGAGAGGGAGGGAAAGAAAGTCCCCTCTAGTGCCTTGAGTGCCACAGGACAGAGAGGCCACAAGTAAACTGCTCTCCTCCTCCACTTACCTCTTCCTCTCATGTCTTCACTTAAAATCAAAACAAACAATTTTTTTAGATTTATCTGTTTTATCATATGTGTATGCATGTTTTGCCTGCATACACGTAAGTATACCACATGTATGCCGGTGCCTGTGGAGGTCAGAAGAGGGCATCAGCTCTCCCTGGGAGTGGAGTTACAAACCCTTGTGAATGGTGGGTGCTGGAACCCAGGTCCTCTGCAAGAGCAGCCAGTGCTCTTAACCACTGAGCATCTCTCCAGCCCTGAGGCAGTCTTTTCGTGGGTCAGAAAGCATGGTATTCCCAAGTCCGACTTTACCTTTTCCCTTTTACAGAAGCTCATTTTTTTTATTATTATTTGTTAGTTCATTTATTTATTTATTTGGTTTATTTTTATTTTTATTTGTATATTTATTTTTTCTATTATCAGCTTGATACAGTACAAATTCTTTTTTCCCCTTTTCTATTTTAATAAAAAGAAAAAAGGAAAAAACTAATATAAAAAAACTATATACAAAAGTACAATAACTATATACCACATATATAAGCAATAAATACCTAAACAGTGTCTAGTCCATTTGTATTTGACAAATTCGGTGAAAATAATTCCATTATCTATCCTATTTTGGTAAGTCCAAAATGTACCTGATTCACTTTCTATCCTAACTTATATTACTAACAGAACTATCTTATAACGTCTTTCAAATTTACACACTTACACCCCTTTAGTGAGTTTCTTTTCTGAAATTCTTAACAAAGAAAACTATAACTATCTAATCTTCAACTATAACTAACTAATCTTCAACTCCCTCAGAGACCCAAGAAGGAAATAACATTACCTAATGAAAAATAGAAACAGGAAGTACATGCAAGCAGCAGAAGCTCATTCTTATTGAATAGTCTTGAGCATCTGCACATTCCACCCTCACAGTTTAACCTTAAGCGCTCAAGTAACTGTGCTCAGGTTACAAATTGGCCTGTAGGGAACCTGGCTTCTTTTATACCTGGGCCCACTGACAATGGGGGTTGTTTTCACGTGTCCGCTTGCCCCAGTATAGATGTCTGAAACACTAAGGGTACTCTCACTTCTGGCCCTAGCAGGGACAGGCTGGCAGAGCATGGGGCATTTGAGCATCTGAGTTTGCCAGAACAGGGATCTTGGCATGTGTCACATCTGAGCTAAACAATGGGCTCTCTATCTTGGATTCAGCCTAGAAATCTGTTCCCAATGATGGTTCACCTCTTCTAAAACCAGGGTTTGGGACCAGTCACTGAGATAGTGCATTGGTCCTGGAATGGACGCCAGAAACAGTAAAACTGTTTTCCTTGGCTGTTGTGAGCTTTGGGGCTTTGTTAGCGATGGGAATGGATCTGACCTTTTCTTCCTGTGGACTGGACACACAATTATTAATCCTTCCAGTGTAAGCCCATCAGCTAATGGACCCACATGAGTTGTCATGAATTTACACACTTTTCTCATCCTTGTGTGTATCTCTGGGGGAATGGGCACCTGTGGGGGACAGAATCACAAGCATACATTTCCACTCACCTGAAGGTTACTTTCCTTCTCATTTCCCTAGCTCTTGTGAATGAAAATAAGTTTTTGTTTTTGTTTTTAAGATTTGGGCTGGCATGGTGGCCATGTCTTTAATATCAGAAGCAAGGGCAGGCAGATCCCTGTGGGTTTGAAGTCAACCTGGTTTACATAGTGAATTCTAGGACTAGAGAGAGAGAGAGAGAGAGCGCAAGCATGGGGGAAACTTAGATGGGTTTACTAACTGAAAGAAGCCGATCTGAAAGGCTACCTGTATGATTCCAAGTACACAGCATTCTCAAAAAGGCAAAAACCTGGAAAGAGGAAAAAGACCAGCAAGTGTCAGAGACTGAAGAGAAGTGGGGGGCAAATAGGGAAACCACAGATCATTAGGGCAGTGAAATACGCTGTGATACGGATAGATAGCTATGTGCCCTAATAAACTAGTCCAAACCCACCGAATGCAGCATCACTATGTACCCTATGAAGACTTTGGAGTCTGGGTGGTAGTGTGTGATGATGTATCGTGTCCACCAATATAATTTATCTGAGGATCAGAGGAAAAATCCTACCACTGTAGTAAATATAGAAGTCAGGCAATAGTAGCACACACCTTTAATCCTATCACTTGGGAGGCAGGGATCTGCCTGGATCTCTGTGAGTTCAAGGCCACACTGGAACAGAACCAGGCATGATGATACACGCCTTTAATCCCAGCACTAACCATAGAGGTCTGGAGGTCTGTACAGACAGACAGTAAGTGACAGAGCTGGGCAGGAATAGGAAGTGATGTAGCTGGGCTGAGAAAGCCAATGACAGAACAGAACAGAAAGGCATATAGGTATGGGTATACAGGAAGTAGCTCTTTTTGGAGACTACGGTGTCCGTGAGGTGAGGTTAGCTTGTGGCTTTTCCTGTTTCCCTGATCTCTCAGGTTTCATTCCTATATCTGGCTCCATGTTTTTTATTTAATAAGACCATTTAGCAATTCTTCTACAGTAGTGAGGTGTCAGTGTAGGATTATCAGTTGTAACAAATATTCCCTCTTAGCAGGAGATGTTGGTAATGGGAGGGGACTGTGCACACAGGGGTCAGGGAGTATACTGGAAATCTCGGTACCTTCTGCCCAAGTCTGCAACAAACCTATGATAGTCTGATATGAAGCATCCCTCAGAGGGGCTCACACACTGAAGGGCAGGTCCCAGCTGATAGTACTACTTGGGGAGATGCTAGACACTTTAGGAGATGGGAGTAGCCCCAGGAACTAGGTCACCAGGTGTGTCCTAGGTCCTCTCTAGCTCCCTCTCCCCCTCTTCCTGCCTGCCATCAAGTGAGTAGCTTCTACCACCATGAGCCTCGAAGCAAAGCTCACCAGGACTGAAATACATTCCTTTGCCTTTAATTCTTATGTCAAGTAATAAGAGGCTAACACAGAGGAATTCTGGAGACACATGTGGTCAGCGTGACTAAAACCCCAGATTGAAAACACTGACCTGGAGCCTGGGAAATAGCCCAGTAGAATAAGAATGGCCCCCACACACTCATCCAGGGAGTGGAACTATTTGAAAGGATTGGAAGGTGTGGCCTTGTTGGAAGAAGTGTGTCACTAGGGGGTGGCCTTTGGGGTTTCATTCCAAGTCCAGAGTCTCTCTCTTCCTGCTGCCTGCGAATCTGGATGTAGAATGCTCAACCACTTCTTTAGAATCATGTCTGCCCACATGCCACCATGATGACAATGGACTAAACCTCTGAAATTGTAAGCCAGCCCCAATTAAATGGTTTCTGTTGTAAGAGTTGCTGTGGTCATGGTGTCTCTTCACAGCAACAGAATACCGGCTGAGACAGTAAGACTGAATGAATTGGTGACTGACACAATCTCTTTCTCTCCCTAAGATGGGCTAAGGAAAGTTTCCATCTTCAAACAAGATGGTTGGTTCATTTGGTGATACGTCTCATCCTGAAGCTCTGTAGGGATCCCCCAAAAGCCACCTCAGTGCACTCAGGTATGGTCAAAGGAGCTTATTATGAAGCCAGGGACATAGCTCGGTGGGGGCAAGTGCTTGCTATTCAAGCCTGATGACCAGAGTGTTATCTCTGGAACCCATGTTAAAACCAGACATGGTGGCACACGCCTTTCATCTTGGCACTCAGAAAGTAGAGACAGATGGATCTTTGAATTCAAGCCAGCCTAGGCTACATACTGAGTTTCAGGCTAGCAAAGACTACATAATGAGGTCCTATAAAAAAAAAAAAAAAAAAAAGCCAGATGCAGTAACCCCAGCATTGCTATGGTGAGGTAGGAGGCAGACAGGAGAATCCACCTGAAGCCCATGGTCCAGCCAGCCTGGGGTACACTGAGCAGCAGCAGAAATAACAGAGACCTAACCTGAAGAAGGCAGAGGATGAGAACCATCTCTCAAAAGTTGCCTTCTGACCTCTACATGTATTTATGTGTGTACATGCACATAAATAAAAAAAATTAAGCACTTATTATGAATAATGAAGGACACTCTTACTCGGGATTGGGAGTTCTGTGCCCGAAACTGGTGCTAAAGCTCCTGTCCCCAGGAGTCTTTCCTTAATATCTGAAGAGACTTTTTCCAAAACTTCCCAGAGCTACCAAAATACTTATGTCCTTGGGGCTCATAAAAGGACATCCATCTGCCTAAAACCTACATATATCCTCCAGAGTCCTTTAAGAGTCTTCTGGTGATTTATAATACCTCAACAACACAAATGGCATTCAGTTGTTACTCTGGTATTTCTATAATAAACCAAAAATGCCTGTACATGTTTGGTGCAGATGAAACTTTTTCAAATATGTTATTCTATCTGTGGTGGGTTGGATCCATGGAAGGAGGGTTGACTCTACACTCCCTATACAGAACTCCCTCACAAGTTAAGTCAGAAGTGGGCATCCCTCCATCATAAAGATGGCCATCTTACACTAACCCCAGGAACCTAATGCTTCACGGGACCCTCTCATACTGCAAGGACTGACATGGGAAAGGCCCTAGCAGGAGAGGAGTCACTCAGAAAGATATTTAAAAAAAGGGGGGGAGGGAGGGAGGGAGGGAGGAAAGAAGGAAGGATAGAAGGGAGGGAGGAAGGAAAGAAGGATAGAAGGGAGGGAGGAAGGAAGGATAGAAGGGAGGGAGGGAGGGAGGGAAGGAGGGAGGGAGGAAGGGAGAGTCAACCACGCAGGGGAGGGGAACTGGCATCCCTCCTGTTGTGTCTCTAGCCCCCACCCCTGAAGCCAAAGCCAAAACACAAAGTCCTCCTTATCCATTGTTTTTTCATAATTTCCAAGCTCCCACATCCCATCCCCAGTAGTCTGTATATGTCCAGATCCAATGATTCAGAAACAGAAATGGAGCTGCAGTGAGGATTAGGTCTTGGGGAAGATGGTTAGGGTCCTTTGGACTGGGGAGTCCTCCAAGGTCAAGGATAGAATGTACCTAGGGACCAAGGCCACAGTGCCCAGTAAAGAAATGGGAGGTTTAAAAGAGTTTGGGTTGGTAACAACAGTTAGAAATCCAAGAGACTTACGGATCCCCAGAAAACAGAGCTGGAGGGATCTGTTGGGAGGGAGGACTCTACCTAAGGAAGGGCCATCCAGTGCAGGGTGGTCTTACAGTGGTGTCTTTGGGAATCCTTCCTGCTGGGAACCACTCTGGAGGGCTCAGACACAGGGTGACAGTGAGGAAAGAGGCTGTGGTAAACATTTCATGTCACAGATGTCTATATTACAAGGGTTGAGGAGCTAAACGCTTCCCCAAGGCTTGGTCACGGGAACTGACTCCTTTCCCCATGTCCACCCTGTGGAAACGATTTCCCATCTGTGAGCTCAGACAGGCAGGACTCCATCCCATCCATTTTCCCTCACTCTTGTCCCTCCAAATGTACCTCTGGCTTACAGCAGTGACAGCTCCACGGGCCCTGCTTTTCATGATTCCCCATGGCAACACCTACAGTAAGTGCTCTGACTCATCCATCCTCTTCCTTTGCTTCTTGGGCGGGCAGTATTCAGAAACATCCTTCCCTGTTCCTCCCCCGACTCATCTTTGAAGGGAAGTTTTCATGGACACAATGTGAGGCGGAGGCATGTTGTTGACTCATGTAGGTTTTGTTGGGCTAGAGGCATAGATCAGTTGGTAGAATGTTTGCCTAGCTTATACAAGCCTTGGGTTTGATCTGCAATACCACATAAACCAGGCATAGTAACATACACTTGTGATCCCAACCCCAATGCTTGGGAAGTAGAGACAGGAGGATCAGAAGTTCAAGGTCATTTTTGCCTACATGGAACCCAAGGCTAGCCTGGGCTACCTGACACCCTATCTCAATAATATAGATTTTGTTGTGATTCAAGTTTTGTATGTAGCCATTTTTCAATTTAAAATTGAAGATACTGGACTCTGGAAGACACCCAAGCTCTGCCCTGGCCTCACAGACCAGGGCAAGGCCAGTGTCACCACAATGAACACATACGTGGAGAGGTGGGAAAGATAGAAAAACGGAGCAGTGCATGCGCCATGGAGAGAGGTGGAACTTGAGACATGATGGCTGTGATAGGTGAGGGAGGGCCGAGGTCCACATGCTGTCATTGTCCAGTAGGGGCAACATGGTGTACAACAGCCTGGAGCTTATGCAGACACAGACAGACTCAGCCCCTGAACCTGCTACCCGGTCACAGGATCCTTCTGGCTCTGGGCACCGGCAGAGGCCTGAGATGAGGAAAGGTTCACTTTTGGACCTCCTCTAAGGACCACTGTGGTCTGCCATGCCACAAGAAGCCACGGTTGGTGGTGGTGGTCCATGCTGCTGTCCCAGGCTGTGATGAAGCCTGAGATCCACGTGGATGTATGCAGTCTGTGCTGCTGCCGATGTCTCAGTGATGTCCTCAGGCTTTGCTGTCTCTGGAAGCCTTGCTGATGTGAGTGACATGTGTAACCACCTGAGGTTATGTCAACGTTCATGGTCCGCGTAGCCTCTAAGGGCCACAAGTGGATCAAGGGTCCTGATACAGCCAAGAGTCATTTTACAACCAAAGCCCACGTGGATGTTGGTGGTCGGAGCTATGTCCTGAAGCCATGCTAATGTCAGTGGGTCTGAAGGAGCTGGCCCTGCACCTCAAGGTGGACCTGGCCCTGCCCACAGTGGCACCTGCCATGGGTGGATGGGAGTTGGTACACCCCTCACAGGAGAGCAAGTCCCGCCCCGTTCTAGCCACTGCTCAGCTCTCCTCAGTTGATAGCCTCTGGTGTGGATGCAGGTGGAGAAATACTCATCCTCTCTTGGGGAGCTGGTACTATTAATTTGACCATGCTCCAGTGAATACATGGACAATACAAAATGGACTTTTTTCCCCCTTATTTTGGAGGCAGATTGTGAGGGGCAGGCATGGGGAGACTGGGAGGTGAGCTGATGGGGTGCATGATATGAGATTCCCAAATAATCAATAAAAAAATTTTAAAATAAAAAATTGTAAGATATTGTATATAAGAGAGATCACAAAAAGAAGTCATAGAAGGACTGGGGTATAGCTCAGGACTCACTAGTGTCTGCAAAGAACTGGGTATCATCCCCAAAATTACCAAAGGAAAGGAAATGTGTGCCTGTGTGTATGAGAGAGGCTAGGGAACCAGGGCCCTTGCACACGGCGACAAGGCTACCACTGACCTGAATTCCCAGCATTTTTTCTGAGACAGGGTCTATGTCGTCCTGGCTGTCCTGGACTCTCTACGTAGACCGACTGGCCTTGAACTCACAGAGATCCTCCTGCCTCTGCCTCCTGAGCGCTGGGATTAAAGGTGTGCACCACCATATCTAGCTGCTCCCAGCACTTTTTCACTTTTTATTTTGAGATAATCCTGCTAAATTGCCCAGGCTGACCTTGAACTCACTCAGTAGACTCCAGGCCTTGAAGTTTCAATCCTCCTGCCTCAGCCTCCTGTATCTCTGGGATTACAGGTGTATACCACCAGGCCTGGCTATAAAATACTAATGAAGAAAAGATACAAAAAGTGTAATAAGTGCCCAGTCAATGCACGAGGCAGGGCGTACTGTTACTTCTGATGTAGCTTACGGACCTAAATCTCCATCTCCATGGAGCAAGCCCAGCCACCGCCCTGAAGACGAGCACAGACTGACCCACTCCTGAACTCCATGCTTACCCTTATTTGTAGTCATTTCCTTCCTTACCTTTGCTGTGTTCCGGCAACTGTGTTGTATCCTTGAAGCATACACTGGCTGACTCTGCGTACCCTTTACTAGTCTCTAGCCATCCTGTGTCTTCTCAGCCGCTTACGATTCAGCCATGGGGCCCGTCTATTCCGACAAGCACTTTCATGTCTTCCTTATGACCAGACACTGAAGTTGGGGGAGGGGAAATCATGCTCTAAGCCAGTGTTTCTCAACCTGTGGGTCAAATGACCCTTTCACAGGGGTTGCCTAAGACCATTGGAAAACACAGATATTTACAATTCATAACAGTAGCAAAATTATAGTTATAAAGTAGCAATGAAAATAATTTTATGGCTGGGGGTCACCACAACATAAGGAACTAACTATATTAAAGGGTCGCAGCAGTAGGAAGGTTGAGAACCGCTGCTCTAGGCCATTTTGGTGCTCCTGGACAGTCAAAAGCCCCAGAGACTTGTCCTTCACCTTACCACCATGGTATGGCAATCCCATACAAATGAAGCCCCAGAAATAATAGGCACAGTGGTACTCTTTGCACTTAATTAGGTCCACAGTTTTCATCTGCTTAATATTAAAAAGCTGACCTGCTGACCTGTTTATCTAGTCCACAGGCTAGAAGAATGCTCTAAAATGTGGAGGTGAAGTCCAAAGGTTAACTTTGTATATGCAAAATGTACAGCTTATTAATAGAATGGGGTATTAATAAAAATGTCCTAGAATTCTCACACTCTTCAGGGCGATTGGAGGCCCCAGGCTATGTCAGCGTCCTCACAGTTTTGCTCCCTGAGGACGTCGTTATGAAATAGTTCTGTACCAAACCCCAGAAGGAATGATTGCTTGTGTCCCTTCTTCAGTGGCTGGTTCCTGGAGGCATTTAACCAGGCCACTCAGTCATTCCACACTTGCCAAAAGACCCTTTCATCTTTTTTTCCCTGGCGTTGTAGATGGAATCCAGACTTCAAACATGCCAGGTGGGTGCTCTACCACCGAATTATGCCTCCAGCTGAAGTCCCACTCTGAGCTACAAGCCAAAAATTGTATCTCCAACAAATGGTCATCTCAGTGCCAGAGTGGGAAGGACTGGACTGGGTACTCAGCAGATGATGCTGTAGGATGGTAAGCTGTGCACGGTGCCATGTGCCTGCAGCGCAAACTATCTTGAAGGCTGGGGGAGAGGGACCATTTTGATTCTAGGAAAGTTTTAGGCCAGCGTGAGCATATTAATCAAGACCCCTGAAAGCAAGCAAGAAGCAACCAACAGATGATAGTACAGGCAGATAGATGGATGGATGGATGGATGGATGGATGGATGGATGGATGGATGGATGATGGATAGATAGATAGATAGATAGATAGATAGATAGATAGATATGTGTCCACATGTATGGAATGGTATGTGTGTGCACATATGTGGAATAGGTATGTGTGTGCACATGTGTGAAATAGGTATGTGTGTGCACATGTATGGAATAGGTATGTGTGTGCACATGTGTGGTGTGTGTGGGTGGGTGTTACCTGCATGTATATACGTCTACCACATGTGTACCTGGTACCTGTGGAGATCAGAAAAAGACATTAGATCCCCTGGAACTAGAATTGTGGATAGTTGTGAGCCACCATGGTGGTGCTGGGAACTGAACTCAAGTCCTATGCAAGAACAAGTACTCTTAACCACTGAGACATCTGTCTAGCCCCTAGCACAGGCTTCTCCATACCAGATAACATGACCTTCAAGACTGAACCAGAGAGATGAGTAGGGCTCCTAGGACAGTGAATACAGAACAGAAGCCAGGAAAATTCCATAAGACCGCAGCAGTGGCATGGGCCCCAAGGCCTGGAATCCATGGAGGTGAGCATGTAGTTACACTGTGCATTAGTAGCATATTGCTCTCAGTGCAGCTGAAGTGAACAGTCACAGTGAACAGTCACAGGTCTTCAGGCAGTGCGCCCTCACACCAATGTATAAACTCCACAAACAGCAATGTGGCTCTGGTGGAGACTGGTTACAGCTAAGCATGTGTGCCTGCTGCCTGAGTCCCTTCCCCTACAGATGCTAAGTCTGGGGAGATGGACAGCAGATCAGATCCTCAGGGACCTCTCTTCCTCAGGTCTGATCTTCCTCATCCATCAAGTTAAAAAAAAAATGCACGTTTTCATACAGCCCTTGTTGAAGGGATGGCTGGACACTTAAGAGTCTTTGTGCTTCCTGAATACCCAAGTGCAGTTCCAGCACCAACATCAGGTGGCCTCACAATGACCTGTAACTCCAGTTCCAGGGGATCTGATGCCCTCTTCTGGCCTCTGTGGGCACCTGCACTCAGGTGCACATACCCATATACAAACACAAACATGCAAATAATTAAAAATAAAACTGATTTGTAAAAGTAGCTCCTGCTCCTTTGCCCAAGGCAAGGAAGGAGACAGGAGAAATTTGAAATCTAGGCTAAAAATCAGTGAGATGGCTCTAAAAGCCATATGGATCCAGGCCACAAATATAATGTATGGAGCCTACCTTAGCCACAAACCAACTGATTTCTATGCCCTCCCATTTTGCCTATCTCCAGAACAAAGGCTAGAGAACTGCCCTCTGGCTTGTGAATTTTTACTTTTATATTTTTTATTTGGGGGAGATGAGTGACACAGAGCCTTGTTGTGTAACCCTGAATGATCTGCCCTCATTATGTAGCTTAGGCTGGCCTCAAATTCACAGAAATCCTCCTGCCTCCACCTTCTGCATCCTGAGATTATGTGTCATCATGTCCATCCTGCTGTAAATGTCCAATGAACAAAAAGCTCAAGACACGCACAACACTGCGGCTAACCCCCTGGCGGGGCCCCTTATTTGCACTTACTATTGGTGACTTTGAAGAGGACTGTCCTTTGGAACTCTGGCGACCATTGTCCATCTCAGGCAGTTCCTGGCGGTCAACTGAGGTAATGGTAATGACTTCATCAAGGGCCACTCTTTGATGACAGGGAAATTGACTCGGTATGTTCCTGAAGCCCAAGCAAGCTACCTGCCATGCTCCGAATCAAGAGGGCAGGAAGCACACACTTTTCACCGTGATCCCGCCACTCCTATTAGAGTGAAACGTTTGCAGCAGGCATTCCACCATCGCCACAAGCTGAATCTGCATCATTTGTACGGCACTGGTCAGGATCTCTTCCTGTGAAGTGTCCGTGTAGGGGACGGCCAGAGAGGGAAAAAGTCCGGAGGCAAGAATGAGCTTGTCACATTAGAATAAGGACCACTGCAGCCTGAGCAGGGAAGGAGGTAAAATGTGGTGGGGCGAGGGGTGGAAAGGAGACGGTGTCAAGACAGAGACCTAGGTCACAGTCATGTCCACATTGCTTTAAAACGTGCAGAGTTGGCCAGGCAGTGGTGGCACACTTCTTTAATCCCAGCACTCGGGAGGCAGAGGCCATCCTGGTCTAGAGAGCAAGTTCCAGGACAGGCACCAAAACGACACAGAGAAACCCTGTCTCAAAAAAAAAAAAAAAAAAATATGCAGAGTCCATTGAGAACCATAGAGTCACAGGAGGATCCCTTCTCGGGATCTTGCAGTAGTTCAAGTGAGACCCTAAGAACAGAGGTAGAACAGGGGAGGTGGTGTGTGTGTGTGTGTGTGTGTGTGTGTGTGTGTGTGTGTGTGTGTGTGTGTGTGTACTAGATTGAAGGGGAAAACAGTGGTCTAGACTGGGCTTTCGGGAAAGTCTGAAATGGGGGTGCTGGCCACGCAGCACTGTCCTTGTGTGGTCTTCACGCATCTGAGCACGTTCAGTTTCAGACGGCCGCAAGCCACCAAGTCAGGTGCACAAGAGACAGCTCCTCCAGCCCCGTGTTCACAATAATGGGCTGGAGGCCAAGGGTTAGAGCGGCTGCACATATAGAGTTTAGATCCTTGGCCTCCATAGCTTCATTTTAGGAAGATGAAAAGATTAAAAAGAAGAAAGGTTCAAGGGCTGAGCCCAGGCCGCTGTGTTCAAGATGGGGAAGGTAAGGCTCAGGGAGTCCTGTGGAGGAAGAAAGACCAGAAAATGTTGCCTCAAGCTAAGATGGAGAAGGTGGAGATGGCTGAAGAGCCGGAAGATGTGAGGTCGGGAGGCTGACCTGAGTGGCTGGGTCAGAAAGGCAGGAAAATAATTAGGACACAGGAAGGGGAAAGGTGCCTCATGCAGGGCCTGATGGAAGCCTCTCCCCTAACACAGCTATGGTTTGCACCATTTGCTGCAAAGACTGCTGGTATATGGATATACCAGCCAGCGCTGCTTTCGTATATGGATACTGTAAAGTAACAGCAAGCCAGGCTCAGCACCTGAATACTATGATCTTAAGGCCTCATTCCTTCGCCCAGACATTGCCCAGGACTCTCAAGCAAGGGCTGAGGGTGGTGGGTAACATTCAGCCCTGTTTTACATAATCCCAGCCCCTCAAGCCTCATCTGCTCCAAGAGAGTTCTGCAAGAGCTCTCCTGAGCAAGGAGGCTTCCTGTGGCAAAGCCACACAGCTGTGGCTGGTCAGGTGTTTCACCACACCATAGGAACAAGACATCCAGAAGACCTTGAGTGCCTTTTGAGGTGCTAGTGAGCCTCTTGGCGACTGGGCATGGGTGGGACTGATACGGCAGAGAGGAACCGGATGGAAGCCTCTGGTGTGGGAACAGAAAGAAGAGGAGGTAGAAAGCAAAGGCAAGCACTTCAAACACACTGCCTGCCCCAGATGTACCCTCTACTGGACACTCCCAAGCCCCTATAGCCCCAAGGACACCATCTCTCCAAATACAAAACACAAAAAAAGAGGGAGGGGGATGGGGGTGTGCAATCCCAGCTACTCAGAAAGCCAAGGATTTTCTTCTAGGGAGTTCTTCCTGGGCAGTTAATGGCTGAACCACAGATGAGACAAAAAAAAAAAAAAAAAAAAATTAAACAAAAACAAAACAAAGCAAGATCTTCTACTTAAAAAAAAAAAAATCTTGCCAGGTGGTGGTGGTGGTGGTGGAGGCGGCAGCAGCAGCAGCAGCAGCACATGCCTTTAATCCCAGCACTCGAGCTAGGCAGATCTCTGTGAGTTTGAGGCCAGCCTGGTCTACAGAGCAAGATTCAGGACAAGCACCAAAACAAAACAGAGAAACCCTATCTTGAAAAAACAAAAACAAAACAAACAAAAAATCTTGCTGGGCATGGTGGCTCACACCTTTAATCCCAGCACTCAGGAGGCAGAGGCAGGGGTGGATCTCTGTGAGTTCGAGGCCAGCCTGATCTAGACAGAGAAACCCTGTTTCAAAAAATCAAAACTATAAATAAATAATTACAGACATACAGACATAAATGGATGGATAGATAAATTAAATAAATAAATAAATAAATGTGAACATCTCAGAATGACAGATGACAGTGAATCGTGGCCCAGTGACTGACGTAGAGTCCAGACCACTGGTTTTCAACCTGTGGGTCTCGACCCCTCTGGGGGACGAATGACATTTTCACAGGGGTCACATATCAGATATCCTGCATCTCAAGATATTTGCATTATGATTCATAACAGTAGCAGAATTACAGTTATGAAGTAGCAAACAAAATAATTTTATGGTTGGTGGTTACATCATGAAGAAATGAATTAAAAGGTTGCAGAATTAGGAAGATTGAGAACCACTGGCCTAGATCGTGCATCAAGACATATAGAAAGGGCTAGAGAGGCGTTGGAGGATGGGAAGCAGCCCGCCAGGCACTTATTGGACTCGGAGCCTGGCCCGCACAGTTCTCAGCATGACGTCACAGGGCTGCCAGAGGCTCTTCTGCTTGGAACGCTGAAACTTGCGTCTGTTAGGAGTTTCAGATACATTATTTTGGGAAGCCATTTTCTTCCTTTTAAAATTATTTACTAGTCCTTTGGAGACTTTGTATAGTGTATTTTGATCACATTCACTCCCTTCCCCCAAACTCCTCCCAGATCCACACCCCCCTCCCTACTCACCGGACTTTATGCCCTCTGGTTTCGGTTTCGGTTTTTAACCCATTAAATCCCGTTTGTGCTGCCCATATACTCTTGGGTGTGGCCGTCCACCGGAGCACGGTGGACCCACCAGGAACTGCACCCTAATTAGACTCAGTGTGCTGTGAGTTATTTGTTCTCACTGACACTACCAGACTGACAATAAAGTTTACTTTGAATCAGAGGGCGGAGTTAGCAACTAGCTGACTAGAATTAGCCATAGAGGTTTTGGAGGACCCAGGATACATATAGGGAGACACAGGAAGTAGTAGGGAAGGGCTCAGAAAGATTCACAGGCCTTTTGGATCAAGGAAGAAGAGAGAGGAGAGGTCACTGGTCTATTCTCCACTACTTCTCTGATCAATCAGGTTTTTAACCAAGCTGAGGGTGAAACCTACAGCGTAGTATGCTTTAGACAAGGTCTCTATGGCTGAACTACATCTGGACCCACACATCTTTTTATTTTTTTAGACTTATGTATTTTATGAGTGTTTTGCCTGCATGTATATAAGTGCACACGAGGCTTGCATGGTACCTACAGTAGTCAGAAGATGGCATCAGATCCCCTGGAACTGGAGTTGTGGATAGTTGTAAGCTACCATGTGTGCTGGAAATTGAATTCAAGCACTCTGGAAGAGTAACAAGGGCTCCTAACTACTGAGCCATCTTTCCAGTCCCCCTTTTTCCTTAGTACATAAGATGTATATCATGATTCAATTAATATATAGCAAGATACCTTGTGTTTAGTTAAGTTTAGTGGTTAAGGCACCTGGACAGTGTAAAAACATGCCTTTCCCACTAAAGACTTAAGGTGGATCAAGTGAGCGGTCCAGTCCAGTCCTTTGGCGAAACAGAGCCTATGCCAATCTTTAGGCAAGGGACAGCAGCAGCCAGTGAGGCAAATGGATGGGAAATGCAAGGTTGCCACAGCAACAGTGGGATGTGCAGAGAGCTCCCTGTACACCAGGTGCTGGGCTAGAGCATGTACAGGAATTTCTCCTAAGATGATTTTAACAGAGTAAAGGAAACTGAGGCCTCAGAGCCTTCCTAGCTGGTACCACTAACCTTATAACCCTTTCCAAAAGCATGAGAAGTGAGAGTCTAGGGCTTGAAGTAACCCAGCACTCAGGAGGCTGAGACAGGAGGATTGCCATGACTGACTTTGAGGCCAACCTGGGTTATATAAGAGGATCCAGGCCATGCAGAGTTACATGGAGAGACCCTGTCTCAAAACAAAACAACAGGCTAGTCCTGACTTTAGACAAAATTTCAATTAAAGAAGTTCAATTCTCAGGAGAGGAGCAGGGAAATGAGAGGGTGGCATCACCTGTAGGCTTGCACAAATTCGTAAATACTGAATTTACTCCCCTCACCTGGGAATGAGTGTTTCAGCTGTGAGAGCTCCAGCCGAGGCTGGGAACGATGTTGAGTCTGTCCTTAACTGCCCTCTTCTGGTCACCAGAGGTGGAACCACTTTCCTCAGGGACCTGGCCCAGCCCCGTAAGGAGCAGTCCGGCATTCATCCCCAGCTTGGTACATGACAGAACTGTGTGTGGCCAAAGATAGAGTGTGGCAAGAACTAGCTTAGAGGATCGGGGCATCTGGAGTCAGGAACTTCAGAAAAATAAACAAATACAGGCAAGCGCCATGAAACCTGGATACCACAAAGAAGTATGAAGACGGAAGTCACGCAGAGGCAGGAGAGATAGGCGGAGACAGAAGCAGAGACACACAAAGAGACAGACAGACGAGCAGTGTCCCAGACATGAAGTCAGAAAGAGGCAGAGGGGCTTCGGGACCACAAGCCCTGTGCTGCTTTTCCGAGGTGGGGTTCCAGCAGGGAGAGCCCCGCCACGTTTTCCCACGGGTCTCCAGACCATCCTCACCCCTGTCTAGGAGAGGCAGGCTCTGATGGAACCTGACAGCCTGGTACAGACTGAATGAGATGGCTTCTCTGCATAGCCAGTCCAGTCTTACATTTTCCCAGAATGCACCATGTGTTCTCTCCTTGCGATCACATCTGCCTTTTCTCCTTTATAGGAGACACAGATGTGCATCACTTTGCCTCTTCTTTGTTATAGGAGATACAGATGTGCATCACTTTAATTGTATTCAGAAGAAAACAGAGCTGTGAACCTGCTGGCAGTGTTTGAACATCCTATGTTGGGCCCTGGCCCACAACTGGTTTCTAGCACTAAAAAAAACAACAACAACAAAAAGTAGGAAATATTTAAAAAAAAAAAAAAAAAAAAGCTGGGTTTACCAGTGTGGTGGCGTACACCTTTAATCAGAGACAGAGGCAGGTGGGGCTCTGTGATTTCGAGACCAGCCCAGTCTACATAGTGAGTTCCAGGACAGCCTGGTCAACATAATAAGATCCTGTCTCAAAAGAAGAAAAAGAGCATGGCTTGGTGGCCCACACCTACAGTTCCAACACTTGGCAACACTTGGGAGACAGAAGCAAAAAGATCAGAAGTTCAAGGTCAGTTTAAGCTAAAAATGAGCTCAAGTCTAGCCTGAGCTCCATGAGTCCCTGTCTGAGGGGCGGGGCAGGGAGCTAGCTTCTTCCTGGGCTTGACTGAAGGCTCTGCCTGCCTGACCGCCTGCAGGGCCTGTTCCAGCCTTCCTGGACAGCCCTGTGGCCCCATGGGGCAGCGCCCTGTTGCTGGAGAGCTTCTCTCCAGGTTCCCCAAGCCCCGCAGTCCCACAATCCACTTATAAAATAATCACTCAGACGCTTATATCACTTATAAACTGTATGGCCGTGGCAGGCTTCTTGCTAACTGTTCTTTTTTTTTTTTTTTTTTTTTTTTTTTTTTTTTTTTTTTTTTTTTTTGGTTTTTCGAGACAGGGTTTCTCTGTGTAGCTTTGCGCCTTTCCTGGAACTCACTTGGTAGCCCAGGCTGGCCTCGAACTCACAAAGATCCGCCTGCCTCTGCCTCCTGAGTGCTGGGATTAAAGGCGTGCACCACCACCGCCCGGCTGCTAACTGTTCTTTTATCTTAAATTAACCCATTTTTATAAATCTATACCTTGCCACGTGGCTGGTGGCTTACCAGCGTCTTCACATGCTGCTTGTCCTGGCGGTGGCTGCAGTGTCTCTCCCCCTTCTTCCTGTTTCTCCAATTCTCCTCTCTCTTTGTCCCACCTATACTTCCTGCCTGGTCACTGGCCATCCGTGTTTTATTTATATAGAGTGGTATCCACAGCAGCGCCCCATGAGCACTTTCAGCAGGGTCTGATGCATGCTAGGAGAGCAAGAGGAATGACGGGGGAAGGGGGGAGGGGGGGGTCATAGCAGGTGCAATTCTGCTTCATGGGGACAAATTCCTGCCTGCTTCCTGTTACAAACCCCACCTGCCTTACTCACCTGGGCCACATTCAGCTTCCTCCACAAAAACTGCCACCATCAGCTTCTGGAGCTGACCGCCCCCATTCTAATTCTCTTTCGGCCATTTGCCAAGAGGTGGCTTTGCCGCTCTGCACTTCTGTTTGCCCATACAGGAAATGGAATATTGATAGCACCAGCTTCCACTGCACAGGGCTGGGGCTCTGGAGCCAGATGAGCCTCGGAAAGTCTGTCTGGCTCTAGAGCCAGACGAGCCTCGGAAAGTCTGTCCAAATTTCAAGTTCTGGTCTGTACAAGGAACGCAGGGATTCTGAGCCTTTGGGGTACGTGCAGCTGATTAGATGCACCGAGAGACCCTGCTAGAGGTGAAGTGGGAAGATGACTTTGTGGCTTTCCAGAGTCCTCACTTCTCCCTCCATGACCAGCTCTTCCTGGTCCTCTTGGTCCTTCTCCATGGATCTAGCCTGTCCAGCTCCAGCTGCTAGTTGCCTTCAACAGCTCCTCTGCTCCTCCTAACCCGCAGGCTTCCCAGACCACAGACCCTGCCAGAGTGGAGAACCAATCTCCAACGCCCCTGCTCCCCTTCACAGCCGGCTGTACTTTTCTCAAATTAGTCATGCTCGAGGGTCCGGCAGTTTGGAAGAATGTTAACTATGCCAGCAGTGCCTTGGCACTGATCCTCATCCAGAAAGACCTGCTTTTACAGGTATGTGGAGGTGTGTAATTCCCATCACCTCTCCACTTCCTGCAGCTCCGAGGTAAGCCCAGGCTCAATTGTGCACTTTTTTTTTTTTGGGGGGGGGGGTTCCGAGACAGAGTTTCTCTGTGTAGCTTTAGCTTTGCGTCTTTCCTGGATCTCGCTCTGTAGACCAGGGTGGCCTCAAACTCACAAAGATCTGCCTGCCTCTGCCTCCCGAGTGCTGGGATTAATACCCGGCTGTGCACTCATGTTTAAAACTGTCTATCTGGTCCTTCATACAGTGCTCCTATAGACAGTCTTAAACTCCACATAGGTGGTACATTAGCACACTCCTTTCCATCCCTGCTCTGCCATCTACATTAACCCTCACAGATGCTTGGGGTTCGAACACATTCAGTTCATAGTACATGGGAATTCATTCCATTTGGTTCATAGCTAAATAAACTCCTAACTTAAGGAATGTTATGACTCTTTCTCTGGTCAGTGGGGAAATTCATCTTTGAATGCACATTGTTTTAGTTGATCTTTTGTTGGTTGTAGCTGGAGTTTTCTCTCTGAGTCCCACCAAGCCCCAGCAGTCCCTTAGCCCACTTATAAAATAAACATACAGACACTTATATTATTTAAACTGCTTGGCCATTAGCTCAGGCCTATCATGGTCTAGCTCTTACTCTTATATTTAGCCCATTTTTATTAATCTATACTTTGCCATGTGGCTTATGGCTTATTGGTTGGTACCTTACATCTTCCTTGTCCTGGTGGTGGCTCCAGCAGTCTCCCCCTCTGCCTTCCTGTTCCCTCAATTCTCCTCTCAGTTAGTCCCACCTATACTTCCTGTCTGGCTACTGGCCAATCAGTGTTTATTTCTACAGAGCGATATCCACAGCAGTTGGTCTTTTTTATTTTTCTTTCTTCAGGACAGGGTTTCTCTATGTAGCTTTGGAGCCTGTCCTGGAACTCACTCTGTAGCACAGGCTGGCCTCAAACTCACAGAGATCCACCTGCCTCTGCCTCCTGAGTGCTGGGATTAAAGGCGTGTACCACCACCATCCAGGGGTCTTTTTTATTTTTCTATTGAAAATAGCCCTTAGTAGGAACATTTCTGTACTGCTGAAGTTTCTGTAGTTTAAACTCTAAACCTGCCCCGCCACACACACACCCATGCCTTGCCCTTCCTCCATACCCAAACCCTGATGTTCAGACCTGGTTCAGACAACCTTGAGGCATGGTCACTTTACATAACTAGACAGTGCCCAAGTTCTGTTACTGGGGCAGGGGTTCAGGGTGGGGGTGGGGATCTCATTCCATGAACTGCTTTCAGTAAGGATCCAGAGTGAGCTCAGATGTTAGGCAGCCCAGCAGAGCAGAATCACAGAATTTTAGTATCCGTCTCTTTCCCTTCCTGTTCCTAAAGACAAACTTAAATACACCCTCCAGACTCACTAGCTCTTAGCTGGCTTAAAGATCAGTTGTTTTGTTTTGCTGGTTTTTCGAGACAGGGTTTCTCTTGTAGTCTTGGCTGGCCTGGAACTTGCTCTGTAGACCAGGCTGGCCTCGAACTCACAGAGATCCACCTGCCTCTGCCTCCCGAGTGTTGGAATTAGAGACTTGTGCCAACACGCCCGGCAAGATCAGTTATTTTGTAAGTCACATGCTTGGCAGTGAATAGCACCTCTGCCACATGTTACAACCTAAATGACTTTTCACAGTCCTTGAGGGCCACTTTTGTGGGGGGGAAAAGACTTTTTGTTGTTTGGGGATTTTGTTTGTTTTTAATTTATTTTTACTTTATGTTCATTGGTGTTTTGCCTACATGTATGTCTGTGTGAGGGTGTGAGAAGCCCTGGAACTGGAGTTATAGACAGATGTGAGCTGCCATGTGGGTGCTGGAACTGAACCCGGGTCTTCTGGAAGAGCAGGCACTCTTAACCACTAAGCCATCTCTCCAGCCTGTTTTTTTTTTTTTTTAAAGATTTATTTATTTATTTATTTATTTATTTATTTATTTATTTATTTATTTATTTATTATGTATACAGCATATGTGACTGCAGGCCAGAAGAGGGCACCAGATCTCATTACAGATGGTTGTGAGCCACCATGTGGTTGCTGGGAATTGAACTCAGGACCTCTGGAAGAGCAGTCAGTGCTCTTACCGCTGAGCCATCTCTCCAGCCCGTTTTTTTTTTTTTTTAAGACAGGGCCTTACTATGTTGCCCTAGCTAGCCTAGAACTCCTTATGTAGACCAGGCTTGCCTCAGACTCATAGAGATTGGCCAGCCTGTTTTCCCAGAATGCTGGAATTAAAGAAGTATGCCATCATGTGGGGCCAACACTGACTCTTCAGCAGGCCTACAGACATCTAGTGGGTGTCTGAAACAACATGAGAAGGCTTAAGATCTTTGTTTTCATAGTCTGTCTGTTTTGCCATTTTAACTTTTTTTTTTTTAATTATGTGTATGTCTGGGGGGGATTATGGGCATGTGAGTGCAGTTACTAAGGAGGCCAGAAGAGGGCATCAGATCTCCTGTACTTGTAGTTACAGGCACTTGTGAGCAGCCCAGTGTAGTGCTAGAAACTGAACTCTGGTCCTCTAGAAGAACAGGAAGTGCTCTAAACACTGAACCACCTCTCTAGCACTCCTTTAAAAAAAAAAGCAGGGGTACATTTAATTGGGGTGGCTTACATTTTCAGAGGTTTAGTCCATTACCATCATGGTGTGACATGGAGGCATGCAGGCAGACATGATGCTGGAGAAGTAGCCAAGAGTAGTCATCTTGACTTGCAGACAACAAGAAGTGGTCTGTCTCCCTGAGGGTAGCTTGAGCATAGGAGACCTCAAAGCCCACCCCACAGTGACACTCCAACAAGGCTCCAACAAAGCCACAATTCCTTATAGTGCCAATCTCTTTTATAGGGCCATTTTCATTCAAACCACCACATTCTACTGCCTGGCCCTCAAAGGCTTAAAGCCATTACATAATGAAAAAATGCATTCAGTCCAACTTCAAAAGTCCCTATCCATCTCAAATTTATTTAAAAGTGTAAAGTTCAAAGTCTCTTCTGAGATTCACGCAACCTCTTAACTGTAATCCCCTATAAAATCAAAATCCAAAAGCAGATTACATACTTCCAACATACAATGGCACAGGATATACTTTACCATTCCAAAATGTAGGGAAGGGAGCATAGTGAGGAAATACTGGACCAAGCAAGACCAGAAACCAGCTGGGCAAACTCCAAACTCTGCATCTCCATGTCTGATGTCAAAATACTCTTCAGATCTCCAACTCCTTTCAGTTTTGTTGACTGCAACACACTTCTTTCTCTTGGACTGGTTCCACTCCCTGTTAGCAGCTCTCCTTGGCAGGTGTTCCATGGCTGGCATCTCCAACATCCTGGAGTCTCCAAGGCAATCCAGGCTTCATCTTCACAGCTTCACACAATAGCCTCTCTGTAGCTCCATTCAGGGACACCCCTGCCACATGCCTGACCTCAGCAGCTTTCCTTAATCATGGAAGCAAATTCCATAGTCCTTTTCTTCTATCCTTAATTCCAGAAACACATGTCTGACGCTGTTGCCAAGTTCTGCTGCTTGCTGGGGCTGGAACACAGCCCCTTTGGTCATTTACATTTTCACCAACTTTCTATTTTCGATGGTGAGATCAGGCTGGCCTCAAACTCAGAGATCTACCAGCCTCCATCTCTGGAGTGCTGGGAGTAAAGGCATGCACCACCACACCTGGCCCTAAGCTTTTCTTTAATTCCTTTTCACAAGTTGGAAAGTTAGCTGGGTGGAATTTTTCACTGAGGTCACCACTCCCTTTATTCCATTTCTTTATCTGTTCATCTCCTTGAACACAGGACTTAATTACACTCCACTTCCTGGTGTGCTCCTTTTGCCTCCAATTTTACATTTGTAATTTACCCTGCTCAGCTTACTCCTTTTCATTATAAATCTTCATTAGAACTATCACTAATAACCACACAGCAGAGTCTATTCTAGGCTGTTTGGAGATTTCCTCTGCCAATGGAATTAACCCAAATCTCTTCACTTTAGCCTCAGGAAGCTTTTTTGTACAAGGGCAAAAAGTAGCCACATTCTTTACCAAAATATAAAAACAATCGGGGCTGGAGAGATGGCTCAGAGGTTAAGAGCATTGACTGTTCTTCCAAAGGTCCTGAGTTCAATTCCCACCAACCACATGGTGGCTCACAATCATCTATAATGAGATCTGATGCCCTCTTCTGGCCTGCAGGCAAAACATGCAGGCAGAATGTATTACTGTATACATAATAAATAAATCTTTACAAAAAAAAGCCTCCGCAAATAAATAAATAACAAAATCTTTAAAAAAAAAATCTCTAGGCAACATACTAAAATTTTTCTCCCCTGAAACCTTTTGAGTCAGGCCCCCACAGTTCAAGTCTTGCTCAGCACCACTGTCTTCCATACTCCTACTACTATGGACCATTAAGCAGCACTTACAGCATTCAACTGCTTTTCTAATCCACAGCCCCAAGGTCCATATTCCTTCAAACAAAAACATGGTCAGGCCTATCATAGCAATACCCTAGTCCCTGGTACTAACTTCTGTCTTAGTTAGAATTTCTACTGCTGTAAAGACACCATGACCATGGCAACTCTTATAAAGGAAAAACATTTAATTTGGGAGCCTTACAATCTCAGAGGTAAGGTCCATTATCATTATGGTGTGACATGGCGGCATGCAGGCAGCATAGTGTTGGACAAGTAGCCGAGTGTCCTACTTCTTGACTTACAGGTAACAGGAAGTGGTCTGTCTCCCTGAAAGTAGCTTGAGCATAGAAGATCTCAAAGACTACCCCCACAGTGACACACTTCCTCCACACACAAGGCCACACCTATTCCAACAAAGCCACATCTCCAAACAGTGCCACTCCCTTTGGGGACCATTTTCTTTCTTTCTTTCTTTTTTTTTAAGATTTATTTATTTACTATGTATACAATGTTCTGCCTGCATGTATGTCTGCAGGCCAGAAGAGAGCACTAGATCTCATTACAGATGGTTGTGAGCCACCATGTGGGTGCTGGGAATTGAACTCAGGACCTCTGGAAGAGCAGTCAGTACTCTTAACCTCTGAGCCATCTCTCCAGTGGGGACCATTTTCCTTCAAACCACCACAGAGCACTTGTTGCTCTTCCAGACAACCTGGGTTCAATTCCCAGCAGCCACATGGCAGCTTATACCACCTGTTAACTTCAGATCCAGGGGCTCTGATACCTTCTTCTAGTCTCCATGAATATCAGGAACAAAAATGGTACACAGAGGCAAAATACCCATATACATAAAATAATAAAAAAAATTAAATAAACAAAATATGTATGTGTGTTTCAATCACTTTTTATTTATTTGTGGGGAGGGGAGCTTGCACACCACAATGTGCATGTGGGGGGGTCAGAGGACAACTTAGTGGAGTCAGTTCTCTCCTTCTATGTGGGGTTCAAGGATCAAACTCAGATCATCAGATTTGAAGACAAGTGTCTTTATCCACTGAGCCATGTCACAGGTCCTGCCTTAACCTTTAATTCAGATTCTATTCAGCTCTTATGATCACTAAGAATTGCTTGTTCTGAACTGTAATACAGATATGACTTGGATTTTCCTAATTATATTAGTCAGAGTTCTCTAGAGTCACAGAACTTACAATTATATAGAAATATATTGGAATGACTTACAGGCTGTAGTCCAGCTAATCCAACAATGGTTAGCTGTGAATGGAAAATCCAAGAATCTGTAGTAGCTGAGTCCCACACGACTGGGTGTCTCAGTTGGTTGTCTGTACATGCTGGAATCCTGAAGAAGAAGGCTCCAATGCCAATGAGGAATGGATGTGCCACCAAGGTGAGGGCAAGCAGGCCAAGAGCAAGAGCTTCCTTCTTCCTTATATAGGCTTCCAGAAAAGGGTGTGGTTCAGATTAGAGGTGTGTCTTCCCACCTCAAAGATCTGGATTAAAAGTGTATCTTCTCAACTCAAGATCTGAATCAGAAGTGTGTCTTTCCTGCCTCAAAGGTCCGGGCTAGAAGTGGATTCACCCACTTCAAACCAAGCAGGAAATCTCCCACAGGTGTGCCCTCCATTCCTGGATTGTAGTTCATTCAGATATAGTCAAATTGACAACTAAGAATAGCCATCACACTAATCTTTCTCTCTCCCTACACTTTTAAGACTAAAGACATGCACCAGCCACCATGACTAAAAACATCAGGTCATGAAAAAAAGAGACAGAACCAAGCTCTTGGAAAATACCCACCTGGTCCCAGAAAAGACAAGAATATCCCTCTCTAAGGGTTTCTCTCTTTCATTATTTCTGCTCTGCATCTGGAGGCCCCTAAACTCCTGAATGGAAGGAGCTAACCTGTGTGCAAAGGCCCTGTAGTGGTATTTGCTCTGCCCATGACCTCGGGCTATAGAGCCCTAAGAAGGCCACCTTCCTGCCACTGTATGTGACCTGATAAAGGGAGGGAGAAGGGTCATATGCCCCTTCTCCCTGCTGCTGCCTTCGAGGTAGATTCGCTCCTGGTCAGATCAAAGGACGACTTCAGCTGTGTACTCCATTCTGTATTCATGAGTGTATTTCTGCCTCGGCCAGCAGGGCTTCAACGGGTTCTCGACCACCCTAAGGATGGAATGATAGGGACAGGAAACACGAAGGAAAGACACCAAAACAAGATTCTGATCAAGGTGCAACTTTATTTTTCTCCAGGAGGGTTTATAGAGTTCCTGCAGGGTAGGGGGAGCAGGAAGCTGTTATCTGCATAGGGTGGGGCAAGCTAACAGGATGTTTATGTAGGATGTTTACTGGGTGAAAAAGTCAAGGGCTCTACTCAATGTCCTGTTGCTAGGCAACCTGATAGTAAGATGTTCTAGTTCCCTGTCTTATGGGGGGGGGGAGGGTCTGTATTTTTCCACTAACTAGAGATTCTGTCCTTGTCCCTGACATATTTCCTCAATTTACCCAGACTCCTGTGGATTTATCTCACCATCTAGCACCCAAACCATGTGGATCTCAACCCCATGTACACCTACTGGGGCTACTGGCATGACCAAACCCTAATGCTTGTGGGTAGCTGCTGGTGAGTTTCTTTGCCTGCAGAGCCCATGAGAACTGCCCCTCCTCCCCCAGGGAACTACCTGACCCCTGCTCAGGTGACCGCCTGAATACAGTGGCCATGTTGGGGGCCTGTAGGCCAGGCAGCTCATGTGGCAGAAGTACGAGTTCTGCTGTATCAGAACTAGGCACCTTTCTAGTCTGCGCATGTATCAGCCGGATTGGGTAATAGACCCCTGCCTGGTGAGAGACAACCAGCAGACTGTTCCTTCACTTGTAAAACTGTTCAGTGTGGCTGCTGCCAACTACATTTTTGAAACACTCCCCCACCTCCCCTCAACCCTCCCCACCCCCACCCCCACCCCCACTGCTGCTACTGCCATTTTGTGCGCACACATGCACAGCCAGACCCGCAGAGTGTCTGCAGGTGTCCCACACAGCGCTTCTAATTGTTTGTTTGGTGAATTGCCTCATCTGTTGTGATCCTGGCAGCTCTGACTAGTACTCACGGGTACCAGGTGGGTTGAGTATTAAGGGGTTGAGTGCTTAATTCACAAGAGCCCATTCAGGGAACCTGAGTCAGCTCGCACCAGACCTGTTTTGGTACTACACCTCTGACACTTACTGGCAAGGCAATGATACTACATCTAAAAGTCATCCAACGAACCAGCCATTTGCCTAACCTGGTTAATTACACTTGGAACATCTAGACATGTAGGGCAATATTTCAAGATTTTTTGTTTTGTTTTTTTGTTTTTTAGAGACAGGGTTTCTCTACGTAGCTTTGGAGCCTGTCCTGGAACTCACTTGGTAGACCAGGCTGGCCTCAAACTCACAGAGATCCGCCTGGCTCTGCCTCCCAAGTGCTGGAATTAAAGGCGTGTGCCACTACCACCCAGTTCTTTTGAGGATTTTATCTGAGGTAAATTACTTGATAATTTTACACTTTAAACTGATTAATAAATAAATTAATAAAATTTTTCTTTATAAATTTTGAATATTTCTCAAAAAATGGCAGACAAATTCACCACTCCAGAATTTAAAAACCTTTTTGTTTGTATTATGAATGAGATATTACAGGACATATACAAACTTCCTGGGACATATATAATGTTCACCATAACAGCAGTTAGCATAGTAATTCATGTCATATCATTGAAAAATTGGCTTAATAATAACAGCAAAAATGAGACATTAATGGGACTGATACAGGACTTAAATAGAAGGATTCTTTCTTTGGAGTCCACTAATTTACCACAAGAACTTCAGTCCATTAATAATAACTGGACAACCAGATTTAATTCTATTGATAATAAATATGAATACTTAATGGATAAAACAATAACTCTTCAGAGAAATCTTAATGCCATTCAGATCATTTCTAAGGAGGAATGATCATTGCTAATTGACAAAATAAAATCTGTGGAATCATGTTTCTGATGAACATAAAAAATTGTATAATTTCATGAAATCTCTAGAATCCTTTACAACAGAGGAGGTTTAAACACTACAGAAAGTGGTAGTTAATTGATTTCAAGCTCTGGAGGAGTCTGTCAGTAAGGATAATAAAGGAACTAATAAGCAGAAGGGCAGAGCCATACAAGTAATAACATCACCAGGTGACTCTTATAAAATGGCTTATCCTGTCACCATCTGTGAGAAGCCAGCAGATGATGCACATCGTAAAGAATATATAGAATATATCTGGCAACCCAGTCATATGAGAGATTTTTAAAAATATTAAGGAAGCAGTAGTCACCTATGGAATACATTCGACATATGTAAAACAGATGTTAAATACATAGTCTTCTAGAAATAGAATCATACCAGATGACAGGAATCAGTTAATTTCAGCTGTATTAGAGTAGAGTCAGCAGTTACAATGGAAAAGTTGATTGAGAGAAGAGACTGAAATCCTAGAAAAAGATTATATAATGCTTTATTAACCTTGAATTTTCTCAATGCTGATGAGAAAGGAACAACAGTTGCAGAGAGACATTGGACAACAGAAAACAATCCTGAGCGAAACCAACCGGTTTACTTCAAAGATGTGTTGACCTCATAATGGAAACCAGGATATGTCCTATGTTGGGGAAAGGGTTTTACTTTTGTTTCTGCAGGAAAAGAAAAGCTATGGATACCAAAAATTAATAAAAAAAAAATTGCTTTGAACAGGAAAAAAACCTTGATGAGGAGAAGTGATAGCTCATCCACTGATGTGACAACTCTACAGGTTGTAAGAAAAACTCAACAAACAAGGGTTTGGGCAGGGTTCTGCTTTTTGTCTTTAGAGGATAATAGGAATACCCATCTTCAAGAAGTCATAAGGGCTTGAACACTCAGATGTCTACAGCAGAAGGGAAGAACCTATTGGTACCAATACACTCTACAGTGTAAATATCTCACAGCCTAACTTTTATATTTCTTTAACTCTAGAGTAGTTGTGTCCTGATTCAATTCTAAATCAAGCTGGATTCAGAGTTGGAATGTGGCTCTCTCCTTCTCTAAACCCAAGCATATTGCTAAAAGAAAAATTAGGAGATTCTGTCTCATATCAGAAGAACCAACTGGTGTGAGACAGAAGAAAACCAATAATCTAGAGACCATTGTTGTCAAGATTCTATTTTTTTCCACACTTGTCCTTGCTTTCTTGGAATCCCTTCTCGATCCAGCATAAATCCAAAATTTCTACTTTGATATTAATAACATTCAAGTTTTCCACAGTGGGACTTGAGAGATGGCTCAGAGGTTAAGAGCAGTGACTGCTCTTCCAAGTCCCTGAGTTCAATTCCCAGCAACCACATGGTGGCTCACAACCATCTATAATGAGATCTGGTGCCCTCTTCTGGTGTGAAGGCATACATGCAGGCAGAACACTGTATACATAATAAATAAATCTTTTTTAAAAAAATTCCACAGTGAAAAATAAGTCTTTCCAATAGCAATCCCTGAAGTCTCTAGAAGGAAAATGGGGCCCCCACAGCAACGACTCTACTTGATCCAGAAAGATGCCATTGTCCCTAAGAACATTACTCAATGATCAGCTTTACACTGGAAACTTTTCAGGACAGTTCTAAAATGAGATGGTCCATCATACTACATCTCCAGCCAGAACATCAGACAATCTTATCCACTACTCTGAGACTGGCTGTAGACTCTACAGTTAGCCCTATTGAGACCTAACTCTAAGCTTTCTTACAGGACCCCACAGAGATACCATCACCCCCTAAACAGCAAGAAGCAGTTCTAAGAAAATGATGCCCCCTCTCCCAAAGGCTTCATTTTTTTTTCAGGATTATGTATGGATGGTTATAGGGTTGGGGATGGAACAATAAAATTTAGACTCAGCATTTTCCTTTAGAAAGAAAAAGGGGGATGGGATGGGTATAGTATATTAAGGTAATTACTGTATCTACTAGTAAACTGATTTAGCAAACTATCAGTCTTGGATAATTTGCACTGATATGGATTCTTGTATACTGATACAAATGTAAACTATTCTTAAATTTCTATTTAAGATAATTTGTATATTGATACAAATACAAAACTATATTTGTTGTATTGTACACATATTCCTACTCCTGTTTGAATTATTTTGTGTATCGATACAAGTGTAATATTATATTTATATCCTATCTCTGTTTAGGATATTTTGCACATTGATACATATTAAGGTTATTGTTGTCATATTGCATATTGCACTATACATTTCTACCTCTGTTTAAGATATTTTGTGTATTGTCACAATTTTGAGGTCATTGTCCTTCTATGGTACATCTGCTTACAGACTGTTGTCTTGTTAATGGGAAGCCTTAGTCCTTAGGTTATTTAGGTAGATAAGACTTACAGAACTATAGTCACCCCTGCTTCTCATTTCTATAGTTATGTTAGTGAGGTTCTCTAGATTTACAGAAAGATATGTCAGATGGATAGGTAATCTTCAAACACTTCATAGACCTAGATAATATGGCATTTAATTGTTTTGATAACTTAGAATTCTGTTGACATGAGACACGATTGCTCCTGGCAGCACTGATCTGGTCCCAAGAGAGTGCTGGGCTTCTAGACATTTCCATTTGGAAGTTTGTCTTATTCTTGGCACAAAATGGCCTGCTGGGCAAAGAACTACCCTTGCCTCAACTGCTGACAATATGAATGCTGTCCTTTCCAGATGAGCAGGACACAGGAAAAGTAACTACTTAACTCTGCCAAGACAGGGTAAGACAGTCTTTCAAAATTCCTGCTTTTGTAAATGGTCTATCAGATATTCTAGGACTATAACCAAATTGGATGCTCCAACAATGCTGACAAACTTCAGGTGACTGTCCAGGCTGCCAGCTGTCTCCGCCTATTCTCACAAGAATTTTGGAAATTGATTGCTTGCATTTTCCATTTTCTCAGGTATTATTATTTTCCTTCTCAAGTCTTTGACGGAGTTGAAGACTAGATAGTTACAGTTACAATCTTCTCGTATCTTAGCTAGACTATATTAGTACTAGAGTTAGAATCTTCAAGATAGGACAGCTATTAGAGTAATCTCGGTAATTTGCCATTTACCTATGTCCTGGACATTTCTGGACTTTTAGCATGTCTTTCTTGTTTGATGTTATTCTTGTTGGTTGTAGTCCCATTTTTGTTTATGTAATTACCCTTTGTTTTTCTTGGACAATACTTGATAATCATTTTTATTGTATATAGTTTGCATTAAATTTAGAACCTTATTTAGACAAAAAGGGGAAAGGTATTTGCTCTGCCCATGACCTTGGGCCTAAGGGAACAGTGCTTCCTGCCATTGTACACAACCTCTTAAAAGGAGAGGGAGACCGGGCAGTGGTGGCGCACGCCTTTAATCCCAGCACTCGGGAGGCAGAGCCAGGCGGATCTCTGTGAGTTCGAGGCCAGCCTGGGCTACCAAGTGAGTTCCAGGAAAGGCGCAAAGCTACACAGAGAAACATTGTCTTGAAAAACCAAAAAAAAAAAAAAAAAAAAAGGAGAGGGGGAAGGGTCACATGCCCCTTCTCCCTGCTCCTGCCTGCGAGGTGGATTTGCTCCCAGTCAGAGGACAACTTCAGCTGTCTACTGCATTCTGTATTCATGAGTGTATTTCCTTAATTTTCCTTAATAAATTTCCCTAATATTTCTTAAACAAACTCCGATGGATTTATTACTTTAAGCTCCTCCACTCCATTCTTTAGCCACTGCATAAAGTCCTTCCTTCTCTCCACTGACTCCAAGACATTGGTTTTCTGTGGCATGAGCTTTTGGATCAGAGTCCAGTAAGTTCTAGCTTTCATTGTGGACTCTCCCTGGACGTCTCACCAAGATTCTCTCCCAAAGCCCCCTCCCAACCTGATGACCTGATCCCCCTCCAAAGCCCACCCCCAACCATGCCTAGGGCTTTGGTGATATTTTGTGTATGTTCTAACAAATAAAGTTTGCCTGAAGATCAGAGGGCAAAGCCAGCCACTAGTTAGCCATAGAGGCTAGGCAGTGATGGCACACACCTTTAATCCCAGCACTTGGGATCTCATGCCTTTGCTCTCAGTACTTGGGAGACACACACCTTTAATCCCAGCACTAGGGAGGCTGAGACAGGAAGTGATATGGCTGGATGGAGAAAAGGAAATTGAAAGTGGGAGGAGACAGGAGCTCAGTCCTTTTGGCTGAGGAGTTGGTGAGGTGAGAGATGGCTGTGGCTTGTTCCTCTGTCTCTCTGATCTTTCAGCATTTACCCTAATATCTGGCTCCAGGTTTTTACTAAGACCAATTGGGATTCGTGCATCATAGGGCCTTCACTGACAGTCCCCAATGCCCTACCCTGTATTCTAGACCCCTAGTCCTCCAAACCAGGCCCTTTCCCCTGATACTCCTGCCCCCAAGATATGACTTTCCCACACTCTAGCTACTCCCTAGGTTATGGAACCTACCCCTCAGCTGCCCTTTCCCCAAACAGGAAATGTGGTGGCTAGTTTGTTAGGTCAACGTGACTTAAGCTAGAGTCATCTGGGAAGAGGGAATGTCAATTGAATGCCCTTCATTAGATTGGCCTGTAGGCAAGTTTGTGTGGCATTTTCTTGATTAATGACAGATGTGGAAGGTCCCAGCCCACTGTCAGTGGTGCCACCCCAAGGGCAGGTAGATGTACCTGGGTTTTATAAGAAAGCAAACCGACCTAGGCAGTATTGGTACACATCTTTAATAATTTATTATTAGCAATAAGTTATAGGCCAAAAGCCAGGTTTCTAATCTATCAATAAACACTTTTGAAGGCATCACACTGGAAGACTTAGTTCATAATTTCTCACAGGAATTACTCTAGTGTTCTAGGTCACTATCACATAACGCAGGAAGCATGCAGTTAATGTCTACAAAGTTAATAATGTGATAGGTAATTAATTTTAAAGTTCAGTTCCCAATTCTGGGTCTTGACTCTGTTACCCTAAGGGACAAAAGGGACATGGATGCTGGGCACACCATAAGTCAGCTTTCAGATGCAATTCTGGTTTTTTTCCAAAACAGGTGCACCAACTTAGAAGTGGACCTGAGGCTCCTATACCCTGTTCTGCTCAAACCCAAGAGCACAGCAAAGAAACGGAAAACAGGAACTTGTTCCATCTCTCAAGGAGAAATGTTTCTCCATTCCTGTGCTTAAAGCAGTGGCTTCAGACCTTCAGCATGGAAAATCACCATGTTGTTCACCAGGAGTTGATCTATTAATATTAATATTTAACTTGTTGTTACAAACAACCAATAGCTCTCAAGAATTCATACATTGGCTGGATGAAGTGGAATACATACTGGCTTAACTACTCAGAAAGCTGAGACAGGAGGATACTGAGCAGAGACTCAAGGACCGTTTAAACATAATGGTCAGTCAGGCGGTGGTGGCATAAGCCTTAAATCTTAGTGCTTGGGAGACAGACAGAAGCTGGTGGATCTCTGTGAGTTCGAGGTCAGCCTGGTCTACAGAGTGAGTTCCAGGACAGCCAGAGTTACAGAGAAACCATGTCTCAAAAAAGAAAAAAACCAACCACAGGACCATCTCTCAAAAAAGTATCACATATATTAAAAACTCCAAAACCTTTTTATTTTATTTTATTTTTCTAAAGAGAGAAAGAGAGTCAGGCAGTGGCGGTGCACACCTTTAATCCCAGCACTTGGGAGGCAGAGGCAGGCAGATCTCTGTGAGTTCAAGGCCAGCCTGGTCTACAGAGTGAGTTCCAGGACAACCAGAGCTGTAACACAGAGAAACCCCGTCTTGAAAAACCAAAAAGAGACAGAGACAGAGTCAGAGTGAGAGGTCAGTGGGTAAAGTGTTTGCTGTAGAAGCATGAAGCCCTAAGTTCTGACCCCCGACACCCATGTAGAAGCTGTAACCCCCGCACTGGAGCACTGGGGATGCAGAGACAGGCAGGTCCTGAGGCTCAGTGGTCAGCCAGTCTAACAGAAATGGCAAGCTTCAGGTTGAGGGAAGAGATTCTATCTCAAAAGATAGGGTGATGAGGCTAGAGAGATGGCTCTGGGGTTAAGAGCACATAGTACTCTTGTAAAAGACCCAAGTTCAAGTCCCAGCACCCACAGCAGGTGGCTTTCAGCTAGTTGCCTATAACTCAACTCCAGGAGATCTAATGCCTGGGGCCTCTTATCGCACTTAGAGGTGGCAGGATCAGGAGTTCAAGGTCAACTACACAGCAAATTCACAGAGAACTTAGGCTTCTTGAGACCCTGTCTCAAGCACAAGATCAACCAAACAAACATGTTAAGGCAGGAAGACACCTGCAATCGCAGCACTCAAGAGGCAGGATTACAAATTCAAGGCCAGTCTGCTCCCACATGGAGGAGGATGACCTTCAATGTGATCCTCCTGCCTGCACCTCCCAAGTGCTCGATTACAGCTGAGCACACTAGGCCCCACGGCTACACAGCTGGATTCCCACAGACACTATTTACTGCACTTCAGCTTCTTCAATAGGACCTTTCAGTTTGGTAACCAAGGCTTTGAGAAGTTTGGGGTTCACTTGGTGGTCTAATTAGAGAACATAACACTGCTCCCTTTGTTCACTGTAAAGCAGAGTAACTAATGACTCCAAAACAAGGTTGAGGTTTGGGTTTGGGTTTTTGTTTATTTTTTGTTTGTTTGTTTGTGTTTTGGGTTTTTGGTTTCTTTGAATGAGCTACTGTTGGGGAAGCAACAAAAACTTAAAGTCAAAGTCTGATTTCACTTGTGTCCAGTCTGCGGGTGGCCACAAGTTAATGAGCTTAATTTAACGACAAGCTTCTGGAAACGATGAAATGGAAGAGCTGGCAAGACGACTCAGAAGGTAAGGGTACCTGCCACCAAATCTTATTGTTGTGCCCAGATCGTGACCCCCAGAGAGACCACCAAAGACGAGCATGCCGGAATGCAAAAGCAAGGTTTAATTCTGGATATCCAAAAGCAATACAAGCCTAGGCAGGGACTTCGTCCAATACATCCAACGCAGTGGAAGCTGGAGGAAGCGCCCACCTGTCTGCAAGCTCAGTTTTTAAAGGGAAAACTCACAAGGTTACATCATTTAGGGGTGCTAGTACAGGTACAATTCTGATTGGCTCGCTTCTAGGGACTTCTAGAAATTACTTCTAAGGGAGTGGTTGCCCGCCACCATTTCTCATTGGCTGCCCTCAGGTAGAGGCATTTCTGTGATCAGTTACCCTGGAAACCAGGGAGAGGACATTCCATAGTCTGGCAGGCATTACCTCGTGACTATCTTGTGGCTCTGTACTTTTACACTTCCTGGTTTCTGGAATCTGAACTGACTGGTCTCAGTAACTTCTGGCCTGTTCCAGTAACTTATGGCCTGTAGCTAAAAGGAGCAGTCTTAGGCCTTTAGTTTTGGGGTGAGAGCATTTTGGTCTTATTTTGGTTCCACATTTCCCCCTTCTCATGTGCCTAATGGAACCCAATCATGGGTTTTGGACAGTTAGCTCCTAAGTATCCCTCTCTAATAATGGCCATGTATAGTTAGCCATCTTGTCTCTATGCCAGGGAGTTTTCTTTTGACCCAGCATTTCAGCCTTTTCTGAACAGGGAACATGGGTGACGTTCTCTTCTCGAACTGCTTCGAGCTGGCATTGGGGCGCCGATATCAGGGGGCCCCAAAAGGCTGAAAAGCTAGTCAAAGACTGGGCAAGGGGGCATTTGTCAGAAGCATGTAGCTGCCTGACCCCATAGGGACAGGGAAGAACCATGTTAGCTGGGCTGGTCCACGTCAGCTTTTAGCAAGTCTGGAGCTCACAGTCGTCTGTAGCAGTGGAGTCAGCAATTGAAACCTGGAGGTGACTGCCAGCCAAACGGAAATCTGTTGAGACAAATTTAAACTAGGAACAGAAGTTAAAATTTATGAACTTATTTGGAACCCTTAGGTCCATACCCTTAGTAATGGGAAAATCAGAAGTCCCAAGACTAGAAGAGAGGAAAAATACCATCTTTAGGAATACTTATCTGGGGTCCTTTCAACCTCTGTGAAATGGGTCTAGGTTTTTATGGCTCTTTTGATCCTTTGAGGCCTACTTACAAAATGACATACCAATCTGTACTGAAATCCATATTGTAGACAAAGCAGGTAATGGGTATCTTGTAAAACAGCAGAAGTGGACTCATACCTTTGAGTCCCAACAAGAACTACAGATTTGGGTTAAAAGCTTGTGCATTTTCCTTCTGTCCAGAAAGCCAGGTATAAATTGGACAGAGATTTTTGGCCTGGTGAGAGGCACTTTTAGGTTTACATTTATACATATTTAGATGACATTTAAAACAAATACAAAATATTGAGCTTGTGACTGAACAGTAAGTAGTCATTGCTCTACCAGCTCATCGGGGTTCCTAAATGTTAAGCTCTGAACCATAGAACAGGAGAGTAATCTGAAACATATCTCATTTTGGACTCATATCTGAACCTTTATGACTTACTTAAACTTTTATATTTTAGAACATTTTCCTAAAAGTGAGCTAACAAGCTAGCTATAGCCTTGCATGAGGATCTGGTTGATGCTGCCATGCTGACAAAGTTAGAGCTAGCCTGGCCATCAGTACTGTCAGAGATCTGAGAAGGATAAACTATATCTGAGTACAGACCAAGAAGCTTCCAATCCTATAAATTACAGGGACAAATCCCTACCCAGGTCTTCATAGCGTTGGAGGCACCAGTCAGAACAGCATCAATCTTCTTCCGCCATCAGGTCCATAAGGCAGAGTATTTTTCCTGTGGAATAGGGACATGGAAGACTGACCTTGATCAGGCAAAAGGGTGCAATCAATTCCAGTGTCCTACTGCTTGTCCACAGTCTGGGCTGGGTCCTGGCGGCAGGCGTTGCATTGGGGCATCTTGCCCTGTTGTCAGCGTTGTCATAATCCAGGCAGAGACGTTGTGGTGCCTCGTACGTAATCTTCTTTGGAGACCTTGGGTCACTGCTAGGATCTGGAAGCCTGTCTGATATAGTAAGCTTTTAGATCAACATTTAAATGCCATATTCTTCAGATCTCTGAAGTAAGAGGGCTGTCCAGGTGTATCTGAATAGACAAACTTTGTTTCTAATTACTTGTTTCAAGCTCAACCCTAAAAACATATGCAAGAGACTGAGTAAATGAGTAAACTTACATGAGTACTTACTTACCCTGACTACAATTAAAAAACTTGATTACTTATGACTGATTATTTATGTTCTGTAACAATCTACAAAAGTAGCCTAAAAACAATGCTTTTAAGTTGAAGCTCTTCTAGTATCAAATACAGGTTCAGTAAAGAAACCAAAACAAAATATCATTATACAACATTCTTAAGCCTGAACGTACCTTGGGTAAGAAGAAACATTTTTTAAGCCATTGGTTTTTAACTATAAAAACTGTTCTTAAAAGACTGAGATCTCCCAAATGTCTTCCACCACTGCAATTAGACTCTTTTTGGAACTCTAGTCCTGCCATACATTTGCAAACCTCAGCTGTTTCCTATGATTCCTTGATTCCTTTATGTTGCAAAGTTTGGCTGCCAGAGCACGGTATATTCCTGTGTATAAAAGCATTGATGTGCAGCTTTAATTTAATTAATCAAATACCTTATTTATTAAACATATGTTGCCATCTATTTAAATTCTCTAGAAACTTGCTGTTGAACACTTGGTAAAGACAAAAGTATTAGGTGTTAACCCGAGTAGATCTTTATAACCATAGTAAAAGATGGTGCCAGCCACATGAGATCACCAGCCAAGATGGAGGGAGCCACGTGGTTGCTGTTTAAAGCTCGTTTTCTAAACAATAATTACTTGCACACATACACACAGTTGGATCCAAGTTACACACATACATACACACAGTTAAAGCTTGCTTACATTTTCAAGTCACATGCCTGTATACATACACACATAAGCAGTTTGCAGAATCATTAGCCACTTTTAAGATGAAAACCAATAAGAATTAAGTTTCAAATTCAGTATTTGCAGGTATAAGAAACCATAACAAACAGTTTACATCACATCCCCTCTGACCTTCTACAACCTTCCATGTACCCTCAGTCCGTTCCCATTCCTTTGATCCCTCAGACATTTACTCCAGACAAATTCCGCTTTTTCTTTTCCTTTAAAACAGAAATTCTTACCAAAGTCTTTCTTGTGATTTCCCTCAGTACTCTAGAATATATTGTAAAGTTACAATATTTTAAACAAGAACAGAAATACATGCACATACCATAACAAGAATAACTCTCAATTTGCATCAGCACTGTACCGCAGACAAGAAACTGTAGGTGACATTCCATTCTTGGAGCCAGACCTTGATCACGTTTTAGCCTCAGGGCAGGTCTTGGGAGCCCCACCCAACAGCATGGAAGAGAATGGGGAAAGTGTACACCATGGAGACAAAAGATTGCTGTTAACCTCAGACCCTCAAGTACACGAGAACGGCAGATTGAAAGTGACTCCATGCCCTGGCTGGGCCCACAGACCTGTAGGCCACTCCTCAGCTGTGACCCTGGAGGGGCAGTTAGTTCTCCACCAGGCCCCACACTGAGCTCCTTGAGGCTCCTGCTGGCTCCCGCCAGCTCTGCCCTATGTCCACGCAGGAGCCCAGCCAGAACCTGCCGGCCATATCTGGGCCCCACAGTGCTCACAGCCCACTCTAGCACAAAGCCATGCCTAGTTCCCATGCAGCCAAGCCTCTACTCCACAGCTTTTTGAGCGAGCTGGGGCCCGAACTCGCTGCATCTAGGCCCCGTGATGCTCACGGGCCGCCTAGCCCTCTCAGCGGCGCCCTGGGTCCCCGAAGTAGCAGCTGTGCAGCCGCAAGCTTTCTGCTGCCTGCTGCCTGTGCTCTGGTCAGAGAGAGCAAGGAAGCAATGTTAGGTTAGTCTGTGCCAGTTCAACCACCGAAGGGGTCTCCATTCCTTCGGCTGGCAATCGGCCCACAAGTCCCAATGCACACACAAGCTCAGGCATAAAACACTCACACATGTGGCCACAGTTCTCACACATTTAACAAATCACACTGATGAACAAGATAGGCAGACAAAAAGGAAGAACAAGGGCCCTACAGATGGTCCAGGCAGACATACGAGAGTCCGGAGAGGGAGCCTCAATAATGCCAAAGACCTACAGATGGGACAGGGACAATTCAACAGAGTCTCCCGATCCCCAGATGGATCCAAACAGACGGACCCCTCATGGGCATCTCCCGATCCCCAGACGGATCCAAACAGACGGACCCCTCACGGGCATCCTAACAGACGGACCCCTCTCGGGCGTCCTATGACGGGGGGACCTGTGAGGACCCCCGCGTCCTGATGAGGGGTTGGAACGTCTTCCAACTCCTCCAGCGTCACCTTACAGGCGCGTCCGCCAAGGTGAGCCTGTCAGATTCAACGCCGGCTTCGGATAAGAGAATGAAAAAGGAAAACAAAGACAAGAAAATGGAGCGCTCTTACCGATCGGTGCAGATGGACCTCCGGAGCTCTTAGGAGTCCTGGCGGGGGGTCTCTGGGGATCCCGGACAGCCCCCAAATGTTGTGCCCAGATCGTGACCCCCAGAGAGACCACCAAAGACGAGCATGCCGGAATGCAAAAGCAAGGTTTAATTCTGGATATCCAAAAGCAATACAAGCCTAGGCAGGGACTTCGTCCAATACATCCAACGCAGTGGAAGCTGGAGGAAGCGCCCACCTGTCTGCAAGCTCAGTTTTTAAAGGGAAAACTCACAAGGTTACATCATTTAGGGGTGCTAGTACAGGTACAATTCTGATTGGCTCGCTTCTAGGGACTTCTAGAAATTACTTCTAAGGGAGTGGTTGCCCGCCACCATTTCTCATTGGCTGCCCTCAGGTAGAGGCATTTCTGTGATCAGTTACCCTGGAAACCAGGGAGAGGACATTCCATAGTCTGGCAGGCATTACCTCGTGACTATCTTGTGGCTCTGTACTTTTACACTTCCTGGTTTCTGGAATCTGAACTGACTGGTCTCAGTAACTTCTGGCCTGTTCCAGTAACTTATGGCCTGTAGCTAAAAGGAGCAGTCTTAGGCCTTTAGTTTTGGGGTGAGAGCATTTTGGTCTTATTTTGGTTCCACACTTATGACCTGAGTTCCATCTCAAAAAAGCACATGGTAGAAGGAGAGAACCAACTCCTGTAAGTTGCCCTCTGACCTCTTATCTGTTGCACTTCACACTCAAAAATAGACAAATAAAATGTAACCAGCAAAAATGAACGAACTATAGCCCATTCATTACCACCTCTCTCCCTCCGTGTTTGTGTGTGCGCATTTGTGTGCACGTTTGTGTGCGTGTGTATGTGTGTGTGTGTGTTTTGAGGCAGGGTTTTACATGATAATACAAGCTGGCCCGAAACTCCCTATGCAGTCCATGCTGTCCTGGCCTTGTAGGCATGAGCCACCAGGACTGGCCCTTCCTTGCAGCTTCTATACAAACAGGTCTGTTGAACCATCATGTTTATAGTCCTTCAACTTGAAGTAAATGATACTCCTTTCCAGACACTGCCTCTCTTCAGAATTAATTTATTCTAATAAATTAATTTATTTATTCTGAAAACTAAATGTAGATAAAGTCTGGGGAGAGAGAGATACCATGATAGATGAGGACATCATGGGAATAGGAAGAGGCAGGGTGCCGGGGAAGCTCTCAGGAATCCACAAGGATGACCCTACCTTGGAGTGCTGGCAGCAGTCTAGAGGGTGCACAAGGAAATTTGTGACTGTGGTTGACAACTGTCTTGTGGAATTTTTTTGGGGGGGTAGGGTGGGAGAGATTGGGGGGGTTGCTGTGCTTTTTTTTGTTTGTTTGTTTTTGTTTTTGTTTTTTTTGGGGTTTTTTTTTTGTTTTTTTTTTTTTTTTGGTTGGTTGGTTGGTTGGTTTGGTTTTTCAAGATAGAGTTTCTCTGTGTAACAGCACTGGCTGTCCTGGAACTCACTTTGTAGACCAGACTGGCCTTGAACTCACAGAGATCTGCCTGCCTCTACCTCTTGAGTGCTGGGACTACAGGCATGCACCACCACCACCCGGTCAGTTCTTTCAGAATTGTTTGTTGTTGTTCACACTATGAATTGAACTCAGGTCCTTGAATGTGCTAAATCTTCCCACCCACCAATGTGCTGCATCCCAGATCCAAAGCAGTTTCTTTAAAATGATAGTAATAGAAAAAGTGGCTTTTGTTGCCATTGTTTTTGTTTTGTTTTGTTTTTGAGATAGGGTCCTGTTATTGTTTGTTTTTGCTCTTTTGGGGGGCCTACCACCCAGCTCCCTAATAAATCACACATGAAGGTTTATTCTGAATTATAAACTCCTGGCCTTAACTTTGCTTATTTCTAGCCAGCTTTTCTTAACTTAAATTAGCCCATCTATCCTTTGCCTCTGGGCTTTTCCTTTTCTATTCCTGTGTATCTTTCTTACTCCATAGTTTGCTGTATGGCTGGATAGCTTGCCCCTGGGTCCTCCTCCTTCACTGGCTACTTCTATTTATTCTCTCTGCCTGCCAGCCCCAATTATCCTTTCTCCTGCCTCACTATTGGCTGTTCAGCTCTTTATTAGACCACTAGGTGTTTTAGACAGGCACAGTAACACAGCTTCACAGAGTTAAACAAATGCAACATAAACAAAAGTAACACATCTTAAAATAATATTCCACAACAGGGTCTCACTATAGTCCTGGTTTGCTTCAAACTCACTATGTAAACCAAGCTAGCTTGGAACTCTGAGAGATTCCCCTGCCTCAGCCTCCCAGGTGCTGGGATTAAAGGCATGCACCATCACACTCTGCTGAAAAAAACATTGTTTGTTTGATGTTTTGGTGTGTGTGTGTGTGTGTGTGTGTGTGTGTGTGTGTGTTTTCTCCCTGGAGCTGAGGACCCAATCCAGGGCCTTGCGCTTGCTAGGCAAGCGCTCTACCACTGAGCTAAATCCCCAACCTCGTGTGTGTGGTTTTTTGAGACAGGGTTTCTCTATATAACAGCCCTGGCTGTCCTGGCATCTGCTTTGTAGACCAGGCTGGCCTCGAACTCACAGAGATCCACCTGCCTCTGCCTCCTGAGTGCTGGGATTAAAGGCGTGCGTCACCACTGCCTAGCTTGGTGTGTGTTTTTAAAGAAAAATGAGTTTAAAGTGTTTGTAAATCAAAGAGGCTATAAATAGGGATATCTCTTGGTAAAGTGCATATTGGCATGCACAAGGCTCTAGGATTAGTTCCCAGCACCTAAAGAAAATAGAGGGAGCAAAGAAAGCAGAGAAGGAAAGTGGAGACTGGGCTGTGCCCTCTCAATCCCTTCCAGGGTGGAAGGGTGCTTCTGCTTATCAGGCTGTTCCCAAGAGACTCCGTTTTACAAGCCACTCTGAGTGCAAAATGGGGAGGCTGAATGATCCTGTACCTTGTTTGTGCAGATTGAAGCCATAACCTATCCAGTACCAACCATGGGGCACAGACCTATAAATATCTTACACCTGCATGTAAGAGGCACCACGGGGACACAGCAGAGCAGTTTGGAATATACGAGCGCATTAGAACCGTATCAGAAAAAACAGGCGTAACACACCAGGCCAGTGAAGAGTGCCATGCCCTCACTTGGATGCCAAGAGGACGGTTCCCTGACATCCACGGATCTGTCATCTGCCACTTGATGTGTTGAGGGAGTGAGAGGCAGAAAATCACCATTGTCTTTGGAGCTTCAGCTCATGTGTGATGTGGCCTGCTCAAGTTGTCCCTCTCACCCATCTGGACTCGGTCCTTGCTTCTGAGGCTCCGGATGCCCCCACTGTTCTCAGCCGCTCTCCAGATGAGTTGGTGAGCATCTCGTCTAACCACCGGTAGTCGTTAGCTAGGCAGACATCAGCAGGCAGGCTTGGAGACCAAAAATGGATTCCCTCCCTCATATCCAGCTTCGGGCCCAGCCCCAGTATCCCAGGTAACATACAAATTTTGAGGAAGGAGGAAGTATCGTAATTGCCCTGTCTTAGAACTTGAAATGCCATGGTTATTCATCCTTGACCCCTCTTACAAATGGCTTGGTCAGTGACGGATTAATTCCTCTTGATAAGAAGAGCCAGGGTTTCCCTTGCCCAGGCAAAGCTAAAGCTCACCCGTGTTAAAGAGAAAGTTGTGTTTTACAACCACAAGAGCACAGTCTAAGGCCAGGTCAAAGGAGGCCTTGTTAACCAGGAGACATAAGCCTGCTCCCTTTTAATAGCTCTGTACATAAACACCCCAGAAACCCCTCCCTCAATGAAGTAGTTTACAGACTCTCCCTGCTAATCTGCAATAGCTTCTTCTTTTCTCTTTCCACCCCACAACATCTGCCTACACACGCCCTTTATTATGAAGTATCTCTCCCCCTCCATCCTCTGCCCTCAACTTGCCCCCAGACTTTCTTTCCTTCTCCTTGTTTTAGTTTTTGAAACAACATCATCTGTAGCCCAGGCTGGCCTCAACCTCATTGTGTAGCTAAAGATGGCCTTGGACTTCTGACCCTTCTGCCTCCACCTCCTGAGTGCTGGGATCACAGGTCTGCACCACTTCTTTCAGACTTGGGTCAAGGTTTGTACCCCAAAAAGCCAAGTTTGGCCACCCATTCTCAAGAAGCCAATTGAAACAGCCAAATTAATGGTAAAAACCAGAGAAGAGAGATTTGTTTAGTGGGGAGACCCTGGGGAAAGGGACGGAGATCCAGTGACACACTCCAGTTTGTCTTTGGGTCCTCAAGTGAGACTACACTTTAAATAGAGGGTCAGGGATATTCAGACCTAAGCAGCCCAGGTCAAGCTGTACCCACTGCTGACTCCTCGCTGTCTGGGCTTCATCTCGCCCTGCAAGGTAGTCCGATGTGTGGTTAGAATCCCATGGAATCTCTTCCCAGTACAGGAAGGTTCCCCTCTGCCCACAACTTTTCCTTTTTCCAACATGAGATTCCTGGAGAAATTCCCATTCCGTGGGGCCCACTGTTTCCATGGTCTGACAAATCGAGAAACACAAGTGTCTCTTTACAACATTTTACACCAAGCTGGGTATAGAGGTGCACACCTTTCACCTCAGCAGAGGCAGAGACAGGTGAGGCCAGCCTGGTCTCCACGGTGAGTAACAGGGCAGTTCTACATAAAAAAGAAAAGAAGAAGAATACACCACGATTACCTGTTTTACAGTGCCAGGACTGAATCCAGAGTTTCCTGCATGGAAGAGCATTCTACCAACCAAGCTGCATGACCACCCAGCCTGATCATTTATTCATTTAACAGGGTCTCACTGTGCCATCTGAGCTGACCTAGAACTCAGGTGTGGAGCCCAGGCTGGCTTCAAACTTGCAGCAATCCTCCTGCTGCAGTCTCCCAAGTATAAATACAAAGCACCACACCAGGCTGAATAGTATACTTTATATGAATGAATGTCATGGTAATAAAATCATCTCTTTTTTTTTTTTTCCTTTGGGGGTGTTGTTTGTTGAGACAGGGTCTGGCTATGTGCTAGTCTGGGCTTGCTATGTACTGTGTACTAGCCTGGAGCTGGCTATGTGCTGTGTGTACTAGCCTGGGCTTGCTATATGCTGTGTGCTAGCTTGGGTTTGCTATGTGCTGTGTACTAGCCTGGGCTTGCTATGTGCTGTGTGCTAGCCTGGGTTTGCTATGTGCTGTGTGCTAGCCTGGGCTTGCTATGTGCTGTGTGCTAGCCTGGGCTTGCTATGTGCTGTGTACTAGCCTGGGCTTGCTATATGCTGTGTGCTAGCCTGGGCTTGCTATGTGCTGTGTGCTAGCCTGGGTTTGCTATGTACTGTGTACTAGCCTGGAGCTGGCTATGTGCTGTGTGTACTAGCCTGGGCTTGCTATATGCTGTGTGCTAGCTTGGGTTTGCTATGTGCTGTGTACTAGCCTGGGCTTGCTATGTGCTGTGTGCTAGCCTGGGTTTGCTATGTGCTGTGTACTAGCCTGGGCTTGCTATGTGCTGTGTGCTAGCCTGGGTTTGCTATGTGCTGTGTGCTAGCCTGGGCTTGCTATGTGCTGTGTGCTAGCCTGGGCTTGCTATGTGCTGTGTACTAGCCTGGGCTTGCTATATGCTGTGTGCTAGCCTGGGCTTGCTATGTGCTGTGTGATAGCCTGGGTTTGCTATGTACTGTGTACTAGCCTGGAGCTGGCTATGTGCTGTGTGTACTAGCCTGGGCTTGCTATATGCTGTGTGCTAGCTTGGGTTTGCTATGTGCTGTGTACTAGCCTGGGCTTGCTATGTGCTGTGTGCTAGCCTGGGTTTGCTATGTGCTGTGTGCTAGCCTGGGCTTGCTATGTGCTGTGTGCTAGCCTGGGCTTGCTATGTGCTGTGTACTAGCCTGGGCTTGCTATATGCTGTGTGCTAACCTGGGTTTGCTATGTGCTGTGTACTAGCCTGGGCTTGCTATGTGCTGTGTACTAGCCAGACACTTACTATGCAAGTCAGGCCTTGACTTTTGGAACTCTTGCTTCAGCCTTCCCAGTGCTGGCATTATAGACATGTGTAACCACACCCAGCTAGATTTATATCTCAATGAAACTGTTTTTATGTCACATTAAAAATAAATTAGGGACAAGGTCAGCCAGGACTGTTAGAGAGACCCTGTCTCAAAACGATAAAATAACATAAATTGAATTAGGGAAAGTGAGATGATTCAACAGGTACAAATAGTTGCTACCAACCCTAATAACCTAAGTCCAATTTCCAGGATACATATTGTGGAAGGAACGAGCAGACTCCTGCAGGTTATCCCCTCTCTCTCTGTCTCTTTGTCTCTTTGTCTCTCTCTCTGTCACACACACACACCTGTAGACAGAAGTTTCTATCTCACCAGAAACTCCCAAATACTCAGCAGCTGCTTCCCAAATAATTGACTTGGAGGCTTAATATTACTTATAAATGCTCAGCCAGTAGCTCAGGCTTATTACTAACTTAAATTAACCCATAATTCTTATCTATGTTTAGTCATGTGGCTTGATACCTTTCTCAGTACGACATTCTCATCTTGCTTCTTCTGCATCTGGCTGGCAACTCCTGGCTCTACCCTGCCTCTTCCCAGCGTTCTTAGTTTGGTTGCCCTGCATATACTTCCTGCTTGGCTACTGGCCAATCAGCATTTTATTAAACCAATTCAAGTGATAAACCTGTACACTGTACAAGAGAATTATTCCACAGCACACATCCAAAAAAACCCCACAAATACATATTTTTTAAAAGGGGTTGGAGAGATGACTCTTCATTAAGAGTGTCCGCTGTCTGGGCATAGTGTTGCACACCTTTAATCCCAGCACTCAGGAGGTAGGCAGATCTCTGAGTTCAAGGCCAGCCTGGTCTACAGAATGAGTTGCAGGACAGCCAGAGGTACATGAGACCCTGTCTCAAAGCAAAAGAAGAGTGTGTGCTGCTCTTGAAGAAGACTTGAATTCCAGTACCCACACCAGGTAATTAATAACCTTTAACTCCAGCTCTAGGGGATCTGATAGCTGTGTCCTCAGCATTAGCATATGTCCATAGACCACACACAAACACATTCTTAAAATTAAATCTTTTAAAAAAGAATAAAAACAAATTACATGTGCAGCTGTACATGCAGTGGTCATTACAGCCATCTCTAGGGACAGGCAGCTGTGTGACTTGGGCACAACATTTAACCTTTCCAACACATTTTTGTGTCCCCAAATGAGGTAATGAGTCTCTTTGGAAGGCTGTATCTGGAAGCTGCCTTCACTTGCCCCTTCCTGTGGCCCAGCATTCTAAACTCTAAAGGGAATGAATGGTCATCTAAATGGTTACCATGTAACTGCCAGGGCTGCCTAGATATGACTAGATGGTTATGAGCACCTGGTTGCTCTGCCAAAGGACCTGGATTCTCTTTCAGAGCACATAAATTCAATTACCAGCCTCACGTGATGGCTCACAACCATCTGGAGTGACTCCAGTCCCAGGGGAACTGCTGTGCTCTTCTGGCTTCCTTGGGTAATGCACACACATGTGAACAAAATACCCAGACACATAAAATAAACCCAATCTTAAAAAACAGAAGATGCAACTGCTAATTAATCTTCTTTTGGATATAGCAATAAGAACCCAGAACACCTGATGACCTTTGTAACACGTCCTTAAGCCTTTAGTTCTGTCTGAAGAGAACCATAAGAAGTAGCTGAAGAAGGCTGGATTCCATTACCATAGCCATTTCCTGCCACAGTAAAAGTAGGCCACATGCTGGAACTGACGATACAGGGCTCAGAGTAGCCTTCTTGCTCTTCTTCTCTTTCCCTATAAAAACCTCTTGTGCCCCCAAACCCCTAAGGTGGAGTTTTGAGGGGGAAAAACACCTTCCAGCTTCTCAAGATTGCAGCATTTAAAGAAACCCATTTCCTCCCTCATAACTCTCATCTCTCAGATTTTGGCCTTTGAGAGGTGGAGAGCCCTAAATTCTACTAACAGTTGTAACAATTATTATATTAATTAACACATGGAAGTGTGTTAACTAATAAAGTGGGGGGAAATAGCCAACGGAGAGCAAGTACTTGATAAACATGAGAATATGTTCTGTGCTAAAGAGACACACAAATACTGTGATGGATTATGAGTGGTAACAGGCGTGGTGGCACATGCCTTTAATCCCAGAACTCGAGAGACAGGTGGATCTCTGTGAGTTCTAGGTCATCCTGGACGACATATCCAGTTCCAGGGCAGCCTAGGCCACATATAGAGACATTGTCTTCCAAGAGAGAGAGACAGAGACAGACAGGACAGAAATTAGGAGTGGTGCTGGGCGGTGGTGGCAGCGCACGCCTTTAATCCCAGCACTCGGGAGGCAGAGCCAGGCGAATCTCTGTGAGTTCGAGGCCAGTCTGGCCTACAAAGTAAGATCCAGGACAGGTTCCAAAGCTACACAGAGAAACCCTTTCTCAAAAAAAAAAAAAAAAAAAAAAAAATTAGGAGTGGTATTTGACAAAAGATTTTCAAGAATAACAAAATGAAGTAACTGGTTGTCTTAGTCAGGGTTTCTATTGCTGTAAAGAGGCACCATGTCCACAGCAGTTCTGATAAAAGAAAAACATTTAATGGGGTGACTTACATTTTCAGAGGTTTAGTCCATTATCATCATGTGTGTGACATGGTGGCATGCAGGCAGACATGGTGCTGGAGAAGGAGTTGAGTCCTACACCTTGACTCACAGGCAACAGGAAATAGTCTGTCTCACTGGGCATGGCTTGAGCATATATGAGACCTCAAAGCCCACCTCCACAGTGACACACTTCCTTCAACAAGACCACACCTACTCCAACAAGAGGCCACACCTCCTAATAGTGCCACTCCCTTTGGGGACCATTTTCTTTCAAACCACTACACTGGGCACGGCAATAAACTTCTGCCTTCCCACAACTCAGAGCCTAAGTAGGAAAATGAAGAAATGGAATACACAGTAAGTCTCTGTGTGGGGGAGGGGAGGAAGGAAAAGTAAATCAGGGGGCTAGAGAGATGGCACAGTGGTTAAGAGCACTTGTTACTTTTGCAGAGGACCTGAGCTCAGTTCCCAGGACCCACATGGTGGCTCACAAGTGACTGTAATTCCAGTAGTACACCTAGACACATAAAATAAAGATAAATATTTTATTTAAAAAAAAAAAAGAAAGAAAAATGTTGGACATGGAATATGTCTATAATACCAGCACTCAGGAGGCTGCAGCAAGATTTCTATGAGTTCAGTGCCAGTCTGTACTATACAGTGAATTCCAGAATAACCTGGGCTACAGTGTGAGAAATCCCCCCCAAAGTGTGTGTGTGTGTGTGTGTGTGTGTGTTCTGCAAGTAAAAATATATATACATATAGTCTGAGACCCCAAAAATCATGAAATAAACTAATGTTTCTGTAAACTTGAAATGGATTATATAGCACAAAATCGTCTTTAAAGACTGAGTCTTTAAAATGTGTAATTAATCTTTTGCAGCTTTTAAGCTTAGTAAAACTTTTAAATAGCAAAGTCAAATGTATTGGTACACACTTGTAATCTCAACACTTGGGAGGTGGAGACAAGCAGATCAGGAGTTCAAAGTCAGGCTGGGCTGTGGTGGCATATGCCTTTAATCCCAGCACTCAGGAGGCAGAGACAGGCGGTCTCTGTGAGTTCGAGGCCAGCCTGGTCTACAAAGCGAGGTCCAGGAAAGCCAGGGCTACACAAAGAAACCCTGTCTTGGGGGGGAAAAAGTTCAAAGTCATCCTAGGTTAAACAGTTGAAGCCAGCCTGAGCTACATGAGACCCTGTTTCAAACAAACTGCACAAAAACTTTAAATAGCAACATAAAATTAGGCAGAATGGTATCGCTTTTCAAAAAAGAGCAAATATCCAAAGACCATTTTGTAATACATATTGGTAGCAGGAAGTGCCCATAGGAAATAGCACTTGCCACTCCCCCCCAAAAAATTTCTTTTTTTTTTTTTGTGGGGGTGGCTTTTTTGAGACAGGGTTTCTCTACATAGCCCTGGTTGTTCTAGAACTCACTCCTGTAGCCCAGGCTAGCCTCAAACTCAAGCGATCCACCTGCCTCTGCCTCCTGAAAGCTAGAATTAAAAGGGCTAGGCTGGAAATGTAGTTCAGTTGCTACAAATGAAAGAATTCCTGGATCCAATTTCCTGTACCACATAAACCAGGCATGGTGATGCTTAGTCTGTAATCCCAGTACTCAGGTGGATAAGAAATATCCAAGGTTCAAGGTCATCCCCAGTAACATATGGAATTAAGGACAGCCTGGAACACTTGAGACCTTGTCCTTTAAAAAAAGAATACATTTCTGGAAATTATTCTATATCAATGCACATAGGTAGAAGGCTGGAGAAATGACTCAGGGGTAAGAGCACCTGCTATACAAACATGAGACCTGAGTTTGAATCTCCAGCAACCAAGTGAAATATCTGGGCATGAATAAACTGTAACCCCTGGTGCCGGTGTTACCAGGGGTTGGGATCTAGGCCTGGGTATTTCCATGTTCCTGGTCTCTGATTCAAAGGATTGAAATAAAGGCTCACACAGATTCCAAAATAGCAAAAATTGTTTATTCATAGCAAAGCGATAGGGCATTCAGATATACTGTCAAGAGTGACAGACGACAATACAAGTCAGGGTGACTGGTTAGTGTTTAAGGCTTCTTTTTACAGGGCTCAAGAAAAAGAGCTTAGTTAATCAAAGTGCAGTTCGGATGGTTCTCTATTTTGACTGACAGATTAAATTACATAACCATTTCTCTATTGCATATGTCCCTTCCCATAAAGTATCTGATTTTAATCATATGCATGACCAATTATGTATACACATAAGATGGTAAATAACACGATTTTCCCCTAAAAATTTACTAAAGGGAATAGTTTGCCTGATTGCACATGCACCCCAAATTAGTTCGAGCCAGATCATCTCTCCTACCTTTGTGTGATTGAGTAGAATCTAAGTTTGATGGTTGTTATGGAAAGGAGAAACTTATTCCATTTTGTTGGAGTGGGGTGTGAATGCAGCTTGGTGCAGACAGCAGGCCCTAGGTCGATAGCAGGTTGGGAGGTGTATTGTCTAGAGAGGACTGTGTGTTCATAGTACATGCAGGTAAGAGTCTGGTACTGCCAAGTGCAATGTTAAGAGAGGTTTGTGCTGTTCCCTGAACTTGCCAACCTCAATTATTTGGGGGCGGGATAGAAACAGGAGGGCTGCTGGGGCTTGCAAGCAGCCAGCCTAGACAAAACCTCTGTGCTCCAGATGCAGTGAGAGACCCTGCATCAAGGAAATAATCCAGAAAGTAAGGGAGCAGATACCCTCATGTCCTTTGTACTCCAAATGTAAGTGTATGGGTGCATGGAAGGACAGGGACATGGACACACACACACACACACACACACACACACACACACACACACAAACCACATAAAGAAAGGTCTCAAGGCTGGGTTATGTGACATGTGCCTGTAATTTCAACACCAGGGCAGCTGAAGCAGGAGGATCACTGACACTCAAGACTAGTCCCACCTAGGGAAATGGTTCAGCAATTAGGAGTACTGTCTGCTATTGAGAAGGCCTGCGCTCCAGACACAGCACGCATCAGGCAATTCACAATTGTCTGTCACTACAGTTCCAAAGAATCTGACACCTCCTTCTAGCTTCCACAGGCACTGCATGCATGTAGTACATATGCATGTGGGCAAACATCTATATATATAGAATATGCAAAAACAAAACAAAACAAAACACAAAACTAGCCCCACATTCAAAAAGAGAAAGTCTGAAGTTCTCAAAGGATTCTGGAGTTGTTGGAGCTTGGTGAGGACAGGCAGGAAAAAGCTGAGCAAAGACAGAAGCATAAGATCTCAGAATCAATGTGCTTTATGCGACTAGCAGAGGAAAAAGGGGATAATTCTAAGATTAAGGAAGCAAGAAAGTCAGGAACTGTTGAATGAGATGGATGATGGCACACGCCTTTAATCCCAGCATTTGTGAGGCAACAGCAGACCAACCTTTGTGAGTTTCAGACCAGTCAGGGACCATGGCAACTCTTACAAAGGAAAACATTTCATTGGATGGCTTAGTTGCAGAGGTTCAGTCCATCATCGTCATGGCGGGACATGGCAGCATGTAGGCAGACATGCTGGAGAAAGGAGCCAAGAGTGGAGAAGGAGCTACACCTTGATCCCACAGGCAACAGGAAGTGGTCTGAGACACTGGGCATGGCTTGAGCATGTATGAGACCTCGAAGTGCACCCTCACAGTGACACACTTCCTCCAACAAGGCCACGCCTAATCCAACAGCCACACCTCCTAATAATGCCACTCCCTTTGAGTTTATGGGGACTAATTACATTCAAACTACCACACATAGTGAGACTCTACCTCAAAAAATAAATGTTTAATGAATAGATTCAGAGATTCAGGAGCAGTGAAGATGTAGGATGATGCTGAGGTTTTCCATTTTGCTATTGTGTAGGGGTGACAGAGTAGCTTTAAGGGGAAAAACCAAACATTTACTCTGAGAAATGTTTATTTTAGCTGTTGTGAATGGTGAAGTGATGGTAGGAAATGAAAGAAGTGCTCAGAGCTGAGAAGTCATGTGATGAACATGTGTCATAGACAGACACTGCCTGGAGGGGCGGGGGGGGGGGAGTAGGAAGAATACGCTGCAGAGTTGTCTCTTGAGAAGAGAAGGGAAATCAAAGGACTCCATTTGAACGTCTATAGCAGTTCTGTGGATTCTTTCAGGGTTTATCTTCTCCCAAATGCTTTCATTTTCGCTCTTAACATTGCCCAACGATCTTCATCAAATACAAACCAGGGCTGGGGAGATGGTTCCCTTGGTAAAGTGCTTGTGCGAGTATAAGGAACTGAGTTCATCCCCAGCATCCACTTAAAAACACCTGATGTGCCATGGTGGTGTGTGCTCACAATTCCAGCACCATGGAATTATGGTTATTGGTGAAATTATTAAGGCCACTCCACGTAGTTAAAAGGGAGGTTTATTTAATGGTGTAACTTATAAATGAAGGGATAGGTAGGTTGCAGGGTCTGGGAAAGACATAGCGCAGTCCGGTGGTGTTCTCTGGAGAACTCTGCTCAGTCTACCTCCAGCATCCAGGGTCCAGGAACCAAGAGAGCCGGCGCATCCAGATCTCGGGTCTTCAGGGTCCTCTCTTGGGCCCGCCTTGTAGGTGTGACAGTTACCAAAGCCTCAATGGGGGTTGGAACTTCCAGATCAAGGTTAGAATGGCTACCCACTACATCTCCCCCTTTTGTCTAAATAAGAAGATTTCTAACTTAATACAAGACTACATACAAAGGAATGGTTATCAAATATTGTCCAGGAATAATGAGGGATAGTGACCTAGATAAGATGGAACTACAACCAATGCAGACAATGTCAAGCAAGAAACACATACTAAAATCCAGAGAAGTCTAGAACGTAGGTAAATGGCATGTTACAAAGATCATTCCAAAAGGTGTCCTATCCTAAAGAACCTGAATCTAATACTTAATATGTTCTATCTAAGATATTATATATATACTAAGTTGTAACTATAACTGCTAGTCTTCAATCCCATCAAAGACCTGAGAAGAAACATAATGGTACCTGAGAAATGGTAGGGGGCTTGGTGGGACCTGGAGAGAAGCTCTCCAGCACCATGGGTGGGCGTAAAAACATGACCTCAGGGCTTACTAGCCACCCAGCCTGGCCTATGAAGTAAGGTGATTGGGCTGCTGGTACTTGCAGACGGCCCTATACACAGTAGCTCTGTCTGCAGAGCTGCTACTGTAGCTGGCCCGAACACCCACAGCAGCTCCACAGCCTGGTAGAAGCAGCTGAAAGAGCAACCTCAAAGGGAAACTATTCAGAGAAGAAAGGTCCCCCACTCCTTGTTTTGTTTTCATGCAGCCCGCACTGGTCTCAAGGTTTTCTATTTATTAAAAGATTCTGGCAGTAGAAATGAAACTGGTCCTTGAAGAGGGAGGAAGCTGTGCATTTGGTGGGCAATGCTAGGGCCTTTTGTTGGTGTAGATCCCAGGTGTCTTCCTGGACTCCTTCTAACCAAAGGGTTCCTACCTGCAGATAACTACTCCATTGTGCTCATGAGTAGACCTTGTTGGTTGTAATGTGGTGGTGGCGCTGTGTTATTCATTCATTAAGCGGTGGTGTCACCGTGCACGAGGCATGACAAACTCACTCTCAGAGTTTTATTAGGAGGAAGGAGAGATAGGACAGAATGTGGTCTGTTGGAAAGACATGTGTGGAGGAGGCAGAGATGGGAGAGGAGAAGAGAGCAGAGAGAGGGGAGGAGTCTGTGACTGGCTTTTTAAGGATTCCCCTGCATATGCACATATAGGCTTATGGAGCCACGCCACACATGTGTGATCACGCTGCATGCAAATTACAAGATCACGAAGCATACCGATTACGCAGGACATAAGGCCCCTGGGCTACTGAACTGCTCATGTTCAGTCATGTAAATGGAGGAGTGGCCAGGAATCCCAACAGACCTCATCTGAGAAGGAATTTGGGGCTGAGGCCCTACTTGGCTGCTAGAGAACAATGTGACCTTGAAGGGACTTTTAAAGCTGGGAGCAGTGGCACAAGTCTAGGGAGGTGAAGGCAGGAGGTCTGGAGTTTGAGATCATCTTCTGTATAGCAAACTTGAGATCATTCAGTGGGTGTGGTGGCTTGAATAACAGATGTCCCCCACAGTCTCAGGTATTTGAATACTTGACCTTAGTTGGTGGTACGGTTAGGGGAAGCTGAGGAGATGTGGCCTTGTTGGAGGAAAAATGTCATTTTGAGGTAGGCTTTGTGTCATTTCAGGTTGGCTCCCTCTGTTCAGATGTGAACGCTCAGCTGTTCTGTCACAGTGCGTGTTGGGGTGACGGAGGCTAACCGCTCTAAAACTGCCTTGTCATGAAACTTCATCACAGCAACAGAGAAGTAACTGGTAAAGTGGGTCAAGGCACTTGCTGGACAAGCCTGACAAACCGAGTTTGATTCCCGGGACCCATGTAATGGGATGGAGAAAACTCTACAAAACTGTCCTCTGACCTCCACAGGTCACACACACACACAGGTGGTGGTGGTGGTGGTGGTGGTGGTGGTGGTGGTGGTGGTGGTGGTGGTGGTGGTGGTGGTAAAAGTCATATAAAAAAGAAGTGCTGGGGCTAAGGAGATGGCTCAGTTGGTAAAGTGTTTGTTATTCATGTGTTAGGACCAGATTTGTAATCCCCAACACCCATGTAGAAAAAGCCTGGTTTAGCAGTTTCCACCTGTAATCTTAGTACTAACATTGGGAAGGTGGAGACCAGAGGATCGATCAGTGGGACTTACTAGACAGCCAATGTAGCCCAACTGATAGACTCCTTGCCTCAAAAAACAAGATGGTTGTGAGGCATGAAGGCACACACCTTTAGTCCTCGAACTTGGTAGGCAGAAGCAGGTGGATCTCTGTGAGTTCAGAGCCATTCAGGGCTACAGAGAGATACCATGTCTCAGAGGAAAAAAAAAAAAAAAAAACCAGAACGGCTCAGTAGTTGACGGTCCTGCTGTGCAAGTCTGGCAACTTGGGTTCCATGCCTGGAACCACAAAAAGGCAGAAGGAGAAAACTTGGTCCCAGAAATTGTCCTCTAACCTCCATACACACAACATGGCACGTGCACACCCCATACACACATCAGGCACATACACATACATACACAGTACAATAGATATACACCAGAACTGTAGGACTGAAGAGGCCCTGGTGAAGTGAAGGGATGTTGCGGGATATTTGATTACACTGTGAACCCCGAATTGTTTACCAGAAAAACCTGCTTCTAGCTGTAATGGTTCAGCCATAGCACACACCTTTAATCCAAGACCTTTCTGCTTGAATACTGTAAACAAGATTAAATAAAAATCAACCATGGGAGCCGGGCGGTGGTGGCCCACGTCTTTAATCCCAGCACTCGGGAGGCAGAGCCAGGCGGATCTCTGTGAGTTCGAGGCCAGCCTGGGCTACCAAGTGAGTCCCAGGAAAGGCGCAAAGCTACACAGAGAAACCCTGTCTCGAAAAACCAAAAAAAAAAAAAAAAAAATCAACCATGGGTCAAGAGCAAGCAACCAGTTGATAGAAAAAAACCATAGTGACTAAGAGGAAAGTCAGAAGGACCAGGAGAGAGACGCACAGGAAATAGAAGGGCGGGACATCCAGTCAAAGGAGTTTTTGAGGCGGTGTAGGAGAAAGTTCTCTTTCTGGGACGTCAGCAGAAGAGGAAGCAGCTGGGTGCTTTCTCTGCCTAAGCTAGCAGGGTTTTCACCCAGCATCTGGCTCTGATAAAATAGAATGATACTTAGTTTAAAACAACAAAGGAGTTCAAGAGAACCACCAGGAAAGGAATTACAACTTCTCCCCAACATGCCAAAACCCCAAGAACACACAGCACCATATGGAGCCTCCTAGAACCAGAAGAGAACTGAGAATTTCACCTTTCAACTCTGCGCAAATGTGCCAGCAATTCACTCAATAAGTATTCTCTTTCTTATTTTCTGTTCATTATAATCTCAGCCTGCATGTATGTCTCTCGGGGCTTTGCCTTTGTTTGTATGTTGCTCAGTTAAGTCTTAGGGCTGCCGTGTGTGTCTCACAGCCAGTGTGCTGTAAGGATTCCTTCCAGACTGCGCTCACCAGGCACCTCTCAGATGCTGCCCTCTTCTTCCTGTGCCATTTCTTCCTTTTCTCATCCTTATCCCCTCCTCTTTTTACTAACTAGCTATAACCTTCCACGGCTTTAAAAAGCTCAAAAGCCTGTGGACCTCAGCGGGACCCATTTTTCCCTCCTAACTACTTTACCCACTCTTTTGTACATTTTTAAAGTCAGTCAATCTAGTTTTTAATCCTTCTTCTTTTTTGGTTTTTTTTTTGTTGTTGTTGTTGTTGCTTTTTGTTTGTTTGTTTTTGTTTTTGTTTTTGAGACAGGGTTTCTCTGTGTAGCTTTGCGCCTTTCCTGGAACTCACTTGGTAGCCCAGGCTGGCCTCGAACTCACAGAGATCCGCCTGCCTCTGCCTCCCGAGTGCTGGTTAGGCGTGTGCCGCCACCACCGCCCGGCTAATCCTTCTTCTTAACTACTGTTCTAGTTACTCTGCGGTCAACTTGGCACAAGTCAGGGCCATCTAAGAAGAGGAAGCTTCAACTGAAAAAAATGCCTCATTAGATTAGGCTGTAGACAAGTCTGTGGCGACAATTTCTTGATTAGTTATTGGTGTGAAAGGGCCCAACTCACAGCACAGTGCCACCCTGGACAAGTGGTCCTGAGGTGTGTAAGAGAGCAATTCAGCAGGCCAGTAAGCCACACTCCTCCATAGCTTCTGCTTCAGTTTCCACCTCCAGGTTTGGGCCCTGCTGGAGCTCCTTCAACAATGGACTGTGATGTAGAACTGCAAGCTGAAATGAACCTTTTCCTCACCAATTTGCTTTTGGTCTTGGTGTTTTTATCACAGCAATGGGAACTTTCACTAAGAAACCTGCCCCACTTCCTCCCACTCCTGATAGTAACTAACCTCTGAGGCTACTCGGTACTGTCCTTAGTTGTTGATCAAAGTAACCACTGTTGTACATAATATTAAATAATATTAAAATAAATAAATCTTCAAAACAAATGACAACAAATACTGGCAAGGATATGGGGAAAGAAGAAATATTATTCACTGCTGATGGGGGTGTATGTCAGTTCAGTCACTATGGAAGTCAGTGTGGAGCTAAAATTAAGAGCTGAAGAGATGTCTCAGTGGTTAAGAGCACTGACTGCTCTTCCAAAGGATCCAGGTTCAATTCCCAGCACCCACATGGCAGCTCACAACTGTCTGTAACTCCAGTTCCAGGGGATTCAAGACCCTTACACAGGCATACAAGCAAGCAAAACACCAATGCACATAAAATGTAAAAAAGTTGTCTTCTAACATGTGTGTATGTATGTAAATGTGTGTATATATGTATATATCTCCATACATGTATGTATATATTTTTTACTATATAACACACACACACATATATATGTATATATGGTAACAATAAACCTACGGTGTTTGGTTATACCATTCCTCAGAATATACCCAAAAGACCCCACATCTACAGAGAAATCTGCACATCCGTGTTTATAACTACTCTATTCACAATACCTAGGAAATAGAACCAGCCTAGATTATCAACTGCTGAATAGGATAATGAAAACAGAGGATATATATATATATATATATACATATATATATATATATAGTGGAATTTTATTCAGCTTTAAAGAAAAATGAAATTTCCAGGGAAATGGATGAAACTAGAAAATATTCTACTAATTGGGTTAACAAAAAGTGTGCTGATTTGAGTTTTGTCAACTCAACACGAACCTAGACATATCTGGAAAGAGAATCTTCACTGAAAAAATGGCTCCATGTTGTTGCTCGAGTCCTAAGTGGTCTTATAATAAAAACCCCGGAACCAGATATTGGGGTAAATGCTGAAAGATCAGAGAGACAAAGGAACAAGCACAGCCACTTCTCACCTCACCAAGTCCTCAACCGATCTCCAGGAATCCTCAGACTGAATGCCTCTGAGTCCTCAGCCAAAAAGGTCTCTAGTTCCTGTCTCCTCACACCTTATATGTCTTTCACTGCCCAGCCATTCCACTTCCTATCTCAACCTTCCTAGTGCTGGAATTAATGGTGTGTATGCTTCCCACATACTGGGGTTAAAGATGTGTGCCACCACTGCTGGCTCTTGTTTTCTTTCCTAGACTGAGTCAATCTCATGTAGTCCAGGGCGGCTTTGAACTCAAAGAGATCCAGATGGAGCTCTGCCTCCTGAGTGCTAGGACTAAAGGTGTGTTTAATCCTAGCCTCTGTTTAATCTAGTGGCTGGCTCTGTCCTCTGACCTCCAGGCAAATTTTATTAGAGTACAACAATATCAAAAATGTCTAGGAAGAAATAGAGAAAATGCCTCCATAAGATTGACCCCTACAAATCTGCAAGGCGTTTTCTGATTAATAGTCAATGTGGGAGGGCCCAACTCACAGGGGATGATGTCATTCCTGGACAAGGCGGTTCTGCAAGCTATAAGAAAACAGGCTGAAAGCTGGGTGTGGTGTCACACATCTTTAATCTCAGCACTCAGCAGACAGAGGCAGATGTATCTCTGTGAGTTTAAGGCCACCCTGGTCTATATTGTCATTGTTCTTGGTTGTCCAGAAGTAGGTGGCAAGACCCTATTGCTGAGAACACAACACACTTTGCTTGATGGACAAAGAAATCAACTGGACCTGACCTAAAAACTTCCTTCCGCTGACTAGCTTTCATAGTGCCAGAGGTGCTATGCAGGCTGCTGGGAGAAAAAGCCATCCGAGGAATCCCTGCAGCTAACACTGCCTGCTGTAAGCCAACCTGCCAAGATATGCCCACGGGTGCCATAGTAGTATGAAGTTCATACGGTAACCAAGTGCTTTGGGATCGGATTGAAGGCCTACTCCCCAGGGAGGAATTCAGGACTGGTGTGGTGAACCTGGTCAAAAACCCTGGTTCAGACCGGGCAGTGGTGGCGCACGCCTTTAATCCCAGCACTCGGGAGGCAGAGGCAGGTGGATCATTGTGAGTTCGAGGCCAGCCTGGGCTACCAAGTGAGTTCCAGGAAAGGCACAAAGCTACACAGAGAAACCTGTCTCGAAAAACCAAAAACAACAACAACAACAAAAAAAAAAACCTGGCTCAGGAAATCACAGCCTCTGGGAGGAACTTACTATTGTTGTTTTCCTTAAATGGTATGTTTGTCAAGCCACATTCTTGACAGGGTTTCTCTGTGTAGTTTTGGTGCCTGTCCTGGATCTCGCTCTGTAGACCAGGCTGGCCTTGAACTCACAGAGATCCACCTGGCTCTGCCTCCCAAGTGCTGGGATTAAAGACATGTGCCACTGCCTCCGGCCACATTCTAAATATTTATGTGTATGCCCGTAGATCACTGCTTCCCTCAACCTGGTCAGAAAAGCTTCTCTTTGCATCAGTCAACAGTTAATGCAGAAACTAATAACTGGTCAAACTACAGAGAATAAGTGATGCTGAGTGGTCAGTCTTTTTTTTTTATTAATTTATTTGGTTGGTTTGGTTTGGTTTGGGCTTTTGAGACAGTATCTCACTGTGTAGCCCTGGCTGTCCTGAAACTCTATGTAGACCAGGCTGGCCTCAAATTTACAGAGATCTGCCTGCCTCTGCCACCTGAGTGCTGGGATAAAAGGTGTGTGTGACCACACCTAGCTGAGTGCTCAACCTTTAAAGAGACTTCTGTATTAACAACCACCAGGTCTAGGGAACACTGAGGTAGAGGAGGAGAAGAAATGTAAGAACCGGAGGAGGAACTTCTGTATTAACAACCACCAGGTCTAGGGAACACTGAGGTAGAGGAGGAGAAGAAATGTAAGAACCGGAGGAGGAAGTGCTGTGAAATGCGGTCTTTGGACATGACATGGCCGCTCACTCACGAACTCACTGCCTCATGTTTACCTGCACAAGGTCAAGCCAACAAAACAAGGCAACAATCCAGCAGACCGGGCTAACTTAAGAGAGAAGAGGAGGAAAAGATGAGGGAGAAGAGGAGTGTGAAGGTAGGGTTTGGTTGAATATGATCAAGATACATTGTAAGCATGTAAGAAATTGTCAAAGAATAAATAAGACATTCTTTAAAAAATGAATAAGATAAAGTGTCGTAGCTAGGGTTTCTATTGCTATGCAGAGACACCATGACCACAGCAACTCCTATAAAGAAAACATTTAATTGAGGGGACTTACACTTTCAGAGGTTTAGTCCGTTATCATCATGGCAGGAAACATGGCAGCGTACAGGCAGACGTGGTGCTAGAGAAGGAACTGAGAGTTCTACATCTTGATCTGAAGGCAGCAGCAGAAGACTGTGTACCACACTGGGCATAGCTTGAGCATGTGAGACCTCAAAGCCCACCCCCCCACACACACAGTGACATATTCCTCAAAAAAAAAAAAAAAGCCACTCCCTATGGGCCAACCATTCAAACACATGAGTCTATGGGGGTCATTCCTATTCAGACCACCACAAAAGCAATAGTAGTCACCGGACACCAATCTGCACAGGTACATACACACATATGCATACACTGAATACACACACAAATATACAAAAATATTTTGTGCTTGCATCAGCAGCACATATACTAAAATTGAAAACAAAAACAGATTAGCACAGCCCTAAACAAGAATGAAATGTAAATTTGTGAAGTGTTCCATTAAAAAAAAAAATACTTGGGGAAGGTTGACTAAAGATGGATCAGAAGTTAAGAGCACTAGCTGCTCTTCTGAAGGACCTGGGTTTGATTCCCAGCACCCACATGCCTGCTCATAACTGTCTGTAACTCAAGTTCCAGGGGATCTTCTGGACACTCTCTTCTGGATTCTGTGGGCTGTGGGCACTCTTACGGTGCAGATATGCATGCAGGCAGAACACCCACACTAACAAAATTAAAAAGAAAATAACTGGGGGGGGGGGGCTGCAGAGATGGCTCAGCAGTTAAGAGCACTGACTGGTCTTCCCGAGGACCTGGGTTCAATTCCCGGCACCCATATGGCAGCTCACAGCTGTCTGTAACTCCAAGATCTGACACCCTCACACAAACATACATGCAGGCAAAACACCAATGCACATAAAACAATAAATAAAAAGACCCTTTAAAAAAAAAAGAAAAGAACAGTTAAACCCCTTAGTCACCCTCCTCCGCCTACCCAAGAGAGACACCGTCAACTCTTGTTCAATGACTTCCTAGAAAGGGACAAGTCTCCCTCACTTGGAAAAGAGCAGAGAGGCCTAATATCATCCAAAGGCACATGGTAGGATGAATCTGGCCAGCAGTGGACAAAGCAGGCTAACCTCTGCCTGGCATGTCACTCCCTCTTTTGAGAGGCAGGCAGGTTAGCTTGGCTAGGGAAGTTTCTCATTCCTGAAACGAGAAACCTGAATTAGGGTTCCTGAGTCACAAGGTGTCGGTCTAGACAGAGGGTAAGTGAGCCAATGGGTCCCCATCAGACCCAGCCCTCTCCATGAGGTCCAAATAAAAGTAATCAAGCTGCCAGTCTCTATATCTTTACTGTCCCCAAGACACTCCACACAGCCCTGAACCCCAACTGTTGGCACAAGAAGCCAGAACCCTAAACCCCCGGGGCCTTTTTTAACTCTGTGTGTGTGTGTGTGTGTGTTCACAGACAATCTGAGTCAGCTTTCTTGAAGCCCTGGGGGTTTGGAGGCTCAAACTCAGGTTGTCAGTCCTAGTAACAAGCACCTTTACCTGCCGAGCCATCTTTCCAACCCTGGGACTTTCTTTCAGGACCTAGAAAGACTAAGGAAGCCCCTTTTCCTCTGGGGCAGGGACTGAAGCCCAGTAGCCACAGTTCTCCCTTCTCTCATTCCTTAGCTCTAAGTGGCCTGGGACCCAGCACTGGCTCTACCCTGGGTGTGGTAAGTGAGCTGTGTCCTTAAGAGCAGGTGGGGAGGGCTGACTACAGGAACATAAGAGGTAGGACTAGTTCCCTCCAGACTGCTGGTGTGTGGCCCAGGGCGGAGCCCCTTGGTTTAAAGAGCAGAACCCATCCAGCTGTCCTCAGACTTGCTCTCTGCATCCCGTACCACTAACCTAGCTTGGGTGAGCTTCACGGTGAGTAGATATTTGCTAGGACTTGGAAGGGGGTGGCCAAGAGACCATTGAAGAAGGTGGTGGATGCTGATCCCAGGACTCTGAGAAGTAAGCAATTGTTTGAGGGTTGAAGGTGGTGGATACTGATATCAGGACTCTGAGAAGTAAGCAATTGTTTGGAGATTGTGAGGACAGAGATGGCCTTCCGGGAACTGGAGACTTCTGACTTTGTGACTGTGTAGCAGAGGATTCAGGGCTAGAGGAAGTAAGAGCCAACCTTTAGCAGAAGTACGTGTGAAATGGAAATGAGACATAATGCAGGAGCTGTGGGTTGAGGGAAGGGACAGGAGAAATTGACAAAAGGGAGAAAACCAGCTTCAGAAACGGGCTGGAGCATAATAAACTCTCATGTCCATGAGTTTTCAGCCAGTTTTCCATCTTAGAGCAAAAGGTCCTATGGTTTGCATATATTGTAGCAGGTTTTCAGTGCTGGGCTTATTTTTTTTAGGACTGACATAGCTCACTTAAACTCATCTGCATAATTTACAAGGTTGATATTATTTATAGACACTGAAAACACATATATGATACCGACTAAATCACATGGCTGGCAAGTAAATGAGAGGAGACTGGGCCCAGCCAGTTGGTGTTGGATCTGTGCTTTCATTAGGCCAGAACTAGGTATAGGAGATAGTAATAGTGGCTTCAGAACTGAACCCTTGACACTAGCCTATAGCTACCATCACATAGAAGGGGAGGAGGATTTTTCTCTAAAATTCAGCTCTACAAGGAGTGTCACATACAACATGTAAATGGGGCTCTGGAAAGGACCTACTCATAGGAGAAAGGAGCTATGTTTCACACGCCAGCAGGCATTTCTACCAGATGCCTATGCTCTGAGTGCAATCTGGGGCTGCCTGGAACAGAGTCCCTAGCTCCAAGAGAGGAGGCCTGGAAATGCGCCTTCCAGCCCTGGTGCTGGAGTTTTAGACAATCTATTAATTCAGCCTGGCTACCCAAGGCCCAGATCTTTTCAGACAGAATAGCCAAGGTCTGGACACCTGGTTAGGAAAGCCTCGCTCCTGCTGACTTAGGAAAGCCATTTGACTTCAGTGGTTTTCTCTTCCTGAATCCCCTTCTGTCGCCATCTCTTATGATACAGATGACAGTATCTTTGTAAAGCTCTTCACAAAGCCCTCTGTGGTCACTGCAGGGTGTTGAGTTTTGAACACTTAACTAGAATTAACCAGTCCACCTACCAAGGCTGTCACTTGTGCCCTCCGTAGATGTGAGAGTAGAAAGCAGTCATTTTCGTAAGTGCTTGCCTCTTAATTCTCACACAAGTTCTGCTCTTAATGGAGTGAGCTATGGCAGGTCAGGTCAGGTCAGACCAGAGCCAGAGCCAATCCCACCTACCTCTACTCTGCATCTCGCCTGCAGCCTGCAGCCTATTCTGCATCTCACCTGCAGCCTGCAGCCTTGCCCTGTATCCTGACATGAAGGGAGTAACCCGTGCCTTTCTCCTGGTGCTAGCAGGTGAGTTCTCTATCACTCCTCCCAAGACATTGGAGACCAGACAGCCTCTCCCCAGAGGATGACTGCTGCCCAATAAATGTGTTTACACTTAAAATGTCAGTGGCATGAAACATTTGTACAGGTGGAATGAGAACACTGAAAAAAACTGCTTAGTGGCTATTGAGACAGTGGACTGTGGAAAATGGACAATGTACATTAAGGTGTGCTGTTTCTTCAAGAGGCAAAGGTTCTATCCAAACCTTTGGCTCTATCCAAAGCTTCTGGAGCAAGGTTAAAAATGAATCTAGCATCCTGTTCAGAGCACAAGAAGGAACAGCAGGGCAAGAAATAGGAAGGGCTGTGAATGGGAAGACATGGGCTTCAATATGAGTTGCAAAAGCCAAGGCCTGCTTGGGACTGAAATATGAGAAAGGCACCTGACAGGCCCAGAGTCATTTCCCAGACCCCTCTAGGTAGCTGTCATTTTAGACACCAGAGTGAGACAAACACCCGCTTCTTCCACTTCTCCCACACAGCTCTGCCTGCCTTGGAAGCCAATGAACCAACTGGTGAGTAACCACCACTGCACCCTGGCAAATGACATCTGCCACATGCCTGCATTTCCCCTCTAAGAGGCCATATCCTGTCTCCTAATCCTGGTGTTCATTTTATTTACTATTTCTCATTTACTGTAGATGAAGGCGGTCCCTTCTATTATGGTAAGAGCTGGTGCCAACCCCCACCCCTACTCGCCCATCCCATTCAATCCTTGTCTACTTTGGACCTCTTTGCCAGGTCAGCTGAGGAGGGTGGTACATAACTCAATACAAAGTGGGGTGGGACATCAAACCTGTTCTTTGTGAGAGCTCAATGCAGTGAGGAAAGAGGGTGCCCTGGGGCATGGAGCTGGGGTTGGAAACCGGGGACTGAGCTCAATGAACCTTGTCCTCCTCTCTCAAGGTTCTTCCACTTTGCCTCTCATGGCACTTGTCCCCATGAGACACTATTACATGATGTACCTATTGGTCTCTTTTTCACTGCCTGGGATGTAAGTGCCATGTGGGCAAACACTTATTTATAGGGCCAGTGAATGCTTGTAAAGGCCTCCCACAAAACCACACCCCCAAACCCATAAATACCTTTTGAATGAATGTGTAAGGGTACTGTGAGATATTGTCTCCTCTTTGCACACCTCCTCCTCCAAGACTGGGAGAGCCTACAACTGGGTGGATTGATCTTTGGAGGGCTCCTGTGCATCGCTGGAATAGCCATGGCCCTGAGTAAGTACAGGAATTGGCAGAGTCGGGAAAGGAAGGCTCAAACTCGGCTGGCTGACTATGTTCTTGCTTTCCCAGGTGGCAAGTGCAAATGTAGGCGCAGTCACAAGCCCAGGTAAGACAGTGACCCAGTTGTATGTACCTTTGGCTGAGCACACCTATGTGGTGATAAAAGTTCTAAGACCTACAGAATGACTGACAGCCTGCCTATCCATTGGACTTTAAGTAGGATTTGTTTGAAGATAATAAACCCTCAATGGCCTCAATTCAGGAAAAACCCATTGAATAAGAGTATTAAGGTGTACCCCCAAGTGGGCATGGCAGTGCACACCTATATTCCCAGAACTTGGTAAAAGTAGATTAGGTCAAGGTCATTCTTGGTTACGTACCAAATTCAAGACTAGCCTGAGCTACATGAGACCCTATCTCAAAAGCTCAAATATATGCCATCTCTTTGTAAAGACAACAGAAGATCTTGATGCTAATCTGAGTGCTTCCTTTCTCTAGTTCCTTACCTGGGAAAGGCACCCCACTCATCACTCCAGGTGAGCTGGACCCCTTCAAGATGCAGGGATGGAGACTGATGGGGTAGCAGAGGGAATAGGTCACTGAAACAACTGACCCAACTCTCTACAGGCTCTGCAGGTACCTGCTGAATTGAACAGCGGACAAACTTGGAAGCCGCTCTTGCCAGTCTCCTGTTCCTACTCTCTGAAGACCTGCCCTTCCACGATGGCCTCTCTAGCGCATACTGCTAAGTCTTCTGTGATAGGGAAGGGTGACCCAAGCTTATTTTGTATTAAACTGGTCTTGCTGCTCCTTTTGTGGTCTTGTGAACCCTCTGTGGATGTGGTGGGGAGGACAGGGTTGTGGGATTGTCTCGGGAGTTGTCTAGGTCCTGTATCTTCTTATCTGGAAGCCCACTCCCAGCAAGACCCTACTAATTGTGTGCCACAAATGTTCAATCCAGTCTAGCAAGACCCACAGAAATAAATGTACCATGGGGTGCACAATGTTTTTTATCCAAAGACTATTCTTCACTTTGTGCCTAGAGAACCCAGCAGTCCTGACACAATCTAGAATGTTCCTCAGTGGCTCAGCTGCTCTGAAACCGCATCCCATTCATCAGGGCTCCATTAACCCATCTGCCCTGGTAAAATCTTGTATAGCCCTCAGACCAACACGAGGGAATTTCCAATGTCCTAGGGCACGAGTGTATCCAGTCTCACGCCAGCAAGAACAGTTAAATGGCAAAAGCCAGAACCCAAAGGACCTCTTGGTAGCACCCCACCTCTTGAGTAGGGTAGAATGCTGGGTGTTTGGGGCAGGAAGCGGGCAGGTAATGCTAGTGGTCCAGAATCAGGTCCAGAAGAAGTACCTGAATTGAGCCCTCAGAGGTAAAAAGTTAGAAAAATTTGCTGCAGAATCGCCCTGGATGAGGAAACGGGGCATGCAAATGTCCAGGGGGCAAAATGACCTGGGCTGTGCCTCTGTGTGACTGTACTGCAGGTATGATCCAGAGAGGCAGCAGCTTCAGGGGCACCAAAAGAACTGGAGAACGAAACCTGCCGGCGCCCCCTTGAGGTGCTTCACAGTACTCTTTAGCTCTGGTGGAGGCCTGCTCAAAACCTCTGGTGACAGGTTGAGCTTTTTGTCTCACAAGCCAAGACTTAGGAAGCTATACACAACTCTATTGGAGTGAAACTGGCTCTTGCCTACTACACCTTTGATTGGAGATGTAGATTAGATCACTTTCCAGCCACACATCTGGGAGAAGTTACCAGACAGATCCCACCTATTTTCAGCTGCTTTTCCTATGTATGCTTCATGGTAGCAGAACTCTGAAGTACTTCCTCTTGCTTTCTGGACTGCACTAGCTTGTGACTTGAACTAGCTAGCCTTGAACTTTCTATGAAACACAAGTTGAACTTGAAGCTCTGTTCTGTTCCTCTTGCCTTCACCAACTACAAGAAAATTTAAATGTGGACCATTACATTGGTTTATGTGGTGCTGGGACACAAACCCAGGGCACATGAATTGTAGGAAAGGGCTCTGCCAACTGAGCAATATCCCCAGCTTTAAAATGTTTCTCGAAATTTATATCCCATCCCCATTAGCAACCATTCCGAGGTTCAAGGCTTCAGTGTCCTGTCAGTGGCTTGTGAGCACCAAATCACAAGCTTATTCTGCAGGAAAAAAATAAATAAGGAAACATGGGATGCTGGCTTTGTAATGGGGGCAAGAGAGAAGAGTAAGCTATGAGCTCCAGAGAGATGTACAAGGTCTGAACAGCAAAATCTCTAGGGAAAAGGCTTTCTTTTCCTCCGAGAAGTGGTTCAAATTGAAAACTGCCTCTCTCCAAGTTTTTCTGTGTAGTTACTGGAAGCACTTCAGAGCATCCAGTCGCTAAGACTATTGTGTCTTGGAAGGAGACAACTTCACAACCCCTTCCCATCCTGTCCACTCAGCTTAATAGCCTAGGAGCTGGGGCTTCTACTATCCCAGTAGTTCTCAACCTGTGGCTTTCAACCCCTTTGAGCATCAACCATCCCTTTCATCGGGGATGCCTAAGACCATCAGGGGAAAAAAATATTTGCAGTATGGCTCGTAATAGCAGCCAAGTTAATTATGAAGTAGCAATGAAATAATATGACAGGGGGTCACATGAGAAACTATTAAAGGGTTGCAGCACTAGAGATTAAAAAACACTGTACTTACTACCCCTCTCTGAGGTACACCAAAGTTCTCACATGCTGTCAAGTCCACAGCCTCAAAATCAGGACTTCCTCCTGTTCCTAAAGAACGTTGTTTTCTATCCAGACAGCCCAGTGGCTAGGTCTACTTTGATTGTGTCCCTCCTGCTTATCTGCCATATTTAAGATTAGCTTTTTTTTTTTTTTGAGGCAGGGTCTTATGTAGCCTACCTTGACCTTGAACTGCTAATCTTCCATCTTTGAGACTGCTGAGATTACAGTCAGAGACATTGTATCTGGTTTTACTGTTCTGGGCATGAAACTCAACCTTGTACATGATGTGCAGGTATTCTACAACTTAAGATATACCCCTAGCATTTGAGCATGCTGTGCAGGTATTCTGTAAGATATACCCCTAGCCTGATACTAGAATAACTAATATAGAACAAATTAATACAAGTATGATGGGCAAGCATCTTTAATTTCAGGGAAGTAGACACAACACAATCACAGCAAGTTTGAGGCTAGCGTGGCCTAGTGAGTTTCAGGTCTGCCAGAACTCCACATAAGATATTCCCAAAAACAAGAGGCTGGGGAAAATGGCTCATTTGGTAATGACATGAGTTTGGATCTTCTCTAAAAGCCAGGCACAGCAATGCATACCTGTAACCCTACGGAAGAATGTGGGGTTGAGTAGGTGGATCCTTACAGCTCATTAGCTGGTCAGCCTAGCTGAATTGATGAGCTCCAGGTTCTGCTCCCAAAAAATAAGGTAGAAAGTGACCAGAAGACACCAACTTCTGATATACATGTGAACATGCATGCACCTGTCCTTACATGTACACCACACAAACACACAATGTACTGGGCAGAAATGTCTCAGCAAGATGCCACCAAGTTTGCCGTAAGTTTTTGATGCCCAGGACCAAAGGGTATAAGGGAAATATGACCTCAAGCTGTTATCTGACCATAACTGTAACAAGGCCTAGTAAGGATCTGAGTTTGATAGGAGTATCAAGAGCTGCATAGCAACTCTTAGAAAGACCCCCTCCAAGAAGGTACAGGCTCAGGAGAGAAAACTAACTTCACATGAATGGAAAAGCTGAAAAGCCCTCAGCAGGGTTATAGACAAGTAAACAACTGCTGGGGAGATTCACCAGCCAAATTCTCCACCAACCTGCAGGTCATTCAGGGACGCCAGGTTTCAAATCCTTCATGGAGTCATTACCCAAGCTGGGGTGGGTTGCATTTGAGTCATCCCTATTCCTAGGTAACCCCCAACTTGTACTTAAGGCTCACGAACTTTGCCTGGTAGTGGTTTCCTTATCTGGGGTAAATAGATATTTTGTACGTGTCTTTCCTCTGCCTGAGTCCTGGTCCAAAGCTGGACTCTCAGGTACAAAGGACTCATTTGGTTTACTAAACCTCCAATCTTCATTATTTCTAGATAATGGGTCAGACACATTAAACCATTATGGAACTCTTCGTAGGAAATGCTCACATAAAAACCTTGTAAGTCAGTCTTATTTTTAAGTGTAAAACCAGCTTTCCCCAAAACTCAATATATGATAGAATAAACTTATGTGAAAAGAGCTGTACAATCAGTGTTTTTTCCTCAGTGCGAGAGATGAACACAGGACCTCATACACATACGTCAAACACACATGCAGTATTTTTAGCTCTATACCTTGAAAAATATCCATTGTGTTCTGACCAGACTGAAGTATTTCCATCAGACAACAAAGATTTTAGGTTTTTGTTGAACAAATGCTGTGCTACACTAAGCTCCCTGCTTTTGTGACATAAGTAACTGTGGCCAATGAATGACCATGGGTATTTGAATAGAATTACAAACAGGGCAGGATGCCAGATGAGACACTACCAACTCCTCTCCACGCTACAGGATGGACTTTCCTTGTCTAACAGACCTGTTCCTTCCGGCGGAAGAATCCTTACTTCCTCCCTAAATCCAGTCAGTCCATCAATAACACAGTACACCTTGTGCCAAGTGTAAAATATTTGCGTCTCCCAAGGATCTTGAGTTGAATGATTTGGACATTGAAGACATACTTCAGCTTCTACTTTCCCCTCCTTACACCTCCTCCCTGCTTGCTGTGTCAGGGATCTCTTTGGGCAACATGCTCTTACCCTTTAGTAGTTCTTCCTAGCTCCAAGAGGAAGCACTCATAGTGGATCTTCTGAAAGCAAGGGCCAAGTATCTTTAAGCAGTACTGAAACCCTGGATAATAAATGGATTGTTTCATGTCCACATTGTAGACACCTCTGGAGTTGGTGAGACTGTTCAGGAGGCAGACATTTATTACTAACCAAAGTTGTTCAGTGCTTGGGACCCAACAAATAGATCCAACTTGTGTACCTCTACACTTGCAACCAGACACACATGCACCCACAAACAGAAATATAAATGTAGGGGCTAGAGAGTTAGCTCAGTGTTTAAGAACACTTCTTGAAAAGGGACAAAGTTGAGTCCCAGCACCCACATGGAGGGTCACCACTTCCTCAGGCTATGCAGATATACATGCATGACCATACATGCCAAAAAATTTTTCAGAATTTAAACACACACAGAAAATTTAAACACGGGGGCTAGATATATGGCTCAGTAGTTCAGAGCACTCACTGGCTGTTCTGCTAGAGGTCTAGAGTTCAATTCCCAGCAACCACATGGTGGCGCACAACCATCTGTAATGAGACATGGCGCCCTCTTGGGGCCTGAAGGCATACGTGCAGTCAGAACATTAAACAAACCTTATTTAAAAAAAAACAAAAAACAAAATGCATGTAATTTTAAGAGTTAATATGCTATACTTAGGAGATAATTCAGATTTGCATCTACAAGGTACATATAGCTTCCTCAAGAAATAAGATATTTATACCAATAATTAGGAATATCAACAAGACTTCAAAATGTAGTCTTGGCTTGCCTTAGGTATCTGCCTGCCCTGTCTCCAGGGTTTAAAAAGGTGTTTTACCACAGCCAGCATCTTTTACGTTTTCCTGGTGTCAGATTCTTCTTTCCCCAAGTACATACAGGTTGCTTTCTGCCTCTACACACAGCCTTGCCTTAATTCGGTTTACAAACAAGTGACTTCGTGATTTCCCGTCTTGGTGGACAGTGGACTAAGTGGGTTTCCCATTACTGCAGCTCAGACCACAACTGAGGGACCCACAGCCATTAACACATGGTTAAATGTATTATGCATACCTTGAGACCACTGGTAAACTCAACCCAGCTAACTCTCCTCCCTAGTTGGAACGCCAGGCTAGCACAAAGGGAACCAGGGCACTGTGAGTCCCATGACATCCATCTCAATGGAGACTCCCTCTAACCAATTTGTCTACTCTGGTATTCAGAATGCCAGGATTCCTCCACAATACTTGGCTTCAGGTTAGATAACTGGTTCTTTTCTAAAAACAGAACAAGACTATGACCTCTAAAATAGGACACACCATTCAGTAGAGAATATGTTCAACACCCAAGATGCCTGCCAAGGATTTGGGTTCCTGTGTCCATTCCTCTTTGGCTAGTTTTTGTGTGTGTGTGTGTGTGTTGTAGACACCCAATAGCTGTACTTGCTCATCACCCCTAAAACCAGTAGCCTTTGAAGGCAGACAGGCCAAAAGGAGAAAAAAAAAAAACTTACACTAAACATTTAAATTGTTGAGACTCCAGGAAAGTCAACTGCTTAAAAAAAAAAAAAGGATAAATATGATGGCTCGACTTTTAAGAGCACTTACCACTCTTACACTCTGAGAACTCAGGAGTGGTCCCAGTAACTACATGGCACTGCAGTTCTGGGGGTCTAATGCCCTCTTATGGCCATTTCAGACACCAGGCATGCATGCAGTCCATTTACACATGGAGGCAGAACACACAAACGTGCCAAAAATAGTACATAACACATGTAATCACAGGTGGCAGGGCATATTGCTTCCTTATGTATATTGGACTGCTTATAGTCATTGTCTCTACAACACACACACCATTTTCATCTTAAAAGACAGTGCTGAACTATGTCTCTGGCCCGCCTTACACTATTCAAGCAAGATGGTCTTGAGCTCATGGCAATCTGCATGCTTCGGACTCCTAAGTGCTGAGATTATAGGCCTGAGACACCCCACCCAGCTAACACCACTATTTTCAAATTCCCTCTGGAAATTAAGGGGTTACAAATCCTTTTTCAACCACCCAGTTTGCTGCCTTTCGCTGAGTAGATAAGCTGTGCCAGTCATTGTGAAAAAGTCTTTATTTTAAGAAAAAAATTTAGTTAACAAAAAATTTAACAAGTTTCACTTAGCAAAATACACCCAAAAGGAAATCACAGTACAAAGAAAGCTTTAAGTCAAGGCCTCACCAATTCCTACAGTATTAGTATTGTGTCTCAATTCTCAAAACTAACTTTAAAAAGCTTAAACTTAACCTAAAGATTTAAATGAAAATATAAACTAGAATGAACATGAGAAATGCATCTCTTTGCATCAGGGATCTAGCACCTTTGAGTCTCCAGAAAAGTACATGTCCCCAGTGTGTTCACTGTGGTGTGCTTTAAGATCCACTCAACATACTTAAAACTATTCAACTCAGATAACATCACTCCTTAAGTATACTACCAAAAATGTTAATTGAGAAAAGCGGAAGAAAATAGTTTTAGTTTACTCAATATTACATGCTAGAAGAAAAGTTTGCATGAGAAACACTGAAGAGGTAATTTTTTAATCCAGATTTCACAAACTCATGGTGCAATGTGGGTCCCCCAGCTTCCTCTAGAGTTATAAACTGCTCTTGACTGCTTATTGGCTGCCTGTGAAATTTTGATTGAAATAACTCAAATGCTCCTACAATACTAGTCATATCCACCCATGCTGTTTTGACCGCTGTAGCCGGCCCCATAACAGCCACTCACTGACTGGCTCTCCAGGCCACTGTAAGTCGCCTGGGCAGCTGACACTCCCATGCCCTGCATCACCTGGCTGCTATAAGCCCCATTGCTAGCCCCTGTTGTTGAATTCAGGAAGAGTTCTATGTATCTGTGCTGCATGTTGGCCCTGTCCTTCGACATAGCTGCCACTGCTTCTTCATGGGTGGCAAACTCAACATCAGCTTCTCCCGTCACTCTTCCATCAGGACCAATCTCAATATGAACTCTCACGGGGTTGAGTGGAGAGAAGAAGTTGTAAATGTCGTTCTCCGTTGCTTTGTAGGGCAGCCCTCTCATGTGGACGCAGTGGCCGGTGGTGCTCTGCACTGTGAACTCGCTGTCTCCATATCTGTGGTCATACATTCCTGAGAGACAGTAGCTGAGGTCTCTCCCAAACAGGTCAGTGGTGAAGCCATAGCCATCACTGAGGCCACTGTATTCTTCATAGCCCCCATAGCCTGCACTATAGGCACCAGACCTCATCCTATCCAAGCCTGCCTGTTTCACAATGCCAATGTACCTCCGGGCTGTGCCAGGCCGGTCATAGGGCCCAGGCCTCTGCACAGACATGAACTTCAGAGGTGGATCTGAGTATGACCTAACTTCCTCCTGGCTGCTCTTGAACACTTCGATATACCTGTGTCCTATTCTCTCCTTGTGCTTCCCCAGAGCTTTCTCAGCTAACTCTTGTGAGGCAAACTGAACGAAGGCCTCCCCTGTAATCTTGCCCTCCGGGTCCACAGGTAATGTGATCCCGTTTGGCACAATTTCCAACCCTGAGAAGAACTGAACAATTTCTTCCTTTGTGCATCCAAACGGGAGTCCCCGAAGCCTCACAAAGCCATCATTGGCACTGTCAGCGCTGTTTGGACCACTGTGCTTCAACACCCAATCCATCTCGGTTCTGTGTGACTTGAACACCTCAATATATCGGTGTCCCATGCTTTCCCTGTCTTTTTTCAGAGCCAATTTTACATCATCTTCTGACTCAAGTTCAACAAAAGCCTCACCACTCTGCCTACCTTCTCTAGTATAAATGAAATGAACACCTGCGACCCCATCATGAATTGTGCAGTCGGAGAGGAAGTTTTGTACGTCCTCAATTGAGCAGGACCAGGGTAGGCCACGGAGTTTGACCACATAGCCTTCACCTCCCTCAGGGCCCAGCATCATGGACACTTGACAAGGCTGATGTCACACAAGCTTGGGCAATTTTTTGTAGCTGAAAAGGAAAAAAAAAAACCTACTTTATACAATTTTCACTTAATATGCATAGTAAGATATTCATTAAATGCTATTTTCCCCATTTCACAGATGGAAGGTAAGAATGAGTGAAAATAAAATAGCTGTTTACCAGCCATGGTAGTGTTCTGAGTTCCAGGTCAGTCTGGTTTACATGACAGGACTCCCATCCAAAAACAAAACTGGACCAGGATTCTGCATTCTAAACCAGATTGGGCTGGTTTAAGTCCCCATCTTTAAAAAATAAATACAAAGGTGACCTGTTTGATATACAGGGTAGGCCCTAGAACATTAAAAAGAGAAAAAAAAAAATACCCCTACCCCACAAGACACAGTTATCCCTTTTGTGTTATCAAAGGGATACCCGGGTAGCGGTGGCCTATGCCTTTTAATCCCAGCACTCAAGAGGCAGAGCCAGGCAGATCTCTGTAGACTAGGCAGATGCCAGCCTACTAATCTACAGAGCAGATCCAGGACAGGCACCAAAACTACAGAGAAACCCTGTCTGGGGGGTGGGGGGGGGGTGAAATTAGAGATAAAGCAAGTAAACAAAAGACCAAGCATAGCTCTGTAAGCCCTTGGCTAGATATAGATGTCAGGTTTAACTCAAAGACCCATCACCAAAGTCAAGACTCTTGGTATGGAGAAATCAAAAGATTGATAAGTAGTTGCAGGTCATCTTCAACTATTAAATCACATGCCTACATGAGACTGTCTCAAAAATAAAACTAGGGGACAGCAAGATGAGAGTGTATAAATTCCTTGCCACCAAACCTGATCACCTGGAGTTGATCCCTGAGATTCCCACCCCCCCTTCAACAGTGGAGAGCCTTGCTTCTTGCTTCTTCTCACCTCCACATACACTCACCTACACACTTGCAAATATAACACATTGAATATGTAAGTAAATAAATAAAGTGGATAAGAGAGCCAGGCTCAGGGTGATAGCACACAAGTAGATCTCTATATAGCCAATCCCAGGCCACCCAGGGTTACATAGCCATACCCTGTCTCCAAACAAGGCAAGGTAGTACACATCTGTAACCAACATTTAAAGTGGAGACAAGGAAGATCTATTTCATGGTCACCTCTGGCTACCTAGTTATGAGCAACCTAGACTACAGAAACATCTCATTTTTTTAATAAGAAAAATTTTAGCCTCACACATACTCAAATGTGAGTTAATAAGGAAACATGACACCATTTTGACTCATTTTATCATTTAACTTTAAAATACTGACAAAAATTCTACTTACCTGTGTCTACAGCAGATTCGAGATGACAAGAATGCCATCCTGTCTCACAGTTTAGTGGTACTAATGGCACTACTACTACATTGGGAAAATTTACTGATAGACAGTCACTTTGCCTATGGCATAAAGATAAAGACAGGGCAAGCTCAAAGGGAGAACTAAGTGGGGAATAGCCTGTATATTCCTCATATGCATAATTATATGTAAAATAAACATGCAAGTTGAATAAAGTTGCAGACACCTGTAAGTTACCACACCCTAAGCCTGACCTAAATACCTGCAGCAATATAACTAATCTCGTTGTAGTGTGCTATAATGAAGTTCTAGCAGACTTTCCTTGTTCACTAAGAATCATGTGTGTATTTTGGAGTAACTAATTCAATTTCCAAAGCCAGGACAAATATCCTGTCATCAGGGACCCACACCTGGTCATACTATTATGGAAGATTATATTGTTCCCAGATTTAGGTTTTCACCCTTCTTACTGAAGTAGATCCATGCACCTACTATTTGCTCTTTGATTCCGTGATTTCCCAATAACTTCCAATGCCATCCCTAGACTCTACTGCTACCAATAATTATAAATACCTAAGTGAAATTTCACACTATGGAAATCCCAAATTATAGCCCCTGCTGCAGACGGAGTTTCCTTCTCTTCATTCCACATAATCCAGCCTCGATTCTCTGTTATCATTTTAGCCCCTTCCAATAAACAATTTACATAGTTCTTTCCTACACAGCTCGATTGATTCTACTGTACTGTACCTTAGCTGTGGTGAGTGGTTCACTCAGCTACAAAGGCAAAAAAAAAAGTGTCTTTAGACTATTTTCTTATGGACTTCAGACATTTATTTTTAAACCAGTCCATTTATTTTCAAAACCTGACCTGTGCCTTGTATATTTGGCTGCAACCCTAGTCTCTACCCACTAGAGGGCAGGAGTACTCCTCAATCCACCTTCCTTAATCTACCAGCCAGTCTCTGTAGTAAAACTGCCCCCAAGTTATCAGGCCTCAAATACTATCTAAACAGTCTGAATTGGTGGCGTAGTGCCTGTGATAACCCGGAGTCTAGGACAGGAAGACCCCAAATTCAATGTCAGTTAGTTCATGTGAGATGATTTAACTTAGGGAAACTCAGCCTCTTCATTGGGGAGGGCTCTCTAGGAGTCCAATGCCTATAATCCCAGAATATGGGGAGGAGTTGGATGAGAAGCTCCAAGCCCAGCTTTATCTACACTAAACTAGGCTGTCTCAAAACCAAAAAAGAAAAAATTAGGTATGGAAAACCACATCTACAAAACTACTCTACCCGCCTGCTCTTGAGACACCTCTTCAGATACCTGGGCAGCTTCAGACTCTTCTCTACTTCCCTAGGGACCATGAAATCAACTGAAGCAAAACTACAAATAACTTATAATCAAGGAACTGTCTCTAATTATAACAGCTCTGCTTGGGGTCCAACCTAGAGAAGGTCCTTTATATTCACTTAGCACGATTTCCTTGCAACCAATGTGAATAGTACTAACCCATCATCATATAATAAGGTCTTCTCTGACTCACTTTGCCTCTAGCTACTTGCTGATTTCCCCTTTTCTTTCTGTACACTCGTAAGAGGCTTCCTCAACTGTCTGTTCTCCTCCCAGTCATTAAAATAGCTGGGTTCTTACTAGGCCAAACCTACCTCTAAAACAAATGTCCTATCTTCATCTCCACAAAATGTAACCATTCCTTCCTAGAAATCCTCATTAGGTGTTCTAATCAGCTCCCCTAGTGTTCATGTCACACATGGCTGGGCTCATTGACCTTTAAATGGCCTTTCATTCTACAGCTCCAAGGCTTGAATTTCTACAGACTAAAAAGAAACAAATCTTTATATATAAAGATATTCTCGGATCCGATCAGCTATCTTGAGCACCCAATTCTCACACAGGACCCCTGCCCTCAACCTTAAATCCTATTCTTGTTTTCAGACAAGTTTTCTAGGATCTTTACATCCAACTCAGGCTAACCTCACCCCTGCTTAAGACTCCCAAGTGGTGAGTATAGTATGTTCACCGTGCTTGACCCTATCCTTTGATCAAGTATACAGATGACCTTATAAAAATATTTGTATTCAGGGCTGGAGAGATGGCTCAGTGGTCAAGAGCAGGCCCCAGGTTCAATTCCAAGCAACCATATGGCACCTCACAACTGTCTATAACTCCTGTTCCAGGGGACCTGTCACCCTCACAGGGACATACATGCAGGAAAACACCAATGCACATAAAATACAAATAAAATAAATTTAGCTAGGCGGCAGTGGCACACACGCCTTTAGTCCCCAGCATTCAGGAAACAGAGTCAGGTGGATCTCTTTAAGTTCAAGGGCAGCCTGGTCTACAGAGCGAGATCCAGACAGGCACCAAAACTACAGAGAAATCCTGTCTCGGAAAAAAAAACAGAAAAATAAATAGATAAAATTTTAAAATGTTTACATTCTAGTAAGCCTACTAAAAACTGAAACTATCTGAAGCAAAATATACATATACAACCTAGAAGGGTGCATTGCACATCTTTAATCTCACCACTTGGGAGATAGAGGTTTTTTTATCTTGGGAGTTCCAAGACCAGCCTGATCTTCAGAACTAGTTCCAGGATAGCCAGGGCTGAAACCCCATCTCCCGCCTCAGCAAATTAAAAAAAAAAAAAAAATGAAGAGAAAAAAAATGCACAACCTACCCAAAATCATAGCCTGGACTAGGGTCTCTTAAATGTGATCAGAACATTTCCATTAGCTACAGTTGGGCAAAGTCATAATAAAGCTTTCTCATGAGGAGCTAAATGGGTGCCTTTTCATATCATGAAGCTAAAAAATACTAAATTTAATCATAGTTAACCTTGAGTACCTGTCCAAGTTTGCCATAGCTCTATACTAAAAGTGTTTCCTTTTCTGTGGTATTGGGGACTGAACCAGGGTCTTGCACACAGTAAGCAAACACCCAACTACTGAGGTATACCCATCTCCAAACTCTTCTAAACCTTTCAATTTTGAGACAATGTCTAAGTTGCCCAGGCTGACCATAAACTTCCAGTCCTTTCTTTTGCCTCACACCGCCCCCCCCCCAGTAGCCAGAATTATAGTCCTGTACCATCACAACATGGCCTGGTTCAAACATGTTGTCTTGCTGCATTCTTCTCACACACATCAACAAATTCCCATATTCCTAGTTCCTCACAACTCTAATAAGAACCCATTTTCTGCTACCCTAACACAATTCTTAAATTTCTCTAAGCACAACTGCAACCCAATTATGTCAATGCCCCACTTCTAAGCCCTATTTCCCAATGGTTATTAGAACAAAGATTATGAACTAATGGAATCTTCGGGTCCTACAGACATTCAGAGCTACATTCTTACCTAGCTTGTATCATTTCTTTTTTCCTTCTTGGTACCTATAATTTCCCCACTCTGTTCCTTGGATGATTTGACACACATAGTAATTAATTCTCCCTCCAAATATCCTCTGCCCAACCTTGTCTAGCTAAATCCTGATAATCCTCCGAGGTCTAAGCTCCAATACCTTTCCAAACATCTTCCTATTCTCCACAACCTATCTGATTGGTTCTACCCTTTCCTAACACCCTTTACAGTGGCATAAAAGGTGTCTTCAAAACAACACGGGATCCCACTTAGGCTAGACTTTTAGTTGTCAGGTGTCCTCATCCTTAGCAGACTGCACAAACCACAGCAGGCCAAAGATTAGCAAGGGATTAACAGGCCAATTGGGGTCAACACCCTCCTTCAGACTATAGCAGCTTAGTCAAGGCTGAAGACATGCAGGAAGCATGAAGCCACAAGAACCCCACAGAAGAATTACTTTAGATGCCTGTAACTTTTTAAGTAGTTTAGGCCCAAATCATTCTTCCCTGAAAACACCTGACTACACCTACTCCTTTCTTTTACTCAGAAAATTTTCTTCTCTATCACTTCTTTTCTAAGACAAGGTTTCTCTATATAGCCCTGGCTGGCCTGGAACTCAGATCTCAAGAGATCTTCCCTGGCTCTGGCTCCCAATTACTGGGATTAAAGGTGATAAAACTCACTAGATTTAAATCGATTATGACTTACATTGACTCAATAGCTTACCTTAAAGAACCACCACAGGTGCCTTCTGTAGGAAACACTTATGGAAGGTACAAGTTTTCCTTTAAAAAACAAAACAAAAACACAAAACCCAAGATTGGTCTCATGGCCTCAGAATCCATGCATTATCATTATAGAGGGGAACTCCTGGAGCTGGGTACAAGCAAGCTAATCATCACAAGCCCAAGAAGATATTTATTGTAGTCCCAGGACCACAAGATTTCCTTGTTATTGTTTTCTCTTTTCATGGGGAGAGGACATCAGCAAAAAACCCATTTGCTTAGCAGAGAACTAGTTAATACATAATCTGCAGAATTTAAATGTAGGGAGAGAACTCTGAAGGAAAGGCAGCAAACATCTTTGCCAGCAGCCCTTGCACCCAGGCAAGGCTGTTGGATTGGACTCGTTTGAGAATTTCCTCTGGGGGCAGTTTGAGACACCCCAAAACCCTCCTTAATAGTATTGATAAATTTACATCACCTATATTTGATGTCTAATCTATTTATTGTGATGGAAAATGTGTAATGATGTGCTCTTGACTAATCATAATACCCATCTGACAAAGTTGTCCCCAAAAGATAAAGACATGAGCTGAATCCCATAATGTCTTTTTTTGTTTTTGTTTTTCCAGACAGGGTTTCTCTGTAGCTTTGGAGCCTGTCCTGGACTAGCTCTGTAGACCAGACTGTTCTCAAACTCACAAAGATCCACCTGCCTCTGGCTCCCAAGTGCTGGGATTACAGGCTTGCGCCACCACCGCCCGGCTCATAAAATGTCTTATAACTAAGCTGTATCTTTTATTTTGGAAATGTGGTAGTTCATCTTGCCTGTTGTCTTCAACTAGAGGTTATTACAATCACCTCCTCATACTTCCTGTGATTATAACCACAGACATTGGGGATAACTGTTAGAAACTTGTTTAAAAGCAATAGTTTAACACTCTAAAACTAAGTTTTCATTTCAAGAATCTTCATCCATATTCCTGTCCGTGAAATCTTAGACTGTACAACCTTCTCCACCATTTTACTCGTCTTCTACTTTCAGTGGTATACAATACCTGAGGCCTCCGCGGAAACATCATAGGGCAAGAAGCTGGCAGCCTACATTAACCCATTGGCACAAGACTGAATATGTGAACTGCGGAGACATGCCCAGTAAGAAGTGCTGTGCATTCACTCAGAGATTCAGATTTAATTGTAGGACACGCTACTGGAACCGTTTGCACTGTTCCAGGTGACTAGCTCGTAGTACGGTGGCCAGCAAAGGCTTACTTTCGCTCTTAAACATACTTCGCAACTTCAGAATTAGTGAAAACGCACTCCTAACTTTAAAAACCCAGGCTGAGACTTCTTTTCTTTTCTAACAAGCTACCCACTCGGTGATACTGGTTAGACTGGATTTTCACTGCCTTCAGGTAGATCCAGGGAAGATAAACGAGGTGCGCCCTTTGAATCCTGGACTAGTTAAGTTTATCGGCCGAACAAACAGGGCGGCTCAAGCACCACCCACCTAGTTCTTTTGTTCAGGGCCCGCTTGGTGGGAGCCCTGCTGCACCCTCCTCCTTACGCATCTTTGTGTTCCAGGAAGTCACCGGAGTTTTCACTGGGAGCCCGCCCTCACCCTCCCTCCATTTTGTAAATGAGTTTTAACCTCCGGAACGCCGGGAGAGCGTCCTGGCAGGTTCTAACTCAAAGTTCTACTCTTAAGACCACGAGAGTCGCGGCTAAAAGTACCACGCTGCTGCCTTTTCTGCTCTAAAACTTACCACGGAGGCAGAAGTGACTTCTACTTTCAATAAGCAACGCGGCTTACGAACCCCAACTCCACCCGACGCTTTAAAAACGCAGAGAGCTCCGGGGAAAGTCCAGGTGCATCTTCTTTTTGTTCTCAACCTGAAATGGAAGTTCAAGTGACCAGGGGCAAGCGCTTTCTGCCGAAGCGGAGCCCCTAGAGACGCGGTTTTGGCGGGAAGCAGGGCCGAGGGCAAGGTGACGCTGCTCCGCGGCCTGCACCCGGTAGTCGACCGCGCCGCGCTGAGAGCGCCGGCCGGGCAGGAAGGTCCGCCCCGGGGCCTGCGCGGGCTCGGGCGGGAGCTTCCGGGCGGGGGCGGGGGGATGGGAGGCACCCGAGCCTCCGGGGGTGGAGTGGGTGGGGGAGGGGAAGGAGGCTGAAGCAGGAACTCGCGCAGGCCCAGGAATGGAGAGGCTGGAAGCGGGAAAAGTTCCAGGTGGCCAGGCCGAGTAAGCGACCGGGAATGTGAAGGTTCGGGCGCCGAGCGGGGCTCACCACGCCGAGGACGGGAGCTCAGGTCCGGAGTCCGGGAAGCAGAAACCGCGTGATCTACAGCGGCAGTCGGACTCGGGTCACGGGGTGCAGAGAAGGAAGTGCCCTGCCGGCCCGCCAATATGTCACCAATGAGGAAAGCGTGCCTGCAGGTGTGGCCCGCGAACCGTGCGATTGGCCAGCGCCGGAAATGGGGGAAGGAGGGAAAGGGAAGGGGAAGACTTCTCGCCGAGTTCTCGGTAAAGGAGAGAAGAAGCCACCTGGGCAAAGTCAAATTACCCGCGGGGGGCGGGGGGGGGGACGGGACGCAAACAAGTAAAACCGAATCACCTCGGACTGGGATACAGAATGGAAACCTGCCGACACACAATACTTTGTTTTGTTCACTTGACCAAGAAAACTCATGTTTATTTTCCATGCTGAACCATAACTTTGAAAACCAATTCCTGCTGGGCGGTAGTGGCGCACGCCTTTAATCCCAGCACTGAGGAAGCAAAGGCAGGCGGATCTCTGGGAGCCTGGTCTACAGAGTAAGTTCCGCCACAGCCAGGGATACACAGAAACCGTATCATCGCCCCCTCCCCCAAGTGCCCTTGCACCTAGAGGCTGACATCTCAAGTTTGAGTCCCCAGTACTCACATGTTTGTCCCTTGAATCTTAGTGCACAATTTTTAAAAATCAATTCCTAAAACCTGTACCCAACAAGCAATCACAAAATGCATTCTAATTCAAAGCAACTGGATTCAGCAATGACTGGATATTTCAAGGGCTTTTTTTCCCCTTGAGATAGGGTTTCTCTGTAACAGCCCTGGCTGTCCTGGAACTCGCTCTGTAGATCAGGCTGGCCTGGATCTCTCCGGCCTGCTAGGATTAAAGGAGTGTGCCACCACGACCCCAGCGGCCATATATTTGAGAGCCCAGTGAGATGGAGAAAGTACTACTAGCCTTCCAAGCCTGACACCTGAGTTCCATCCACAGGACCCATGTCATACAGTAAAAGGAGAAAGGAATTGAAGTTGTCATTTGACCTAAACACCCTTAGCGTCAACCCCTCCAATTGCATACACACAAATAATACACTTTAAAATGCTATTACTACCAAGATTATTTCTTGAGACTGGAGAAACTTACAGAAATGTTCCAAAAGGAAAGAGAAACATGAAACAAGGAGGGCCATTATTAACTGAAGCTGGTGATGGCTGCAAATTCTTATGCTTTTTTTTTTTGACTCTTGATAACTTGAATTAACTTTTTTATTTTTATTTTCCCCTGAGACAGGGTTTCTCTGTGTAGCTTTGTGCCTTTCCTGGAACTCAGTCTGTAGCCCAGGCTGGCCTCGAACTCATCCTGCTTGATTCCGCCTGCCTCTGCCTCCCGAGTGCTGGGATTAAAGGCGTGGAATTAACTTTACAAAAGAAAGTTTTACAGAAATACCACTGTTCAGGACTAAAAGGACAAGGTACAATAAGAAATCTTTCTGCCAGCCTGGGCTACAGAGTGAGTTTCAGGAAAGGTGCAAAGCCACACAGAGAAACCCTGTCTCAAAAAAAAAAAAAAAAAAAAAAAATTTAAAAAATCTGTAACAGCTCCAATAAAGACAAAGTAGGACTTTAAAAAATGTGTGGATGGGGGCGTATTTGATTGGGGGGGGGAGACTGGACTCTTCATGCAGAAGAGAGACTTCCAACTCAACATGGGGCTTAAGCTCAATTTGAACTTCTGATTTTTTTGCTGAGTTTATGGGCAATCTTCCTGCCCCAGCCTCTTCAACACCATGACTAGTTTTATGGGATGCTATTCATTAACTCCAGGACTGCATGCTAAGTGCCAGATCAACTCAGCTAATTTCTCCCACCTCCAGTTTTGATTCGTGATACAAATGAACACTGACCACAAATTTCTATTAATATGTATCTGGGTGCTCCAAAATAAAAGAGTTGGGGTCATAGGTGGTAGCACTGCATAGACCTGTTACCCCAACATTTGGGCAGCAGAGGAAAAATTATTTTTATGGAAACTCCAAGTCAGCTGGGGGACCCTGTCTCAAAGACACCTCCCCCCCCAAATAATCCCATATCCACCTCCCTGTTCTTCCAGAAGGCTGGGTGGGGTTTGGCTCCTATACACAGGTCAGGCAGCTTTTCTGGCCTCTGTGGGCACTGACAAAACATTTCATACATTGAAACATCACACATGAATAAATAAACAGTTGTTTTCAACAGACACAACCAAAAATATTTGTAAATGAGATGGTAAGACACTAGGGTTTTGTCTGGAAATTACCTACAATGTAGGAAAAATGTCTATCATTCTATTCAGTTCTATTACAGATGAATGAATTTTTTATCATATTTGTTTCAAACAGTCCATTTTAAGAATGCTACCAACCCCAAATCCTTACTTATAATTCCTCAAATTTTTTTTTGTTTGTTTGTTTTGTTTTTTGTTTTTTTGAGACAGGGTTTCTTTGTTTAGCTTTTGTGCCTTTCCTGGAACTCACTTGGTAGTCCAGGCTGGCCTCGAACTCACAGAGATCTGCCTGGCTCTGCCTCCCAAGTGCTGGGATTAAAGGTGTGAGCCACCACCGCCCAGCTTAATTCCTCAAATTTAATTTGAGTATGTCAGTTAAGTGGTGGCATAGGTCTAAAAAGCCCCAAATGCTATGTTCCACCCATCCCCACCACCAAATAAATCCAGAATAGTGACTGAGGCAGCCTGGCTGTATATGCCAAAGCACTTGGGAAGGCTGAAGATCAGAAAACAAGGCAGTAAATAAATGGCTCTGCAGGTAAAGATGACAGCTGTCAAGCCTGTCCACCTTAGTTCTATTCCCAAAAATGTGGATAAAATTGACTTCTTTTTCTTTCTTTCTTTTTTTTTTTTTTTTTTTCACCAGAGACAGGGTTTCTCTATGTAGTTTTGGTACCTGTCCTGGATCTCACTCTGTAGACCAGGCTGGCCTTGAACTTACAGGGATGTATAAATTCTGCCTCCCAAGTGCTGGGATTAAAGGCATGTGCCACCCCCACCCCCAGCTAAAATTGACTTCTACAAGTTATCCTCTAAAGTAAAAAAGAAAAAATAGAAGGGGTTTGGGGGTGACCAACACCTTCAATTCCAGTAGTCAGGGGCACTGGCCAGCCTTGTCTACATAGCAAGACTCTGTCTCAATAAATATATATAAGCTAAAACCAATCCTCTGGAATACACTGAGTTCCAGGCCAGCCAGGGGTTACATGAGACCATGCCTATTAAAAAGCACATAATCTAAATTCTAAATCTGAATTCCTTTAATCCCAGCATTTGGGAGGCAGAGGCAGGCAGATCTGAGTTTGGGGCCAGCATGGTCTAACAAAGGGAATTCTAAGACAGCTGTCCTGTCCTAGAAAACCTGTCTCAACCAACCCCACCAACACTGACACTGCCCGCCCAAGACAATTCATACCACAGAACTGAACAGTACTAAATAAAAACTCAGTCACCAAATTTGTTCAGGACTGGTAAAATAGCTCAGATGTTTCCATGAATGAGGCCCTCCTGTAAGGTCCCCGAGCTGAGAAAGAGAAATTTGGGTTGTCTCTAGCAAGAGTATTACACTCAAGTCTCAACTGCCTTGAAAAAAAAAAAAATATATTGCTGCATTCAGAGTAGCATGCATTTTATCACTCACTTTACCAAATTCATGTGGCACTTTAGATGAATATAATACCTTCTTCCATGAACTGGCTTGTGACGTAAGGCAAATCCTACATCTCAGTCATGATACATTTTTGTCCTGTAAGGAAACACTGCAGAAGGAAGGGGTGGTACACTGACAGAAATGGAAGTTTAAGGCCTGATTACAGGGGCCTGTAATCTCATCAAGCAGGATGAGTTCATCAAGTCTGCCTCATCTACACAGAAGTCTAAGGTTGAGAACTACATGAGACTACATACTATATATTTATATACTAGTATGGCATTTTGTATCCTAACTAAAGCCAATGGGGAGTCAATTGCTTCCATGAGGCTGTTACCATTTGACTTGTTTTTCTTTTGGTGGGTTTTGTTTTTTGAGACATGTCTGTAGCACAGAATGGCCTTAAAACTCCTGATTCTGATTTATAATAATTAAAAATAATTTTTAGCCGGGCGGTGGTGGCACACGCCTTTAATCCCAGCACTCGGGAGGCAGAGGCAGGTGGATCTCCAAGCCTGGTCTACCAAGTGAGTTCCAGGAAAGGCGCAAAGCTACACAAAGAAACCCTGTCTCGAAGAAGAAGGAAAAAAAAAAAAAAAAAACAAAAACCTCCTGATTCTTATACTACCACCTCTGTAAGGGTACAGATCTATAATCCCAATTTTCACAAGGCTGATGCCCGAGATGACTTCAAAGCCACCATGGAACTTGATACCAGTCTGAGCTACAGACACTGTCACAAGGCAAAGAACAAGAAGAAGGAAGAAAGCATATACTGGGGACAAGATGGAAAGTAAAAGACTTATTAGGGCTAGAGAATGGAAAATAAGTGATATATATGTAGAATTCACGTTAACTGGTCAGAGTTCCATTAAACAAAAAATACAGTACACAGGCAGTATAAATGCAGACACTAGCCATGAACAGTGGCTCACACCTGTAATTCTAGCACCTGCAAAGTAGTTATCACTGGGATAAGGAGATCCAGGTCATCCACCATACAACTTGGTCAGCCTGAGCTACATGAAACCGTCTTAAAAATTTTTGAAGAGATGATGTGGTGGCACATTTTTAATCCGAGCAGTTGGAGGTCGGCTTGGCTTACCTATCAAATTCCTGGTCATCCAGGACCCCGACTTAAAAACTAATAAATGCAGGCAATGATGCCAAAAATTTTACAAAATGGGAAATACTGGCATTGTTCTGCCTGCCTGGGATGACACAGGAAATCAACTAAAAGATGCATAAATAAATGTAAGCAGTAACAAATTAGTTTTAATCAGAGTCCTAAAAATGTTACATTTAAGGAAGCATGATAGCACAGGCCTTTAATCCCAAAACTCAGGAGGCAAACCCTGTCTGGAAAACTTTAAAAATAAAATTAAAATAGAAAAAAAGGATATTATGTAGCCCAGGTTAGCCTCAAACTTTCCAGGTAGCAGAGTTAGTCTTAACTTTTTTGTTTTGTTTGAGACAGGATCTCCCTTGAGTAGCCTAGGCTTGCCTAGAAGTTGTGGCAGTCCTGGCTCTGCTCTGCCTCCCAAATGCTGTGATTACAGGCATGCAACACCATCACATAGCAGAGCCAGTTATCTTTTTAGCTTTAATTTCTGGTGCTAGGGATCACACCCAATGCCTGGCACATATTAGGTGAGTGCTCTCAATCACTGAAGAAAACTCTCAGTCCTAAATTAGCTATTTTTGTTCAATTCAGCAACTCAATCATTTCTTCCTGTTATGAACTTACTTAAGAACTATGGGAGAAAAAATCTTATGGTGTTAGGACATATACCAACAATGTGTATTACATGACAAGTTCAATACATTAAACTACTCTAAAACTAACCAAAACGACAAATTTATACTAAGTGTAAAACAATTACACTGACACTAACTACTGACAACAGGTCTCATGTGTTACAGGCAAACTTGTTATGTAGCTAATGCTTACCTGGAGAAACTCATCCTCCAAGCCTCCATTCCCAAATGATGGTATTACAGGCATACACACAACTGGCCTATTGATTGTTATTCTTCCTATGTCAAGAATTAAGATATCTAAGGTAACAATGGAAAACTAGACAAATGTAAAATCATGAATTTTAGTTATGTTTATGAAAAAGTATTGCTATTAGACTTTCTGTCATCAGTGAATAGAAAATGCCATCATTTGGATTAGCTGGTAACCCTCTCCCCATAGTTAAGTGAGAAATGAGTATGTGTTATGTAAATTCTGCTAAAGAAATTACAACTGAAAAGATGGTAGACTCTCGGATTTACCAGCCCTGTTAACAACTTCCTGTAACTCTTTCCAAAGTGGTCAGTCACAAAGAACTCACGATGCCTGTGGCTTGGGCCCCCGGTCTCCAAGAGACCTCCACATTATGTTAGAAAAGGATGGGTGGTTCTTCAGGAGGCCACAGAAAGACAAACACTTCACCAGATCTAAAGTAACTGGTTACAGGAGCCCAAAACTGCTACTGTAAACTCAACCACAATCCACTGCTCTGGAAGGGAAAATGGAGAACAGATGCAAGAGCAGAATGAAGCTAAGAAACATGACAGTGGCTGGCTCTACCACCCAGGGACAAATTGCCACACTTCAAAGGTAGGCAGTTTCACAGAACAAATGCCTTACATATTTTAAGAAGCATTCCCTGAAACAAACACCACAAATATTTTATCAAGGGGAAAATACAAAACACAAGCACTTAAAGATGCTCCTACCATTTAAACATCATTTAAATATTTTTTATTTTTTTGGTTTTTCTAGACAAGAGTGTTTTCTGTGTAGCCCCAGCTGTCCTGGAACGTACTCTGTAGACCAGGTTGGCCTCAAACTGAGAGATCCACCTACCTCTGCCTCCCAGTGCTGGAATTAAAGGCATTTGCCACCACCGCCGCCTGGACAAATTTTTATTATTTTTAAACAGGAGGCAGAGGCAGGCTGATCTTTTTTGAGTTCCAGGACAGCCAAGGCTACACAGAGAAACTGTCTTGAAAAACTAAGAAAAAACTTATTTCATGTCTAAGTGTTTTGTCTGCATATATTTATATGCACACCACATACATTCCTACATATGGCTGTTAGCCATTATATGGGTGTTGTGAATTGAACCAGGGTCCTCCATAAGAACACCAAATTCTTACATCCATCTTTAGAAAGCCCCCTTTTTAAAGACTTTTAGTCTGAGTACTGAACCCAGGTTCTGGGCAAAGAGCAACAAATGCACCATTTTTCTAGCTCTTGAATTTTTATTGTTAAATCAGGGTAATCTGGATTTACTAAGAGTGTCTTAAGTGCTAGGGTTCTAGGCAAGCTACTCCTACCTCCACTTGAATTATGAATTAATACCAAAGTAAAACACTGGAACTTACAATGGTAAAGGTTTTGGAAAGATTCTTTTAAAAAGAAAAAAGAGTTTCTCTGGCTGTCCCAGAACTTGTTCTATAAGCCAGTATCTGCCTGCCCTGTCTCCCTAGTGCTGAAATTAAAGGTGCACGATACCATGCCTGGCAATAAAACAAGGTTTTACTGTATATAGCCTGGCTGGCCTAGAATTTGACTTGCCTCTGCCTCAAGAATGCTGGGACGCCGGGTGGTGGTGGCCCATGCCTTTAATCCTAGCACTCGGGAGGCAGAGCCAGGTGAATCTCTGTGACTTTGAGGCCAGCCTGGGCTACCAAGTGAGTTCCAGGAAAGGCGCAAAGCTACACAGAGAAACCCTGTCTCGAAAAACCAAAAAAAAAAAAAAAAATGCTGGGACTATGACTGCTCAAATTTGGAAGATTTGCTCTTTCCAGGTCAGTTTTCTGAAGTCTTAACATTATGCCTAAGTTGTTTTTGTTTAAGTATCCTAGACACCACAGAATCCAATCTATGTTAAACCAAGAAAATCTCCTTCCATTCTCTACCTCAAGATGTCTCTTGCCACCACTTGTGTCTTTTTTCCTTCCAAGATCTCAATTTTTGTTTGGTCTAGGAGTTACACTGGCTACAACTTCATCTCAAAAAGACTTCTAGCCACCAGAAGACAAACTTCCGTTAAGCCACCACTATTTTAGTTTTTGTCCATCTTCCCTGCTTTCAAATTCAAGAGATTCACCCACCTCTGCTTCCCAAGTACAAAGATTAAAGGCTAGAACACACCTGGCTTTTTAAGACTGGCTCAAGAGAATCTCTTGTAACCTATGCTGACTTTAAACTCCAGTCCCTGTCCCCCTCCAAGCCCCACCTAAGTGTTAGGATCATAGATAGGCATGGGACACTTTACACCTTTGTTTAAAAAAAAAAAAAAAAAAAAACCAGCCGGGCAGTGGTGGCGCACGCCTTTAATCCCAGCACTGGGAGGCAGAGGCAGGTGGATCTTTGTGAGTTCAAGGCCACCTGGGCTACAGAGTGAGTTCCAGGAAAGGTGCAAAGCTACACAGAGAAACCCTATCTCGAAAAAACAAAAAACAAAAAAACCCTCCTAACCCAAGGCTATCCACTTTATAGTTCAAGTACATTTTAATCAACTGAAGCTACTTTTCCATTTTCAGAATTTAGCTTCACAAACTAATTTCAATTAGGAAGGCAGATTCCAAAGTCCTAAAATGTGAGAGTTGGAACCCAGCAGCACATAAAGCAGTTAACATCTTGACCAAGCTAGAGTAATCAATCCCTTACAAGTTTAACCATTACTCTAACCCTAGCCTCCTAGGGGGAAATCATTACAACTTAGCACATATCAATGGAGACAAAGTATGCAATGAGATCATTTCTTAAATGTTTTTTGTAGGTAATGGTATGCTTGCTATTCCTTCACTCAGGACCTGTCAACAACCTAGTAACTCAGTGGGACATCAAAAATATACAAGTACACATGCAAAACAGAAGAGAGAATAGGTGGAAAAGGGAAAAGAATCAGAGAAGAGTCTAGAGAGTAAGAAGGGAATATCAAAATATAGACATGTCTATAAAAATATACAAGTCTGTATATAAGACTCCCACTAATGTGAGAATTCAAACCTACTAATACCAACAATGTAATGATAATCTCACTACATTTTAATACCAGCACCTGACAGGATTACTTGGCTACACAGGAGTGTATCTCTCAACCCTCTCTCCTAACAGGGAGGCACACTCACTACTCATGAAGCAGCAGCAGTTTTACATTAACAAAACACTAACCAGCAGTGTGCCTATTAGGACCACGGTCCCAATAAAAACACTTGCAAAGGTAACCACCAATTTGTAGGAAAAACAAAAAGCTTAAGATTAAAAACAAAAAGAAAAACCACTTGTGCGTTTGCAGTGTACTTCTATTAGTGCCAGATTTGGAGTAAAAAGTAACTTGTAAGATTGCCAAGACACTTTCTGCCTACTAAATGAAGCAGAACCTTGCTTGGCTCATGACTCAAACGTGTCAGCTGTATGTACAGTATTTGAAGCTGCATGTGGTGGCCTATACATGTAATCCTGCTCTCAATCTCAGCACTAGAAGGGGAGTCCTCAGTTTGAAGTCAGCCTGGAATATAGGGCAATACTTGTTGGGAAATATTATTTTAAGGTGTTAACGTTATTTTGTTTACGTTGCATTTGCTTAAAACTGTGAAGCTGTGTTACTGTGCCTGTCTAAAACACCCGATGGTCTAATAAATAACTGAACAGCCAATGGTGAGGCAGGAGAAAAAACAGGCGGGGCTGGCAGGCAGAAAATATAGAAAGAGAAATCTGGGAAAAGGAAGGAGCCAGCCACCAAGCAAGCCATGGAGTAAGAAACAAAAAAGATACACAGGAATAGAGAAAGATAAAGCTCAGAGACAAAAGATAGACAGAATAATTTAAGGAAAGCTGGCTAGAAACAAGCCAAGCTAAGGCCAGGCACTTTATAATTTCAGAATAAGCCTCCATGGGTGTTTTATTTGGGAGCCAGGTGGCAGGTCCCCCCAAAGAGCAAAAACATCCAACAACAAATACTGCACTTTTAAAATTGAAAAAGGAGCCAAGGCGTGATGGCACACACCTTTAATCCCAACAGTCAAGAGGCAGAGGCAGGAGGATCTGAGTTTGAGGCCAGCCTAGTCTATAGCGCCAGCTACAGAACAAACAGGGCTACAAAACCGACCGTCTCAAAAAAAGTGAAAAGCATTACAGGATGAAAAGCATCTGCTAAAAGCCTGATGACCTCAGTTTTATCTATCACAGAACCCACCAGTAGCAAAGGGAAACAAAAGCTGTTGTTCTCTGACCTTGGCATTTTCCTGGTAGCATCTGCCCACACCCATTCACCCACTGTCTGTCATATACGTTAAAAAAATTCTTATGGAAAACTAATGCTGCTCAGTTCGAGCACCTGCCTAGCATTTAAAGGGTCCCAGTTGTGGTCTCTGGCAACAAATCTTTGTAGGTTTATTTCCTACAAAATAAAGAATGGTGGTCTTAAAGGTCTTCCTCTGCTGTGAGCCCCGAAGAACAGTGGAGAAAGAAACCCTAAGTAATGGAAGGCAAGGCAGTCCCTGTCAGACCTAAACCCTAATTTCCAATTGTGTCCCTGGTGAGTGTTTCTTCCAGTCTCCATTTTCTCTTCTGTACCATGGGATTAAGAATGCCACTGGGACTCTCTTCAGTCTTCAGATTCTCAATAGCCTATGGCAAAATGGCAGAGACTTCTACTTAGCTAATATTTTCTTTTAAGCCATTTCTATTTTAAACAATGGTGAGGGGTTTTTGTTTGTTTCATTTGTTTTTGGTTGGTTTTGGTTTTAAGACAGTGTTTCTCTGTGTAGACCAGACTGTCCTCATATCTGCCTCTCTCTGCCTCCCAAGTGCCTGGATTAAAGGTGTGCACCAGCACCACTCGGCCTTAGTCAAAGCTTTTGCTGAAATTTTTGTTAACACCACCTTTAATCACAGCAATCCACAGCCCTCTGGAGGCAGAAGCAGGTGGATTTCTGTTTGAGGCCAGCCTCATTTATACAGTGAGTTCCATGCCAGCCAAGCTGAATAGTGAGACCCTATCTCAAAAAAAGTTAAACATTTTCCATTTTATTTTAGAGTCAAAGAGCCCAAGTTTTTCGTTCAACTCACTATGTAACCCAGCCTTGCCTTGAACATTGCCCACCAAGACATACATACATATATAATAAAAATAATAAATCTTTAAAACAGAAGCTGGTTAACTACAAAAATGGACACAATGCCTGACAGATGTGATTCAGTGAGTATGGAGTGCTTGCCAACCATGCCATTAATTAATTAATTAATTAATTAATGTTCCTGTAATCCAAAGCAATCTAGGGGAGCTTGGTGATCAGGAATTCAAGGTCATCTTCAGTGATTATATGATGCCTTAGAGGCCCAGCCTGGGCTACATGAGCCTACTCCCCCCCCCCCAATACTTAACAGCAAAAACAAAAAAACTTTCTAGGTCTATAGAGGCAGTGGTGGTGGTGCTTGCCTGTAGTCGCACCCATGAGGAGACAGATAAAAGGCAGGAAGATCAAAAATTCGAGTCAGACTGAAAGACAGGAAAAGTAGTCTAGGAGTCGGCCATGGTGCTGCAAGCCTTTAATCCCAGCACTCGGGAGGCAAAGGCAGGCAGATCTCTCTGAGTTTGAGGTCAGCCTGGTCTACAGAGTGAATTCCAGGACAGCCAGGGCTGTTAAACCCCAGGGGGTGGGGTGGAGGTAGTATCTAAACCGAGTAATCCCAGCAATCAGAGACAAATGCAGGCAATCTCGAGTTCCAGGCTAGCCTGGTCTACATAGTCCCAAGACAGTCAGGGACAGAGAAATGTCTACTTAAAAGTCTAGGTATATAACAAAATAAACTACAAATCTCAACATTCACTGGAAATATAAACTTTCTACTTTAAAATTAAAATGTCAAAAAAGCACCAAAACACCACTTCACTGACCTATTTTTGTCTACCCGACAAATGTGAGATATTTCTATTTTTACTAAAAATTCATAAGCACAATTCTGAAAAAGTACTTCGAGATTGTTCAGTGGGTAAAGACGCTTTTTGCAATAAAGACCGACCTGAGCTCATAATCTCTGAACACAATATGGAAGAACTAACTAGCCCCACGTTTTTCCCTGACCTCTACTTGGAAGGTGTCCAAACATTTTTAAAAAAAGATTTCACTAAAGTAGTAACTATTTCAAGATATCTTACGACTTGATCAATCAAATAATTATTTAAAAACTCTCCGGTTACACCGGGCATGGTCCTGCACATCTTTAATCCCAACATTCGGGAGGCAGAGGCAGAAGGATCTAAGTTCGAGGCTAGCCTGATCTACCAAGTGAGTTCCACGACAACCAAAACTACAAAGAAGCCGCCTGAGGTGGGGGGGGACCACGCTTGAGAGGGATTCGTGTAGCCAAGCATAATGATCAGTTCGATCCTCGGGACCGACTCTGGAAGAGCCCTCTTCTCAAGTTGTCCTCTTACCTCTAACACCCCTGGCCCACACATATACACAAATAAACGTAACCAAGAGAAACGAAGGGGGAAAAAAGCCCTCTGTGTTCTACGAGATTTCGGCAGTCAAAGCCACACCGCCCAGGCTCCCGACTGATCCTGCACAGCCGCATGGCGGCCTCCCGCGCTGGGCGCTCGCCCAACCACTCAACAGCCCCCGTCGCAGACGACAGCACGCAAGTAGTTGCGGCCGGTAGGAAAAAGGATCATTCGTTTGGGGCCCGGCTGCCACGGAAAGGAAAAGCCGCGGAGGACGCTCCGAGGAGTGGTTGTCTTAGGGCACGTGGGGCTGCCTGGCGGGTACGCTCAGGGCGGCTGGGGCCAGCGTCCCGCCACCTCGGGAACGCTCCGGAGAGCGCGCGCCAGGGAAGGCCGGGCAGGCCCACCTCAAGTTTCACCAGAACCGTAAAGATCCACAAACACACCCGAAAGTCCTTGGAACTGAAGCACACAGCCGACGGGCCTCCCTGGGAAGAGGTTCCACCACCCCTACACGCACACCACCCCCCCCAACGCAAACACGATACCTCCAAGGGCCCGGGCCGACACAGACACAGACGGAGGCTCCTGCCTCCCGGGCCGCCACGAGGAGGAAGAGGCCGGAGGCTCGGGCCAGGCGTGGGAGGAGGGCGGGCTCGTCCCTCCCAGTCTTGTGAAACTCCGGGCGCCTCCGGCCACGTGAGCGACTGCTTGCCTTTCTCAAAACTGCAACTGGCGCCCCGGCCCGCCCGGAGAGACGGTCGAGCGTGTCACGCCTCGGGAGGGAAAACGCTCCGCCCTGCCCCCCCCAACCCCCAAATATCCGGCATCGGGCGGGCCGCGTGCGAGCACTGCCTGCGGGCATGGCCGGCCCGCAGCCCAAGCCGCTCTATCTCTGCGGCGTGGACCTCGGGGACGGTGTCCGGGGCCCCTCACCTCGGTCCCCGCGGCCGGACCCCTAGCGGAGCGACTCCAGACTTCGGATCTCGTCCACCCACCCACCCCACCTCTCCCGCCCGAAAACCCCAGCCCAAAGAGTCCCGGCTCCGTCGGTCGGGCTCACTCTCCGCTTCGGGTATCCACCCCGGCCCCCGACCTGGGCCACGCGGGCCCGGGCCCCGGGGGCGGTCTCCGCACGGCCGCGGGTGTGCGGCCGCCGCCTCGGACCCGTCCTTCCTGCAGCCCCATCCCGCGGCCCGACGGCCCAAGGGCCCAGGCGCCAGCCCACCCGGTTGGCGGCCCTCACCTCGGGCTCCTTGTCTCCACGCTCCCACTCACATCCGGAACCTCGCCGGCCCTCAGAGCACCTAGAGGAGGGTGGAACCCCGGGGACTTGGCAGTTGTAGCTGAGGCAGTTGAGGCTTGTTTACTGTCACCATGGAAACCCCCAGACGCGCGCTCGCGGCGGGGGCCTCCGCGGGGCGAGTCAGCCGCGCGGCCGGCCTGCTCCTCAACTCCCGCCTGGGGAGCGCCCACGGCGCTTCCGGAAGCCCTCCTGGTCCCCGGTCCGACCCCCGCTCGACCCACGCCCCGAGCACCCGGAAACAGTAGCCCGGGGAGCCCACTTTCCCTTCCCACAGCCGGCGTGACCGCGGGCTGGCCTTCCCCCGAACCCCACCTTCAGGAAGACGAGGCGCAGTCCTCCTTCCACGACGAAGCCGGAAGGATGCAAGACCGTGGCGGGGCGGAGCCTCAGGCAGCGGACATCCGGGCACCGGGCCGCCACGGCGCCATTCTGACGAGCCCAGATCCGAGCCCAGGATTGGCCAGGCAGGCGAGGGGCGGAGCCGGGGTGTGGCCCCGCCTCTGAATCCAGGAAAGGGCAGCGGCCGCGCAGGCGCACACCTTCATGGAGCCGGGCGGGAGAGCGGGAGGAGGGGGAGAGGGGGAGGGGGAGAGGGAATGGGGCGGATGGAGAGGAGGACAAGGTGGAGGGGGGGGTCCATGGAGAGTCTCACGACTTGTGGGCCCCGGGAGGACGCTGAGTGCTGCACGCGCGTCTCCGCACCCCGAAACATGAGCCCACAGGGTTCAATCACCGCGAGTGAGCGGAAAACTAGTGTCGAGTCTTACGTAAAAAGGAAGACCGCCTAAGGGCGTCTCAGAGGGACAGTCTGGAGAGATTTGTCTCAAGTTGTTGAAAGCCCCCAGCCACAGGGTTTTAAGTTTCAGACTCGGCACTTCCTGGAGTGCAGGGACAGATTTTCTTGATGTGTAATAATTTGGGAGGACTTTTCGTGAGATGTCAAGATCCAGGCTAAGCTGAAGATTATTTTTAAAACCTCCAGAGCCTCCTAGGCGCGCGTGGGACACGCGCTGGTAATCTCTGCTTGGAGGGGGCTGAGGCTGCATGGGCGCGAGCCGCTGCCTCTAAGGAAACACTGGAGACATTACAGGGCTCTTCAGAATAGTCCCAGGTTATAAGTGAACGATAATGATGAAGGAAAAGTTCGTAAAACACTCCAGACTGCCATCAGGAAAGAGAAAACTGACTTTCAGGGGAGAAACTGTCCAAGAAGAAAAATAGAGGCCAAAAGATAGAAAACAGATCCTACAAAAATTAAATGCGTATTCTTGTGTGTGTATTGAGCTTTAAACCTAGGACCTTGCACAAGTTTTTAACAAACTATGTCCCCCCACCTCTGATGCTTTTTTGCACTGGGGAAAAAAATCCGAATGTATCACCTTGCTGGAGTGGAGGTAGAGAATCCTGGGTAGTCTGTCTCTTTCTTTATATGGGGTCGGGGAACACACTCGGGTTGGCAGGCTGGTGCAGCAAGTGCCTTTATCCGCTGAGACATCTCACCCTGCCTTTTGGGTTGTTTTGTTACTGATTTTTAAAGTATATTACTATTGGTAGAGGAAGGTCCAAGTGCCTTCCACCCTTGTGGAGGCCAGAGGGCAAATTTTCGTGTGTTGGTTTTGTATTTACCTTTGTATGAGCTCCAGGGATTGAACTTAGGTTGTCAGACTTCCACAGCCAGAGATTTCATTTGCCAGCTCCCTCTCCTGTCCAGGCTGTCCTCCAACTCGTAAGCAATCCTACTGTTTTAGTATTACTTTAGTGTGTTTATTATTTTTGCTTGTTGTTGCATCATGATGTATATGTGGATATCAGAAGACAACCTTCAAGTTTTCATTCTCTCCTTTCACCATGTGGGTCCCAGACATTGAACTTAGGTGGTTAGGGGTGTGGCAGCAAGTACCTTTGCCCTCTCAGCCATCCCACTACATACCCCTTTCAATTTTCTTTTTTCTTTTTCTTTTCTTCCTTTTTCTTTTTCTTTTTCTTTTTTTTTTTTTTTTGTTTATTTTTTTGTTTGTTTGTTTTTTTTTCGAGACAGGGTTTCTCTGTGTTGTCCTGGAACTGGCCTTGAACTCACTGAGATCCATTTGCCTCTGCCTCCCAAGTGCTGGGATTAAAGGGGTGTGCCACTACAGCCTGGCTCTTTTCTATTTTTTTTTGTTTTGTCTTGTTTTTTGAGACAGGGTTTCACTGTGTAGCTTTGCACCTTTCCTGGAACTTGCTTTATACCCCAGGCTGACCTTGAACTCAGGAGATCTGCCTGCCTCTGCCTCCGGCATGCTGGGATCAAAGGCGTGCCTGGCTAAGATTTATTTTTATTAATGTGTGTGTATGCATGTCAGTGTGAGTGTTCACCATATGTGGGTGTCTATGGAGACCAGAAAAAGGTGGGAATCTCCTGGAGCAGGAGTTACAGGCAGTTAGTTGTCTGTTGCCAGATGTGGGTGGTGGGTATGGAATTTGGGTCGTCTACTAGAGCAGCAAGCCTCTTCACTGCTGAGCCATCTCTCCAGTGCACACACCACCACCACCACCACCACCTTCAACTTTCTGAGACAGGTTCTTACTCTGTAGCCCAGGCTAGCTTGGAACTATCATGTAGTCCACCGTAGCCCCAAACTTGTGGCAATCCCCCGTCTCAGCCTCCTGTTGGGAGGTAGGAGTCACACATCACCCATCACCTCCAGATGGTCTGTATTTTGGGGAGGAGGAATCTGTACTCTGTGTTTGTTTTGTTTTAGAATGGAGGTAGGAGTCTTGTTTTTAACCACTGTATTCTCCATCCTATCGTGAAACAGAGCTTCTAGCCAGATATCAAAAAACCTTCACCATCTCCTCTTCCCATTTGAGAAGGAAAAGGAAGCGAGCCCTTCAAAGAGTCCAGCAGTAGTATAAGAGGGCTCTATCCAAATGTCACAGTATTCCTAGAAATCAGGAACTCTGATGGCAGATGAGCAGTAAGATAACCCAAGCTCTTGTGGGGTGGGCAGGATGGCAGAGAAATGTCTTGGTGGTTAGGGGTGTCCATCCTCCTTTGAGAACAAAGTCACACATATCTCAGGTAGACCTTAAGCTCACTCAGTAGTCCAAGTTGGCTTTGAACTGATACAGCGCTAAGGAGGCACAAGGCCTTGAGTTCAATCCACAGCAAGAAAAAAAAAAAAATTAAGGCTTTATGTGCCAGTAATAATGCCTGTGGTAGTATTATTGTGAGTTCAAGGCAGGACTGGACCACAGAATTCCAGGCAATCTGGGCTACCAGGTAAGAAACCCTGTTTGAAAAGAGAAGAAAAGAAGAAAAAATAATTATGTAGTTTGATGGCTTAGGCAAAGTCAGAAAACCTTTTTATGTTGTCCATTTTTATTTATTTCAATCAGGATCTCTCTAGGCTGTCCTGAAACTCAATATGTAGACCAGACTGGCTTCAGCTCACAGAGATCCACTTGCCTCTGTATCCTGACACTGGGATTAAAGGTGTGTGCCATCAGGCCAGCTGAGTCTGGAAACTTTAAATGAGTTTAAGATGTACTAGGGAACAGGACAGATAGTAACTTCTCTTTTTCTCGACAGTTCTTCTCTTCATTTTGTTTATTTTTTTCTAAAATTTTAGAAACAAGCTAGGTGTGGCTGGGCACACATAAAATCCCAGCAGTCTTGAGGCAGAGGCAGGCAGATCTCTGTAAACTGAACGCCAGGCTGATCTACAAATGAAGTCCAGGCCAGGCATGGCTACATAGTTCTGCTACATATCTCAAAAATAAATAAGAACTGGAATGAGCCAAGCAGTGGTGGCACACACTTTTAATTCCAGCACTCCGGAGGCAGAGGCAGGCGGATCTCTGTAGTTCCTGTGAGTTTGAGGCCAGCCTGGTCTACAGAGCGAGATCCAGGACAGGTACCAAAACTACACAGAGAAACCCTGTCTCGAGGAAATAAACAAACAGCACTCGGGAGGCAGAGCCAGGCGGATCTCTGTGAGTTCGAGGCCAGCCTGGTCTACAAAGCGAGTTCTAGGAAAGGCACAAAGCTACACAGAGGAACCCTGTCTTGAAAAAACAAAAAAAAAACAAAAAAAAAAAAAACATGTACTTGGGAGGCAGAAGCAGAAAGATCTCCTTGTGCTGAAGGCCAGTCTTGTTCTACATGCAGAGTTCCAGGACAGATAGTTACATGGTGAGACAAAATAACAGGGTTGGGGATTTAGCTCAGTGGTAGAGCAAGGCCCTGGGTTCGATCCTCAGCTCAAAAAAAAAAAAAAACAAAAACAAATAAATTTAAAAAGCAAAGTTTGAACATAACATACAGCAATACAGCAAATAGAGAAGATACAGTTTTAGGTCTGAGTTATCCGCGTGTGTCCATGGATAAAAACACTTGCCACACAACTCTGATACCATGAGTTCCAACCCCAGAATCCACATTTTTAGAAAGCCAGGTTTGGTGATTAACATTTGTATCCTGTATCGAGATAGAAAGTGAAGATAGAATTGCCTGGAAGCCCAGAGGACTGGAATTTGCACTATGTCGAAAAATATCCACCATCTCAAAAACTGGAAGGAGAGATCCACCTCTTGAAAGTGGTCTTCTGTCTCCACATAGGTCCTTGGTGCATTCATACCTGCACACACACATCCAACATCCATGTCACACATACTACTAATAAAAAAAAAATTTAGGATCAGAGAACTGACAAAATTGTTCTCCATTTACAGTTCTTCAGAATACTGCTTCTGATATTAGAGTTTGTGTGTGACTGTAAGCTGCCTTGACCCAGTTTTTATGCCCTGGCTAGATGCCACTCAATTCCGCTTGTTACCACTGATTAATTCCACACACCCCAACCACCTCCTTTATCAGGGCTCCTATACTATGGGCATTTGTGCTCCCTGGCCCTAACGGTGTGAGAGCCAGGTACCAGACAACAAGAGACTCAAAGCCTCCAGAGTTTACTCAAATCAGCCAATCCTCAAGCTGTGCCCTAACTAACCTTCATTTTTCCCCAGCAACAATAAGAATGCATGCCCAGAGCTCCTCCTCGCTCCTTCTGCCTCTTTTTTTTTTCTTTTTTTTTTTTTTCAGTTAGTGTCTTGACTATGTACCCAGGCTGCCCTTGGCCTAGAAATCTCCCTGCCTTCTGAGTGCTGGGATTACACATACTGCCATGTGTAAAGGCATGCCTGGTTTTCTCAGTACTTCTTGAATTATCCAAGTAGTCCTGCAAGAGGGGGCTGTGTTCACCCCAAGTAACTAAGTATATTAGTCTTTCTCTCTTAATCCCTGATTTTGCTGCATGCAGTTTCAGTTACCTGTGAAAAGCCATGGTCCAGAACTGGAAAATTCTAGAGATAACTCAAATTTTATATTGAACCTTGTTCTGAGAACAGTGAAATCTCACATCATCCTTCTCCTTCTACTCAGGTCCTAAGTTATCCTTTTTTTTTTCTTTTCTTTTCTTTTTTTTTTTTTTTTGTTTTGTTTTTTTTGTTTTGTTTTTGAGACAGGTTTTCTGTCTGTGTAGTCCTGGCCCTGGCTGTCCTGGAACTCACTTTGTAGATCAGACTGGTCTTTTTTTTTTTTTGGGGGGGGGGGGGTTTGAGACAGGGTTTCTCTGTGTAGCTTTGCACTGGAACTAGCTTTGTAGACCAGGCTGGCCTAGAACTCACAGAGATCCGCCTGACTCTGCCTCCCCAGTGCTGGGATTAAAGGCATGTGCCACCACTGCCTGGCAATCAGACTGGTCTTGAACTCACAGAGATCCACCTGCCTCCCAAATGCTGGGATCAAAAGGGTGCATAGCCACCACCTGGCCCAAAATCATCCATTTGTCCAACATGTTTGCCGGATATTCTAATTCCCTATTAGTAAATGCAGTATAAACAAATAAATATATATATTTTTCAAAACAGGGTTTCTCTATGTAGTTTTGGTGCCTTTCCTGGATCTCGCTCTTTAGACTACGCTGGCCTTGAACTCACAGAGATCTGCCTGCCTCTGCCTCCCTAGTGCTGGGATTAAAGGCATGTGCCACCACCGCCCGGTATAAGCAAATATTATAAGATGACATTGTGGCTCACACTTGTAATCTAATATTCAGGAGACTGAGACAAGGAGGATTGGTAAATTCAAGGCCAGTTGGTCTGCATAGTAAGTTCCAGGCCAGCCTGGGATACAAAAAGAAACCCTATCAAAATACAGGCCGGGCGGTGGTTGTGTACACCTTTAATCCCAGCGCTCGGGAGGCAGAGGCAGGCAGATCTCTGTGACTTTGGGCCCAGCCTGGTCTCCAAAGCGAGTTACAGGAAAGGCGCAAAGCTACACAGAGAAACCCTGTCTCGAAAATTAAAAATAAATAAATAAATAAAAATAAAAAAAAAATACCACCAAAGGGTTGGAGCGATGTCTCAGTGGTTAAGAGTACTAGCTGTTAGCTGTTCTTCAAGAGGACCTGATTTGATTCTCAGCGCCCAGGTGAGGTGGCTCCCAACTGCCTGTAACTCCAACTGGTAGGGTGGAAGTGAGGGGTCCAACTCCTTCATCCAGCCTCCACCACCACTCAGACACAAATAATAAAAGTTTACAAACTGGGTGGTGGTGGTGCACACCTTCAATCCCAGCACTCGGGAGGCAGAGGCAGGTGGATCTGAGTTCGAGACCAGCCTGGTCTACAGAGCGAGTTCCAGGGCAGCCAGAGCTACACAGAGAAACCCTGTCTTGGAAAACAGAACAAAAAGCAAACAAACAAAGGTGACGGAAGAGAAAGCAGCTTTCTGATCTGATTCTGAGTCACCGACTTAGTGTAAGCATCTGCCTCATATGCCTGCTGCCAGAACTGACAGGCACTCTTACCACATCTATGTAGCCGGAAACTCAGCCAAAATAAACTATTTCTTCCTCCTTTTTCTTTTTCTTTTGGTTTGTGCATTCTTTTTTTTGTTGTTGTTGTTGTTGTTGTTGTTGTTGTTGGTGGTGGTGGTGGTGATGGTGGTAGTGTTTTTTTGTTTTGTTTTTTTGAGACAAGGTTTCTCTGTGTAGCCCTGGCTGTCCTGGAACTCACTTTGTAGACCAGGCTGGCTTCCAGATCTACCTGCCTCTGCCCTAAGTGCTGGGATCAAAGGCATGTGCCACCATACCCTGGAAAGACAGGATCTCTTTATGTAGACCCCAGAAGGCCTTGAATTCAGTATTTAGCCAAGTATGGCCTTCAATTCTGGATTCTGCTCCTACACGAGCTTTCAGAGCACTGGGATTGGAGGAATGTGCCACTACACTCAGCTGTTGTTACAATTTTATATTCTTAACTATTGGTAAGCTTTATTGTAACTCATTGATAAATGCTGTCATAGCTGTATATCGATAAGAAAAAAAGCATAAAGTCAGGCCTAGTGGTACACCACAGACTACGATTCTCGCTACTCTCAAGAATGGGGCAGGAAAAAAAGGAATGGGGCAAGAAGATTGGACAGTCAAGATCTGCCTAGGCAAATGTCTCAAAACCAAATAAAAGGGTGAGACCTGTGGTGCACGCCTTTAATCCTAGTATTTAGGAACACAGGCAGGAGGATCTCTGAGGTGTACATAGTAAATTCTAGGCCAGCCAGAACTACTTAAAGAGAGCCTGTCTCAAAAAAAAAAAAAAAGAAAAGAAAAGAAAGAAAAAACAGAAACAAAACTTTAATTCTCTCTTACTGCAGCTTTTTTCCCCCTGTGATCTATGCATGTTCCAGCACAGAAACATTAGATCCCTTGGAGCTGGAGTTCCAGCCAGTTGTGAGCCATCTGATATGGGCACTCTTATCATTGACCCACCCTAATGTAGCTTCTTTTGTTTTTGTTTTTGTTTTAAACAAGACTTCAGCAGCCCCTAGGCTGATCTCAAACTTACTAAGTGGCAGAGAAGGACCTTCACCTGATTCTGGTGGGGCCTCCCTAGACACACCCAGCTCTGGTGGGTGGTTTTGTTTGGAACTAGGTCTTCCTCTGCATCACCTATTTCCCTCATCCTGCCAGCCAGAATTACGGTGTCTGTCATTGTGTCCATCTCCACCGCAGCATTTGTTTTACCACCAGCACGGCTGGAGAGGGGGAAAGGTCACTGACCTTGGAGTCCTTCATTAGCCCCACATTTCTGCCTGAGCACCTGGCAGGGGTAGCGGGCAATGATTGAGACAGCCAAGGCTGGTTAATGGTTCTTGAGTATTACTCCACTGGGAAAGTGGGCCAGAGGCCAGAGCCAGGCCTGGAGGTAAACTCCAGGGCTCCCAGTGAGAGCGGACAATGCACGAAGTACTTGCCCCACCCTTTGGTACTCATACTAGAACAAAGAACTATGCCCAGGAAAGACAGATGCTCCACCACTGAGCTCAGCCCTCAGCCCTTGAATTTTTGAGATCTTGTCTATCTCGACATCAATAGCTCATGATCCTCTTGCCTCTTAGACTCTCCTGTTAAGTTTTTTTGTTTTGTTTGTTTGTTTTGGTTTTTTTCAAGACAGGGTTCCTCTGTGTAGCCCTGGCTGTCCTAGAGCAGGCTGGTCTCAAACTCAGAGATCTCCCTCTCGCCTCCGGAATGCTGGGATTAAAGGTGTGTGCCACCCCCTCCTGCAGACTCCAGTGTTAGGATCACAAGCCTGAGCCCTCATGGCTGCTTTGCCTTTGATGGGAAACATTCTTTCTCTCTCTCTCTCTCTCTCTCTTTTTTTTTTTTTTTTTTTTTTTTTTTTTTTTTTTGGTTTTTCGAGGCAGGGTTTCTCTGTGTAGCTTTGCGCCTTTCCTGGAACTCACTTATCTTTCTCCTTTTTAATGACTTGATGTTTATTCAGCAATATGTCCTTGCTAATAACTTTTTTTTAAAACAACTTCAGAGAAGAAAATCACATTTGGCCAGACGGTATGGAAGTGGTGGTAGAGGAGTCACTTTTGAATGAAAAATAGAAAGAACAAAAGAAAGAAAAAGGAAGGCCACGCCTGCTCCTAGATATGGAGGCGAAGGTTTACTGTAGCTGTGAGGGAAAGCATAGCCTGAGGCATCTGGAAGGGTCGATCCAGAGTGAACAGGTCCCTGAGCCAGTCACGTGAGGTGAGGGGGTGGGGAGAGGAGAGAGCCCGGAGATTAAAGGGTAGATAAGAGGGGCCAGTAACCAAAATGGCTGGATTATATAGAGAAAGGCCATTGGGGGAAGGGCAGCCAGGCTCTGGGCTGGAGAAGTTTTGAGTAGGGGGTCTGGTATGCCAGCCATACCCTGTAACAGGAAGGGACTCAGGAATGCTAGGAGAACCTGGTGGCCACTTCATATTTAGTATGTTAAATAGGCACCAATCCGGTTTGAGACCTAACATTTTATTCTGGAAAAGAGGTGAGATTTTTAGATCCATATAATAATGCTTTTTTTTTCTTTTCAATAATGCTTTTTATAACGCTGACTTTGGAGTTTCCTGAGCCACGGCAGAGGAAGAACATAAAGGTAGTTTTTGAGTTAAAGGTTAGTTGAACAATTAGTTTGGTTTGTGTGACAACTAGACAGGGCTGATCACAGGACTTGGGAGGCTGATACAGGAGAATGCCAAGTTGTAGAACAAAAAATAAGTAAATAAAAAAATTGGACCTGGGCCAAATGGTGGTGGCGCACGCCTTTAATCCCAGAACTTGGGAGGCAGAGCCAGGCAGATCTCTGTGAGTTCGAGGCCAGCCTGGTCTACAGAGTGAGTTCCAGAACTGGCACCAAAACTACACAGAGAAACCCTGTCTAAACCCCCCCCCCAAAAAAAAAGCAGGTAGATCTCTGTTAGTTTGAGGACAGCCAGGTCTACATAGCAAGTACCAGGTCATCAGAGCTATATAGGGAGACTTTGTCTCAAAATAATATTAATAACTTTTTAAGGTAAAAAGAGGGTTGGGGACAGTAAAAAATTCACCTAGCAAATGGAAGGCCATGCTCAATCCTCAAGACCGGGGCTAATGAGATGGGTCAATATGTGAAATGTTTTTGCTCAATCATGAGGCTCTCAGTCTGGATCCCCAGCACCCACTTAAGAAGAGAGGCCCAGTGAGTAGTTATATCCCAGACCAGGGGCTCTGGAGACAGGAGGACACCTGGGACTTGCTGGCCAACCAGTCTAGCTGAATTCCTGAGCTCCAAGCTCAGTGAGAGACCATCTCAGGGAATAAGCTGCAGAGTCCCTGAGGAGCTTAGCTGACATTGATCTACACACAAATATATGGGCACACAGAGACACATGCATGTATACCTGCGCGCGCGCACACACACACACACACACACACACACACACACACACACACACACGAGGAAAAAAAATAGGAAGGACTGTTGCCTCCTGTGGACAAAAAAACATCCCTCAGAAGCAAAATGCCTGCAGTCAGGAGTCACCAAGCCTTCCCACTTGCCAGCTGCCCACAGGCCATATCTAGATGGAACACCCTGGCTGTTTCAAAGTCACTAGGCTGCTTTCTAAATAGCCCTTCCTGAACCACAACACCCAGCATCCCCTGTTGCAAAGACTGGGCAAGATTTGGAGGATGGGCACATTGTTCCTCACTGTCCGTGGCCTCAAGCGGTTGCCACCCTCTAACTGTGGTTTTGGCTCCCAGTGTCCCCCTTTCCACACCCCTCCTCGGAAACGCAGGGCAGGGGAGTGAGTCACTTGGTGTAGGAGGGCCGTCTTCTACACCCCACTACCAAAATCAGAAAACAGCGTCTGTGTGCTCACGTCTCTCTGTTCCCGCTGCTGTGTCAGGCCGAATCACTATAACAACCCATTACATACATTTCCCGCGGGTGTTTCTCCCGCTGAACCCTAACAGATAAACAAAAGCTCAGTACCCGGGTTGAGAAGTGGACACACTACAGGATTCAGCAGCTGGGGCTCACTGCGGGGCTGGGGCGCCTCGTCCTCATCCTGTCTCCACTTCCTTTCCTCCCTTCTTTCTTCTACAGGCTCTATCGGACATAGCCGAAGGTGGCCGCAAACTCACGATTCCCTGCTTCCACTTCCTCAGCGGAAGCACAGGAACTTAATGGGGGCAGCACCATCTCCCCAGAGTTCTTCCAGCCATGCTGTGGGAGGGAAATGGGGCCATCCGACAAGTGTTGATTCTGTGCCTTTCCTGAAGCATGGAAGCCTTCTGAGTGGGTGAGGTGCTGTAGGTTTGTCTTTGTTGGAGACGGGTTTCCTGTAGCCCAGGCTGGCCTCCCACTAGCCATGTAGATGAGGGTCACCATGACATCTTGAGCCTCCCACTTCTACCTCTCAAATGCTGGGATGACAGAACTGTATCAATACACTCTGCTAACTTTTTTTCTTTTTGAAATAGAATTTCTCTATGTAGCCCTGCTAATCTTGAAACTAGCTCTGTAGACCAGGCTGGCCTCGAACTCAGAGAGCCACCTGCTTTTGCCTCCCAAGTGCTAGGCTTGTCTTCAACTCTGCTAACTTTTGTTTTGTTTTGGTTTCTTTCTTTCTTTCTTTCTTTTTTTTTTTTTTTTTTTTTTTTTTTTTTTTGGTTTTTTAAGACAGGGTTTCTCTGTGTAGCTTTTCGTTTTCGCCTTTCTTGGAACTCACTTGGTAGGCCAGGCTGGCCTCGAACTCACAGAGATCTGCCTGGCTCTGCCTCCCGAGTGCTGGGATAAAAGGCGTGTGCCACCACCGCCTGGCTCTTTTTTTTTTAAAGATTTATTTATTTATTATGTATACAGAAGAGGGTGCCAGATCTCATTGCAGATGGTTGTGAGCCACCATGTGGGTGCTGGGAATTGAACTCGGGACCTCTGGAAGAGCATTCAGTGCTCTTAACCTCTGAGCCATCTCTCCAGCTCCCCCCCCCCCCCCCCCCCCGTTTTTTTCTCTCCAGAGCTTAGGACCGAACCCATGATTTGTGCTTGCTAGGCAAGCACTCTACCACTGAGCTAAATCCCCAAACCCTCTGCTAACTTTTAAAAAGAGTATTTCAAGTGTGTATTTTTCTAGAGTAGTGTGTCTTGTGGCTAAGTTGCGTGTCTGTGTTCTGGAGGGGGATTAGAGTAGAGTAGAGTGAAGAGTAGGGATTAAGAGAACTTGCTGTGTTGCAGAGGACCTGAGTTCGGTTCCCCAGCCCATGGCGTCGCTCACCACCATCTGCAATTCTAGTTCCAGAGGATGGGAGAACCTTTTCTTGCCTCTGTGGTTACCAGGCATGCACACGTGGTGCACAAACATACATGCAGGCAAAACACTCATATGCACAAAATAAGATAAATACATCTTTTTAAGCTCTAGAGGCTGTAGCTGAACATGTTAACAGTGGTTTAGGCTCTACTCTTTCTGTTTGGAATCCTTGGAAGAATGACATGTTTTGTTTGTTTTTCCCTTCACTTTTTTTTTTTTTTTAATTAAGAAATTTTCTGTCGGGCAGTGGTGGTGCACGTCTTTAATCCCAACACTTGGGAGGCAGAGGCAAGCAGATCTCTGAGTTCGAGGCCAGCCTGGGCTACCAAGTGAGTTCCAGGAAAAGGCTCAAAGCTACACAGAGAAACCCTGTCTCGAAAAAATCAAAAAAAAAAAAAAAAAAAAAAAAAAAAAAAAAAAAAAAAAGAAGAAGAAGAAGAAGAAAGAAAGAAAGAAAAAAGAAAGAAAGAAAGAAAAAAGAAAGAAAAGAAATTTTCTATTCTCTTTACATACCATCCACAGAAGAGTGACATATCATTACAGCTCTTTCTCCTTCACCTGTTCTCTAAGCTCTAAGCTCGGTTGCCTCATTGCAGCAAACTCATTTCAGATCATTTGTCTACCCTGCAGGAATAAACTGCCTCTCCTGACTCTTAGAGGTCTCCAGTGGCCCTCAACAGTCAGCGCTCCTGGCTACCAGCAGAGTCTGCAGAGCAACGGATTCTTCAGAGGAGTTCTTCATCTCCTCTGAAGGACTGGGCAAAGGTTACCAAGGCCCCGAGCCATGGACTTTTGCTGTCCTTTTGTGTGTGACTGTTCAGTGTGTCTGTACTTCCATATAGAGCACTCTTAGAAAACAATGAGGAGGCCGGGATGGTGGTGGCGACACACGCCTTTAATCCCAGCACTCGGGGGCAGAGCCAGGCGGATCTCTGTGAGTTCAAGGCCAGCCTGGTCTACAAAACAAGTTCCGAGACTGTCAGGGCTATTACACAGACAAACCCTGTCTCAAAAAACAAAAACAAAAACAAACAAACAAAAAACAAAAGACAAAACAAAACAAACAAACAAAAAAAGAAAAAAAATGAGCCAGGCGGTGGTGGCGCACACCTTTAATCCTAGCACTCGGGAGGCAGAGGCAGGCGGATCTCTGTGAGTTCAAGGCCAGCCTGGGCTACAGAGTGAGTTCCAGGAAAGGCGCAAAGCTACACAGAGAAATCCTGTCTCGGAAAACAAAACAAAACAAAACAAGACAAAACAAAACAAAAAATGCAGGTACAGAAAAGGAAAATCGCTCCAGCTGCTTCGGAGTCTGAGACAGTAGGACTCCAAGTGTGAGGACAGTCTGGCAAACGCTGAGAGGCCATCTTGAGGGGAAAGAGAAAACAGGAAGTAAAGAAGCTTAAATCGGATACACACACACACACACACACACACACACACACACACACACACACACAAGCGCCCAGGTGCTACAGGCACAGCTCAGAGCAGGCCTCGCCTTGCAGGCGTTCCCCGTCTCCAGCACAGCAGCTGCACCACCTTGAGCAATGAACAATAAATATCATCTCAAATATGTTACTTGCTCCCAGAATTCGTTTATTCTGACACATGGGAATGAACTGCCTGATGTTCTAGATGTTATTGCAAACTAAATGAAGCTTTCTTTGTAGATTTTAATCACGAAAGTGCCTCTGTCCCTTCCCTCCCTGGAAACAAGGCCAAGGTCCTTTGAGGGAGTTCAGCAGTCCCTTGCCCAGTCAGGGGGGTGAAGTGAAGCACACTTCACATAGTGTCAAAAGGTTTCGGGCAAGAAGACAGTGAATGTGTGAACAGGCATATTTACATAAAGTATCTTGTGTCCCTCTGTTCCAGTGGATCTCAACCTGTGGGTTGAAACCCCTTTGGCAAACCTCAATCTCCAAAAAATATTTACATTACAATTCATAACAGTAGTAACGTTATGAAAATAATGTTATGATCGGAGGTCACCACAACATGAGAAGCTGTATTAAAGGGTCGCAGAGTTAGGAAAGTTGAGAACCACCGCTCTGTTCAATGTCAGTAAGAATCTAAAAGCCTTTGGAAGTTGTCTGCCAGTTAGCTTTTTGCCAAGGACACAGCCAGTCATCTGGGAAGAGGGAACCTCAACTGGGAAAATGTGCTCACCAGACTGGCCTGTGGGCAAATTCTTGATTAATGATTGATGTGGGAGGGCGCAGCCCACTAGGGGAGTGGCCACCTCTGAGCTGGCAGTTGCATAAAAAAGCAAGTTGAGAAAGCCAGGAGAGCAAGCTAGAAAGCAGCATTCCACAATGGCTTCCTTTGGCTTCAATTCCTGCCTGACTTCCTTCAATGATCAATTGTAACTGGGATGTGTGGGCCAAATAAACCCTCTTCTCTCCAAACTGCTTTTGATGTTTTATCATAGCATAGAAATAGTAGAAATACGCCCCGGCGGTGGCACACACCTTTAATCCCAGCACTAGGAAGGCAGAGGCAGGCAGATCTCTGTGAATTCGAGGCCAACCTGGTCTACAGAGTGAGATCCAGGACAACATCAAAGCTACATAGAGAAACTCTGTCTCAAAAAACAAAAACAAAACAAAACAAAAAGTAGAAATACATTATCTATGGGAAATTTAGATTTGCTGGGTATGTCAGCACACACCTTTAATCCCAGCACTTGGAAGGCAGAGACAGGTGATGGATCTCTTGAGTTTGAGGCCAGCCCGGTCTACAGAGTAAGTTTCAGGATAGTCAGGGCTACACAGTGAAACTCTCTCTCAAAAAAACAAAACAAAACCCCCAAACCAGAGAAACGAAAGAAAGAAATGGGATGAACCCATGAGTAGAAACTGTACACGGTGAATTGTTTTGTTTGTTTGATTGCTTTTTGAGACAGGGTTTCTCTGTGCAGCCCTGGCTGTCCTGGAACCCTGGTGAGTGTAAATATCACTTTCTCCTTATCGATTCCTCTACTATTGGGCACCTAAAATGATTCTGTAATTTCGATACTGTGAATTGAGCTACAATAAACATGGATGTGCAAGACTCTGTGTTGTGTGTTGACTTTGATTCCTTCAGGTGTGTTCTACATAGGAAGCATAGGAAGACCTCAGTGACTGAAGTCCTGAGTGACTGTACCATAGACATGGGCACAGCCAAGACAAGGCCCACAGCATGGGACCCATGGAAAAATGGAACAGCCTTCTTTGGGTGAGGCTCAGAGGAATGGCAAAGCCTTCTTCCTGAATCCAAGTTCCATGGATTGACCAGCATATACAACTAGCAACTGCAGTTTCCTCCTCCAGGATATTCATAGCCTGAGATTTCGGGCCTATAGAGACCTGGTGCTAATACTAGCTAACTCCTCCATCTGAGCTGAAGGTAATAACAGGCTGAGGTTCCAGTTCCAGAGGCAGTCAGTGCCATTCCATCAGATTCACACTCTCACCTGACTCCAGCTTTTCTTTTCTTTTTTTTTTTTTTTTTTTAATTTTCCGGAGCTGAGGACTCAACCCAGGGCATTGTGCTTGCTAGGCACTTTAGCTACCACTGAGCTAAATCCCCAACCCCTTTTTTTAGTTTTTCAAGACAGGATTTCTCTATGTAGCTTTGGCGCGCCTGTCCTGGATCTCACTCTGTAGCCCAGGCTGGCCTCAAACTCACAGAGATCCGCCTGGCTCTGCCTCCTGAGTGCTGGGATTAAAGGCACGCACCCCGACACCTCTTCTATACATATGCCTGCATGCCTTCCTTTCTTCATTCCCTTGACACCCCTAGCCACAGGGGTTTCAGCAATTATTCCCAGGAATTATGTAGCCTGGGCATAGAGCAGTTTCAAAGTTAGTGTTTCAGGGACCTCCATACTGATTTCCATAGTAGTCGATCTAACTTATATTCCCACCACTAGCATGTGATGTTTTTCTTGATAACTTTCTTAGGGTTACTATTGCTGTGATGAAACACCATAACCAAAGCAGGTTGGGGAGGGATAAGGGTTTATTTGGTTTATGCTTCCACCTTGCTGCTCATCATTGAAGGAGGTCAGGAATTCAAGCAGGGCAGGAGCCTGGAGGCAGAAGCTGATGCAGAGGCCATGGAGGAATCTTGTTTTCTGGCTTGCTCTTCATGGCTTGCTCACTCTACTTTCTTATAGAACCCAGGCCCACCAGTCCAGCGGTGGCACCAGACACAATGGGGTGGACTCTCCCCCATCAATCACTGAGAAATGTCCTACAGCCGGATCTTATGGAGGCATTTTTTTCAATTGAGGTTCTCTCCTTTCAGATGACTCTAGCTTGTGTCAAGTTGACATAAGTCTAGTAGACAGCACAGTACCAAACATTCTGACTTGCTCAATTTGGTTTACATTTCCCTAATGGCTAAAGGAATATTTTTTCTACATAGTCTTTTTTTTTTTCTTTAAAAATGTTTTGCACTGGGTGGTGGTGACACACAGTCTTTAATCCCAGCACTAGGGAGGCAGAGGAAGATGGCCAGTCTGGTCTACAAAGAGAGTTCCAGGACAGCCAAGGCTACAGAGAAATCCTATCTTGAAAAACCAAAAAGAAAGAAAGGAAAGAAAAAAAAAAAAAAAAAAAAAAAAAGAATGCTAGCACATACTCCACCATTGAGTCTTCCCTCATTTTATTTACTTAATAGACAGAGCCTTACTGGCTAGAAGAGCCCATGCTAGCCTATAATTTCTGATGCCCCTGCCTCACCTCTCATGTTCCTATCCTACTACTTTGATAGGGCACAATGGTAGCCTTTGGTCCAGCAAAACCCAGACGATCCACTCTCCTGTTTCCGGATGCTTTGGGGCGTGGGCTGAGCTGGGGGTAGGGCCCGGGGATCACCAGGGGCTTCCCGAGGCTCCGCACACGCAGGGAATTGAGGACCAAGTCCTACCGGGAGCGGGCTCCTGGGGGTTTCCACTGTGTCAGTAAACAAGCCTCAACAGCCAAGTTCCTCCTCTAGGTTCTCTGAGAGAGGGCGAGGTTCCGGGTGTGAGTGGGAGCACGGAGGAGACAAGGAGCCCGAGGTGAGGACCGCCAATAGGTGGGCTGCGCACTGTACCCACGGGATGTAGGACCGCAGGCGTGGGATTTGTAGTCCCGCCGAGTCCTGGCCGAGGGAGAGGTAATTGGCCCCAGCGGTGGGTTTGCCCCGGAGAAAAGAGAGGAGAGAAGCCAGGAGGGACCTATCCCGAGGAAGCCCCGCCTAGCAGAGAGACTGTGGCCTTGGGAGGACTCGGAGGGCGAGGGGGCTCACTCATCCCGCAGGATACCTTCAGGGGCGTTGAGCAGCAGTGGTGGGGACAGGCTCTTTTTAGGTTCTTTGCTTGCGTGGTGTGTGTTTGCACGGCTGCTAAAGAGGGCGGCCCCAAGAGAATGTCGGGTACTCCGGCTCTGCCTTACTCCCTTGAGACCCAGTCTCACTGAACCTGAAGCTTGCAGTTTTGCCAGCGAGCGCTGCTAGGATCTGCGTGTCACTGCCCCCAAAGCTGAGGTTACCAACGTGCGCGGCTTTTAAATGGGTGCCTAGGATTGGAACTCAGGTCCTCTTGCTTGCATAATGAGCATTCTTGTGAGTCATCCCCAGTCCATAGGTTTTTTGTTGTTTTGCGGTGTTCAGTTCCGTTTTATTTTAGACAACACATTCACAGTACTCAGTCTCTCTCTGTCTCTCTGTCTCTCTCTGTCTCTGTCTCTGTCTCTCTGTCTCTCTCTCTCCTCCAGACAGGGTTTCTCTGTGTAGCCCTGACTTTCTGGAACTAGCTCTGTAGACCAGGCTGGCCTCAAACTCACAGAGATCCATCTGCCTCTGCCTCCCAACTGCTGGGATCAAAGATGTTGGCCAACACCGCCTGGCCTGTTTCTCTTTTTAATATCCTTTGGGAGCCTGGTGAGATGGCTCAGTGGTGAAGAGTTTACCGTGTTCCTCCAGAGGATCTGAGTTCAATTCCCAGCAGCATGTTGGATGTCTGTAACTCTAGCTCTAGGCCAGAATCTCTGCATGTACTTATGCATAATTAAAAAAAAAAAAAATCCTCTGGATGCCGGCGGTCCTGGTGCACACCTTTAATCCCAGCACTCTGGATGTGAGTTCAAGGCCAGCATGGGGTCTACAAAGTGAGTTCCAGGACAGGTCCAAAGTTACACAGAGAAACCCTGTAGGGGGGTGGGGGTGGGGGAATCCTCTGTCTATGCTTTACTGAATACTTGATTTTTGAGGGCCTCTGTATCCTGAACGTCAGGATTACAGGCATACGTGAGTATGCCTGGCCTGCTACATTTGTATACAGTATTTTGGGCTTATTAATTGCCTTGGCTTCCTGATCTTTTCTGTTGTGTGCATGCAGTGTGGCACAAAATGAGTTGGCTGGGAGAAATTCTTCTGGGTCTCCCTGATGTTGCAGGCCTGATAACGGCTGCTCCTCGGTGGTCTTCCTCTGCCTGTGTTCAGTAGTGTGGGCTGAACTGATAACATTTAGAAAGGGGCAGCAAAGAGGGACCACGGTACCGCAAGGACCGTGGAGACAGAGGAACTGTGGTGGCTTGACAGCTTAAGAGAGGTGGGGGTGGCAGTCGGATAGCTAAAGAGAGCCACTGTTCCTGCTTCACAGCTGAGGAGGCCCTGGCAACCTCAGAGGCAGACCCAGCAATTCATGCCTGTTTTCCCACCCCTGTCTGGGGCAACGACAAAGCTCAGTTTGGTAAGCCTCTGTGCGGCAGTTCCCAGAGTGGAGCATGGGCAGCCATTGCTTCTAACTGGAGAGGTTCTGGTGCTCCTCCCAGGCTTCTGATGGCTGTGGCTAGGCTCTCAAGTAGCCCAGCGTGTCACCAGTACCCAGTTCGAAAGCTCAGGTCCTGGCATCCAAGGTCACTGAGTAGGCAACTATTTTTTTTGTTTGTTTGTTTTTTTGAGACAAGGTTTCTCTGTGTAGTTTTTCGCCTTTCCTGGATCTGTAGACCAGGCTGGTCTCAAACTCACAAAGATCCACCTGCCTCTGCCTCCCAAGTGCTGGGATTAAAGGCGTGTACCACCACCACCACCACCACCACCACCACCACCACCACCACCACCGGCGGTAACTGTCATTTAATTGTTGAAGCAGCTGAGAGGCCTGGGACCCTCCCATAGCAGTGTCCATGGTAGGTAGGTGGTCCTGCCCCACCACTTCCAGGCCCACTAGGTCCTGAGTGGTTTGCAGCCCAAAGACTCACATCCTTGCTCTGGAATGGAGTCCTGGCAGATATAGGTACCCTGAGTTGTTACCACTGAGTTATAGAGTCAGGCACAAGTTGTTAGTCAACTAAAGTAGCTAAACAATTCAAAAGAGGCCAGGGCAGGAAGAAAAAAGGAAACAGATGGATGAGAAAACTGAGAGATGATAAAAAGACTAAGTGGCCAAATGAGAACCTGCAGGTCCTGGTCCCAACAAGAGTTCCAGAGAGCTTGTGTCTCTTTAGGGCCAAGGGTCAAGGGTCCCAATAATGATGGCCCTCCCAGCGGTGGTAACTCTAGAAGACTGCTTCTACCTGCCTGCTGTTCTTTTCTATCTGCCGCCGCCAAACACTGAGGAAAGCGGAAGTTGCTGCATGCTAGCATTTACAGAACCTCCTATGCCCTTTCTTTCTTTCTTTTTTTTTTTCCCCAGACAGGGTTTCTCTGTGTTGTTTTGTTGTTTGTCCTGGATCTCGCTCTGTAGACCAGGCTGGCCTCCAACTCACAGTGATTTGCCTGCCTCTGCCTCCCGAGTGTTGGGATTAAAGGCCTGTGCCACCACCGCCCAGCTCCTATGCCCTTTCTACCTACCATTTCTGCTCAGATGGAGCAGAACAACACATGTGTAATTGTGGTGGTATTGTGTTCACCAAAATATTGTGTACTCTAATAAAAATATCTGGGGTCAGAGAACAGACAGCCACTAGATACAAAGGCTAGAAAATGGTGGCACTCACACCTTTAATCCTAGCATCCCAGAGATAGAAATCCCTCTGGATCTCTGTGAGTTCAAGGCCACATTGGAAATAGCCAAGCATGGTGACACGCCTTTAATCCCAGAAAGCCAGCCTTTAATCCCAGGGAGTGGTGGTAGAAAGCAGGAAGATATATAAGGCGTGAGGGTGAGAAACTAGACGCATTTGGCTGGTTAAGCATGTGGCTGGTTAAGCTTCAGGCTTTCGAGCAGTAATTCAGCTGAGACCCATTCCGGATGAGGACTCAGAGGCCTCCAGTCTGAGGAGACAAGACCAGCTAAGGATCCGGTGAGGTGAGATAGCTGTGGCTTATTCTGTCTCTCTGATCTACCAGCATGGACCCCAATAACTTGCTTCGGGTTTGATTTTATTAATAAGAACTCTTAAAATTCCTGCTACATGTAATCCCAGCATTTAAAAGGCTAAGGCAGGGTTTCAAATTTGAGAGCAGTCTCGGCTACATAATGAGAGCTTGCCTCCACTCTCAACCAAAATAAAGAAGGCAAAACTTCCAGTTAAGACTATATGGAGCCAGGCGGTGGTGGCGCACGCCTGTAATCCCAGCACTCAGGAGGCAGAGGCAGGTGGATCTCTGTGAGTTCAAGGCCAGCCTGGTCTACAGAGCTAGTCCAGGACAGGCTCCAAAGCTAGAGAGAAAACCTGTCTCGAAACCCCCCCCCCCAAAAAAAAAAGACTATATGGAGTAGCCTGGTGGTGGTAGGGTACACCTTTAATCCAGCACTTGGGGTAGTGGGTAGGGCAGAGGCAGGTGGTCGTTCAAGGTCAGCCTCGCCTTGGACAGAGCTAGTTCTAGGACAGCCAAGGCTACACAAAGAAATCATGTCTCAAAAAACTAAAAGCAACAACAAAACCCAATGGATGAAGTAGACACCACTTCATGTTCCTCCTGCTTGTGCAGCACAATGTACATACATACACATATTCTCTCTCTCTCTCCTTTATTATTTTATTTCATGTGTATGAGTGTTTTATCTGCACATATGTTTATATGCCATGCATGTACCCAGTACCATGCAGAGGTTGTCAGAGGGCATCATATCCCCAGGATCTGGAGTTACACATGGTTGTGAGTTGTCATGTGGGTTTTGGGAACCAAACTCAGGTCCTCTGCAAGAACATCAAATACTTTAACTGTTAAGTCATCTCTCTCCAGCCCTCTCTGTATCTGTTTGCGTCTGTCTGTCTATGTGAATGTCTGTGAGCGTGCCACATGGTCTTCTCTGGGTGGAGACTGGAAGACGGTGTCCTCTACCGCTCTTCTCACCAGGTCTTTGCATCAGGGGTCTTTACCAGAACCTGGGGCTCACTTTTTTTTTTTTTTTAAGCCAATAACGTTACTCCTGTCTTTTGCTCCACTGGTTCCTGGGTTTACAGGCATGTTCAGAACACCAAGCTTGTTACAAGAGTGCTAAGATCTGAACTGGTCTTATCCACCAAGCCACCGCTCCAGCCCCTAGTAAATTTTGTTTTGTTTGAGATCAAGTATTGCTTGCTGCCCAGGCTGCCCAGAACTCATCATCCCCTGCCACTGGCTGGGACTACAGGGGAGCCTTGCCACACTTGGTTTGATAAACTTTTATTGGATCTGGATTTTTGTTTGTTTGTTTGTTTTTGAGACAGGGTTTCTTTGTGTAACAGCGCTGGTCATCCTGGAACTCATAGACCAGGCTGGCCTTGAATTCACAGAGATTCTCTTGCCTCTGCCTCCCGAGTGCTGGAATTAAAGGTGTGCACCACCACTGGCCACCTGCGTGTTGGATTTTTTTTTATTCCTGTAAATCTTCAGCTTTATTTTGGGGGCTCTAATTAAGTTCCTTGAAAGCAGCATGATCTTTTTAGTCTTCATCGCTGTTACTATTCGTCAGGTCTGTGACATTGCTTCATTTTGGGCTAATTATTCCTCCCATGGGCCATTGTTTATGGTGTGTTCTCATAGGCCCTGTTTGAGCACTAGCCCGTTGGACAGTTCTTTTTCCAGATGTCATTCATTTTCATACATGTATGTGCCGATCAGTAAATTCTTCGCTGTGACCTAGTTGGGGTTGTGTGGCTCAATAGTAAAATACATGGCTTTTTGGATTTTTTTTCTTGTTTTGTTTTACTTCTTCGTTTTTGGATTTTTGAGGAAGAGTTTCTCTGTGTAGCAGCCCTGACTGTCCTGGAACCTCACTCTGTAGATGAGGCTAGCCTTGAACTCAGAGATCTACCTGCCTCTGCTTCCCAAGTCCTGGGATTAAAGGTGTGCACCACCATACCCTCCCCCCAATGTTTTAATACTTTACTATTCATTTTTTAATAAAATAATACTCTTAGCCAGGTGGTGGTGACACACACCTTTTGATCCTAGCACCCTGCAGGCAAAGGCAGGAGGATCTCTAAATTCAAGGTCATCCTGGTCTACAGAGTGACTTCCAGGACAGCCAGGACTATTTCACAGAGAAACCCGGTCTTTTTTGTTTGTTTTTGTTGTTTGTTTGTTTGTTTCCAAGACAGGGTTTCTTTGTGTAGCTTTGTGCCTGCCCTGGATCTCACTCTGTAGACCAGGCTGGCCTCGAACTATCCGCCTGCTTCTGTCTCCCGAATGCTGGGATTAGAGGCGTGCACCACCACCGCCTGCTGTAATCCTGTTTTGAAAAACCAAAAAAAAAAAAAAAAAAAAAAAAGCATACTCTCTGATGTCAGGAGTTGGCCTTGAGCTCACGTTGTAGCTGATGACAACCCTGAACTCCCGAACTTCCTGCTCCTAGGTACTGAGAGTGCAGGCACACACTACCACACCCAGTATCAAAACAAAGTGTAGAATGCTTGCGCGTTGCTGATCTCTGGAATCTCTCAGTAATTGTCTCCTATATGTGTGAACACTAAAGTCTGAAATTTGCTTCTTCTCTTCAGGGAGTCATCCAGCGGCACTGTGAGCCTAAGGAACACTTCTCCAGGCAGTGAGTCCGGACGCTTGCTGGGCACTTCTCTGTTTCCTGCCTCCAAAGGATACTCTTTGGTGCCTGGTCTCTAGGATCTTTGAAACAAGTTTTCTTTATATTTTGCCCATTTGTAAAAATTATTTCAGATGGTAAGATTAATCAGGTTGCTGATTCTCAACCCAGGTTTTGCAAAAGTGGAAAACTGAAAACAAGCATTCATTTCATCTTGATGTAAATTCTATGTGAGAAAGTTTACGAAATGACCTGAAGAAAAGACAAATCCAAGAGTGGTGGTTCACGCCTTTAATCCACATCCACTCCAAGGCCACGCCTCTTAACAGTGCCACTCCCTGTGAGATTATGGGGGTGAATTACACTGACGCTATCACAGAGGCTTTTTACTTTTTTCACTTATCATTCCTTAATAGTGTGTGTATGTACGTGTCTTGTTATTTTTCTATTGCTATGAAGAAAATGTGAAGGCATCTTAAAGAAGAAAGTTTATTAGGGGCTTACAGTTCCAGAGAGTTAGAGTTCATGACCATCATAGTGAGGAGCATGGCCGCAGTCAGGCAGGTATGGAAATGGAGTAGTAGCTGAGAATTTACATCCTTATCTGAATTTAAAAGGCAGAGAGAGGGAGAGAGAGCCAGCTAGCTAGCTAGCTAATTGGAATGATGTGGCCTTTTGAAACCTCAAAGCCCACCCCCAGTGACACACCTCCTCCAACAAGGCCACACCTTTGGGGACCACCCACTCTCATTCAAACCATCACAGTATGATACATGTATGTGTATGTTTATTGTAATTGGGGATAGAACACAGGGTCTTTCCCATGCAATGCAAGTATGCTATCATTGAGCTGCATTCTTAGTCCAAGTTAAACGTTTTGTTCTGTTTTTTTCTTCAAGATAGAGTTTCTCTGTATAGCTTTGAAGCCTGTCCTGGAACTTGCTCTCTAGACCAGGCTGGCCTTGAACTCACAGAGACCTGCCTGCTTATGCCTCCTGAGTGCTGGGATTAAAAGCCTGCGACACCACTGCCTAGCTTCAAGTTTAAGATTTTTTTTTTTTTTTTTTTTTTTTTGAGACAGGGTTTCTCTGTGTAGCTTTGCCCCTTTCCTGGAACTCATTCTGTAGCCCAGGCTGGCCTCAAACTCACAGAGACCTGCCTGCCTCAGCCTCCCAGTGCTGGGATCAAAGGCTTGCGAAACCACTGCCCCGCCCAGTTTAAGATTTTTAAAGCATTAAGTATGAAAATTAAAATATAATAGTTTAACTGTTATACCCTTTAAAAATATTTTAATTTGGGCCAGGCGGTGGTGGTGCATGCCTTAATCCCAACACTTGGGAGACAGAGGTAGGTGGATCTCTGTGAGTTTGAGCCCAGCCTGGTCTACAGAGTTCCAGAACAGGCTCCAAAGCTACACCGAGAAACCCTGTTTCAAAACACAAAAACAAAAAACCAAAAACAAACAAAAAATTTAATTCAGGGCCATGCAAGATGGTTCAGGCCTCTAAACCCAGCACTTGGGAGGCAGAGGCAAGCAGATATCTATGAGTTCAAGGCCAGCCTGGTCTACAGAGCAAATTCCAGGACAGCCAGGGCTACACAGAGAAATCCTATCTCAAAAATATTTTTGTTTTAATTTAAAAAATTTTTGTGAGCCAGGTGGTGGTGGCATACACCTTTAATGATAACACTTGCGAGGCAGAGGCAGGTGGACTTCTGTGAGTTCCAGGACAGCCAGGGATACACAGAAAAACCCTGTCTCTGGGGAAAAAAAAAGTATTTAAAAATTTTTTTGTGGGGCTCAAGAGATGGCTTGGCAGTTAAAAGCACTTGTTGCTCTTGCAGAGGACCAAAGTTCAGGTCCCAGCACCCACATGTGGTTAATAACCATCCATAACTTCAATTCAAAGGAATCTTAACACCCTGACCTCCACATGCACCGGGTGTGCATGCTGTGTGCACACATACATGTAGACAATAAGCTCAAACACGTAAAATAATTTTTTTTTTTTTTTTTTTTTGGTTTTTGGTTTTTTAAGACAGGGTTTCTCTGTATAGCTTTGCGCCTTTCCTCGAACTCACTTGGTAGCCCAGGCTGGCCTCGAACTCACAGAGATCCGCCTGGCTCTGCCTCCCCAGTGCTAGGATTAAAGGCATGCGCTGCTACCACCACCCGGCTAAAATAAATAAATTTTAAAATTTAAAAAATGTGTATGAGGGTCTTGTGTCTGTGCTTATGTAGAGGTCAGAGGATAACTTATGGGAGTCAGTTCTCTTCTTCCATCATGTAGGTCCCGGGGATTGAACCTAGGTCTTCAGGCTTGGCTGCATGTGCTTTCGCCCACTGAGTTATCTCACTGGGCACTCCCCCTTAAATATTTTTTTTTTTGTGTGTGTGTGTGTGTGTGTGTGTCTATGTCTATCTGATGCTGTGCATTCTAGGGTGCTGTGGAGGTTCAGTGGACAACTTTTGAGAGTTGACTCTTCTTTCACTGTACAGATCCCAGGGATTGATTCAGGTCTCAGCCTCAGAAACAGGCTCTTTTTCCTGCTAAACCATCTTGCCCCCCAACCTTAATTTTTTAAAGAAGTTTTCCTTTATTAGTATGTATTAATTACATGTAATAATGGGTTCCTTGTGAGATTTTCACAAAGGTCTATAATATTATTTTGATCACACAGTCCCATTGTTCTCTACCTCCCGCTCCCATGGATCCTTTTTCTCTGCCCACCTAGTCCCCTTTTGCTTTTATGTTTTGTTTTTTTTCCTAGCAAACCAAGGAATTTAATGAGAGTTACTTAACCTGAGTGAGGGGTTGTTTACAGGTGCCTAAGTGATTCTTTCAGTCAAGTAAATGTCTCCCTCTCTTTCCCCAGCAATGTTAACTACTATAGGAAGTGTGAGCTTCTAGAAGTCTCTCTCTCCAGCAAGTGCCAATTGTTAAGCTTCAGGGAAGTGAATCCTTAGGATCCCTTCCCCCTCCATGAGGGCATGTTGATGGGCTCAGTCTTTTGCAGGTCTTACTCAAGTAAGCTCAGCCGCTGAGAGGTTAGGAGGGCAATGGCCATGATGTGCCTGGAAGACAGTGTTCTACATCACTCCTCATCAGCTTGTTCTTGTGTTCTTTCCACTTCGTCTTCCAGGATGTTCTCTGAGCCTTGGAAGGTGTTGATTTGGATACCCTTCTTAGGGACGACCATTCAACAGTCACTCACTCTCTGCAAACTGACCAGCTAGAGCCTATGGGCCCCGGTGCTGTTTACCTCCGTCACAGTGACTGCACTTTGAACTACTAGCAGCCGGGCTGCTAAGGACATAGCCTGAGGGGAATTCTGTTCCTCCAGACAATGGCTCTGTTGCTGCTGCTCAAGGAAGCTCTAACTAAACCTCTGTCATTCAAAGGCTAGGGTGAACCTTCCAGCTCAGAGAGTTAGAGTAGTGACTGGCTAACTTCTCTCTTAGCTGAAGCCCTTCTCCTCCTCCACCCCAACTAAAAAACCCACCCTGCACTCCTCCCTGCGATTTCCTGTCAGCTGGTGGCTCACCCACCCCTCTGAGCCCAGCTTAATTTCATTTAACACAAATGTGACACTTCTTTACATAGTTAAACAAATGCAGTATAAACATCTTCACCTAGTTAAATAAATATCCCACAACACACTACCGCTCACAGCAAAAGGAATTTTCTCTGGCCAGTGCTGAAAGCAGCAGTCTGTGGCATCAACATAAATGTGTAGAAGGGAATTTGAGGGCACATTAGGAGCAGTTAGTAAAAGAACAACAGTAGCATCCATACTAGGGCCTAAGCCGGGGCCCGAGTGCCCGGATTAACGGGGTGTGCTACCATGGCCAGCTGCAGGCATCAACTTTAGTGTGCAGACCTTGGGGAAATACTTTCCCAAGCAGCTGTTTTTGAGGAACATGGAACCCCTTCAGCTCAGGCTTTCTTCGTACAAATCAATTTGGATCTATATAATGGACTATGGGTAACCTGGAATTGTGAGCTAGAAATACAAAACAAAAACAACAGCAGCAAAAGCCTTCTTCTTCAACTTGCTTTTGTCAGAATTATTATTATTATTATTGGTATTATGGTATTTTTATTTTATGGGTGGCTGGTCCACTGAAACTGTAGTTACAGACAGTTGTAAGCTGCCATGTGGGTGCTGGGAATTGAACCTGGGTCCTCTGGAAGAGCAGTCAGTGCTCTTAACCACTAACCCATCTCTCTAGGCCCTTGTCAGAATATTTTATCATACCAAAAGGAGGAAGCCAAAGCACCAACTACTCAGCATAAAGCACATTGTTTGTTTAATGTATGCGAACTGGAGCACTTTCATAGGGTGAACTTTTTGTTATTGTTTCTCTGTGTTTTTTTTTTTTTTTTTTTTTTTTTTTTTTTCTGATTTTTCTCTGTGTAGCTTTACACCTTTCCTGGAACTCATTTTGTAGCCCAGGCGGGCCTCAAACTCACAGAGACCTACCTGCCTCTGCCTCCCTAGTGCTGGGATTAAAGGTGTGTGCCACCACCACGAGGCTAGGGTGAATTTTTGTTTTTGTTTTTGTTTTTTTTGAGACTGGGTTTCTCTGTGTAGTTTTGGTGCCTCTCCTGGATCTCACTCTGTAGACCAGGCTGGCCTCGAACTCACAGAAATCTGCCTGGCTCTGCCTACAGAGTGCTGGGATTAGAGGTGTATGCCACTACTGCCTAGCCCTTAGGGTGACTTTTATATCAGTTAGGACACCCATATACTATGTAAGTTCTCAAAGGCCAGTTAAGGGCTGCCCTTGCAAGTAGACCTTTCTAAGCAACATCTCAGGCCTGGTATGTGTGTGCAGGACACCAGTCACTCTTCACTATTGACACAGTCTTGCAGGAACCCTGGAGTTAATTTGGCTCAGTTAGCTGTCCAGCAAGCCTCCAGGTACCCCCTCCCCCACCTGCTAATCCACAATGAGATTACAGGCGCATCTCACAGTGTTCATCTTTGTTTGTGGGTGCTGAGGATTCTAACTCAGGACTTCATGCTTACAGAGCAAATACTGTACGAACTGATCCATCTCTTGAGTGCTGGGATTAAAGGTGTAAACTTTAAGCTTTAAGCCAACTTTATGGCTGGCATTTTAAATAAAGGGGACCTAGAGTAATCATTTGGACACAAGTTTATGGTGCTAGAAGCTATGCTATGGTTTCAGTGCCCAGGTTCAGACAAGGTCATTACATCAAGAGTTCTGCAGTTGTCAGTTCACAAGACCATGTGTTTCCATCTCCGTGTGAATTCAATAATACATTTACAATGACCACCAACATTGAAAGAAGTGGTGTGCCTGTCTTTGCTCATCTGTGATTAGCACAAATGTTTGCAGACATAGCACCAGTGGATACTCACAGTGAATGTACTCCAGTAACCAGGGATCTGGGTCATGTTTTTACATTGGGGCTGTCTAACTAAAACGTGATAACCAACCAGAACTTCCTGCATGTCAACTGCCGTCCTGTCATAGACAGGAGTTGGAATTGTGCAAATCCAAATAATGTGAATATTTAAAAGTTTTATGTTACTCCCGAAGTTTCAATTATTCAGTTTCTAAATATTTTGGGCTTTATTTTTTATTTTTGAGACAGCCTCTCTATGTAGGGCTGATCTCGTATTACAATTCAAAACCAGTGAGTATCAAATTGTTATTACTATACAGCACCTCTTTGCTCTAGCACAAAAAATTTTTATTTCATCCTTCAGCCTTTTATAAAGGCTTTATGGCTGCTCTGAGATTCTCGTGGGTGATTTGCTAATTTGTGTTGCTATTTTAATACCCAGTTATTTTTTAAATTCCTAATATTCATTAATAATTTTTGGGCCGTTCTGGAATCCGTCTCTGGGTCTTGCACATACTTGGCAAGTACTCTCCTCAACTAAGCTCTGCTCCTAGCCCAGGTCAAAAAAAATGTTCATAGCGTTTGCTGGAAACAGTTATGCCCTTTAATTTTTTGTTTTGTTTTCTGAAGGTTAATTTTTTTTAAATGTACATTTTTTTAAAAAATGTACTAGTACGCGCCAGTCTGAAGGGACAAAAACTGCGCACTCGTGCTCAGCCTACATTTCCGGATCCGATCCTTAGCAGTTTGAGCAGACGCTGAAAAAGCGACAATCCTGGCCGAATGACTCATCCTGCCTTCCCGGGTCCAACCAGGGAAAAGGAGAGAGCCTGGACACGCATGCGCTCTCCGAAGTTTTTTAACCGATCCGCACCTCAAACCCTGTTTTTGTAAAAGTCACCTAAGGGAGAGGAGGCTGAGTCATTTTCTCCATGCTTTTAGTCTGCGGTGCCGGGGACGGCACCCCGTGCCTCCCTGGTGCTGAGCGAGCTCTCCAGCTAGCCACTTTGCCATGTTGGGCTGCTAAGTTTTAAAATACACGTTCTGGTGGACAGTTCTGCGAGGCCGGCATGTCATGCCATGCTAATACCATCACTGCCTCCGCCGCGACCTCCGGCGCCACGTGGCTCCGCTCCGGTGAGCACCCGGCTGTCGCTAGGCTTTTCCTCCCCGGGGCCACACGCGTACCCGGACTCGGGCGCGCGGCGGCCTTTGCGCACGCGCAGAGTTGCGAGCCCCGGCGGCTGAGGGCACAGCTCGCCCCCTGGCGCGCAGCGTGGGGACGCAGAAGGGGGTGGGGGAGGGAGGACGATGCTCTTGCGCACGCGCAGTACAGGTCCGGCCACAGCGCGGGAGCGCAATTTGGCGCCGAGGAAAGGGCGCGACCGGAGGGTCGCGCAACCAGCAGCCAAGGGCGCATGCGCTCGTCGGAAGGTACAGGAAGCCGCACCACGCCCCTTGCGGCTGCCGTGTGGGCTTCTCCATCTTAAGGCGCTTGTACTTTTCGCATTGTGCTGTCTCTGGGCATTTGGCTCATACTTCATAATGGAGGACGCCGGGCCTGGTGCGAGCTTGCCCGACAGAACGGGATATCGGAAGTTCATAGAGCGGCGCCCGGAAGTGGTCCATTCAAGTTACTGGACCGGAAAATCCGATCCTAGTTCCCAGAACCAGGAGAGGAGGTGTATGGATGCCTGGCTGGCCCAGCTGAGAAGCCACTAGGGTTGTGTGGAGAACCCGCGATCCTTCACACTGTGCCTCTGTTCCACCCCAAGGTTGATGCGAACATGACTCGTGCGCCCGGCAGCGGTGGCGCACGCCTTTAATCCCAGCACTCGGGAGGCAGAGCCAGGTGGATTTCCCTGAGTTCGAGGCCAGCCTGGGCTACAGAGTGAGTTCCAGGAAAGGCTCCAAAGCTACACAGAGAAAAACCCTGTATCAAAAAAACCAAAGGTGGGGGGGAGATGTCATGTGTATATATCTCCTTTTGGATTGCAGATGTCTCTGTCTAGCTAGCCTTGTGCCCATTCCACATACTCTTACTGTAACCATTAAAAAATGTGCATATCAGCCAGGAGTGGTTACACGTGCCTTTAATCCCAGCACTTGGGAGATAGAAACCGGCAGATTTGAGTTCAAGGCCAGCCTGGTCTACAGAATGAGTTCCAGGGCAGCCAGGATTACACAGAGAAACCCTGTCTCGTCTCAAAATACCAACTGAACAAATAAATACCAACTAACTAAATAAATACATTAATAAACAAATGTGCATTTCTGTAGGTATTAATTCTTTGCCTTTTTTCTTTAAAATTGCCAGGCTGGGCTCAAACTCACAGAGAACTGCCTGCCTTTGCCTCCCAAGTGTTGGGTATTAAGATATGGGCCACCATGCCAGCTTAACTTTTTATTTTGTGTAAACTTTACAATTATATTGTCATTTACCTTCTCATTTCTATCCTCAAACTTGATGGAATTTGGTATTCTTTAAATCTATAGATTGATTTAGGAGAATGGTTACATTAATATTAACTTTACAATTTATAAACATGACATTTATCTTCTTTTTTTTTTTTTTTTGAGACAGTGTCTCTCAACATAGTCCTGGCTCTGCTGGAGCTCACTATGTAGACCAGGCTGGCCTTGAACTCACAGAGATTCTTGTTCCTCTGCCTTCTGAATGCTGGGATCAAAGGCTTGAGCCACCATGCGCTTCACTTAGTCTCATTTAATTTTTCTCAGCAACATTGATCATCTTTTATGGTGATGTTTCCTGTTTTGGCATAAAAATTTGTTTGTATTTGAGTATTACTGGTATATAATAATTCAGTTAGTTATTGAATATTGAACTACTCAATATCTGGTGACCTTACCGTTGTGGGTGGGAGACTCCCAACCAACCCAAGCAGACACAGAGGTTTTGTAAAGCAAGATTTACTTTGTAGCATTGTAGAAACTGATTGATCAGGGAACAGGGTACAGACTCAGGAGCTGACTTCCACAAATGGACAATAGTATCAGGACATAATATCACGAATGTAATAAATCAATACAATTATGTAATTAATGAATATCATAATTATCGAATGAATACTGCAAATGTAATAAATGAATACCACAAATATAATTAATATAAGTGTAATTAATGAATATCATGAGTGTAATTTTAAAAAAAAAGAAAGAAAGAAACTGATTGCTTAGGGAGCACGGTACAGACTCGGGAGCTGACTGTCCTTGAATGTTCCTTTCAGCAAGTGTTTAAGCACAAACCCCACAAACATCTGTGCCAAGTCGCCGCTGCATTTCCCACCAAACAGGCCTCAAAGATTAGGGAGTTTTCCCTTTGTGTCCATCATTGTCAACTGACACAGAGTGTAAGGTTTTCAGTCCAGCCAGTCAGATTCACTTGTTCTTACTGTTGTTAGGAACAGCTATAATGTGTTTAGGGAACTAAAGGAGGTGGGTCACCTATTGGAAAGTTCCCCCGCTTCCCTAGGGCTTGGGAACATGAACTTTGTTTCATCCTACAGGTAAAATGGGGTCTTAAGTCAAAATGGCAGTACATAGGATGGTTGCTTTTGCCTGTTCGCAACACTTGATTAGTTCTAATAATTTTTTTTTTTTTTTTTTTTTTTTTTTTTTTTTTGGTTTTTCGAGACAGGGTTTCTCTATGTAGCTTTGCGCCTTTCCTGGAACTCACTTGGTAGCCCAGGCTGGCCTCGAACTCACAGAGATCCGCCTGCCTCTGCCTCCCAAGTGCTGGGATTAAAGGCGTGCGCCACCACCGCCCGGCCTTAGTTCTAATAATTTTATGTGCAGATTATTTTAGATTTTTTAAAAAGATTTGTTTTATGTATATGAATGTTTTGCCAATCTCCTAGATTGGGAGCTACGATGTGGATACTGGGAGCTGAATCTGAGTTCTCTGCCAGAACAACTAGTGTTCTTAAGTACTAAGCCATTTCACCATCCCCTAGATATTATTTTTCTTTTCTTTCCTTTCCTTTTTTTTTTTTTTGAGACAGGGTTTCTCTGTGTAGCCTTGTGCCTTTCCTGGATCTTGCTCTGTAGCCCAGGCTGGTCTCGCACTCACAGAGATCCGCCTGCCTCTGCCTCCTGAGTGTTGGGATTAAAGGTGGCCGGCTCTAGATTTTATTTTTTGAGATAGGATGTTGCTATGTGTATTCCAGGGGGGTGCAGGAAAGAACTACTGACATGACCACTCCACTAAGGGTAAGGTTTTATTATGGGCAAGAGAGAGAAAATATTCAGAGGCATCTGGAGAACTGAGAGGAAAAAAAAAACAGCCTGGACATGGCTAGGGAAGCAGGAGAGCGCAGTAGAAACAGCAAGAGAGAGGAGTAGACATGTTAAGCAGATTGTGAGCAGGATGAATAACTGGGAGGGGAGGGACTACCTTTGGGAACAGAAAACCATTTCACAAGTTCCTGAGGGATGCTGGCTTCTTTTGTTTATATCAGACAGAATTTCTCTGTGAAGCCTGTCCTGCCTCCATTCTGCCATTCAGGTTCTGAAGATCAAACTCAGGTTTGGTGGCAAGGCCTTTACCTGCTGGGCCATCTCTCCACTCTTTATTCTATTATTATTATTATTATTATTATTATTATTATTATTATTTTCCTGAGACAGGGTTTCTCTGTGTAGTTTTTGGTGCCTCTCCTGGATCTAGCTCTGTAGACCAGGCTGGCCTCGAACTCACAGAGATCTGCTTGGCTCTGCCTACAAGTGCTGGGATTAAAGGTGTGCGCCACCACCGCCTGGCTCTTTAAAAAAAAAAAATATTTAACTTTTATTTTATGTGCATTGGTGTGAGGGTGTCAGATCCCCTGAAACTGGAGTCACAGACAGCTGTGAGCTGCCATGTGGGTGCTGGGAATTGAACCCAGGTCCTCTGGAAGAGCAGTCAGTGCTCTTAACCATTGACCCATTTCCCCAGCCTGCCAGATCTTTCTTGATAATCTAATGATGCTCTTTTCCCACATGTGGGATGCATGCATCCATTCTCTCTGCATATTCACTTGAATGTTCAGAAGACCCAAACTGTGTGTTCAATCCTTGTCTTGGTCCCCTGTCCCCACCCTAAGTCTGCTCCTTTTTCTCGTCTAACAGAAACCTCAGAATTATCTTATCAGCTAGAGGACATCTTGTAGAAATCCATTCTCTCCTTCCACCACGTGGGTTGGGGAGATTGAACTTGAATTCAAGTTGTCAGATTTGGTGGCAGGTTTACCCAGTGAGTCATCTCACCGGTGGCTGGCTCCACCTCTTCTTTGTCCTCATTGTCTGGGTGATACAGGCCCAGGCCTTTCTGCAAGCACTTCTGCGAGACTCAAATGTTCGCCAGGGCTCTAACCCCGGTGCCATTTCTCCTAAGACATGGGCAGTTCCAGTTAGTGTCTCCGTGTGGCAATGCATCCATGTTCATCTACCAACTCTGTACTGCTAGGAGCTTTACAGTCTGTGTTACAAATACGATTTGCTCCTTCGTGAGTATAGCAGAAAGCGAAAGGCTACGAGGGTGTGGTGGTGTGTGTCTGTCATCCTGGCCACTTGGAAGACTGTGGCAGAAGGCCTAAAAGCTCAAGGCCTTGCTCTGTTATGCCCAGATCGAGGGAACCCCTAAAAGACCACCACGGAGACCGAGTCCCGTATGTAAAAGCAAAGAGCCTTTATTTTCAAGCTCCGGGGCTTGGTCTGTCTGTCTGTCTGATGCAGCTGTGAGAGCAGAGAGCCCTGAGCTCAGGTGGGGTGGGTTTTTTTTTTTTTTTTTTTTTTTTTTTTTTTTTTTTTTTATCATAGTAGAGGTTGAGGTAAGAGTATTTCCAGGGTTCAGGACCCTGATTGACTGACATTTGTCTAGGGGTATAGGGAATGTTTGGAATGTCAGGTATATTCTCTTAGATGCAGGCCCTACTGGGTGGGGTCAGCTTATGGCTTTTCCTGGGTCCAGGTGTTGCCTGCCGGAAGCTGTGTCTGGGCCTCTAAGCCTGTCATGGCAGCTGTGTGGTCAAGCTGTTTTGGGGCCCCCACAGCTCTAGTGTGAGACCTTTCCTGCTGGCTCTAGCTTATGGCTGTTCACACTGCTCTGACTTCTCAGAAGAGCAGCTGTCGGTCCTTGTGGGATTTTTCTTACAGGAAGGGTCTCACTATGTACTTCTAACTGGCTAGGTGCTCACTATGTAACCAGACCTTCTCAAACTCACAGGGATCTGCCTGCCTCTGCCGGGATAAAAGGTATTTACCATCAGGGCTCAAGAGATAGCTCAGTGATTAAGAACACTGGGTGTTCTTCCAGAGGACCCAGGTTCAATTCCTAGGACCCACATGGCAGCTCACAACTGTCTGTAACTCTAATTCCAGGGGATTGGGATCTGATACCCTCACACAGACACACAGACATGCAGGCAAAACACCAATGCACATAAAATAAAAATAAATGAACCACTTTAAAAAAAAAAAGAAAAAATAAGCTGGGCAGTGGTGGCACACGCCTTTAATTCCAACACTCAGGAGACAGAGCCAGGTGGATCTCTATGAGTTTGAGGCCAGCCTGGGCTACTGAGTGAGTTCCAGGAAAGGCGTAAAGCTACACAGAGAAACCCTGTCTCGAGAAAAAAAAAAAGAAAGAAAGAAATGTGGTGGTATTGTGTTCCCCAAAATATCGTGTACCTTAATAAACTTATTTGGGGTCAGAGAACAGAAAAGCCACTAGTTAGGCAGTGATAGCACATGCCTTTAATCCTAGCATTCCAGAGGCAGAAATCCATCTGGGATCTCTGTGAGTTCAAGGCCACATTGGAAACAGCCAGGCATGGTGACTCACGCCTTTAATCCCAGGAAGCAAGCCTTTAATCCCAGGGAGTGATGGCAGACAGCAGAAAGGTATATAAGGCTTGAGGACCAGAAACTAGAGGCATTTGGCTGGTTAAGCATTTGGCTGGTTAAGCATGTGGCTGATTAAGCACATAACTGGCCTCAGGTTTGATTTTATTAATAAGTACTTTTAAGGTTCCTGCTACATCTGGTGCCCAACGTTCGTGTTACGAATTCATGAAAAAGCTGTTTGCCTGGGGGCCCAAGCTACACTCAGGCGGTGGTGGTGGCGCACACCGGTAGGATTTGCTGAAGGAGACAGGCAGGAGGATCCCTAGTTTGAGGCCGGCCTAGGAGGCTTGGGAGAAGCTTTGGCCCAGAATGAACCACAAACAGTGGTGGGACCATGGAAGCAGTGGCTACTGCTCCACGTTGCCAGCTCCTTCTCATCGTGTAGGTGACTGCGGTGATGCTGCTACCAGGGACGAAGGGTTTACTGCTGCTGGTTCAGAGAAGAATTGCCAGGACCATCGTGTTACAAGAAAGCATCGGCAAAGGTCAGTTTGGAAAATTTTGGCAAGACAAATTTTGGTGGGGAGAAATTGTTGTGAAGATTTTCTGTTCTAGGGAAGAATGTTCATGGTTCCGAGAGACAGACATTTATCAGACTGATTGCTCCAAACCACAGAGGAGGCACAAAAAAAAAAAAAATCTGCATGGAACCATGACCACACCTAACAGCAACTTTGAAATCTTCAAAAGGACTATGATAAAGCCATTAAGCTGAAAGATCTGCTTTGGACTACAAACTGCTTAGGACAATTTTGAGATGGCTAGCTGAGATGATCCAGCCTGACAGACTACTCGAACAAGGACTTGAAACAAGCCCTGAACTTTCCTTTTATGCAGAGACTGGACAAATGATACAGGACTTGACAATTAACCCAAAAAGTTTCTTTTCAAGATTCCCTAAAGATATCTTCACCCCTAGAAAGCAAAAAGAAAAAGAGAATAAGATATGAGATAGATCATTGAATCTACTCTGAGAAAAAAGGTAAAGAAATAATAGGATAAATAGGTAGATCATTGAATCTGCACTGAAGAAAAAGGGGAAGATATAAAAATGACAAAAGGTAGACTACTGAATGTATTATGAAAAGAAAAAAGAGAATATGGATATGATAAGATAAGGGAGATTATGGAATCTACTTTTAAAAAGGAACTACTTGTTTTAAATAAGATAAGTAATGAAAATTTTTTGGTCTGAGTTTATCAGATGTTACTGGACTGGACATTGTTAATATATATAATGGAGTTTTTATCTGAATCTGTCAAATGTAAATGGACTAGACATCATTAATGTAATTTTTGTCTGTATATATTGTATATACTTATTAGATAGTTTTTCTTGTATTAGTTATAAGCTTTCTTTAATTTTAGACAAAAAGAGAGGAGATGTGGTGGTATTGTGTTCCCCAAAATATTGTGTACCTTGATAAACTTATCTGGGGTCAGAGAACAGAAAAGCCACTAGTTAGGCAGTGATAGCACACGCCTTTAATCCTAGCACTCCAGAGGCAGAAATCCATCTGGGATCTCTGTGAGTTCAAGGCCACATTGGAAACAGCCAGGCATGGTGACTCACATTCCTTTAATCCCAGGAAGCAAGCCTTTAATCCTAGGGAGTGATGGTAGAAAGCAGAAAGGTATATAAGGCTTGAGGACCAGAAACTAGAGGCATTTGGCTGGTTAAGCATGTGACTGATTAAGCATTCAGGCTTTTAAGCAGCAGTTCAGCTGAGAGCTATTGGGATGAGGACACAGAAGCTTCCAGTCTGAGGAAACAGGACCAGCTGAGGAACTGGCAAGGTGAGATAGCTGTGGCTTGTTCTGTCTCTTTGATCTACCAGCATTGACCCCGATAACTGGCCTCGGGTTTGATTTTATTAATAAGTACTTTTAAGATTCCTGCTACAAAGAAAGAAAAAGAAAAAAATTAAAGATATTCACCTTCATGCCTGGCCTTAAATTTTTTACAAATAACATTATGTCAACCTTATTGAATAAGTTGTCCTTTCTTATCTTTCTTTTTTGCTTGTTTTTTTTTTTTTTTTTGGAGACAAGGTTTCTCTCTCACCTGGCTGTTCTGGAACTTTACTCTGTAGACCAAGCTGGTCTCAAACCCACAGAAATCTGCCTACCTCTGCCTCCCAAATGTTGGGGATCAAAGGCATGCACCACCACCTCCTGTTTCTTATCCTTTTAAAACTGTGACTTTACCATATATGGAGATAATCTTTCTAAACATTTGAATCTGCTTCGGGACTTGCTCTTTTCCCCTGATGATTCTCTCCTCTTCCCCTCCCCTCTTCCCTCCAGCCTTTCTTCTCCCTTCCCTTTCCCTCCCTTCAATCTCCTTCCCCTCCCCTCTTCTGTCCCCTCCCCTTCTCTGACTGTCTCATTGTATGGTCCTGCTTGGTACCTGGAACTTGCTATGTAAACCAAGCTGCTCTTGAGCCTGGCAATCCTCCTGCCTCTGACCCCTGGCCTATGTTTCTTTTTATTAGAGGAGTTTTGCAGTAAATAGTAACATCTAGAAATGAAAGCCCCTTGTAGTGTTTTGTTCTTACCTTATCCACAGTTAAGGTCTATGGCTTTCTTGGAGTTGGCTTTTGGGTAGGGTGAAACATTGGATTCTGGTTTCCCTGTACTGTTTGTTGAAGACATGTCTTTTCTTTAGTGAGTATTTTTTTGGGTCTTTTAAAAAAAAAAAAAACGAAAAAGAAAAAAAAAAAAAAAACCAAAACCAGGCATATGTAGCTGTGTGGGCTGATAAGTGGATTCTCTCTTTTATTCCATTGATCTACATGTCTGCTTTGGTATCAGTACCATATTACTTTTTGTTCGTTTTTTTTTTTTTTTTTTTTTTTTTTTTTTTTTTTTTTTGCTTTGTTTTTGTTTTTTTCAATACAGGGTTTTTCTGTTTAGTCCTTGCTGTCCTGGAACTCACTTTGTAGACCAGGCTGGCCTCGAACTCAGAGATCCACCTACTTCTGCCTCCCAAGTGCTGGGACTAAAGGTGTGCACCACCACTGTCCTACCCCATGTTACTTTTATTTATTTTGCTCTGTAGTATAACTCCAAATCAGGTATAGTGACACCTCTAACATTATTATTTAATTTAATTGTGTGTATGTATGTGTTCATGTATGTGCATACAAGTGTGTGTGAGTGCATGTGGAGACTGCAGTTGGTGTTGGATATCTTTATTGGTTTTCTTTTTTTTTTTTTTTTTTTTTTTTTTTTTTTGGTTTTTCGAGACAGGGTTTCTCTGCGTAGCTTTGCGCCTTTCCTGGAGCTCACTTGGTAGCCCAGGCTGGCCTCGAACTCACAGAGATCCGCCTGGCTCTGCCTCCCGAGTGCTGGGATTAAAGGCGTGCGCCACCACCGCCCGGCTTTATTGGTTTTCACTTATTTTTTAAGTCAGAGTCTCTCTTTGAACTGAGTGCTGCTTAATGTGGAAGGTTAAATCAGGCTCCCACACTTGTGTGTTTATTTTTTTTTTCTGGACTCGATAATAGCCCAGTTTTAAACAATGGGTTCCTTTTCCAGGTGGTGCCTGGCCACTGTCCTCCAAGTCACAGACGTTGACAAAATGGGCCTGCTATCCCTGGCCTGCCCCTCAGTGGAATCACTAGCTTATCAAAACCTGCACGTGAACGGTCTTTTTTGCTTGTCATGTCACTCCTTTGTCCGTTTCCTTAGGTTTCTCTTTGTAATAATCTCTTCTCCCCCTTCATCCTGTCTCCTTCGCCAGGTCACAGAGGCAGCTTCTGGTCTGCCATCTCACCTAGAATTCACATGCTTTCCTTGCTTCTCTTCCACTTTCATGCTGGTGGCCAAACCCTGGGCCTAGTGCATACACAGAAACACTAAAAACTGAGCTCATCCCCAAACCTCTTATTTTGTGTATGGCTGATTTGCTTGCATGCATGTAAGTGCACTATGTGCATGCCTGGTACCCATAAAGCCAGGAAGAGAGCATCAGATCTCCTGGAACTGGAGTTATAGACACTTATGAGTTGCCGTGTGGGTGCTGGGAATTGAACCAGGGTCCTCTGGAAGACCTCTTAACCTCTGAGGCATCTCTCCAGCCCCTTCCTTTTTATTGAAAGCACTTGAATGCTTGAATGCATACAAAATAAACAAATGTATTAATTTTTATTAGATTTATTCATTTTATGTGCTTTGCTGCATGTATGTATGTGTATTCTTGGTGCCCATGGAGATCAGAACATGGCATTGGATTCCCTGTAACTGGTGTCACAGATGGTTGTGAGCCACCTTGTGGGTGCTGGGAACTGAACTTGGGTCTTTTGCAAGAGCAACAGGTGCTCTTAACTGCTGAGCCATCTATCCAGCACCAACTTTTTGGTTTTTCGAGACAGCGTTTCTCTGTGTGTAGTCCTGGCTGTGCTGGAACTTACTTTGTAGACAAGGCTGGTCTCAAACTCACAGAGATCCACCTGCCTCTGCCTCTTGAGTGCACCACCACCTGGCAACCAACTTTTTTTTTTTTTTAAGAGATAGCTAGTAGAGATATCTTGAGTGATTTGTTAGTATGTGCCATTAACAGAAAATTGTTATCTAAGTTGTGAACTTGATAGCAAAATTCCCCTTTTCCCCTTAATGTGTCTAGGATTTGTAACTTTGGAATTTTAGGTAAAGCAGAGCTAGAGAGCTGCTCTACTTTTGGGGAGTTGGCTCCCCAAAGCCAGAGAAACATCCCATATTTACTGGAGGGTGAGTTCTAGCTGGCTATACATAGCAGTTCCTCCTAGAGAAACTAGAAAAAGCCAGGTGTGATGACGGCAGGTAGAAAGGTCATAATCTCAAGGGCAGCCTGGGCTGCACAGCCCATCTCCAAAGAGAAGGCAGATTAACACACAGCAGAGAGGAGGAGATAAAGGCAGGAGCTTAAAATGAATGGAATAACAAGTGGACAACAGAGAAAATGCAGAACTACAACCTGGCTACAGAAGAGGACATGCATTCACGGGATGAAGGGAATGTTCCACAAGGGGTCATTGGTGTCATGGCTTTCCCATCATGCCTCATTCCCATCCTTCATTTTATTAAGCCTGAAAACCAAATAGATCTTTGGCCTGAAAGATTCTTGGCCTGAAACCCAATAGATCTTTCTTTTCCTTATCTTCTGTGTGAGTTGCATAAACTGAACCCACTTCTGTACTGGCCCAGTGCCCACCCACCCATCTTCCAGCCTGGAAGTTTTTGATGAGCTCTCACTTGCTGATGTCCTCTTGTTCTCATGACTGCTGTGGTCTTTAAGTAAACGGTCCCTCGTGTTTTAGCACTGTCCTGAAAATTAGACCTGTTTAACACAGGCAGGCTCCAGTACTTTCTCCATTAGCAAGTTTTAACTTATCAAGTCTTTAACAAGATGTTCTGCAGCCTCTGCTGATGGGCTGCCACATGTTCCTCATGTACCAGCTTTCTCCAGTTCTGCCTCAGAACTTCTGCCGGATCACCTGTTCTCAGTAGCATTCAATGCTAGCTTTACTCTCCCAACTACTCTGGATATGTCGTTTCGGGGATTTCTCCCTTGTTTTTACTATGGAAGTATCCCCCCAAAAATAACTTCACTGTGTGAAAACATTATTTACATTCCTGAAGAGTTGCCTGAGGAGGGGCTGACTGAACTTCCTCCCACAGCAGTATATGGAGAAGCACTTCCTGTGGTGTGGCCATAAACTGATGTACATTTTTGTATTAAACACAACAGATCTCCATGTCCATTATACCTTCAGCTCCCCATCCCACCCTCCAATGGACAGTTTAGAGAAGGCTATTTAGGATTTAAAAGGAATATGAAAAACTAGGCACATAATTTGAAAGGAAATGTGAATTCAATTTCTCAGAGAATATGAACAAAGGAAACATATTGTTCTTGGAAAAAACCAAAGTTCTTTCAGTTAAAATTGTGGAATATACTTCTAACAATGCTAGCAGAATTGCAACGTACACTCTACCCATCTGAGAAACAAGAATTATCTATTCATTGTAGAACACGAAATGTGCTGGGTGCTCAGATACTTTTAATGAAGGATTGATTTTTTTTTCCCCCGTGAGGGATTACATCTGAATAACCCTTACTATCTCTGTCTTTTGAGGAATACAAAGGTTCAAAAGTATTTAAGCCGCGGCATGGGGAGATAGATAGCTCAGTCAGTAAAGCTCTTGTTCTGCAAGCTTGAGACAGAATCCACATACAAAAAGTTGGGTGTGGTATCACAACGTGTAATCCTAGCCAGGGTGAGCTGAGAAGTGGAGACAGGTAGATCCATGGAACTCGCTGCCTACCTTACTCGGTGACATTCCATACCACAAGTGACTGATCCCAGTCTCACACAAAAAGGTGACAAACATCTGAGCACCTGAGATGTCCTCTGACCTCCATACACATGTGTAAACACGCATGCACATATCTGCACAGCACGTGTATCCTCTCTACATGAACACACACACTCCTTCAAGTACAAAGTATTAAGCTGGAAGTTTTGTGGGGTGGGTAGTGGAACTCAAACCCAGGGCTTTATCCATGCTGGGCAAGCGCTCTACCACTGATCTGTGCCCTCGGCCATGAAACATTTATCTTCCCAATGAAAGGATCCTGAACCCCTGAGCGGACTCATTCCTCAGTGAAGGTCCTTCCTGTGAACCCGCTGGTGGATGTGCAGGTTGGAGCTCTGGCTGAAGCTCTTCCCACACCGGCTGCACTCGTAGGGCTTCTCCCCGGTGTGCACTCTCTGATGGATGAGGAGTTTGGAGCTCTGGCTGAAGGCCTTGCCGCACTTGCCACAGTGGTAGGGCTTCTCCCCGGTGTGCACTCGGAGGTGGATGCGAAGGTCTGAGCTCTGGCTGAAGCCCTTCCCACATTCACAGCACTGGTAGGGTTTCTCTCCCGTGTGGACGCACCGGTGGATGTGAAGGTTGGAGCTCTGACTGAAGCCCTTCCCACATTCCCCACACTTGTAGGGCCTCTCTCCCGTGTGGACGCGCTGGTGGATGTGCAGGTTGGACCGCTGACTGAAGCTCATGCCACACTCCTCACACTCGTAGGGCTTCTCGCCGGTGTGGACTCGCTGGTGGATGTGCAGCTTGGAGCTCTGGCTGAAGGCCTTCCCACACCGTTCACACTTGTACGGCTTCTCACCTGTGTGGACGGCATGATGGACGAGCAGACTTGAGCTCCTGGTGAAGGCCTTCCCACACCTGTCACACTTGTACGGTTTCCCATCCATGGGGACCGCTTGACGGACGGCAGACAAGCTCCTGGTGAGGCCTGTCCCACAGGGCTCACACCCACAGGCTTTTCCTTTCAGGCGGTCTCTCTGATGAAGCATCAGTTCTGAGTGAAGTTCTCACCACACTGACCACATCTGTATAGTGTCTCTGAAGCAGGGGGTTTCTTGAGCTGACCATCTGGGTTGTGATAAGCGCCTTCCCGGAGTCATTACAGCTACAGGTTCCTTTGTGTGGTTTCTCTGAAGACTGGAGGTGACTAATGGTGGCGTCCATCTACAAATGTCTTTATTTCACCGTCAAAGGGAAACAAGGAGCCTTTGAACTGGACATGTTGGCAAGTTGTCTCACTAAGGAACAACAGAGGTACCGGTTGGTTCTGGTACATCAGATGTGAGTTTAACTTGAAGATTCTCTGAACAGTGGTCTGTGGGATGACACTCCCTGCTTATTCCTTTTCTCAGTTCTTTCTTCAGTTACAAAGAGAACTTTTTTCCTCAGAGGCTTCTTACACAACTTCACAGAGGAGACCTGTCTGGCCATTTGGCTTGGAACTTCAAAGATAAATATTTTTTCACTTTCAGTGTTTGTGAAATCACTGACAGGAATCTATTTCAACATCTGTGTGTCCTTCTTGAAGATTCACAACATACATTCAACTTCCAGGTACTGACTGGCCATCTCTTCCAAAATTAGTCACTAGGAAAACTACTATGGTAAATCTGAAGTCTTCTCTCTTTCTAAATATTTTTATTTCATTTGTATAAGTGTTTTTGCCTGCATGTATGTCTGTGTACCATATACCGGCCCGGTACTTATGAAGGTCGGAAGAGGGCATTGGATCCCCTAGAACTGCAGTTATGGATGGTTGTGAGCCACCATGTGGGTGCTGGGAACTGAACTTGCAAGGGCCACAGGTGCTCTTCGTCTCTGAGTCATCTCTCCAGCTCCCTGCAGGCCTTTCTCTTGAAGATTCTCCACAGAATTTGTGTTTGACTCTCCTAGGAAACAGAGAATTTAGTGGATCTCAGGCCTGAACATTTGGTAACTCAAAATTTAGTGTGCTTGCTTTCTTCTTCCGTCTCCCCCCCCCCACCGCCCGTGGTGCTTGGGATTGAACCAAGAATCTCATGCATGCCAGTCAAATACTCCAGCACTGTACTACAGCTTCAGTCCTTAGTTTGTGCTTATAGTTATTTCTTTTGGGTTACCACTGGGAGAGGGAAACCTGGGTTCAGAAGACAGGCATTTCGATGGACGGTGGTGGCACACACCTTTAATCCTAGCATTTGGGAAGTAGAGGTAAGTGGATCTCTGAGTTCGAGGTCAGCCTGGTCTACAGAGTGAGTTCCAGGATAGCCAGGGCTGTTATACAGAGAAACCCTGTCTCAAAAAACCAACCAACCAACCAACCAACCAAACAACAACAACAAAAAGAGGTTTTTCTTCCCTGCTTTTGAGCAAAGCTGCTAAGATATTCTTTTACTCTTCATGTGAAAGACCAGAGTTCTGTACCTTGCCACAAGTAACATTCCATTCCATTTCACTTATTTTTGACTAAATGTCCATTTATTTAATCAGTATACTACTTTCATAACTGTTAGAGCTATAAGAAACAAAATAGAAATCTTTTTGCCTGACAAGCTAGTTCTGGGATGAAAGACAAATACATCAGCAATGATAATACCAAATTAAAGCCTATAACATATATAATACAATATAGTATAAGCCAACCAGCTGTGGGAGCAGACTGCGGGTACTAAAACTCAAACTTTCATGCCTTAAGAGTTCTGGGGAAAAAAAAAGAAAAAACAAACAAACAACAACAACAACAAAAAAACACACCCAGGAAAAAAAGTACAGTAGGGAAAGAAAATATGACCCATTCAGTGTAAGTGTTACAGCTCAGATGGAAGGAATCCTGGCAGCCGGGAGCCAAGGAATACCACAAGTCACCCCGCACAACAAACCTCACACAAGAGGTTTATTGGAAGGGAGAACAGGAGGGTGGTTGCTCTGCTCAGGTGAGAAACAGCGGAGAACTGAGTAGGAGACTGTGTTTAACCAGCTTCTTGAGGGGGCGGTGTGTGGGGAACTTTCCAGGGTGAAGCTTTTCAGGATGGGGATTGGTGGGATTTCAAGTCCAGAGCTTGGGCTTTTTACTATGGAGGGTGCAGGCTGGGTCCAGCTGTTAGGGCAGTTAGAGGGTTCTGTGGGTGGAAGCTGGCAGTTGGAGGTCCTCGGGAGAAGGGCCTGGCTACTGGTGTGTCTCAAGGGGCTTACATTTAGGAAAACGGAGAGTAGCTTCTTGTAAGGAGCAACAGCCCCAAACCTCAAACGCTCCTCTTACGACAGTTGGCTTTCTTTAGAAGTCATGGTCCTTGAGCCACACCAAACTCATTCTCCAGACTAGCTGTGTAGTAGAATACTATTTTAAAGTGTGTTACTTTGGTTTATGTTGCGTTTGTTTAGCTCTGTGAAACTGTGTTACTCTGCCTGTCTAAAACACCTGATGGTCTAATAAAGAGCTGAACAGCCAATGGCAAGGCAGGAGAAAGGATAGGCGGGGTTGGCAGGCAGGCAGAGTATGTATAGAAGGAGAAAACTGGGAGGAGCGATCTAGGAGCCAGAGAAGGAAGGAGGATGACTCCAAGGGCCAGCCACTTAGCTACACAGTAAGAGTAAGAGGAGAATGGGAAAAGCCCAGAGGCAAAAGGTAGACAGGATAAGTTAAGATAAGCTGGCTAGAAACTAAGCCATGCTAAGGCCGGGCAATTATAATTAAGAATAAGTCTCTGTGTGTGATTTATTGGGGAGCTGAGTGGCGGGCCCCCCAAAAGAGAAGAGTTCTTTTTCCACATCTCACACCTGGCTCCTTGTCATGCAGTTCTCAGCCGAGCTGCTGCCTTCCAGATGTGCTGCCTTCCAGATGTGCTGCCTTCCAGATGTGCTCTCTTGACCATCAAATCAGAATGCACTCACTACCACTTCTCTGGGTTTAATTTCTTCATACTCTTTATATGACTTAGTTCATCTTCTCTCTTCACGTTCTTGCATTTACTCCATCCCAATTAAAGTTCCCCAGCACAGAGAGGCTGACATTTATTCTCCAAGGCCTCAAGCGGGACCTGGCACACAAAAAGAATCCAATTATTTAATCATTAAACTTCATGAGTCTCCTCTCCAGGCTTTTGTCTGATGGAGCAATATTTCTCAAACCACCTGCGGTGAAGCACCATTTTGTTGTTTAATAAACATTTACCCTCAATTTCTATTGCTTGTGCCTTCATGGCTGGTACTAGCCAACAAGCCACACTTTGTTAAGAATGATAGGCATTAAATGGAGCCCTGAGTTCAGTCATGTGCCAGGGAAGTGCTCCACAGCTATGGCTTCAGGGGGCAGGGCTGTCTTATAACCTGGATTAGCTAAGACAGGTCTCACCTGAGGCTGAGGCGGCAACCCAGGAAACAGAACGGGCTGCAGGCCATGTGGCTAACGTACTACTGTGCGAAAGTGGACTAATATCCTAAGGCCAAGTATAGAGGAAGGCCAGGATAGGAGTCTCATATTCCTTTCTACTGGACAAATACCACTGTTTGGAGCTACAGATGGTCGTCATATGACTTTCCACTTCCATGTCCAAGTCTCTCCTACCATATCTAGCAATTCAATTAGGGGTGGGAAACGGTAATGCAATGGTTAGCAAACATGACGTCATTCCTGGAGTCATCTAAAGACGGCACAGTCTACCAGAGTTCTTTCCACGTTGCCTCTGCTCATTCATTCATTTCTATCCACTCCAGAACTTCCAGCCTCAGACCAATTCACAAGTCCCCTCCCGAAGCATCAGGATGCACCAGAGACTTCCTCCTTGGGGACATCATAGCATTTCTGCCATACCTTTATTATGAATGGCTATACAGTTCCAAATGACAGTGTCATGCTCAACTAAGCTGTAAGTGCCCAGTAACTAGCACAACTGACTTGGAATCTAGTTGACAAATGCTCAGTTTAAATAATAAGGAGATGATACAACTAAAAGAGAATCTAAAAATCATCACAGTCAATGCCTCATTTTACAGATGAGGAAAGCAAAGTCCATGATGAAATTACTTTCCCACAGTCACAGAGAAGGAGGAGGTCACACTGTAAAACTGAAGGAGGTTAAACTAAAAGCCTTTCAGCAGACATCAAGGACAAACTCTGGTACATAGAAAAGCACTGGGAAAGTAGAGCCCTTAAATTAAAAAGAAATGTATAGAGTCTTTTCTTTTCTTTTTTTTTTTTTTTGTTTTTCGAGACAGGGTTTCTCTGTGTAGCTTTGCACCTTTCCTGGAACTCGCTTTGGAGACCAGGCTGGGCTCAAAGTCACAGAGATCCACCTGCCTCTGCCTCCCGAGTGCTGGGATTAAAGGCGTTCGCCACCACCGCCCGGCAGAGTCTTATTATATAGCCCAGACTGGCCTTGGACTTGTGAGTATCCTGCCATCTCAATGCTGGGATGATAGACATTTGCTGCCACTCCTGAATGGCCTACTTACTTATGAGGAATGGCCTGGATCTGCTGCTTCTCTGCAACAAAGGACACAAGGCCCTTCCCTTCAGCTCAAAGGAACTGTTTCTCAGTGTCATAAAACGTTAGCATCAGAGCAAAGAAGGGGGTCCGTCCACTCAAGCACTCTATGGTGTTAAGCCTCAAGCCTGAGGTAACTTTCTACGGGTAGTTTTATGGAGATGGTGAGAAGCTGTTATTTCTGTGTACATACGTGTGTTTGTGTGCATATCTGTGAGTGGAAGCTGCCTTATTTTATATATATATATATATATATATATATATATATTTTTTTTTTTTTTTGGACAAAGAGTCTTCACAGACACTGGAATACTGTCTTTGCCTGTATCACCAGGGATACTGTCTTTGCCTGTCCTGCACTAGGATTCCAGGTGTGCACACTACTGTGTCTGCCTCTCCCCATGGGCTCTGGAGGCTCAAATGTAAGAGTTCACACTTGCACAGCAGGTGCCTTACTAACCCAGCCATCTCCCCAGTCCAAGAAAACGAGGGGAAAAAATGTTATTGCTATTTGGCAGTCTTTCTTCCATTCACTCAAGATAGGGTATCACTACATAGCCCTTCCTGGCCTGGAACTCATGAAGATCCTTAGCCCTGCCTAAGCTTCCCAAGTGCTGGGATTAAAGGAATGTGCCACCCACCACACCTGGCAACTATTTGGCAATTTTATTTTAATTAAATATGCAGACATATTGGTGAAAGGGAACAGTGAAAATAGAGCATAAAAGATCTAGTTAGGCCGGGTGGTAGTGGCGCATGCTTTTAATCCCAGCATGACAGAGGCAGAGGCAGGCAGATCTCTGTGAGTTCGAGGCCAGCCTGGGCTACAGAGTGAGTTCCAGGAAAGGCACCAAAGCTACACAAAGAAATCCTATATTGAACCCCCCCCCCAAAAAAAAAAAAAGATCTAGTTAAGCAACTCATCTTACCTCCCACTGGAAACACTTGGCATTAAGTGTATGTAGAGGTATTTCAAAATAAAATGCTAGGTGCACAGAGATTAGGAGGATGAGCAAGGAATGCTGTTCTCTTTCCTTCCGGCAGGGCTAAGAATCTTAAGTTTGAAAAACCACAACATGATTTTGATGTACCTTTTTAGGCATGATTCTGTGACCACTGCGCTGTTGTTCAATTAAGATCCTCATGACCATCACCATCACAGTTAACAGCGATCACTGATAATAAGCAAGGGGTCAATCCCTTTCTTGTCGCTGTAACCGAAATACCAGAATGAGCAACTAACGGAGAAAGGATCTGTTTTGAATCACGGTGGTAGAGGTTTCACCCCATCATGGTGGGAGACTGTGGGAAGCATGCTCTTCAACTCATGGCAGGCACAACATAGAACACCAGGAAAGAGCCAAGGCAAGATATGGCTCCCAAGGTCACGCCTCAACTCAGTGACCCAGTTCCTCCAATCAGGCTCCAGCTTCCCCAGTTCTACCACCTTCCAATAGTTTCAAAGATCCACCAGTGAAACTTTCATGAGGCTAGAGCCCTCAGGATCTCATAATCCCCTCAAGAAGTGTGCTTTACTCATTCCTAGAATCTCAGTTCAATCAAGCTGTCAAGATTAACCATCAAATGCATATTTTTTAAATACACATAATCTACTCAACAAGTTTTTCTTTGAAGAAAAACTTCAGCGGTTTTTTATTTTTGTTTTTTTGAGACAATGTTTCTCAGTGCAGTCTTGGCTGTCCTAGAACTCACTCAGTAGACCAGGCTGGCCTCGAACTCATAAAGATCTGCCTGCCTCTGCCTCCTGCATGCTGGGATTAAAGGCGTGCGCCTGGCAAAAACCTTCAGTTTATAATCTTGTTTTCCCAAGGCCACTTAGCACCAAGCTTGACATATATTCACTTTTCTCTCCAACAAGCTACGGTTTTTGGCCTTAGTTTTTGAAAGGATTGATTACCAACCTCTGGCACTAGGGGGAGGAGGTGAAGTCTTCAGGAGGTAGGACCTAGTAGGGAGAATTTAGGTCACTGGGGGAGTGCTCTTAAAGATAATATTGGGATCCAGGTCCTATCCCACAGGAGGTGAACACTCCTGTTTCCTAGGTCTGAAACCGGGTCAAGTGCTGATAGACTAAAACAACTGAACCGTGAGAAGTAAATATTTGCTCCTTACAAACTCAGTACCCAAGATATTTTGGTCTTAGCAACGAGGATGCAACACATGTGAATGGAATGTCTGATAAGAAAAAGCCAACTTCCAGGCGACAGGGCAAACATGCTCCAAAGAGTCCTTCAGTAGAACCTGGATGGATGCTTGAGTAGTGCTCCACACGGTGGCAAGGCAGTGTAGTGAGAACTAATGCAGAACTTCACAGTCAGCAGACATCCATGCAGAACCCAATGACACGATTTGCTAGATATATATTTTAATGCCCCAAGGCCCTTGTTCCCCTTTGTATTAAATATCTAATTTCACAATGAACTTGACAATAAAGAGACAAACCACATGGTACACGATCTGACTCTAGGCAGGTATTCAATGCTGATGTTCTATTTTGTTCTAAGAAAGAAAACCTGGGTTTAGTTCAGAGACGAGGCATTTTTGGTGAAATTCCAAATCACCCAGAGCTTGCTTCTCAGGCAGGGGCAGATTCTTCAAAAGGTAGTTCTCTAGGGTGTGCCATCTCCTCAGACCTCCCTAATTCTGTACTTAGGTTCTGGAGCAGGTTTTCTCAGGTTCTCTGTAACTTCTCTTAACGAGTGTTGTAGCTACCGAATACCTCTTCCCCGACCTTATTCTCAGAAATCTAGCTGGTTTCTAGGATGCAGGTGGCAGTGCTGTGCAGCTAAAACATCAGTACCCCTCGGGATCTCTCAGGAGTCCCTCGTGGTCTCCTGATGTCCACCAACACCATCTTTGGAAAAAGGCCAAGTCACTCGACTGGAGCGAAGAAGGCCAACTGCAAAGTCCTCAGTCCCGCCCAGGCCAGCGCTCGGCCGAGCAGGAGGAGAACGTCCTCGGAGACGCAGTTTGCTCTGCGGCGGGGGCCTGGCCTCCGTGGGGTGGCCTTGTCCCGGGCGTGATTCGGGCGGGGTACCGCGGCTGCTAGCACGTGGGGCCGCGGCCACAGGGCGCGCGTTCCCGGCCTCTGAGCCCGGCTCCGGGTCGCGGCGCCCCCTCGTCTGGACCAGGACACCACTGTCTGCCCCTGAGGCAGCCCAGCCCTGCTCACCTCTTGCGTAGGTAGGACCCACACCTGGTATCGCAGGACTCCAGGGCATCATCGAGGACTCGAACTACAAGTCCCAGCAGGCTGCGGGCGGTGAAGCGCTACTTCCCAGCCCACTTCCGGCGACGGTGGGCCACCCTTACTCTTGCGATCCAGCAATTTGTTTTTCCGCTCTTTTCGTTGCAGATACATACGAGTAATTTCGTAATGTTCCCAAGGTATTTTTTACTCATTAAAATGCTGCTGGAGAGGAAATAACCAGTATAATATCGTCTTCAACCTTAAAAATCTGAAGCTGTTACCAATCCAAGTGAGCAGTGTAGTACATGCAAGTAATCTCATCACTAGGGAGGCTGAGGCCGAAAAATCGTGAGATGGAGAAGAAAAGAATTGTTCGCCGGATATTTCATGTTCTCGCTGGAGGACAGTTTCCAGATCCATGTGTGCAGCTCACAACCAACCGCCTGTAATTCCAACTCCAGGGAACCCAACACCCTCTGCTGGCCTCAGCCGCCCGAGTTCATTGTGTTCACATGTACAAACCTACACATGCGCACGTGTACACACCATTTTTTTTTTTAAAAAAAACAAACAATAATGTATTTGGATATTAAGAACTAGAAAAGTAGATCATAAGATTGATTTTATAGATTTTATAGATTAAGTAGACTCTCAGATCAGGAAATACAGTTTTTAGCTGAAAGAGGCACAATGATGGACGCCATTATTTCTGAAAGAAAATGTCAGCAAAATTCTATGGAATTATAGTATTCTTTGTAGTTAGGTTTCACTTACCCAAAGGACTTCAGAGTGCTTTCCTAGTGCGTGCAATCTTCTCCCCAAAGGGTCTTCAGGTAAACCCGCGTCACGCACGCCCAACCTGTAGCCCACATGAGCCCCCAGAAAGCTGTGTATGTATGTAGCCCAACACAAAAATCATAATCCCCTAACATGAGACTATTTTTGCAATTTTTTTGTAATTCAATTATACAGTTCTTGTTCATTTGTTTTCGTGTGTGTGTGTGTGTGTGTGTGTGTGTGTGTGCGTGCGTGTACACCCAGCCACCGTGTGTGGAGGTGGAAGGAAAACTTGCAGGAGTCACTTCTTTCTTTCTACTGTGTGGGTCCTGGCGATTGAACTCAGGATGTCAGCCTTGGCCGGTAGGCATCTTAACCAGAATGGCCCAACTGCACTATTTTTGAACATGACCTTTGTAAATGACAGTGGTATGTCCCAGAAGGTTGGACACACTGTTAATAGTTGCCAAAGTACTGAACTTTGTTCTGCTTAGAGGGTCTCGGGTAGTTGGTCTCATAGCCGAAACTAATAATAGAGGATGGGGCCTGGGAAAAGCCTACAGTTGGAGCCAATGCTGTTTTTTATGGTACAAATTCCCACTTTCTAGGAATCCAAGATAAGTTTTCTTGATAATTTTTATTTTTTTATTTTTGATGTTCAAATTAACCTGAAAGTCTTATCTTCCTGTACTGGCTGGTTTTGTGTGTCAACTTGACACAAGCTAGATTCATCAGAGAGGAAGGAGCCTCAGTTGAGGAAATCTTCCATGAGATCCAGCTGTAAGGCATTTTCTCAATTAGTGAACAATGGGGGAGGGCTCAGCCTATTGTGGGTGGTGCCATCCCTGGGCTGGTGGTCCTGGGTTCTATAAGAAAGCAGGCTGAGGAAGCCAGGGGAAGCAAGCCAGGAAGCAGTTGCTCTGCTTCAGTTCCTGCCTCCAAGATTCTGCTCTATTTGAGTTCCTGTCCTGACTGACTTTAACGATGAACAGCTATGTGGAAGTGTAAGTTGAATAAACCCTTTCCTCCTTAATTTGCTTTTTGGTCATGGTTTTTCAGCACAGCAATAGAAACTCTAAAACATTTGCCAGCTTCAGTATTAATTTATAGATGTAGAAAACTACGAAAAAAGGAGAAATTCTTTTTAAAAAGTATTTACTTTTAGAATTTCATATGAGTACTGTATTTACATAAATTTTCTTCCTTCCCTCCTTCCAATTCTGTCTTAGTTTGCTGTTTATCGCTGTGATACAATATGAAGATAAAAGCAACTTGGGGGCTGGGCGCTGGTGGCGCACGCCTTTAATCCCAGCACTCGGGAGGCAGAGGCAGGCGGATCTTTGTGAGTTCGAGGCCAGCCTGGTCTCCAAAGCGAGTTCCAGGAAAGGCGCAAAGCTACACAGAGAAACCCTGTCTTGAAGAAAAAAAAAAAAAAGCAACTTGGGGAGGAAAGGGTTTATTTGGCTTACATTCCCTTCTACATTACAGTTCATCACTGAAGGAAGTCAGGGCAGGAACTATAGGCAGGAACCTTTAGGCAGGGACTGAAGTGGGACCACAGAGGGTGATACTTCATGGCTTGCCTGCTTTCTTACACCTCCCAGGACTGCTTGTCTAGAGGTGGCTTTGCTTATACTGGACTGAGCCCTTCCACATCAATCAATAATCAATGAAACATGCCACATACTTGTCTACAGGTCAAGCTGATGGAAACATTTTCTCAATTGCAAGTCCTTCCTCCTAGATGATTCTAGTTTGTGGCAAGTTAACAACAAAAAAAAAAAAACCAACCAGTGAAAACTTTCCTCCTTGTCTGCCTCAGCTCAAAATTCATGGCCTCATTCTCTCTCTCTCTGTGTCTCTCTCTGTCTGTCTCTGTCTCTGTCGCTCTCTCTCTCTCCCTCTCCCTCCCCCCCCCCTCTCTCTCTGAGACAGGGTTTCTCTTTGTAGCTTTGGTGGCACTACAACTAGCTCTGTAGACCAGGCTGGCCTTGACCTTAGAAATCGACCTGTTTCTGCCTCCTGAGTGCTGGGATTTAAGGCATGTGCCACTACCACCTGGCCCATGCTCATTATTATTGGCCCCCTTTCTCTCTCCCATATGTGTGTGTACGAATTCCAATATAGATAAATATATGGCTATATATTTGTATAAAAACAGTCTTGCTTGTATGTTTATGATTTTAGGGCTGACCACTTGGTATTGGATAACCAATTAGGAGAACTATCTCTGGGGAAGACTGATTCTCCCGTTCTCAGCAGTTATTAATTGCCGGTAACTCTTCATGTAATGGTAGGTCATTTTGAGATATCCCCTATCCATGTTGGCATGCCAACTGGTGTGGTCATTGTTCAGGTCTTGTTTAGGCCGCCATATTGTTGAGATTTTACGGGTGCAGTTTCCCTGTCGTTCACAGAAGACACAATCTCTGTTTTAGGGTTGTTTCTATTATTGTGAAGTGACACCATGACCATGGCAACTCTTATGAAGAAAAACTTTTAATTGGGGCTGGCTGACAGTTCAGAGGTTCAGTCCATTATCGCCATGGTGGGAAGCATGGTGGCGTGCAGGCAGACATGGTGCTGGAGAGGTAGCTGAGAGTTCTACATCTTGATTGGCAGGCAGCAGAAAGAGAGAGTGACACTGGGCATGGCTTGAGCATCTGAAACCTCAAAGCCCACCCCCAGTGACACACTTCCTCCAACAAGGCCACACCTACTCCAACAAGGTCACATCTCCAATAATGATATTCCCTATGAGTCTATGGGAGTCATTTTCATTCAAACCACCAAAACCTCACAGACATCCTGGTCTTCTGGCTCTTCTAAATTTTTCCCTCTTTTTTTGTGATGTTCCCTGAGCCTTAGATTGTTTCATGATATAGATGTATCAATTGGCATTTGGGATGCTATGGTCAGTAGTTCTCTGCATTTTGACCAGTTGTAATTTTCTCTGTTTGCTGAAAAACAAAAACAAAAACAAAAAACAAAACCTTCCTGGATGAAGGATGAGAGCACACTTATCTGTGGGTAGAAGGATAAGTATTATATTAAAAAAGCTAGGGGTTGGGGATTTAGCTCAGTGGTAGAATGCTTGCCTAGCAAGCGCAAGGCCCTGGGTTTGGTCCTCAGCTCTGGAAAAAACAACAACAGCAACAACAACAAAAAAGAATGCTGTTAGAGGGTGCTGGAAAGATGGCTCAGTGGTTAAGACCTGAGCTCAATTCCCAGCAACCACATGGTGGCTCACAACTATCTGTAATGAGGTCTGGTGCCCTCTTCTGGCATGCAAGCATACGTGCAGGCAGAACACTGTATACATAATAAATAAACGAATCTTTAAAAAAAATGTTGTTAGAAATTGTACTGGTTTGGGAAAGTGATGGTACTAAGTTATCTAGGTCCCATGGCCTCAACAGCCACAGGTAGACTTATGGTACCAGGCATACAGTCCTTTCTTTTAATTGGGCCTTAATTCTAATCAGGGGGCTATTGGTTACCCCCCCAGATATAAGTGCCACTGTTGTACCTTTGGGGATATCTTTTTAAAAATGACTTGTTTATTCTCTTATTTTCTGTATATGAGTGTTTTGCCTGCATGTATGTATATGTACTGTGTGTTGTGCCTAGTGTCCACAAAAGTCAGAAGTGGGAGTTCGATGCCCCGGAAGTGGAATTACAGATTGTTTATTTGCTTGCTTGCTTAGTTTTTCAAGACAGGGTTTATCTGTGTAGCCCTGGCTGTCTTGGAACTAGCTCTGTAGACCAGGCCTGGAACTCAGAATTCCGTCTGTCTTTGTCTCAGGAGTGCTGGGACTTGTGGCTACACTGTTATCTTAATGGCAGGTTAAAATTAAACAGTCTATGTGCACAGTAGGACAGCATACTGACCACATAGTCTTTTGTTTGTTTGTTTGTTTCTCGAGACAGGGTTTCTTTGTGTAGCTTTGTACCTTTCCTGGAACTCACTTTGGAGACCAGGCTGGCCTCAAACTCACAGAGATCCGCCTCCCTCTGCTTCCCGAGTGCTGGGATTAAAGTGTGCACCACCACTGCCCGGCTTGAGCACATAGTTTTACAGGATCTCAAGGCATATCATCAACTTGGCTGTAAGGTCTGGCAAAAGTTAAGTCTCTTCGAAGGCAAGAGGGATTTTCAGGAAACGTTAACACTGAGACAAATGCAACGTCTTTTGCTTCGTTGCTTTGGATGGCTGTGTCTGTCACATGACAATTGTCCATTCATGTGTCCTCTTTTTATTTTTTGTTTGTTTTTCAAGACAGTGTTTTTCTGTGTAGTCCTGGCTGTCCTGGAACTCACTCTGTAGACCAGGCTGGCCTCGAACACACAGAGATCTGCCTGCCTCTGCCTCCCGAGTGCTGGGATTAGAGGCATGGGCTACCATCACCTGGCTCATGTGTCCTCTTGCTTAATTTATCCTCTTCTACATTTACAATCAGTATCTTTAAAATCTATGTGTGTCACATGCATATTTTTTCAAGGGACACTGGCAGAATTGGGGCTCTTCCTACCAGCTTCAGCTCAACATTTTATTGAAAAAAAAAAAAGTCTTAGCTCTAGTATGTAATATATGCAATTTTTATCCAGGCCAATAAGTACAAATACAAAAAAAATACAACATTATGTCTTAGGGTTTCTATTGCTGTGAACAGACAACAACCATGACTGTGGCAACTCTTATAAAGGAAAACATTTAACTGAGGTGGCAACTAACAGTTCAGAGGTCCAGTCCATTATCATCATGGCAAGGAAAATGTTGGCATGTAGGCAGATATGGTACTAGCTATATCTTGATCAGAAGTTAACAGGAAGTGGACTGTCACTGGACAGTATCTTGAGCATAGGAAATCTCAAAGCCCACCCCAAAAGTGACACACTTCCTCCAATAAAGCCATACCTACTTCAATAAAGCCACGCCTCCTAATAGTGCTACTCCCTATGAGATTATGGGGGCCAATTACATCCAAACTATCACATCACATTGGTAAATTGTCTTGTGTTGCTTGAAGAAGCTGGCTCTGGAAGTGGAGCATACCTCCCTCCCCTATTTCAGAACCAAACAGGTTTGTCTCAAAGTGTCCTCCAAGATCCCTTGTCTGGGGATGATGGGCTGGGAAGAAAACAGCAAAACAGCCCAAGAGTCAAAGAACTGTGTCCTTGAGAAAGCCATAAAGTGAACCATTTCCAACAGAAGTTACCATTGTTTATTCCATGCTATAAAACCGCCTTCAGTGGGATAGAGAAGCTGGGAGTTCTACCACGGGAAGCTCATTCCTGGGGAGAAAGCTCAACCAGGAGCTCCAGCTGACTGCCTCAACTTCCCCAGTTGGCCTCTGCTGCGTGCTGTGAGCACCACATTTGATGCCTTCCTTCATAACTGTCTTTGTTTTTGCCTTGGATGCTTCCCCTGACTGGCTGCTCGGCTTTGCAGGAGACTCTCTCCAGCCGGCCTCCTTAGCAGGGCTTCCTCAGTCAGTTTCTAATAGGTGTGTGTGAACACCTAATTGGCTGATGCTTTTCAGCTATTTTTTTTTTAACTTGGATGTGTCTTCCAAGGGGCTCTGCTCTGTTCAGGATGCTTTCTTTCACGGTCTGCCATTGACTGTCTAAAGGAAACTTACCCATTCAATTTCTGTTGAATGTTTTGAGCACCTGATTTGATGATGTTTTACTGTCTGTCTATCAGTCTATCTCGTTATTTATTCCTTTACTTTTTGCAGAATGATAACCACAGGCTCTCCCTGACCCATGGCAATAGCAGGACATCTGAGAGGAATTTCAGTGGGGGTCCCAATGCCACCAGGATGAAGAGGTGCTGGAAAGACGGAGGAGTGAGGTGTTGTTTTGTTTTCTTTTTAATTAATTTTGGGGGAGTTCTCTTGGGGGGCATGTTGCGGGCCGATGTGGAGGGACTGGGTGGGCGGTGAGTGGGATTGGGGTGCATGATGTGAAATTCCCAAAGAATCAATAAAGAATTATGTTTAAAATGACTATGCAATTCAAAGTATTTCAACAAGGCAAGAAGTTTTACTTATGCAGAAGGGTGTGTAGTCAGCAGGGTTGCAGTTGGGTCTTCATGCCTAAAGCCAATAGCTCAGTCATTCACTCTGAGTGGCTAAGGCTGGGCCTCCCATTGTTATATGATTGGTTATATGAGGGCAGTGTTTCTAGGGAGAATATTTTGATTTCAAGAAGTGCTGACCTTGGGGGAGTTTGAATTTCTGCCAACAGGGTTCTTTTGCAATTTTTTTTTTTTTAAATGGAGTTATGTTTTATTTAATCCTTTGATAGGACAGTATATTTTATTTATATTTCTCCCTCTTTTACAATACATTTTCCCTCTTTAAATTCTATTAAAAGCCTGATTTTTGTATTCTGAGATGTTGATTATTAACATATTATTTTAATATGATGCATGAATTTTGCCACCTATAGATTATTTCAGTTAATCTTTGCCTGAGTGCACAGCATCCTACTGTAGACGCTAACAAGAGGTCAGGATGGATTATTACTCTTTTCATTTTCCAAACCATTATTGCACAAGAGTAGAAAAATGGTCATTTGTGCCTTTACTTATTAATTATTATTATTATTTATTTTTATTTATATTTATTATTCCTATTTATTAGTTTCCAGATAACTCATTGGAAAAAAATAAGTTTGTCCCTGAAGGGTCTTTGTAATGGTGCCACCAGTAGCTATATTATTGGGAATGAAAGTACAATGTTGGCCAGTCACGTCTAGGGGTAGTCCACTTTGCCATGCCATTCTACTCAAGACATCCGGTTTGTCTGCTATACCCATAATAGTTTCCCTCATGTAATTCACAAATCCTTGTTGGTTGTGGTATATATAATTAATCCAGTCTACTTTTTATTTTTTTCGTTTTTCGAGACAGGGTTTATCTGGCTGTCCTGGAACTCCCTACATAGACCAGGCTGGCCTTGAACTCAGAGATCTGCCTAGGATTAAAGGCATGCACCACCACTGCCCAGGACAGTTTACATTTTTATTTAGGGTAGGTTACCAAAATAGTACTGACTCAAATCCTGCTGCTATTTTGTTCTGGGTCTTAAATTCTCCAGGGCCTCCTACTGGCACTCAGATGGAATCTAGATAAATACAAAGCTCAGATGACCCTCCTGGAGTCAGACTCTTACCTTATGGCATGACAATGGAGGCTGACCTTGGATAGACTACTGAAATACAACAGTGAAAAGGATAGATTGTTTACCCCCAGAGACCCCCTAGGAGCCGGTTTCCAGATGTAAGCACATAAGGGTCCTTTTATACAGATTCATCCTGGGCCACCGCACGGCAGATGGAAGGAAATGTGGCAGTGGCCACAAGCCCAGGTGTAGAGAGTTTTTATAGGGAAAAACCACAAGCCAGGAATTACATGCTTGGGATTGGGTAGAAGGGATATGGGGCAGGGTGATTTTTTGAAACTATTGGTCTAAACTTTGGGCACGAAACCACATTTGAAACCATTGGGTTAGACTTTTGGTGGGGAATCACAACCCGCTGAATAGGATTACCTGGACTGCTCAGCAGGATTATCTAGATATCTTCAAGGGCTACTGTCCTGTATCCGTTCTAGTTGTCATGGCACATTCCTGAGGTCCTTCCTGGAACTGAGTACAGCAGGTGGTCTAAGATGGTGGCCCTACCCTAAGATGGGGTCTGTATTGCCTTCACAAGATCCCAACTAATGCTTGCTCTGATACCTGCAGCCATCTGCTCTGACAGAGCTCAGGCTGGAGCGGTGTCATCTACACAGAGGTCTCAAGAATTCCAATTCCTCTCCACCACCCCCACTCACTTTTAAGGCAGGAGGTATAAATGGTTCCTACACAGGGAAGTCGGAAAGTGTGGGTAAGGGGTTTCTGTCTTGAACAACAGATGCCCCTTGTGGTTCAGGAACAGGAAGGATAAGGACTCACAAGGTGGTCTCCCTTGGGGTTATCTTGTCCTGTAAGAAGCTCGTGCATTCCATCCCTGAGACCTCCGAAGTTGACTGGAGCAGGAACAAGGCTCCCCCTGGAGGGCGTGGCCTCCCGCTGTGCAGGCTTCCCGAATCCCTGCTGTGTGAGCTGCCGGCCTCTTTAATGCACATTCCAGCCATGGATTAATTTCCTTAGGCCGAGTTTCAACCGCTATAGTTTTTCTGAAGCCTTTATTTTCTTTTATTTGTGTACTCCTAGCCCTTATGTTCCAGTGATGAAAGGGCCCTGGTCTGAGTCTTTGATTATTAAAAGACAGGGTTACATGGACGGCTCTCCAAGTTTTGTAGAGCATTCCCTTTACTATTTGAATTTTCTTTTTTTCTTTTTTGAGACAGGGTCTCTCTACAAAGCCCTGGCTGTCCTGGAATTCACTGTATAGATCAAGCTGGCCTTGAACTCAGAGATCCACCTGTCTCTGCCTCCTGAGTGCTGGGATTGGGAACTTAATTCTTTTTTTTTTTTTTTTTTTTTTTGAGACAGGGTTTCTGTTATGGTATATTGCATGGGGGGACCTGGAGGGTATCCCATGTGTGCAGGAAAACATGCTGGCATGCTGGGCAGAGGCAGTGGCAGGGGCAGGCTGGCAACCCACACCATTCGGGGATGAAGGTCATTCAGGACCCAGACGTTGCATCCGCCAGGAAATAGTTTATTATAATAGAGAGACAAAGAGAAAGATAGGAAAGAGGGAGAGAAGAGAGAGGAAGGGAGAGAGGGGGTTGAGGGTGAGCACCTCATGGGAGGAAAAAAGAGAGAGAGAGAGGAAGGGGAGGGGTTTTTCCTTAAAATGAGGCTTTTATATCAGGATGCAGGGCGGGTCAGAATATTAACAGTTTTTCTGTGTAGCTCTGGCTGTCCTAGAACTCACTTTGTAGACCAGGCTGACCTCAAACTCACTGAGATCCTCCTGCTTCTGCCTCCCAAGTGCTGGGATTAAAGGTGTGCGCCACCACTGCCCAGCAGGAACTTAATTCTTAACTGTCTTAGCTGCAAACAGAATGCTTAACCTGAAAGGTATATTTTTCCTGTTTTGGTCTCATGCAGGAATGAACCTACTTTGTCTTTGTTATAAGATTTTTTTTTTTTTAAGATTTATTTATTTATTATATATACAGGAGAGGGTGCCAGATCTCATTACAGATGGTTGTGAGCCACCATGTGGTTGCTGGGAATTGAACTCAGGACCTCTGGAAGAGCAGTCGGTGCTCTTAACCTCTGAGCCATCTCTCCAGCCCTATAAGATGGTTTTTTAAGCCTAAAATGAAGGCAAGCTGGTTCACCAGATTAGATATTCATTAAACTGAAAAGTTAGTGGAGAGGTTATTTTACAGTTAAATCAATCACCAAGTTTCCCATTATCTTTCTCTATAAAAAATAGACTAAAAATATTTCTTTTTTCTTTTTTTTTTTTTTTTTTTTTTTGGTTTTTTGAGACAGGGTTTCTCTGTGAAACAGTCCTGGCTGTCCTGGAACTTACTCTGTAGCCCAGGCTAGCCTCATATTCACAGAAATCCGCCTGCCTCTGCCTCCCAAGTGCTAGGATTAAAAGTGTGCGCCACCACTGACCGGCTAAAAAAATATTTAATTTTAATTTCAGAGGGTCTGTCTCCTTGTGGTAGGAGTGTCCCTCTTCCCTGGGCACTGTAGTCATAGCCTTCATTTGGGTGTGACCTCAGTTATCCGAACGGCAGTTTCAGTGACTAACTGCACCAGAGTGGGCCCCTCACAGATCTGTTCCAACTTGTTCTCTTTCCAGCTTTTTATCAACATTCCTTTTCCAGGCTGGAACGGATGGGCTGGGAATTTGAGTGGAGGAGTCTGGGTGAGAAGGCCTCTTAATCTAAGAGAGAATAAAGGTTTCCAAGAAACAGACATTTGCTTTCCATGGTGGAGGTAGTGACCTTTCCCAGGTACAGCAGTCCACATATCCTTTCATATGGGGACAGTTCCAGGTCCTCACACCCTGACCCCCTGGTTAGGGTTCTCTCTCGAGACTTTTGTGGCCTCTTTGATGGACAGGCCTCTTGTCTCATCAGGTAGCTCCTATCCTGACTGACCTTGCTGGCAAGGGCTAGGCAATTGTCTTGACTCTCTTTCCTATCTGATGTAGGCTAGGCTTCCAAGCTTTGTGGAACACTCCGGAAGATGGCGCTACCAGGCTTGTAATTTTAACTCTGTGTAACATTTAGATAAGCCTTAGACAAAACAGCCTAATTTTACATCACTCTTGGTTTTGTTATGACTCAGTTTCCCCAGGTTAAACTTAACAATGTCAGCAGAACCACAAGTAATTACCTTGACTGTACCTATATCCTGTTAATCCCACTGATGGAGAATAAAGCCACTACCACAGTTTAAAGCCAAATTTGAAGCAAGCTTAATTAAGTACTGGCCAGGTGGATGGGCTCTGGCCGGGTCCATACCTAGGTTCCTGGGAAATGGCCCCAAGTCATGGTTTGCAGCAGCTTAAGAAGGAAAACCTGGCTGGGTGGTGGTGGCGGCGGCGGCGGCGCCGCACGCCTTTAATCCCAGCACTCGGGAGGAAGAGGCAGGTGGATCTCTGTGAGTTCGAGGCTAGCCTGGGCTACAGAGTGAGTTCCAGGAAAGGCGCAAAGCTACACAGAGAAACCCTGTCTCAGAAAAAAAAAAAATTAAAAATAAAATAAAACTTAAATTTAACTTTGTCTCTCACAATCCTTGTTTTTTTTTTTTTTTTTTTTTTTGAGCCAGTTCTTTCTTGTGTCTGTTACCAAAATAGATCACTATAACCTTAGAGATTTTTCCTTTTTTTCCTCCTCCTCCTTCTTCTTCCTCCTCCTCCTCCTTCTCCTTCTTTTCCTCCACCTCCCTCCTTCTTCTCCTCCTTCTCCTTCTCCTCCTCCTCCTTCAACAGGTTCTCTCTACATAGTTCTGGCTGTCCTGGAACTCATACATTTTATAGACCAGATCATTTTTATAGATCACAGAGATCTGCCTGCTTCAGCCTCGGAGTGCTGGGATTAAAGATATGTGCTGCCCAGCACCTCTTTAATCTCAGCAGAAGCAGGTGGATCTCTGTGAGTTTGAGACCAGCCTGATCTACAAAGCTAGTTCCAGGACAGCCAGAGCTACATAGAGAATTCCTACCTCAAAGAAACAAAAAGCAAGCAAACAAACAAAAGGTCATATGCCACCATATCTGTCTAACCTTAGAGATTTTAATAAACTTTAATCACTTAACATATATCTGCTCTGTTGGAATTTCTGGCTCACCCCTGCACCATCTGGGAAGGCCCATTCCTGTCTCTCTCCAAACCCACCCTCAGAGAGCCTCCACACAAAGCTCCCAAAAGTCCAAAGATCTGCAGTCTTGGTGGCTACTGCAGCTTCTTTGAAGTTTCGAGCCACCCAAATCTCTGCCTAAGTGCTCAGTTTTTGACCATACTTGGGCACCAATCCAGCTTGTGGTGAACATGTCATCACCCTTGGCCTACAGGCTATAAAATCTCCCTGCTTTCATTTGTGGGTGAGACCTCTCTGGCCTCAATCTCTGGAACCTGAGCACCACCCAGGAGTTGCTCTGCTCAAATATACCTGTTGTTATTCCTTTTCAATTCAGTTTGATCTGGCTTACTGCATTGGCAGAGAAACTTCTTCTAGGGGCGGGGAAGGGTGCAGAAACCTATCTAACGCAAACAATATTAGGTCCTATATTGTTTGCTCCCAGGGTCCGAGGAAGAGTCTACCAACCGGCTGAGTATTCTAATCTGAGGGATATTCAATGAATCTAAGCACACTGAGTTCTTTAGTCCATTCGCTTTATTCTCCTATGGCGATTCCATCTACACAGTTTCTTTTCTGCTCTCTTACTTAGCTCCTCTCGGTCCCTCCTGCTCTCAGTCCCTTCTGCTGTTCTCTCATCATTCTACCTAGTTCTTTCCATCTCCGTCCTCATCTTTGTTCTTTTCCATCAATCCTATTCTACCCGTGCTCTCCGAGAAGCAGCATATATACCCACACAGTAATTCTTCGGTAAAGCAATGCTAGGCTTGAAGTTTTCAGGGTCTCAGAGAGAGGTGATAAGGACCCACACATAAAGCAATTAATTGTCAGCTTCCAATTATAACCCAAAAGGGGAGTGACTAAAGGGGAGTTCTCTGGTAGGGTCAACTAAAGGCTAAGATCAGTTAGGGAATTTATGTGCTCAAACAATAATCTAGAAATGGCTAGATAAAATGTTAGGGGTCAGTAAGTCACAAGAAAGTAAACTGTCTTTGGTGCCGCTTTTCCCACTCATCCCAGCTGCAGCTGCTTTCTGATAGGGAGGGGGACATATGCTAGGTGGCTAAGCAACCTCTGTCAGAGCGTGTAGTATTTGGTTAGTAAAAGCACTTTCACTCAGAGTAATTGCTGAGGAGAAAATATAGGAATAGCACCTGGCTGAGGAGGAGTAAAAACTTAATTGGCACAAGAAAGAAGCTTGGCACCTGTTGCCTGCCTGGCCTGGAGGCAATCTCCTTGGGTCAGTGGGAAGTAACTGCCTTAACTCAGTATCTAGCAATGGCTAAAACTTCATCCCAGGAATGGGAGCAGTAAATCTCTTAAATTAGGGTCTTGTGTAAATAACCCAGGGTGAAGGTAAGGGGCTGAGGATTTAATTGTTAGTGGTTCTTTTCTCTATCTGTGAGTGAGATGAGCTAATGTTTATCTATGGGCAGTTTTGTCCTTGGAAAAAGGTATCTTTGCTGAAATACTTTTGTCTGGAGACTGGCCCTGGCCAGATGTATGTTAATGAAAGATAAACACAGCTGGGGACAACTGTCCAATTACCCAGTTACCCAAATGTATAGGGAAAGTTGTGCCCAAGATTGAGATGCAATCGTGAGATTACATGTACACGTAACATGGAGATGCACGGTAAATGCGGAGACTCATAGCTGTTATTGCACAAGAAGTTTACAACAAGAGACAGCCAGTTCATTCAAAAGGCAGTAATCCCATAACACCTTGTATGATGGTTTCCTCTAACAGAACCCTTGGTTCTGATAGGTTGACCTTCTGAACTCTATTGTCACTGTTGTATACTCTCATGGACTTTCACTACCAGTGGCTCTCAATACCTATCAATATCACCCTTAAATCTCATTTTCCACCAGCCTTGTACAAGTTATTCAGACCTTCTGTGACAACTTTAAACTTTTATGGCTTTGCCTTCATCTTCTGTTTTAATTGCCTAGGATAAAATCCACCCTTATCTAAAATATTTTTTCTTTTTAACTCTTTCCAACAAAAATATAAAACAAGACTTCATACTTGAAGCTTTCTCAACAACTCTCTTGCTCTCTCTCCCCTACTTACCACTTATTTCATTTCCCTAAACAAGAGTTTAACCCCAATTATTATTCCTGGCACATCACAGTAAATATGATCTTCTATACATATACTTATGACTCCAGAAAAATCTGTCCATTGGACTTAAAGTTTACATTTTAGCCACAATTTGGCACATTACCAATGACCTTGAGCGGGCAATACTCATTGTAAGCAAGAAAAGAAAGAAAATACACACAGAGCCAAAGATCTTTACATGTTAACTATGTAATTGCAGTTCCAGAGGACAAGGCACATTTTTTTTTTCTTACTCAGCTAGGATAGAGGGGAGCATGCAGCCTCAAGGTCTATTAGGAAAATAATTTCTTTCCTTCCAGATCCATCTTCAGATTTTCTGCAACTTCCTCACTGTGACTTATCATCTGTTAGTTACAGAAACTTTAGCATCCCTTGTCCCAAGGGCTCTTGTGCCTAACCCCAGGCACTTTCTCCTCTGATCCCCAGCCTCTCCTGGGACCCAGAGGCCTTCATCTTCCCCTTCGGTACCTTAACAGCTTTGTTCTTATTCTGGGATCCCACCCTGATTCTCTAATCTCCCTCATGATCAAGCTTCAAAGACCCTGCCTGTGGCCTGGATAGACCTCTTTATTACCCCACACAGGTTGTTGGTTGGGGAATTTTTCATTTGCTGCCATATCACCCAGTACAGGGTCTCTTTCCCAAGATGTTCTCTTTCCCAAGCAGCCATTGCAAGCCTTCTTGCTAGCAGAAATAAAGACACTAGAAGATGGGAAGAGCTTCCATGCTGTGCGTTAAATAGAACATACTTTGTGAAAGTGGATATTTTTGCAAAATCAATCTAAACACCATTCACCAAAAATCCAGTGACAATCTTCACAGAAATAGAAAAACAACCTTAAAATTCACTTAGAAGCACAGAAGATCTCGGGGGGATAAAGCAGTCCTCAGCTAAGCAAAACAAGGCAGGAGGCATTGCCATACCTGCTTTCAAGTGGTAGTACTCAGTCATAGAAGTACTCAGTCATAGAGATCAGATCAACCTGACCCGGGCACTAGAACTAAGATGCGATGGCAGACTGGAAGACCCAGGTGTAGACCCCTGTAGCTAGAGTTTTCTCCAGTCCTGCCTGGCCCACGGTCAGGACAAATCTCTCTCACCTGCCAGTCCTGCAGCTGCTCAAACCCAACTGAGTAAACACACAGAGACTTATATTACTTATAAACTGTATGGCCGTGATAGGCTTCTTGTTAACTGTTCTTATATCTTAAATCAACCCATTTCTATTAATCTATAAATTGCCATGTGGCTCATGGCTTGCCAGTATCTTACCATCTTATCATGGCGGTGGCTGGCAGTGTCTCACTGCCCCAGCCTTCTATTTCCCAGAATTCTCCTCTCTCTGTCCCGCCTATACTTCCTACCTGGCTACTGGCCAATCAGTGTTTTATTTATTACCCAATCAGAGCAACACATTTAACATACAGAACACCCCACAGCAGACCCCTGCAGTTTATAGCCTTCTGATTTTGACAAAGATGCCAAAATTACATACTGGAGAAAAGACAGCTCTTTAAACAAATGGTGTTGTGAAAACTGGATAGTTACATGTAAAAGAATGTTATCTGGGGCCAGGGGTGGTGGTGCAGGCTTTTTTTTTTTTTTTTTTTTTTTTGGTTTTTTGAGATAGGGTTTCTCTGTGTAGCTTTGTGCCTTTCCTGGAACTCACTTGGTAGCCCAGGCTGGCCTCAAACTCACAGAAATCCACCTGGCTCTGCCTCCCAAGTGCTGGGATTAAAGATGTGCGCCACCACTGCCCGGGTATAGGCTTTTAATCCCAGCATTTGGGAGGTAGAGGCAGGCAAATCTCTGAGTTAGAGGCCAGCTTGGTCTAAAGATCGACTTGCAGAATAACCAAGGTTACACAGAGAAACCTTGTCTCAAAAAGGAAAAAAAAAAAAAAAAAAAAAAGAATGAAACCTGGTGTTTAGATCCCATCTTCACAAAAATCAATTCTGAAAGGATCAAAGATTTTTTTTACTCTTTTTTTTTTTAAATTTTATTTAGTGTACATTGGTGTGAGCATGTCAGATCCCCCAGAACTGGAGTTAAAGACAGTTGTGAGCTGCCATGTGGTTGCTGGGAATTGAACCGGTTTTCTCTGGAAGAGCAGCCAGTGTCTTTATCCACTGAGCCATCTCTCCAGCCCTAAGGATCAAAGATTTTAATGTAAGAATTGAAATTCTAAAACTGCTAGAGGAAAAATACCTCAAGATTTAGGTATAGGTAAGGACTTTCCAAATAGGACTCTAGTCACTCAGAAGATAAGGCTGACAGTCAACAAATACATGAAATTGAAAAGGTTTTATACAACAAAGAGTTAACTGAGGAAAGAGGTACCCAAAGGAGAGGGAGAAAATCTTTGCCAGCTATACACATGACAGAGGATTAATATGTAGAATGTACAAAGAACCAAACAGCTAAATGCCAAGAGATCAAACAATGCAGTAAAAAACTGGCTAGGGCATTCCTGTTGGTTGCCCACCAAAACAAAAGACTAAGACTCTGCTCCTGAAGACAGCACGCCACAACTGCTGTTGTTCTGCCGAATGGATATGATACGGCATTAAATTACCTTCCAAATAACTATGTTTATGTTAATCCCACCGGTTGAGAATAAGGCCACTACCACAATTTAAAGCCAAATTTGAAGCAAGCTTTAATTAAATACTGGCCAGGAGGATGGGCTCTGGCCAGGTCCATCTCTGGGTTCCTGGGAAAATGGCAATGAATCATACCTTGCAGAGACTTAATGTGGACGTAACTCCATAAGGCCACCACATTTCCTATCAGGTCCAGTCAAGGGCAAGCATACACCTAGACGTATTTCCTGCCAACATCTAATTATGGCAAGTGTATATCCTGACATACTTCCTGCCCAAGTACTCCACATATGATTAAGCTATAAATATGTGAGTGTGTGTGTGTACTCATTCTATAAGTTCTCTTACTCCAGAGAACCCTGACCAATATAGCCCATAACTAGCCAATGTGATGAGAACAAGTGACAGTTGAATACTCATCTATAAACCGTACATCTGTTTCAACACCCCACCCCCAAAGCTAAGGACACACCATGGAAGAAGGAATGGAAAAGCTGTGGTTCCTTGCCAGAATTAGATGGCATGATCCTATTGTAAATATTACACACTTTGGATATAGGACATAGAAATAAAGCTGGAACCAGTCTGGAAGCTTCCTCCCTGCTGGTGAGTGTTCACAATGTCAGAGGTGTTGTGCAGGCTGCTGTCTGAGAATAGTCATCCATGGCTTTACCTACTTGTACATCCAACATGCTATGATACAAACCTCTCAGTCAGGATGTGCCCACTGATGCAGTAATGGCATGACTGCTGTGTGGGCAACCAACTGTTTTCTGTTTGGATCTGAGGCCTGCTCCATGGAAAGGAATACATGCCTGGGATGGGAATCTGGGTCAAGAGCTTATGGGTGGTGAACTCACAGGCCGTGGTGGGGACTGGGGGAGTTTACTGCTGATGTTTTGCTAAACAGACGTGTGGTCAAACTACCTTCTAAGTATGTGTGTTTATTTTATACCCGTAGCCTAGTGTTGCTGTCAGTATTGATCAGGGAAGCTTCTCATTGTAGAGGGTAATGGTTTATGCAGAGACTCATAACTTTTCAAAATGTCAGGAATAAGTGATTGCTCAGTCCTCAGGCCTGAACAGGTCATCTACGATACCCCCTCCAAGGCTCATGGGACACCACAGGCGAGGTTGTGGAAAGAGTGTAAGAGCCAGAGGATGCTGGGGAATGCTGTGAGATGCTATCTTCTGGATGTGATGTGGCCATTACAGTTACAAACACAGAAATGGTGGATGTGTGTAAAACCTGCTTAAAATGAAGACAGGAAAGCAGAAGAGGGGCTGGTTGGGAGGGAGGGGGCAGCAAGAACACAAAATACACTAAATAAATAAATAAACGAACAAATAATGTTAAAAGACCATAGTTTTGACTGCAGAGCAAGTCTTACTAATATACGAAATCTAAACAATTTATTGTATTGTATCAGATCACAGTGCAATAAAACTAGAAATCAATAGAAGAGAAACCACAGGAACTACACAGATACTCAGAGGCTGAGCAGTATACTTTTTTATGACCAGTGAGTCATTGAAGAAATCTGGGAGGATGTCCCAAAGTTCCTGCCTCAGAGGAAAATGCAAGCACAGCTTACCAGAGCCATCGGGATACAGCTAAGTCACTCTAATAAGAAAATGTATGGCTGAGTGTTCTTACACTAAAGTGAGAGATAAATAAATAACTAATCATGTACTTCAAGGTATTAAAAAAACAACAAACTCCCACATACTAAAGATCAGGGCAGAGAACAGTGAAATAGTAAAAGAATAATATATAGAATCAACAAACCAGAGTTTCTTCACTGAAAAAATAAACAAGGTTGACAAATTCCTAAACTATGCAAGTGAAAAGGGAGAAGGGTACAACTAATTCCAATGAAATTCAAAGGAACGTTAGAAAAGATGTTGTATATTTATAAAAAAACAAAACTGGAAAATTGTTGTATATTTATAAAAAAACAAAACTGGAAAATTTTAGAAGAAAAAAATTTCCAAACACATGACTTACCAAGAAGAGATCAAGAGGATATTAACACCTTAGACTAAAGGCCCATGGCAACCGAGAGGAAGCAGAAATCAAGTCTTCCTGAGGGGCTGGAGAGAGAGCTCAATCAGGAAAGTGCTTGCCACCCAAGAGGGAGGACCTGAGTTCTGATCTTCGGCATCCACATAAAAAGACCGACGTGGTAGGCATGTACCTTTAGTCCCAGTGCTGGAGAGGCAAAGGAGGCTCTCAGAGATTTACTAGCCAGTGAGTGCAATCAAACCCCTGAACCCTAGGTTCAGTGGGATATTCATTTGGATAAGGATGGGGAAAGCAATTTGGGAACATGCCCAATACTGACCTCCACGTGCCCCTGTGTCATCTACCAGTTTATTACAAACTGAAACATTCCTTTCTGAAGTGGGTGGGGACTCAGGAACTCAGAAGGTTAACACAACACCATAGGTCTGAGAAGTGGAAACTTACAAGATTCTTGAATTAAAAAAAAAAAAAAAAAAAAGCCGGGTGGTGGTGGTACACACCTTTAATCCCAGCACCCGGGAGGCAGAGGCAGGCGGATCTCTGTGAGTTTGAGGCTAGCCTGGTCTACAAAGGGAGTTCCAGGAAAGGAGCAAAGCTACACAGAGAAACTCTGTCTCGAAAAACAACAAAAGATTCTTGAAGCTGCCTCACTCTTTATAGGAGGAGACTCTGACCAGTGGGAAGAGCTCTGACCTGAAGAGCTGTTTGTAAGGGGTGCTGGCAGACCCAGCAATGTAGCCTTGGGTGCGTTATTACCTGTGTTGTGGTGGGCTTTTCAGTGATGCAGCTGTGAGCATCCCTGTTCTGTAAGAAACCCTTCACACATTCCGGTTAATAACTCCAATAAAGACTCAGTGGTTTTCCAACTGAGACTTCAGTGCCATCATTATTTTGGTTTGTCATGAGTTCCCTCTCTGGATGAGTGTGTGTGTGTGTGTGTGTCTGTCTGTCTGTCTGTCTGAAAAAGTCACAGAGCACTATGTATACACAAGTGCACAACCATGTAACAAAAATAAATACCACAAAAAATTTCAGTGATCTGCAAATTATTCCATGTAATAGAAAAAGAAGGAAAACTACCAAGCTTATTGTACAAAGTAATGCTTAAGCAGTAACAAAACTATACAAGGATAAAAACAAACAAACTAAAAAACCCCAAACAAACAAACAAAAAAGGAAAACTACAGATTACTTTCTCTGATGAACATAGATACAAAAATTCTCAATTAGCCGGGCGGTGGTGGCGCACGCCTTTAGTCCCAGCACTTGGGAGGCAGAGCCAGGCGGATCTCTGTGAGTTCGAGGCCAGCCTGGGCTACCAAGTGAGTTCCAGGAAAAGGCGCAAAGCTACACAGAGAAACCCTGTCTCGAAAAACCAAAAAAAAAAAAAAAAAAAAAAAAAAAAAATTCTCAATTAAATTCTTGCAAACTGAATGCATAAAAAGCCATTTATAAAGTTCAATATCCCTTCAGGACAAAGGCCCTGAAGATGCTAGAAATAAAAGGAACATATCTTAATAAAGTCACCTATAGTCAACATTATACTAAATGGGGGGAGACTGAAAGCATTTCTTCTGTAATCAGGAGGGACACAGGGGTGTCTATTTTCCACTGGCTTATTCAATATAGTACTTAAAGTTTAGATAAAGCAAGTTGGCAGGAGAAGGGTAAAGAAGGTATACAATATGAAGAAGTACCCTGCTTGGAGATGACAGGGCCTTAAATAGCTCATCAGAAAATTCCTAGTATTGATAAACACTTTCAATGAGTAGTTGAATATAGAATCAACATAAAGTATCAATAGCTTTTCTATATACCAATAATGAACTTGCTGGGAAACAGATCAGGGGAAAGTCCAATTCATAACAGCTTCAAAAAAATACCAGGATAAAACCTAGCTGAGCAGAGAAAAGGTTTCAACAATAAAAACTCAAAGATACTGAAGAAAAATGAGATGATGGGAAGATCTATCATGCTGCTCATGGACTGGCAGAATTAATATTGTGAAAACATCTACATTATAAAAAATGGTCTAGAAATTCAACACAATCACCATAAGGAAATCTGATGACATTTTCCACAGCACTAAAACATTTGGCTCCCACTGATCCTTTGGCCCTCTGACCACAGGACAAGTAGCTGAGTACCCCAGCCTCTCCTTCTCCCACAAATCAGAACCAGTTGTCTCCACAATGAAACTTAAACACTCAGCACTTATCCAAGACTGATAAGCAGGGGAACACCAAGCACTGATGTAAACATCCTTTCAGTATAAAAATGCCCAAGCACTGACATAAATACCCTTCCAGTATAAGAGTGTCAGAAGTGTATTACAAAAGGTAGGAACTCATTGTGACCCACTCATAACTGAAATTTTAAAAAAAAATCTTTAAAAGTTAGGTCAGAAACTGTAGCAGGACAGGCCCATAGGGTCAAGGGAATTGGCTCAGACCAGTTGCCAAGGTGTGTGCATAATGTACTCCCTTATGAGCCAACCTGGAGTCTGCCTGAGGGCCTAGCAATAGTCATTGTCAGAGTTCCTGATCTTGCCCAGCCAATGAGGGTCGACCACACAGACTGGGAACTGGGAGGAGGGTATATAAGGCCTTCCCTGTTACTGAATAAATGCGTTTGTTATTTGCCTTCAATGGACTCTGATGTCTGTGCCTTCTCACCCCCTCCCCCGAGGGAGCCCTTAGAATCCAAGCAACAAGAAACCACACATTTACTACTGATGTTGGATTTTGTGGTCTACTGTGGCATTGCACCTTGAATAGGAAGTCCAATAATCAGGAACCTACCATGGAAAAAGATGTGCTCTCTCTCTCTTTTTTTTTTTTTGGTTTTTCGAGACAGGATTTCTTTGTGTAGCTTTGCGCCTTTCCTGGAACTCACTTGGTAGACCAGGCTGGCCTCGAACTCACAGAGATCTGCCTGGCTCTGCCTCCCGAGTGCTGAGATTAAAGGCGTGCGCCACCACCGCCCGGTGATGTGCTCTCTCTTGATACCCTAAGTTATGGGCAGGGAATTCTAGAAATTACACAGCTGGCGAACCAGATGGGTACTGGGCATATTTAGAGATTGTGGTCCCTTCTGTCCCTTCTCTTTGCCCACTTACAGTTTTGGGAGGTGTCAGACAGGTGCTGATAGTGTTGGTTTCTACCAAGATTCCCGATGATGCAGACGTCCTGAACAGTATCTGTAGATCCATTATGGAAGATGTACGTGCTTTTCTCCAACGGATGTTTCTGACACTGTGGCACACATTCCGTAAGTGTAATGGGTTCAGTGACCTGATTATTGATAGTCTTTTTTTTTTTTTTTTTTTAAACTGGAGCTGAGGACCAAACCCAGGGCCTTGTGCTTGCTAGGCAAGTGCTCTACCACTGAGCTAAATCCCCAACCCGATAACTGATAGTCTTTGCCAATGTAATTAGCTATGAGGCCAGACTGGAGTAAGATAGGTCCTTAACCCAACAGGCCTGGTGTTATGTAAGATGAGACAAAGAGACACATAGGGATGCCGTGAGACCATACAAGTAGAAATGAAATCCTGTAGCTGGTTAAGAAACCAAGAATTCCTAGCAACCAACAGGAGTTGAAGGTTTCTATTCTATATGCTTCAGAGAGACCATCGCCTGGAAGATACCCTGATTTCAGATTTCTAGCTTCCCAAACTATCAGATAACATATTACTCTTGTTGCAACTCACTCAGTTCTAGTACTTTGTTTCAGCATCCATAGAAAATGAATATTCGCCGGGTGGTGGTGCATGCCTTTAATTCCAGCACTTGGGAGGCAGAGGCAGGCGGATCTCTATGAGTTCGAGGCCAGCCTGGGCTACAGAGTGAGTTCTAGGAAAGGTGCAAAGCTACACAGAGAAACCCTGTCTTGAAACCCCTCTCCGCCCCCCCCCCAAATAAAAAGAAAATGAATATTCTATCTGGGCATAGTTATACACACCTTTAATCCCAGCACTCAGAAGCAGAGGCAGGTAGATTTCTGTGAGTTTGAGGCCAGCCTGGTCTACATAGTATGTTCCGGGATAGCTAGGGCTACTTAGTGAGACCATGTCTGGAAACAAACAAACAAACAAACAAACAAACAAACAAACAAACAAAGAAAATGAATAGTCTAGGGTTGGTGCCAATGAGTCATCATCCCCTTGTATCATCTACCTTTGAGTGTGGATAGACCCCGAGACCTGCTTCCCACTGGTATACCATGGTAAATGTGAAGCAATGTCACTGCTATAACATTATCATAGGCCTGTGCATTTAGCAACTGCAAGGACAGCTTTTCTTTGTTCAAGAAAATGGTGACATGGTGTCAGAAAACTTGTGCAGGCTCCTTAGACTAAATTCAATAGCCAGTAAGAAGCTGGAGTTCTCAGGGTTGGGGATTTAGCTCAGTGGTAGAGCGCTTTTGATCCTCAGCTCAAAAAAAAAAAAAAAAAAATGAAGCTGGAGTTCTCAACTCAACTATAAGGAAGTACATTCTGCCACCCCCGATGTGTTTAGGAGGGGATCCAGATAAGAACATGGCTTGGCAGACACTACAAGTCAGATTCACCGAGTGTTAGCTTAGACTGTAGGCACCTACTATTTTCTTGGGATGTACATCAGCAGTGACTCATTATTGTGGCTGGAGGTCTGTTGTGGTCTGAATGCAAAATGCTCATAGGCTCACATTTTTTTATTTTTTATTTTTTTGAGACAGGGTTTCTCTGTGTAGCCTTGGCTGTCCTGGAACTCACTCTGTAGACCAGGCTGGCCTTGAACTCACAGAGATCTACCTGCCTCTGCTTCCCTAGTGCTGAGATTAAAAGGGTGTGCCACCATCACCCAGTGGGCTCACGTGGTTTAACACTTGGTCTTGTGTCGTCCCCGTTGTGTCCCATGTGGTATCATATCCCCACCCCCACCCCCGCCCCCGCATTGTCTGGCATTAGAAGGTAGAGCTTTGCTGGAGGATGCATGTCACCTGCAGTGTGCTCTGAGGTTCCATAGCTCAGCCTTATCTCCCCCTCTGGACTGGTGATCCATTGTGCAGAGCAGGCTTCATGTTCCTTTGGCCATACCTTCCTTGACATGGAACTGTAAACCAAAATACACTTGCTCCCCTAACTTGCTTTTGTCAGGGAATTTCATCATAGCAAGAGAAACAAAATTAAGAGGATTGATGCTGGGGCTGGAGAGATGACTCAGCAGTTAAGAGCACTGGCTGCTCTTCCAGAGGTCCTGAGTTCAATGCCCAGCACCCACATGGTGGCTCACAGCCATCTATAGTTGGATCTGATGCCCTTTTCTGGTCTGCAGGCATATATGCACATAGAGCACTCATATATAAAATTAAAAAAAAAAATCTTAAAAAAAACGAGGGTTGATGCTGTCTGTTGAGCTGAACCTATCAATTGGAGCATACATGGAGCTTATACATTACAGTGGCTTCTTCTTTTTTTTACATGGTAGCCGATTTCCCATAGCAAGTATTCCAAGAGAAGCAGGCAAACTTTGCCGACCTTGTAAGGGTTTTGGTGCCTATCACTGAAGCAATGTGGCATCATTTCTGTCTTCTATTAACTTCTGTGGTTACCAGCCTGTGTAGACGGAGGTGACACAGACACTGACTTTTCAAGAATGAGTAACAAAGGACTTGTGTGCAGTGTGCTAACACTGCTCGGTTGTTACTGAGGTCTGCCCTACATGTGCAGGTCTTAACTGTGAATTCAGTGGATGGTAAGCACTATATGGACTCATGCACATACCACTTGAAGATGTTTCAAGTCACTACCAGCTCTTCTTGTTGTATGAAGAAATATGGGTGGAGGGGTCATATATTAGATATCTGTGCTCAGACTCTTTCAATGTAAGATTTTCTGATTTATCCATAATTCTGTACATGTTTTGTGGACATATTTTATTGCTGGGTTTAATTCCACTGCATAATATTCCAGTTTAATTTAAAGTTTTAGTGTGTGATTACAAATGGCCACTACAAATGGAAATGTTAGTCTTGTATACATCATCAAATGTTATCTAAGTATTTTTGAGAGTACTCTCTCTCACTAATCAAATCCACAAAATTTGAATGCCCAAAGACCTTTGACATAATTTACCCCTGTAGATGATGATTGCTTTCATGAGCCTCTTGGGATTAAGGAGGCTATGGTTTATAAGGTCTACTGCAAAGAACAGAATGGTACTCGTGCTGGATGGCTGTATGTCAACCTGGCACAAGCTAAAGTCATTTGACAGGAGGGAATCTCAATACAGAAAATGCCTCGGTTAAGATAAGGTTGTAAGCCGGGCGGTGGTGGCGCACGCCTTTAATCCCAGCACTCGGGAGGCAGAGGCAGGCGGATCTTTGTGAGTTCGAGGCCAGCCTGGGCTACCAAGTGAGTTCCAGGAAAGGCGCAAAGCTACACAGAGAAACCCTGTCTCAAAAAACCAAAAAAAAAAAAAAAAAAAAAAAGATAAGGTTGTAGTAGCCGGGCAGTGGTGGTGTATACCTTTGATCCCAGCACTCGGGAGGCAGACGCAGGCGGATCTCTGTGAGTTCAAGGCTAGCCTGGGCTACAGAGTAAGTTCTCAGAAAAAAAAAAAAAAAGATAAGGTTGTAGAGGGGCTGGAAAGAGGGCTCAGCAGTTAAGAGCACTTGCTTTGCTTTGCTGCTTTGCTGCTCTTCTAGAGGACTCTGGTTCAATTTTTAGCATCCACATGGCTGTTCACACCTGTCTGTAACTCCAGTTCCAGGGAACCTGAAACCCACGGCAAAACACCAATGCATATAAAATAAAAAAAAAAAAAATAAGCAAACTTAAAACAAATGGAAGGATATAGCTGTGTCCCAATAAAACTTAAAAAAAAAAAAAAAAAGTCAGGGTTGTAAGCCAGGGTGGTGACACATGCCTTTAATCCCAGCATACACTCAGGAGGCAGAGGCAGATGGATCTCTGTGAGTTCCAGCCTGGTCTATGGAGTGAGTTCCAGGACAGCCAGAAATACCCAGTCTCAAAAAAACAAAACAAGCAAACAAAAAACAAACAAAAATACAAGGAAAGAAAGAAAGAAAGAAAAAAATCCAGTAAGCAGCACCCCTCCATGGCCTCTGCATCAGCTCCTGCCTCCAGGCTCCTGTCCTGCTTTAATTTCTGTCCTAACTTCCTTTGATGATTAATAAACCATTTCCTCCCCAAATTGATTTTAGTCATAGTGTTTTAATGGAATTTCCTCAAAGGCCTGCCTTGAGAAGATTCCTCCCAGTGTCCTGGGGTCCTGGGGAAGACGCTATTTCCAGCGTGGGGTTATCTGAGGGAAAGGAATCTATATATACCATATATTACCATACTCTTTCACCCATTAACTTTATTTCTCTAAGACAAAATTCTATCTCTACAGCTTGAGTTCCGTCCTGACACTCAGTTCCTTTGTTCCTTCTCTTTCTGTCCTCTCATAGCCCTAGTATTACTCTGCTATGCTTTCAATCTCATCTTTTTTTTTTTTTAATATTTTATTCATTTATCATTTATACAGTGTGTGTTCAGCCTGCAGGCCAGAAGAAGGCACCATATCTCATTGTAGATGGTTGTGAGCCACCATGTGGTTGCTGGGAATTGAACTCAGGACCTCTGGAAGAACAGTCAGTGCTCTTAACCTCTGAGCCATCTCTCCAGCCCCCTCAATCTCATCTTTGTCCCCTGTTCCTTTGTCCTCCATCTTTCTTTCCTTGCTCCTTACTCCTAGCTCTGAGAAAACTCTACAAAAGATCTGCCTTAACCATCTACAGAATCTCTGCCTTTTTCTCTTCTCTCTGGCCATGTGGCTCTGTCTACCATCCACTGCCTTGTTCTTTCTGTCCTGGACACATGACTCTGCTCTGGCCAGGAATCCTGCCCCATCCTTTACTCCACCTGGATATGCAAAAAACCTCCATTGTTCTGAGTCAATTGCTCTGGAATGCCATTTTTTCCTGTCTGGGGAGGGAAGGGAGGTCTGAACTTCATTTGTACAAGAAACAAAGCTACACATCTACAGCCCACCTGTCTCCTAGGTTCTGTAGGAGTGTTACCTAGTGGATGAGCAGTAGGTCTGAGAGCTTACCTGTCTGCCATATGGCCTAGTAGTATATGGGCACACAAGAATTTCATAGCAGAAGACAGCTGATATATATTAAAAGCTAAACAACACCAAATATTCCTTGATAAATGGCTTCCTCTGGAAGGACTCCTTGGTTGGTCAAGGTATAGCTTATTATATGCAGTTGAATCTCTATAATATATTCTTGCGGCTTGCTGCCGTGTTTGATCAGCAATAGTAATCCTAACTAAGATGGTACTTAATGTGAAAACGTCTCTATATTATTCTTATTTACAGAAATGCTCAGCATGAAGAATTACAGTGGCTTCAGATTAAAAAATGAAAATTTCCCCACAAACCAACCTTTCCTCTCTCAATTTTCTTCAGATCTCATCCCACGAAGGTTAAAATAGAATTAAGAGGGAGTTAGGTTTCTAAATTGTCAGCCTGTAGGAGGAGCACAGTATTGCTGGAGGAGTTGACTGTCATTACTGACTACAAACTAGTATAGGCTCCAGTCAGAATGACAAGTCCTTTCTTTCTAGGTGTTCCCAACCTCAACACTGTCTCCAAAAAAAGAGTGAAGGCCACTGTGTTTCTCAGGAAGTTTGGAATTCCCTTAATGGAAAGTAACATGTAAGTATAGGATTTTTAGAAAATTAAAAAAAGTTATAATGAGAAGTGTAGGGCTGAAGAAAATCTCAAAGTGCATACTCCAAACCTTTGCAAGCTTGTAAGGAAAACTTGTTTTATAAGGCTGGGGCCTCTGCTATGGACAGTCTATTAGGTTACTGAGCTGATTCATTATTTAGATCCAACAAAAATATTAATAAAACAGATTTATCCCCTGGATTCTGCCCAGTGGTCTCGAATGCAGAGTAAATTGAATATATACAGAAGAAAAGGACCTTGAGATTGATGAAGAGCTAATTTTTTTTTTTTTCCGTTGTGAGCCTAATCTTTAAGAGCTGAGCCTTCTCTATAGCTCAGGAGTTGATTTTTTTTAAAAGGCTTATGGTATATGCTACAAATCTAAAATTTGTATCTGCTATACTAAGAACAAGGTCAAGTTTGACAAGAGAGATTTATGAGTGTACCTTAGGAAATCAGATCAAAATAAAGAAATTATGAAAAATACATGATAATGATAAAACAAGACATTTATTTTTCATATTCATTTGGGGGAAAGGGAAAAAGTCAGTTTGTCCTATCAAATACTGGTCCTTCTGGAAGAATTTCCACTTACCCTATAGAATTAGATAACTTTCTTGATTACAGAGGGTGTATTCTTAATTCCTAAGAACTTCCTTTGAAGAGGGTGGTTACAGGGTAAGCCTTTGTGAGCAGCTTCGCTGGTGCACAGCCAGGCTCCCTCTCTGAGTGAAACTTTTCCCACACTGGCCACAGAGATAGGGTGTTTCTCCTGTGTGGATTTTTCCATGCAGAATACAATTCCCCCTGGTGTGGAAACTCTTCCTGCAGTGGGAACACGCATACGGCTTCAGACCTGTGTGAACTCTGATGTGGACAATTAAGCTCCCCTTCTGACTGAAAGCTTTTCCACACTGGTCACATCTATAGGGCTTCTCACCACTGTGAACTCTTCGGTGAACAGCAAGGTTACTTTGATTCCTGAAGCTTCTCTGGCAAATGGCACATTCATAGGGTTTCTGTCCAGTGTGGAGTCTCTCATGGACAGCTAGACTGCCTCGCTGACTAAAGCTTTTCCCACACTCTTTGCACTGATAGGGCTTCTCTCCTGTGTGAATTCGCTGATGTGTAACTAGATTGCCTTTGGCCCTGAAGCTCTTTCCACACTGGGTGCACTCAAAAGGCTTCTGACCAGTGTGGATTCTCTCATGTAATGTTAGACTACCTTTTTGCCGGAAAGACTTCCCACATTCCTGGCAATCATAGACCTTTTGTCTCACTCCAGGGGAGTCTTCCTGTAGTGTCTTAGAATCTGGGGACTTTTGTTCCAGCTTCTCTCTTCTGAAAGAACTCTGGAAATCCCAGCTTGACGATCCTGTGGCCTCTGAATGATCATATTTGTGGGCTTCTGTCATCACATCTGGTAAAACGAGAGGGAAGTCATGTAAGATGCACCAATATGCTGAGTGAGAAGAACAGGGAAAAAAGAAACATAATCCTTAGAGTGCTTATTATGTGCCAGGCATTTTACTATGAACTTTGCATACATAACTCAATCTTGAAAATCATCCTGAGATTGCTACAGATAAGAAAATGAGAGCATAGGGAGGTCACATAACTATTAATAGGTATATTATCTGTAGGATTCACATATTAGCATGCTCCATAGCTATGTACTGCCTTTAACTTTAATGTAGCCTCCCAAATTCTTGGGAGATAGACACGTATTATTATTATTATTGTTTTTGGAGGGGGTGCTAGGAATTGAACCTGGGTCCCCTGGAAGAGTAGCCCGTACTCTTAAACACTGAGCCATCTCTCCAGCCCTAAGATGATTACTTTATAAGCAATAAAAACAGGCTCATAAAATAAGAAAATTATACAGAGAATCACACAGAGCCTTTTACCTAAGTTTCCCCCCCCCTCCAAGTTTTAGCTGACTCCCAAACAGGTGTAGAGTCAGGATACAAAGGGACTAAAATTTGAAAACCTTAAAAGCATCCCTTTAAACATAAGCATAAAGTCAAGCAAAGGACAGACCAGTTTTTGTGAGAAGCCGAGGCTTACACTGCACTGTCTGCATGGAAGTCACCCCTATTCCAGTCCACGTTCCTGATAGTATTTATGATCTCAGAAAATAAGCAGCAAAATTTCAGATATTTTATGCCTATGCCATGAATTCTTACAGGATGCAGCCTCTTTTCTATTCCATGATACAGAGGAAAAGCCTGAAGCTTAAGGAAGGACATAACTTCCTTAATACTGCAAATATGATTGGAATTTCTTCTTTTAAAATTCATGCTGTTTTTCAGTCTACTAAGCTACAGTACAGTTGAATGAGTCTATTCATTTTCTAGGGGTCATCCTAGAGAAGTTTCTTCCTCGCTTCCCTAACTTTTTCATACTCAGTGATAGAGCTGAGAGCTAGAGAGACTCATTCGGCCTGAGACGTCTCAGGACTCTCTACAGGAGACAACCTCCATGTCAGACTGTTTCCTTGCTTTGTCCCATCATTTCCAATGCCAGCTTGCAGGCTTTTCCTGTCCAAATGAATGCATCTTCTGCTTCTCAGTACTGAGAACAGGGACTCTGAAGGTATCCCAGCAACCAGCTGACTCACTCACTGAAAAATGCTACATTCTGGGCATATCTTCCATGACAGTCCAGCAGGGTAGCTGTTGGAAACCCAAACATGTCCACTCCTGCTCTGTGACTTTAATCACCACTTCCTCATATGATTCTTCCATGGGCTGGTCTTGAGTACCTGAGGAACAGAAAATAAAATAAAGCAAACCAAACCAAAGAGCAAACAAGAAAGGGCAGAATTGATTACTGAGAAAGAAAGTCCACAGGAGGCCCAGTTTGGGGCGTAAGCACAGGAAATCAGGGCTGCCTGAGGTAGTATCACTGCAAAGTGGGCTAAAGAGAGCAGGACTGACCACACAAAAGTTAATCCAGGAGCAAAGAGGCAGTGGAAAGCAGCGACACAGAGGCACGGACTTCATCCTGTTAGTCCCCAACTAAGGGTCACTTCTGTTGTACTTTGGTCTTGACATGACATTGGGGTCCTCCACTTCCCAGGCAACTGTTGCTGATTTTACTCCTCAAGCCTAAGAAGTCAACATTTCAGCCTTCCTGACTGGTATGAGGGAAGAGCTCCACTTCTCCTTTCCAGTTCCCCTGAAGCCACAAGGACCTAACAAAAGATTTGTTGTTACCTTCTGGCAATTCTTAGCAGGCCCTAGGTCCAAACCATCACTTTCTCCCTTTGGAATGTTTATTTAAGGATCAAATTCCTGGATTTGTACACTTTATATTTATGTAGCGGTACACAGTATAATCTTTGTTTCAGTACGTCCAATCAAAATGCTGGACTCCTGGCTTAAAGAATTAGCAATCTGATGCCATAATTCTCTGTTCTATTAACCAAGTAGCTGACCCTTCTACCCATTCAGTCATATTACTGTGATGACAAGAGGATTCACTTCCAGCTCGGAACACAAAGTACAAAGGGCTCCCCTGAAATGGTGCAAAGGCATTCATTTAGAAATACAAGATACTATTGATTAAAAATAAAACCAACAAAACCCCCTGCACATTCACAAAGAAAAGCACTTGGTGCCACCTCCTTGGGGTTGGACTTTTGTCACTGGAATGTCTAGAAAACATGGTTAAGTCAAAATAAGTGAACAGAACGTATACTTCAACCTCTCCACCTGCTAAGAGGTACCCAACAAATATCCCCTCAAATGTGTCTCCAGACTCTCCATGATTAATAACAGGAAACTGCCAACAGGAAATTGTTAAGGGAGAACTGTTATCTCAAGTCAGAGCAATCAAATTCTCGAAGACACTTGGAAGAACGTGGTTTCATCACACAAAACACTGCTCTTTTCCTATTAGAAATGCCATCACAGCTCAGAATTAGGCTCTGCCAGACTTGGATTCTTGCCGTGGTTCGCTAGGTGTATGATCTGGAGGAAAGCAACTTAAGAGCCCCGACTCTAGTTTTCCTCACTTACTAAGCAAGTTAACACCATCTCATTAGCTTTTGGAAGAACTGATGACCAGAAAGTTAGCGATCTCTTACATTTGAGACACACCCTACACATTCAAGGCCTAAAATGGTGCATTCTCAGGAGAGAGGGGCGGAGGACAGACAGGATGATCTGTGGGGTCTGAGGAAATCTTAACGATGCAATTTAAGGAGCGATCATGAGCTTGTGGGTGAGGGTGAGTTCCCCCTACACTGGACGACGCCACTCCCTTCTCATCTCCATAGGCACGGACTCTGCACCCTCCGGGCCTAGCTGGACCTTCCTGTGGCCCCTCCCACGCTCCGGGGGCCCCAGCCTCCCAGGGGCCCCGACATCTCAGCGGGGCCCCCCCGCAGCAGACGGCGGCCCACCCGCTCTCCGACCAGCGCACCCTTGTCAGCGGCTCGGCGACTGCGGCCCGGCCAGCTGGCCTGGCCTGTTCACGCGCCCTGGCCGGGGCGGCGGGCTCACGACACAGCCCCCTCTCCCGGGCGCACAGACCAGGCCTGGGCTTCACTCACCGCAGCAGCGCGCACCCGCAGACAGACAAAGCCGGCGCCGAGCCCGTAGCAGCCGCAGCAGCGACGAGCGGCGCCGGACCACAACTCCCAGGAGCCCCCGCGCGCGCCCCGGCGCACTGTGGGAAGCGCCGCCGCGGTGCTGCGGAAACGCGGAAGATTGGGCCGGCGCTGGTGGGTTCTGGTGGAGTGGGGCGCCGTCCAGTGGAGGAGCGGTAGTTGATGTCTGGGGGGTGCTGAAGACGTTAAACCACGCAAGCAGGACTCAGGGTTCACTGTAGGGCTCAGAAGCCGCAAGCAAGTATTTCCGACAAAGAATCAGGAACACCAGCTGGTCCATCTATAAGCTTGATAACCTGAAAGATGGACGAAGCACCGCCAGGCTTCGGAACTTAGGCGCCACTTCGACTAGTTGCGTGACCCAGGGCGGGAATCTCACCCTGTGGGGAGTCCAGAGCAGAGAGCAGCAGGACCCCCCCATGGCACCTACCCGGGGCCGGGAGACCTTCGGAACCAAGGGAAAGCGAGGAAACAGTATTCCCTGAGGAGGTGGCATTAACATTTTCTTCTTAACTGAAGAAGTGTGACCGAAGGGTTGAGATTGGACCACTGTGAAGTCACCAAGCAGACGGAAGAGTAGCTCTCTTTCCCGAGTTGCCTCTGGAGAGAATCAGCAGCTCTCGCAGCGAATCTTTGGCCCTGGGAGGGGCGTGGATGCTCTTGAACATCCAGGAAAAAAAGCTCTCTAAAATGCCTTAAATTTGCACCGACTGCTGCACTTACTTATATGCGTTTCTAATGGCCTTTCTAAAGGACTTTGTCTCCCCCTAGAGCCGTGACAGAATCTTCCCTGGTGGTCCCACTCCTGAGTTCCCCCTCAGTAGACTTATTTATCCTATTTAATGAAGGACACCAAAGAAATGTTTCCTCAGCCGGGCGGTGGTGGCGCACGCCTTTAATCCCAGCAATCAGGAGGCAGAGGCAGGTGAATCTCTGTGAGTTTGAGGCCAGCCTGGTCTACAGAGCGAGATTCAGGACAGGCACCAAAACTACACAGAGAAACTCTGTCTTGAAAAAAAAAAAGTTTTCTCTTGCAGTACCCTTGTTCTTTACCCAAAACTACATGTGTTAGACTGGACAAAACACTTCACAGGATGTCTCTTTTCTGTGGGACCAGCTGTGAGTTTAGGACAAGTTCCAGATCCCACCAAGAAAATAGTTGACAAAACTTTGGTAGGAAGAGATGATTGTGAAGGGAGACTATAAGCATGTTTCCTTTATAAATCTGCAAAGATTCCTTTTGGGGGAAATGTGTACATTTATTTTTTGGACAATTTGGTCACATTTTGTTTAGTGTGGGGTGCCTTGCTGTGTGCCTGTGGAGGTCAGAACAGTTTGTGTGAATGGATTCTCTCCTTCCACCAGGCCCTGGGGATCGAACTCAGGTCATCAGGTTTGGCAGCAAGCATTATTACCCACCTTACTGGATCAGACTCATTTGACAGAGTGGTTTGGATTGGGGTTGAAAGAGTCAGACTAAGACTCAGCTCCCTAGACAGATCTTAAGTGGGGCCTAGTCCTCAGTCACCACATGCATCTTAAGGCTGGTTCATCAGGAAGAAGGATGCTGAGGGCTAAAGGGAAATTCTTTCGGTGTATATTTAAATACTAGTTTGTTTTTTGAGGGTTTCTCTGTGTATCTTTGGCACCTTTCCTGGAACACACTCTGTATGTAGCCCAGGCTAGCCTTGAACTCACAGAGATCTGCCTGCCTCTGCTTCCCGAGTGCTGAGATTAAAGAAAGGCATGTGCCACCACTGCCCGGCGATTTAAATACTTGTTAAAGACATCCATCCCTACTCCGGCATTTTAGAATACCAGGGGAAGGAATAATAATTCAGAAAATGATGTTATAACAGTCTCACTATTTTGTAGTACCAAGCTGTTTTTATTATTATAGCTCTATAGTAAGTAGAGCTTGAGGTCAGGGATGGTGATACCTCCAGAGGTTGCTTTATTATACAGGATTCTTTTTAGCCATCCTGGGTTTTTTGTTTTTCCATATGAAGTTGAGTATTGTTCTTTCTAAGTCTGTGAAGAATTGTGTTGGGATTTTGATGGGGATTGCATTGAATCTGTAGATTGCTTTTGGTAAGATTGCCATTTTTACTATGTTAATCCTACCTATCCATGAGCATGGGAGATCCTTCCATTTTCTGTTATCTTCTTCAATTTCTTTCTTTAGAGACTTAAAGTTCTTATCAAACAGGTCCTTCACTTGTTTAGTTAGTGTTATTCCAAGGTATTTTATATTGTTTGTGGCTATTGTAAAGGGTGATGTTTCTCTGGCTTCTTTCTCAGCCCTTTTATCATTTGTGTATAGGAGGGCTACTGATTTTTTTGAGTTGATCTTGTATCCTGCCACTTTACTGAAGGAGTTTATCAGCTGTAGGAGTTCCCTGGTAGAATTTTTGGGGTCACTTATGTATACTATCATATCATCTGCAAATAGTGAAAGTTTGATTTCTTCCTTTCCAATTTGTATCCCCTTGATCTCCTTTTGTTGTCTTATTGCTCTAGCTAGAACTTCAAGTACTATATTGAATAAATATGGGGAGAGTGGACAGCCTTGTCTTGTTCCTGATTTTAGTGGAATCGCTTTGAGTTTCTCTCCATTTGATGGTGGCTGTTGGCTTGCTGTATATTGTTTTTATTATGTTTAGGTATGTTCCTTGTATCCCTGATCTCTCCAAGACTTTTATCATGAAGGGGTGTTGGATTTTGTCAAAGGCTTTTTCAGGATCTAATGAGATGATCATGTGTTTTTTCTTTCAGTTTGTTTATATGGTGTATTACATTGACAGATTTTTGTATGTTGAACCTTCCTTGCATTCCTGGGATGAAACCTACTTGGTCATGGTGGATAATTTTTTTGATGTGTTCTTGGATTCGGTTTGCCAATATTTTGTTGAGTTTTTTTTCTTTTTTTTTCTTTTTTCTTTTTTTTTTTTGGTTTTTTTCGAGACAAGGTTTCTCTGTGTAGCTTTGCGCCTTTCCTGGAATTCGCTTTGGAGACCAGACTGGCCTCGAACTCACAGAGATCTGCCTGGCTCTGCCTCCCGAGTGCTGGGATTAAAGGTGTGCACCACCACCGCCCGACTTGTTGAGTATTTTTGCATCAATGTTCATGAGGGTAATTGGTCTGTAATTCTCTTTCTTTGTTACATCTTTGTGTGGTTTGGGTATCAGGGTAATTGTAGCCTCATAAAAAGAGTTTGGTAATGTTCCTTCTGTTTCTATTGTGTGGAACAATTTGAAGAGTATTGGAATTAGTTCTTCTTTGAAAGTCTGGTAGAATTCTGCACTAAAACCATCTGGTCCTGGGCTTTTTTTGGTTGGGAGACTTTTGATGACTATTTCTATTTCTTTTTTTATTTTATTTTACTTTACAATACCATTCAGTTCTACATATCAGCCATGGGCTCCCCTATTCTCCCCCCTCCCACCTCCTCCCCTTTCCCCCAGCCCACCCCCCATTCCCACCTCCTCCAGGGCAAATCCTCCCCTGAGGACTGCGATCAACCTGGTAGACTCAGTCCAGGCAGGTCCAGTCCCTTCTTCCCAGACTGAGCCAAGTGTCCCTGCATAAGCTCTAGGTTTCAAACAGCCAACTCATGCAATGAGCACAGGACTTGGTCCCACTGCCTAGTTGCCTCCCAAACTGATCAAGCCAATCGACTGTCTCACCTATTCAGAGGGCCTGATCCAGCTGGAGGCCCTTCAGCCTTTGGTTCATAGTTCATGTGTTTCCATTCATTTGGCTATTTTTTTTCAATAATTGAGTAAAACTGAAATTTATTATAAGCCACAGTCGTCCTAGGGACCTCCATGCTATATATATAGCCTCTATGGTTCTATGGGTTGTGGTCTGATTGTTCTTTATTTTATATCTAGAATCCACTTATGAGTGAGTACATACCATAACTGTCTTTCTGGGTTTGGGTTACCTCACTCAGGATGATTTTTTTCTAGTTCCATCCATTTGCCTGCAAATTTCATGCTTTCATTGTTTTTCTCTGCTGAGTAGTACTCCATTGTGTATATGTACCACATTTTTTTTTTCATCCATTCTTCTGTTGACGGGCATCTAGGTTGTTTCCAGGTTTTGGCTATTACAAATAGTGCTGCTATGAACATAGCTGAGCATGTATCTTTATGGTATGAATCAGCATTCCTTGGTATATGCCCAAGAGTGGGATGGCTGGGTCTTGAGGTAGTTCGATTCCTAATTTTCTGAGAAACCGCCATACTCATTTCCACAGTGGTTGTACAAGTTTACATTCCCACCAACAGTGGAGGAGTGTTCCCTTTGCTCCACATCCTCTCCAACATTGACTGTCATTTGTGTTTTTGATCGTAGCCATTCTAACAGGTGTAAGGTGGTATCTCAGAGTCGTTTTGATTTGCATTTCTCTGATGATTAAGGATGTTGAGCATTTCTTTAAATGTCTTTCAGCCATTTGTGATTCTTGTTTTGTGAATTCTCTGATTAGCTCTTTAGCCCATTTTTTAATTGGACTGTTCAGTACTTTGATGTCTAGTTTCTTGAGTTCTTTATATACTGTGGAGATCAATCCTCTGTCAGATGTGGGGTTGGTGAAGATCTTTTCTCATTCTGTTGGCTGTCTTTTTGTCTTATTGACTGTGTCTTTTGACCTGCAGAAGCTTCTCAATTTCGAGAGGTCCCATTTATTAATTGTTGTGCTCAGGGTCTGTGCTGTTGGTGTTTTATTTAGGAAATGGTCTCCAGTGCCAATGCGTTCAAGAGTGCTTCCTACTTTCTTTTCTATTAAGTTTAGTGTAACTGGATTTATGTTCAGGTCTTTGATCCACTTGGACTTGAGTTTTGTGCATGGTGACAGATAGGGATCTATTTGTAATCTTTTACATATTAAGATCCAGTTATGCCAGCACCATTTGTTGAAGATACTTTCTTTTTTTCCATTGTATAGTTTTGGCTCCTTTGTCAAAAACCAGGTGTTCATATGTGCATGGATTAATGTCAGGGTCTTCAATTCGATTCCATTGGTCCTGTTTCTATTTCTTTAGGGGTTATTGGTCTATTTACATAGTTTATCTGGTCTTGATTTAATTTTGGTATGTGGTATTTATCGAGAAAATTGTCCATTTCTTCCAGATTTTCCAATTTTGTGGAGTACAGGTTTTTGAAATATGACTTGATGATTCTCTGGATTTCCTTGTTTGTTGTTATGTCACCCTTTTCATTTCTGATTTTGTTAATTTGGGTGCTCCCTCTTTGCCTTTTGGTTAATTTGGCTAGGGGTTTGTCTATCTTGTTGATTTTTTTCAAAGAACCAACTCTTTGTTTCATTGATTTTTTTGTATTGTTCTCTTGTTTTCTATTTCGTTGATTTCAGCCCTCAATTTTATTATTTCCTGGCGTCTATTTATCCTGAGTGAGTTTATTTCTTTTTGTTCTAGAGCTTTCAGTTGTGCTGTTAACTCATTGGTATCGGATTGCTCCATTTTCTTTATGTGTGCATTTAGAGCTATGAATTTTCCTCTTAGCACTGCTTTCATAGTGTCCCATAAGTTTGGGTATGTTGTACTTTCATTTTCATTGAATTCTAGGAAATTTTTAATTTCTTTCTTTATTTCTTCCTTGGTCCATTGATATTTCAGGTGGGCATTATTCAATTTCCATGAGATTGTAGGCTTTCTATAGTTTCTGTTGTTGTTGAAATCTAACTTTAAGGCATGGTGGTCCAATAAGATACAGGAGGTTATTCTAATGTTTTTGTATCTGTTGAGATTTGCTTTGTGATCAAGCATGTGGTCAATTTTTGAGAAGGTTCCATGGGGTGCTGAGAAGAAGGTATATTCTTTTGTGTTAGGGTGGAATATTCTGTAGATATCTATTAAGTCCATTTGAGTCATAACATCTGTTAGGTCCTTTATTTCCTTGTTAAGTTTCAGTCTGGTAGATCTGTCTTTTGGTGAGAGTGGTGTATTGAAATCTCCCACTACTAGTGTGTGGGGTTTGATGTGAGATTTAAGTTTTAGTAATGTTTCTTTTATAAATGTGGGTGCCCTTGTATTTGGGACACAAATGTTCAGAATTGAGACTTCATCTTGGTGGATTTTTTTTGGTGATAAATATGTAATGTCCATCCTGATCTCTTTTGATTGATTTTAATTTGAAGTCTCTTTTATTAGATATTAGGATAGCTACACCAACTATCACTTGCTTCTTAAGCCCACTTGAGTGGAAAGCCTTTTCCCAGCTCTTTACTCTGAGGTAGTGTCTGTCTTTGAAATTTAGGTGTGTTTCTTGTATGCAGCAGAAGGATGGATCCTGTTTTCGTATCCATTCTGTTAGCCTGTGTCTTTTTATAGGTGAGTTGAGGCCATTGATATTGATGGATATTAATGACCAGTGATTGTTAAATCCTGTTATTTTTTTGTGATAGTGTTGTGTTTCCCTTCTTTGGTATTTGTTGGTGTGGGATTATCTATTGCCTGAGTTTTCATGGGTGTGTTTAACTTCATTAGGTTGAATTTTTCCTTTTAGTGCTTTCTGTAGGGCTGGATTTGTAGATAGGTATTGTTTAAATCTGGTTTTATCATGGAATATTTTGTTTACTCCACATATGATGATTGAGAGTTTTGCTGGGTATAATAGTCTGGGTTGGCATCCGTGGTCTCTTAGTGTCTGCATAACATTTGTCCAGGACCTTCTAGCTTTCATAGTCTTTACTGAGAAATCTGGTGTTAGTCTGATGGGTCTGCCTTTATATGTTACTTGGTCTTTTTCCTTTGCAGCTCTTAATATTTTTTCTTTGTTCTGTATATTTAGTGTTTTGATAATTATGTGGTGAGGGGGCTTTTTTTTTTTTTTTTTTTTTTTTTTTTTTGATCCAGTCTATTCAGTGTTCTGTAAGCTTCTTGTATCTTCATAGGTATTTCTTTCTTTAGGTTAGGAAAGTTTTCTTCTGTGATTTTGTTGAATATATTTTCTGTGCCTTTGAGTTGGTATTCTTCTCCTTCTTCTATCCCTATTTTTTCATGGTGTCCCAAATTTCTTGGATGTTTTGTGTTACAACTTTTTTTTGACTTTAGTGTTTTATTTGACTGATGAATCTGTTTTCTCTATTGTGTCTTCAACCTCAAAGATTCTCTGTTCCATCTCTTGTATTTGGTTGGTTATGCCTGCATCTGTAGTTCTGTTTGTTTAGTCAGGATTTCTATTTCCAGCATTCCCTCAGCATGTGTTTTTTTTATTGTCTCAATTTCAATTTTCAAATTTTGAACTGTTTCCTTCATCTGTTTAATTACTTTTTCTTGGCTTTCTTTGATTTCTTCCAATTTTTTTTGTTTGTATTTTCTTCTATTTCTTTAAGGGAATTTATTTCCTCTTTAAGGGAGTTTTTCATTTCCTCTTTAAGGGCCTCTATCATCTTCTTAAAGTCATTTTTAGGATTGATTTCTTCTGTTTCTTCTGCCTTGGTATGTTCAGCTCTTGCAGGTGTAGAATCGCTAGGTTCTGATGTTGTCATATAGGTCTTTATGTTGTTGCCTGTATTTTTTGCACTGGCGTCTATTCATCTCTTCCTCCTCTTGGTGCAGATGGTGTCTGTGTCTGAAGGTGCCTCTCTTGTTCTAATTGATAGTCTTGGTCCACTAGGGGTTCTTGGTTGAATCAGTGTTGTTGGGCCCTGTTTCTCCGGGAGCAGCTGTTCCCAGCTGGTGTATGGTGGACTTATGATTCCGGTGATCTTGTTCGCTGGCTGGGTGGTGCCTTCTTTTGTGTTCTCAGGTCGAGTTTTGCTCGTTCGTCAACTCCTTAGCTGATCTTGTTTCCTCAGGCTGCAGACCGTAGGATTCTGAATCCTTTCCTGAACTGATCTCAGCTGAGGAGGTTGTTTAGTAGGGCAATCTCACCAGCACCTCCAAGTTGTTGGGTTTCGAAGGATGGGCAGCTGGGCCCTGGGTTGGACTCCAGTCTCACTATTTGGATGAAAGAGAAATATGTTCTATGAACTCCTATGCTAAGATATTCTCCAGATGGATGAAATCTGGAATATAAAACATAAATCCATAAAAGACCTAGAAGAACAATTGAATTAATATTCTTATAATCTTAGTGAAGGAAAGGTTTTTTGCAACCATGATAACAAAGACAAAAGTAATGAGGAAAAAGATTAAAATTCAACACTCTCTTTGGCCAACACCACTAAATGAAGACAAAACTGGGGGGAAAAACCCCTAGTAACAGATACCATGAAAGTCAATAAGACAAAGAAACAATATGTTAATAGAAATATGGCCAACAACAGCAACACACACCAAAAGCAAATAAGTAAAAATGTCAAGACTCACTATTCACTAAAGAAAAGGTCCAACTGAAACAAAAGTTCTACCCAAGTACTTAATGGCAACTGTAAAGGGAATAGGGAAACTTACATTTTTATCCATGTGTAAATTGAGACAATTATTCTTGCTGTGTGAAATGCCCTAGGGAAGAATTTAGCCATAGCTCCAAAAGACAGAATCCATTGAAATACACTGCAAGGAGACTGTGGACATGTTTCTAGAGGGAACTGTGCAGACGAGAGGGGGTGGGAGTCCTTTATAATAGTTGGGGGAGGGGTTTCTTGGTCTTAAAATACTGCTCTCAATTATTTTCAGTTATACATTCTTGCTGGGTGTTTAAGACCAGGTATGCAGCCCCAAGTGAAGTTTTATTTTCCCTTTTCTTTTTTCTTTTTTCTTTTTTCTTTTTTTTTTTTTTTTAAGGTTTTCATCAAAATGTTTATTACAAGAAGTTGCTTGAAGAGGTTCTGTATGAATCAGTCGCATTGTTTCTTAATGGCACTGTATAAAGGCAGACAGACAGGTCTATTCATCTTTACATTTGAGTTCTGAAACACCCCTGTAACCACTCTCTTAATTTTCCAGATTTGTTTATATTATTATCTTTTATATTAACTAAAACATCTCCGTGTTGCATCTCTAGCTAGATATTTCCATTTAATGCTCTGTTCTTATCTCGTTCTCATCTTATTTATAACCAAAGCACAGGAAGTCTACTTCCTGTTTATTATTCTGAGCCTTTGTTTCTGTATCACAGTTCTCAAGTGAGATGTCTTGGATTAATCTTCAAAAGCCTTCCCATTCTCGTGCACAGTCAGTTTAAAGTCCTGCTGAAGGTTCATTGATTGGCTGCTCTGTCCCTTTGTGTTTTCTTCTTTGATTCCTGCTCCCAAACCCTGGTGACTGCCTAATTATACTTTCTGGGCTTTTGAGTTCTATAGACATCTAACTTAAACATGGCCATATACTATCTATCTATCTATCTATCTATCTATCTATCTATCTATCTATCTATCTATCTATCTAAATTAAACAATGTACATCTATGTAGCCCCAGCTGGCTTGGAACTCATGTAATCTAGCTGACTTCACATTCACAGTCTCCTGCCTCAATTTTCTAAGGGCTGGAACCACAGGCATGCACGCAGCATAGTTAGCTATTTATCTTTTTGTGCCTGTGTTAATCCACTCAACAATGTAGCATCTGTATTGTAGCATGCGAAAGAATTCCTTTAATTAGGGCTAGATATGTACTAACTTTCTAATTTCAATGACTACATGCTCATCAATGAACATAAATTTTGTAAATTATTGCTCTTTGTTTTACCTTGTTTCATTTTTTTTTTTTTTGAGACAAAGTTTCTCTGTGTGGCCCTGGCTGTCCTGGAACTCACAGAGATTCCCCTGCCTCTACCTCCTGAGTGCTGGGATTAAAGGCATGCACTACCATGCCTGGCTTTATTTAAATGTTTTTTGTCTGTATGTGTGTGGGTGTGATGTGCCACAGTGTGTGCATGTGGAGGTCAGAGGACAACCTGCAGGAGTCTTTCCTGCTATGCAGATTCTGGGACTTGAGCCCAAGTCATGAGGCTGGAAGCAAGTGCCTTAACCCACTGAGCCACCTTGCTATGTCACAGAGTTTGAGACCCCTAGGAAAAGGCCACAGACTCAATCTGGATTATAATTAGTTAAATTCACTAAAACTGCTAGCAGGATAACAATCTTTGAGCCAAACTTGAGACTGCCATGAGAAGGGGGCATTTTTAAAGGTGAAAACCTCAAGAAGACCTTAAAGTCTCTGCATAAGCAAGGTGAGAGCTGTTCTGCTCTGCCAAGGTTAAGTAGTCAAGGCAACCTCAAAACAACCCTTGAATGTCTGCATAAGCAGGGTACAGAAGCCAAAAGAGCAGTTAGTCATATTGTACCAAGGCAGATGGTCACAGCTGTTCATTTTTGTGTGGTGGTCACTGAGTCAGGGTTATCTGGAACTTATCATCCAGGGGCTGGAGTCAGAGACAAATGGCTAGTGGGGACCAAGAGGGATGCCTAGCACAAAATGGAGTCTTTTTTAGCCACCACAGCTGGCCCTATTTATGCTTTTAATTTACTTTTTCTTTTCTTTTCTTTTCTTTTCTTTTCTTTTTTCTTTTCCCTTCCTTCCCTCCCTCCCTCCCTCCCTCCCTCCCTCCCTCCCTCCCTTCCTTCCTTCCTTCCTTCCTTCCTTCCTTCTTTTTCATAGGGCCTTGCTATGTACCTGAGGCTGGCTTTGAACTCATGACCCTCTTGCCTCAGCTTTCTAAGTGTTGGGATTGTAGATGTGTACCACCATACCCAGCATATTTAAATAATTTTCACATAAATATTTTATATTTAAATGAATGTTGTCAACTTATTATTTTAAGTGCTCAGGGACTTTAGCTTTCCTTTTATTAGTATGCTTTTACTCAAGACTTCATATGTGTGCTTTGAAATTTGCCTTGTTTTGTTTTCTTGTGAGACTCTCTGGTGGTCTCAATTTGGGGACTCTCTTTTCTAAGCACGTGAAACATATGTGAGTGAGTGATAAAGGAATACCACCAACCAAGGCCAACGCTGGTGTCGGTGTCTTGAGTTGAAGAGGGCTCCAGGGTTGAGTGGTCTGAACTTGAACCCTAAACCTAATAGAAGACAGACTTCTGGTTTTTGAATCCTCAGGTTCTCAGACAAGCCTTTGTTTCCTCCACTCACAGTGCAGGCAGACAGACAAACCTCAGCGTCAGTCCCTAATTCAGACAGATGGCTTTTCCCTTTAATCTACCAGATCATGCATGGGATGATGCTAACTTTATGGGACTTTCTGTGTTTCATCTCTCGACTTTGAAAGGTTTCAAAACGTAATTTCCTTTTTGTAAGTGTACATTAAGTCCCAAGACCTGGGTGTGGGTTCCTCAGACTGGCCAAACAATCATTGTTGAGGTTAGATGTTTACATGGTGAGATAAAGCTCCCAAATCTGCCCAAGGGTTGTGAGCTCTAAGGAACATGCAAGAATAGAATTGCTGGAGCCTTGACATAATTGACAGATTTGGAGACTGAAGTCAGGCAGAGACAAGCAGAACTAAGAGATGAAGGTTCTTATTATGTTATTTGAATTGTGGATCCTCCTGGGCTGGAAGCCACTTCTATCTTAGATTTTTTTCCAGCTATGTGAGCCAATCAATCCCCACCTCTTTTTCATTACACTGTTATATTAGCTACCTTCTTGTTGTGATGACCAAATACCAGAGCAACATAAGGAAAAGAAGGTTTTATTTTGGCTTGCAGTTCAATGAAATTCAGTCTATCATGGCACGGGGGTTACTGCTGCAGGTCCACGAGGCAGCTGGTCACATGGGCTCAGCAGCCAGGAAGCTGGGACAGAAAGCAAACAAGAAGTGGGAGGGAGGAAGGAAAGAAGGAAGGAAAGAAAGAAACAAGCTGTGCCCGGTTTCTCAGTTTACTTCCTGTTGCCTGCGGATCAAGATGTAGGACTGTCAGCTCCTTCCCCAGCACCATGTCTGCCTGCATGCCATCATTCCTTCCAGGATGATAATGGACTAAACTGTAGCAGGATTCTTTTTTTTTTTTTTTTTTTTTTTTTTTTTTTTTTTTTTTTTGTGATATATATTTTTTATTTTACAATACCATTCAGTTCTACATATCAGCCATGGGTTCCCCTATTCTCCCCCCTCCCACGCCCTCCCCATACCCCCAGCCCACCCTCCATTCCCACCTCCTCCAGGACAAGTCCTCCCCCGAGGACTGTGATCAACCTGGTAGACTCAGTCCAGGGAGGTCCAGTCCCTTCCTCCCAGACTAAGCCAAGTGTCCCTGCATAAGTTCCTGGTTTCAAACAGCCAATTCATGCAATGAGCACAGGACTTGGTCCCACTGCCTAGATGCCTCCCAAACTGATCAAGCCAATCAACTGTCTCACCTATTCAGAGGGCCTGATCCAGCTGGGAGCCCTCAGCCTTTGGTTCATAGTTCATGTGTTTCCATTCATTTGGCTATTTTTTTTCAATATATATATAGCCTTTATGGATCTATGGGTTGTGGTCTGATTGTTCTTTATTTTATATCTAGAATCCACTTATGAGTGAGTACATACCATGACTGTCTTTCTGGGTTTGGGTTACCTCACTCAGGATGATTTTTTTCTAGTTCCATCCATTTGCCTGCAAATTTCATGCTTTCATTGTTTTTCTCTGCTGAGTAGTACTCCATTGTGTATATGTACCACATTTTTTTCATCCATTCTTCCGATGATGGGCATCTAGGTTGTTTCCAGGTTCTGGCTATTACAAATAGTGCTGCTATGAACATAGCTGAGCATGTATCTTTATGGTATGTATCAGCATTCTTTGGGTATATGCCCAAGAGTGGTATGGCCGGGTCTTGAGGTAGTTCGATTCCTAATTTTCTGAGAAACCGCCATACTCATTTCCACAGTGGTTGTACAAGTTTACATTCCCACCAACAGTGGAGGAGTGTTCCCTTTGCTCCACATCCTCTCCAACATTGGTTGTCATTGGTGTTTTTGATCTTAGCCATTCTAACAGGTGTAAGGTGGTATCTCAGAGTCGTTTTGATTTGCATTTCTCTGATGATTAAGGATGTTGAGCATTTCTTTAAATGTCTTTCAGCCATTTGTAGTTCTTGTTTTGTGAATTCTCTGTTTAGCTCTTTAGCCCATTTTTTAATTGGACTGTTCAGTGCTTTGATGTCTAGTTTCTTGAGTTCTTTATATATTGTGGAGATCAATCCTCTGTCAGATGTGGGGTTGGTGAAGATCTTTTCCCAATCTGTTGGCTGTCTTTTTGTATTATTGACTGTGTCTTGTGTCCTGCAAAAGCTTCTCAGTTTTGAGAGGTCCCATTTATTAATGGTTGTGCTCAGGGTCTGTGCTGTCGGTGTTTTATTTAGGAAATGGTCTCCAGTGCCAATGCGTTCAAGAGTGCTTCCTATTTTCTTTTCTATTAAGTTTAGTGTAACTGGATTTATGTTTAGGTCTTTGATCCACTTGGACTTGAGTTTTGTGCATGGTGACAGATATGGATCTATTTGTAATCTTTTACATATTGACATCCAGTTATGCCAGCACCATTTGTTGAAGATACTTTCTTTTTTCCATTGTATAGTTTTGGCTCCTTTGTCAAAAACCAGGTGTTCATATGTGCATGGATTAATGTCAGGGTCTTCAATTCGATTCCATTGGTCTGTATGTCGGTTTTTATACCAGTACCAAGCTGTTTTTATTACTATAGCTCTATAGTAGAGTTTGAGGTCCGGGATGGTGATGCCTCCAAGGGTTGCTTTATCGTATAGGATTCTTTTAGCTATCCTGGGTCTTTTGTTTTTCCATATAAAGTTGAGTATTTTTCTTTCCAAGTCTGTGAAGAATTGTGTTGGGATTTTGATGGGGATTGCATTGAATCTGTAGATTGCTTTTGGTAAGATTGCCATTTTTACTATGTTAATCCTACCTACCCATGAGCATGGGAGATCCTTCCATTTTCTGATATCTTCTTCAATTTCTTTCTTTAGGGATTTAAAGTTCTTATCAAAAAGGTCTTTCACTTGTTTAGTTAGTGTTATCCCAAGGTATTTTATATTATTTGTGGCTATTGTAAAGGGTGATGTTTCTCTGACTTCTTTCTCAGCCCTTTTATCATTTGTGTATAGGAGGGCTACTGATTTTTTTGAGTTGATCTTGTATCCTGCCACTTTACTGAAGGAGTTTATCAGCTGTAGAAGTTCCCTGGTAGAGTTTTTGGGTCACTTATGTATACTATCATATCATCTGCAAATAGTGAAAGTTTGACTTCTTCCTTGCCAATTTGTATCCCTTTGATCTCCTTTTGTTGTCTTATTGCTCTAGCTAGAACTTCTAGTACTATATTGAATAAATATGGGGAGAGTGGACAGCCTTGTCTTGTTCCTGAATTTAGTGGTATCGCTTTGAGTTTCTCTCCATTTAATTTGATGTTTGCTGTTGGCTTGCTATAAATTGCTTTTATTATGTTTAGGAATGTTCCTTGTATTCCTATTCTTTCTAAGACCTTTATCATGAAGGGGTGTTGGATTTTGTCAAAGGCTTTTTCAGCATCTAGGGAGATGATCATGTGGTTTTTTTCTTTCAGTTTGTTTATATGGTGTATTACATTGACTGATTTCCGTATGTTGAACCATCCTTGCATCCCTGGGATGAATCCTACTTGGTCGTGATGGATGATTGTTTTGACGTATTCTTGGATTCGGTTTGCCAATATTTTGTTGAGTATTTTTGCATCAATGTTCATGAGGGAGATTGGTCTGTAGTTCTCTTTCTTTGTTGCATCTTTGTGTGGTTTGGGTATCAGGGTAATTGTAGCCTCATAAAAAGAGTTTGGTAGTGTTCCTTCTGTTTCTATTGTGTGGAACACTTTGAAGAGGATTGGTATTAGTTCTTCTTTGAAAGTCTGGTAGAATTCTGCACTGAAACCATCTGGTCCTGGGCTTTTTTTTGTTGGGAGACTTTTGATGACTGTTTCTATTTCTTTAGGGGTTATTGGTCTATTTAAATGGTTTATCTGGTCTTGATTTAATTTTGGTATTTGGTATTTATCCAGAAAATTGTCCATTTCTTCCTGGTTTTCCATTTTTGTGGAGTACAGGTTTTTGAAGTATGATCTGATGATTCTCTGGATTTCCTCATTGTCTGTTGTTATGTCTCCCTTTTCATTTCTGATTTTGTGAATTTGGGTGCTCTCTCTTTGCCTTTTGGTTAATTTGGCTAGTGGTTTGTCTATCTTGTTGATTTTTTCAAAGAACCAACTCTTTGTTTCATTGATTTTTTGTATTGTTCTCTTGTTTTCTATTTCGTTGATTTCAGTCCTCAATTTGATTATTTCCTGGCGTCTATTTCTCCTGGGTGAGTTTGTTTCTTTTTGTTCTAGAGTTTTCAGTTGTGCTGTTAATTCATTGGTATGGGATTGCTCCATCTTCTTTATGTGTGCATTTAGAGCTATGAATTTTCCTCTTAGCACTGCTTTCATAGTGTCCCATAAGTTTGGGTATGTTGTACTTTCATTTTCATTGAATTCTAGGAACTCTTTAATTTCTGTTTTTATTTCTTCCTTGACCCATTGATGTTTCAGGTGGGCATTATTCAGTTTCCATGAGTTTGTGGGTTTTCTATAATTTTTGTTGTTATTGAGTTCTAACTTTAAGGCATGGTGGTCTGATAAGATACAGGAGGTTATTCCAATTTTTTTGTATCTGTTGAGATTTGTTTTGTGTCCAAGCATGTGGTCAATTTTTGAGAAGGTTCCATGGGGTGCTGAGAAGAAGGTATATTCTTTTGTGTTAGGATGGAATATTCTGTAGATATCTATTAAGTCCATTTGAGTCATAACATCTGTTAGGTCCTTTATTTCCTTGTTAAGTTTCAGTCTGGTAGATCTATCTTTTGGTGAGAGTGGTGTGTTAAAATCTCCCACTACTAATGTGTGGGGTTTGATGTGCGTTTTAAACTTTAGTAGGGTTTCTTTTATGAATGTGGGTGCTTTTGTATTTGGAGCATAAATGTTTAGAATCGAGACTTCATCTTGGTGGATTTTTCCCGTGATGAATATGTAATGTCCATCCTGGTCTCTTTTGATTGATTTTAGTTTGAAGTCTATTTTATTAGATATTAGGATAGCTACACCAGCTTGTTTCTTAGGTCCATTTGCTTGGAAAACCTTTTCCCAGCCCTTTACTCGGAGGTAGTGTCTGTCTTTGGAGTTAAGGTGTGTTTCTTGTATGCAGCATATGGATGGGTCCTGTTTTCTTATCCATTCTGTTAACCTGTGTCTTTTTATAGGTGAGTTGAGACCATTGATATTGATGGATATTAATGACCAGTGATTGTTAATTCCTGTTATTTTTTTGGTTGTGTTGTGTTGTCCTTCTGTGGTGTATGTTGGTGTAGGATTATCTATTGCTTGATTTTTCATGGATGTGTTTAGCTTCTTTGGGTTGAATTTTCCCTTCTAGTGCTTTCTGTAGGGCTGGGTTTGTGGACAGGTATTGATTAAATCTGGTTTTATCCTGGAATATTTTGTTTACTCCGCCTATGGTGATTGAGAGTTTTGCTGGGTATAATAGTCTGGGTTTGCATCCGTGGTCTCTTAGTGTCTGCATGAGGTTTGTCCATGATCTTCTAGCTTTCATAGTCTCTATTGAGTAGTCTGGTGTTATTCTGATCGGTTTGCCTTTATATGTTACTTGGTCCTTTTCCTTTGCAGCTCTTAATATTTTTTCTTTATTCTGTGTGTTTAGTGTTTTGATTATTATGTGGCGAGAGGACTTTTTTTTTGGATCCAGCCTATTCGGTGTTCTGTAAGCTTCTTGTATCTTCATAGGTATTTCTTTCTTTAGGTTAGGAAAGTTTTCTTCTATGATTTTGTTGAATATATTTTCTGTGCCTTTGAGTTGGTATTCTTCTCCTTCTTCTATCCCTATTATTCTTAGGTTTGGTCTTTTCATGGTGTCCCAAATTTCCTGGACGTTTTGTGTTAGGACTTTTTTGTCTTTATTGTTTTCTTTGACTGACGAATCTATTTTCTCTATCGTGTCTTCAGCGTCAGAGATTCTCTGTTCCATCTCTTGCAATCGGTTGGTTATGCTTGTTTCTGTAGTTCCTGTTCGTTTTGTCAGGATTTCTATTTCCAGCAATCCCTCAGCATGTGTTTTCTTTATTGTCTCAAATTCATTTTTCAGATCTTGGAATGTTTCTTTCATCTGTTTAATTGCTTTTTCTTGGCTTGATTTGATTTCTTCCCATTTTTTGTTAGTTTTTTCTTCCATTTCTTTAAGGGAGTTTTTTATTTCCTCTTTAATGGAGTTTTCCATTTCCTCTTTAAGGGAAGTTTTTATTTCCTCTTTAAGGGAGTTTTTTATTTCCTCTTTAAGGAAAGTTTTTATTTCCTCTTTAAGGTAGTTTTTTCAATTCTTCTTTAAGGAAAGTTTTATTTCCTCATTGAGGGAATGTTTTATTTCTTCTTTAAGGGTCTCTATCATCTTCTTAATGTCATTTTTAGGGTTGATTTCTTCTGTTTCTTCTGTCATGGTATGTTTAGGTCTTGCAGGTGTAGAATCACTAGGTTCTGATGTTGCCATATAGGTCTTTATGTTGTTGCCTGTATTTTTGCACTGGCGTCTACTCATCTCTTCCTCTGTGAGGTGCAGGTGGTGTCTGTGTCTGAGAGTGCCTCTCTTGCTCTAATTTTTAGTCTTGGTTTAGTAGTGGTTCTTGGTTAAATTGGTGCTATTGGGCTATTTCTTCAGGGGCAGTTGATTTCGATCGGTGAATTATATACTTATGATTCTGGTGATCTGGTTTGGTGTCTGGGTGCGCCTTCTTCTGTGTTCCCAGGTCACGTTTTGTTCATTTGTCAACTCCTCAGCTGATCTTGTTTCTTCAGACTTTAAACTGTAGGCATCTGAATCCTCTCCCAGAAGGGTTTCAGCTGAGTAGGGTAGTCTCACCAACACCTCCAAGTTGTTGGGTTTCACAGGATCAGCAGCTGGGCCCTGGGTTGTCCTCAGACGGAGTGTTCAGATTCGTTCTGGTTCTGACCCACCGAGATAGCTTCTTCCCCAGATGTTGGAGTTAGGGGCGTCCCTGTTCCAAGCTGCGTCTGCTTGTCTCTGTCCCTGGGCCTGTTTACCTCTGCAGTCCGCCGCCGGGCCTGTATGTCCCTGTCAGCTGCCGCTGGGTCTGTCTGCCTCTGGGGGCCGCCACCTGGTCTGAATGTCTCTGCAGGCTGCAGCCGGGACTGAATGTCCCTGTCGGCCTTTGCCGCCGGGCCCGTTTACCTCAGCGGGCCGCTGCTGGGCCCGTCTACCTCCACAGGCCGCTGCCACAGGCCTACCTGCGTCTGCTTGTCTCCGCTGCTGGGCCTGTCTACTTCTGTGGACTGCTGCTGGGCCTGAATGTCTCTGCCGGCTGCCGCCGGGCCTGAATGTCCCTGTCGGCTGCGGCCGCTGGGCACGTCTACCTCAGCGGGCTGCTGCTGGGCCCGTCTACCTCCACGGGCCCCCGCCACAGGCCTACCTGCGTGTGCTTGTCTCTGCCACCTGGCCTGAATGTCTCTGCAGGCTGCAGCCGGGACTGAATGTCCCTGTCAGCCTTTGCCGCCGGCCCGTTTACCTCAGCGAGCCGCTGCTGGGCCCGACTACCTCTGTAGCAGGATTCTTAAAAGTACTTATTAATAAAATCAAACCCGAGGCCAGTAATTGGGGTCAATGCTGGTAGATCAGAGAGACAGAACAAGCCACATCTATCTCACCTTGCCAGTTCCTCAGCTGGTCCTGTTTCCTCAGACTGGAAGCTTCTGTGTCCTCATCCCAATGGCTCTCAGCTGAACTGATGCTTCAAAGCTTGAATGCTTAACCAGCCAAATGCTTAACCAGCCAAATGCCCCCCTTTTCTTTTTTCTTTCCTGTTGAGATCAATTAAGATCTTTAGGAGCTGTTCTCTTACTCTTAGGGACTTTTCTTCGGGAGTCTCTTGGCTCCTTTGTTTTTATTTTTAAAAATGATTTATATGTATGAGTGTTTGTGTACCACATGCATATCTGGTGCCCATGTGGTCAGAGAGTAAACATAATAAAATAATGAAAGGCGATGGTGGCGCACGCCTTTAATTCCAGCACTGGGGAGGCAGAGCCAGGCGGATCTCTGTGAGTTCGAGGCCAGCCTGGTCTACAGAGCGAGTTTCAGGACAGCCAAAGCTACACAAAGAAACCCTGTCTCGGAAAAAAAAACAAACCCAAAACCAAACCAAACGAAACAAAAAACAGCAGAAAATGGGCTGGAGAGATGGCTCAGAGGTTAAGAGCACTGACCAGTCCTTCAGAGGACCTGAGTTCAATTCCACATGGCAGCTCACAACCATCTATAATGAGATCTCATGCTCTCTTCTGGTGTGCATTGGGGAGACAGAGGCTGGTAAATCTCTGAGTTAGAGGTATACAGAGCAAGTTCCAGGACACCAGGGCTATCCAGAGAAACCCTGTCTTGAGTGATGAGAGGAGACCGAGACAGTGGTAAAGTCAGGTGCACATGACTGTAATTCATAGGAAGGTTAACTCTGGTATCCAACAACCAAAACAGGATCTCCCCTTGGTTGTATTAACCTCCTCTAACTGCAGGGTGGTGGTGGGTGGTGGCGCATACCTGTGATCACAGCACTCAGGAAACAGAGGCAGGTGGGTCTTTGTGAGTTAGAGGCCAGCCTGATCTACAAAGGAAGTTCCAGGACAGCTAGAGCTGTTACACAGAGAAATCCTGTCCCAAAAAACAAAACAAAGCAACAACAACAGCAAAAACCCTCCTTCAACTTAGCTTGCTCCCCAATGGCTTGCTCATTCTGCTTTCTTATAGAACCCAGGACTGCCAGCCCAGGGATGGCAATGCCCACAGTAGGTTGGGCCCTCCCCCATTGATCACTAATTGAGAAAATGCCTTACAGCTGGAGCTCATGGAGGCATTTTCTCAACTGAGCCTCCTTCCTCTGATGACTATTTTGTGTCAAGTTGACACACAAAATTAGCCAGGACAGCCATAGAAACACATGATCCAAGATCGACACAAGAAAGAATGGGATTTTTGTGTGCCTCTCTGTCTCACCCTTATCCGCCTGGCAGGGGGTGGGTGGAGAGTCTGAGAGGGGACAAGGAGGAAGGAATGGAGACCCTTTTCTTTTCCCAATGAAGATGAGCAGAATACAAGGCGATTGCAGAGCCGAGGCAGGGCAGAGAGATAAAATCTGGAGACCAAACCCCTCCCAGAGGAATATTAACCAAAGGGTAGACACTGAACCTTAAGCCAGCGGGGTGCTTTTAACAATTTCTTTTCCTTGATGGTGTCTCCTTTAATCTCCCATATGGGCTACCACATGCTGTTTAAAAATACCATAGGCAAGGCAGGCGGTGCAGGAGGTTAAAATAACTCACCCAGAGCATGAGGAAAAAAGAAAGAAAGAAAGAAAGAAAGAAAGAAAACCAACAACAAAAAAACCAAAAAACAAAATTCACTGAAATACATGGCAAGGGCAGTGGGACAGTCCCCAGAGAGGCCACACAGCTGAGAGATGGTGGAAGTCTATTAAAGTAGTTGGAGGGAGAGAATCAATGGGTCTTACCTTGCATGCCATGTATGTGGCATCTACATCTGGATAGACACTGACAGCCTGGTCATTTGTTCAGGCGCCAGATGTCTCTGTAGGACATTACAAGGACATTACAAGTCATTAGGGACCAGGCTACACATAGCCGTTGTCTGGCTGTTAAAATATGGGAAAATTGCCTTTATTTTTGGCCTTGGTCTCTACAGTTCTAATGTGATGTTTTATAATACATATCTAAGTTCTTCCTGTTAGCATTTAGGCGTCTGTAGTGGCCTGCCCTTAGGTCCGGACAGGCTATATACCTCAGCTGCAGCCACTAAGAGCACCCCCCCCCCCCCCCGTGTGCATTCACTTCCGGCCTTGTACACCTCCTGTCTCTCCCTCCTTTCTCCTTTCCTTTCTCGTCCCCAGGGACTGGTCCCTGCCCTTCTCTGCCTCTTCTCTCCCCTCTTCTCAATAAACCTCCTGTGTGGGTCCTGTTGTGTGGTGTGACTCCTTCCCACCGTTTTTAAAATACAACACCTCAAAGTGTATGTGACACATACTTATTTATTACATATAGCTATGATAAATATGATATATCACACATATATATATCATATACATTATATTCAGAATTATTTTCTTCAGGGAAGAAAATTAGAAAAGTGTATATTAATGAAATGAAAACCACAGGGTCCATATTTCTGAAGTAAATAATTGGATCAGAAAGGACTCTTGGTTCTAGTGACTATTCTAGAAGCTTCCGTGAGATGCCAGCTTCGGGAAAGAGAAGCCTCCACTTCTCGCCATCTTTCTGAAAGATGTCTTCAGTACTCCTTCTGGGGCTAGAGCAGTGCATGAACACTTCTCCTGGAAGAGTTGATGAGAACAGTTTGCATCTGCCTCTGGGTTGTGTTTCCTACATCGCTGTTGGAAGTGCAGGCTCATAGCCTGGAGAACAGCTGAGCGTATCCCCCCCCACCCCCCCAGTGACTGCTTTCCCAGCTTTCCAGACTCTTCCTTGGGAGAGAGTTGGCTTTCTCAGTCCCCTCCCTGCTCAGTGGCTGCCTAGAGCAGCTGGGCTCACCTGGAAAGGAGTGCCTATGCTTTAGTGAAATTCTCTGGAAAGGCTCATGAACCCTGGGTTAGGGCTATGCCAGTGTCTTTTGACCTATCATTTATTTCTTCAGGCTGAAAGCATGTCAGCAATCAGTCTGGTTCTCTGAAGCTACTGCTCTGTCCCTTCATGTAAAAGTGTATTGTGTTTGAGTTCACTGTTACCTGATTTATTAACTCAGGATGCTATTTAACCTTCACAAGCCTAGGTGTCTATCACTGATTGTCTCCCCAGAACTCTCCAAACTATTTGAATCAAAAGCTGTTGCGTAGGCTTCAGACATATTTTCATGCTTGCCGTTTGTTTCTGCCCTTTAACTAGCCATGCTCTTCTCCAGCCTCCTGCCGGAGCTGGTATAAAGCAGAAGGCAGTAGTATAAGTGTAGGGTAGTGACAAGTTCATATTCGTATCTCTTCCCAGGGCTTTGCACAGGCCAGACTATCATTGCTTGCTTATCATCCATACCTGAATATCCTGGTTGATGTCGTTAAGCTGGACTGCAGTTAGAATTCTGTAGAGACCCACAGAGGTTTCCTGGTGAGAGCTTACTCAGGGTCTGAGAATCTGAGCTTGCTTTTTAAGAAGATGATTGGACCATGGGCGTGGTTACCAGGTGTTTAGAAGGGTCTGTGCAGTGTGCTTTGATTTTGCAAGGGGAGGTCTTTTGCCCCGCCCCTTGTTTTTTTTTTTTTCGAGACAGAGTTTCTCTGTGTAGCTTTGGAGCCTGTTCTGGAACTCACTCTGTAGTCCAGGCTGGCCTCGAACTCACAGAGATCCACCTGGCTCTGCCTCTGGAGTGCTGGGATTAAAGGCGTGCGCCACCACTGCCCGGTCCCCTGGCATAGTTATAAAAAGCCCTTTTGGAGGTTGGGGATTTAGCTCAGTGGTAGAGCACTTGCCTAGCAAGCACAAGGCCCTGGGTTTGGTTCTCAGCTCCGGAAAATAAAAAAAAAAGCCCCTTTGAATAAATGGAAAAGGCTTTTGGGTGTTGACTCAGGTCTTCCCAAAGCTATCTTGTGTTTCTTTCTCCTTTTCACTATCTTTCTATCTAAAAGTTTCTTATCCCTCTCTCTTCCTCATAGGAACCCTTTAAAAGGTGGGAGCTGGCCTCCCACAGGATCCTTTCACGATGCACTTGGGGTACTTGGCTTACAAACAGGAGGTGCTTTTTCTTATGTCAGTGTTGGCCTCTTAAAATGAACCTTATGGGGACTTATGATCACAGAGTCCAGCATTTCTGCCACTCATTTTGTAGGAAGGCCTCTGCGGTGGTTTGAATAGGAATGGCCCCCATAGATTTCTGTGTTTGAATGCTTGGCCCATAAGGAGTCGCATTATCAGGAGGTGTGGCCTTGTTGGAGTAGGTGTGGCCTTGTTGAAAGAAGTGTGGCATGGAGGAGGCAGACTTTGAGGCCTCATATATGCTCAAGCCATGCCCAGTGTGATCGTCTCCTTATGCCTTAGCCTACAGATCAAGATGTAGAACTCTCAGCTCCTTCCCCAGCACCATGTCCGCCTGAGCACTGCCATGCTTCCAGCCATGACGATAATGGACTGAACCTCTGAAACTGTAAGCCACCCCAATTAAATGTTTTCCTTTATAAGAGTTGCCGTGGTCATGGTGTCTCTTCACAGCAATAAAACCCCAACTAAGACAGAAGTTGTTACCAGGGACTGGGGTATTGTTGTGATAGGCAGGACCATGTTTTTGCTTGGAGGAATATGGACTTTAGGACTGTGGATTAGAAAATCAGTTAAATACTTTAAGTGCTGCTTGATGGGCCATACTAGTAGAAACATGGAAGACAGTGGGTGCTGAGGGTGATTTGAACTGTGGGGGCCTGGCTCAAGAGGTTTCAGAGGAGAAGAACATTAGTATATGGTTTAGAGACTGTTCTGGGAATATTTTGGTGAAGAATGTGACTGCTTTTTGCCCTTGTCCAAAGAGTCTGCCTGAGGCTAAAGTGAAGAGATTTGGATTAATTCCATTGGCAGAAGAAATCTCAAAACAGCCTAGTATTGACTCTGTTAGTGCTCACTCTTATGAAGCTCTATAATGAAAAGGAGCAAGCTGAACAAGGAAAAATACAAAATGTACAATTCAAGGAGAAAAGGGGTGCCAGGGGTGGAATGGAGCTAAGTCCTGGGTTCAAGGAGATAAACAGATTAAAGCAAAGCCTGATGTCAAACAGAATAAAGGGAGTGGTGACAGGACAGGCTCCAAAGCTACACAGAGAAACCCTGTCTCAAACAAAACAAAACAAAACAAAACAAAACAAAACAAAACAAAAACAAAACAAAACAAAACAAAACAAAACCAAAAAGACAACAAAAAACCAAAACAACAACAAAAACAAAAACACCAAGACCAAAAGCAACTTGGGGACAAAAGGGTTTATTTTATCTTATAACTTGTAGTTCACCATCTGAGGAAATGGACAGAAACTCAAGGCAGGAACCTGGGGGTAGGAACTGACGCAGAGGCTATGGAGGGATGCTGCTTACTGACTTGCTCTTCATGGCTTACTCAGCTTACTTGCCAATACCATCCACCAGTCCAGGACCGTCCACCCAGGGCTGGCACCACTCTGTGTGATAGGCTGACCCACACCAACCATCAATCAAGAAAATGAACACAGGCTTTTCCCCATAAGCCAGTCTGGTGGGGACATTTTCTCAACTGAGCTTCTCTCTTCCCAAATGCCTCTACCCTGTGTCAAGTTGCCATAAAAACTCGCCAGCAAATGAGGTAACTGAGATTAAGTGAGATCATGAGGGTGGGACCCCATGATGACCTTAGTGGCTTCATAAGAGGAAGAGAGACCCCAGCTGGTGTGCCTGAACCAGGTGATGCCCTCTGCCATGTTATGGAGCAGCAAGAAGTTGATCACCAGGTGTTAGTCCCATGCTTTTCAACTTCCCAGCCTCCAGAAGCCACGAGGCAAATCCATTTTTATACTTGTTACTTGTTTTTATTAAAGCAGCAGGAAATAATAGAGACCACAATTTTCTCAGAGAATCTTTAGTAAAGATAGGTTATTTAAAATATAGTTGGGGTTGGGGATTTAGCTCAGTGGTGGAGCCCTTGCCTAGCAAGTGCAAGGCCCTGGGTTCGGTCCTCAGCTTCAGGAAAAAAAAAAAAAAGAAAAGAAAGAAAAAAAAAAGTAAAATATAGTTGTTGCCAGGCAGTGGTGGTGCATGCCTTTAGGCAGAGGCAGGTGGATCTCTGTGAGTTCGAGGCCAGCCTGGGCTACAGAGTGAGTTCCAGGACAGGCTCCAAAGCTACACAGAGAAACCCTGTCTCGAAAAACCTAAAAAAAAAAAAAAAAAAAAAAAAAAAAAGAATAAAATATAGTTGCTTAATTAAAGAAAATTGAAATGATTCTAGACTTGTCAAACATTTGCAAAAGCAACACAAAATTTACACAAGCCTTTTTACTTATTCTTCTAAAGGTAAAAACTCACGGTATTGCAACATAAAAGCCATTGTCACAACACGCCCGACTAATTTAAGCACAAGTTTCTGGCTATTTAAATTTACTTAGTTTTCTTTATATGCTTGATTTTATGTTCCAAGATTCAACTCAGGGTCCCACATTTCCTACAGTTCTTGTGTCTCCTTAATTTCTTGATTTGCATTTATGAATTTAAGGTGAGGGTAGTAATGACACCTAGAATGTGAGGTCACTCTGTAAGGTGACTGCTTCCTTCTCTTCCTTTTGTCGCTCTTTTCCCTTACCAAACAAGACTTAAATTCGCTTTATTTTTCACTTGTTTTTTTTACTGAAGTAAGAGACAGGCAATTATTTTTATTCTGAAATAGGCAAAAACATACACGGCCATTTCGAAGGCTTTATAGCAGCCTCAACTGTGTTTCAGAATAGCTAATATATTTCTTGGTAAAGGACACAACCATAATAATCACAGAAACTGGGGCTGGACGGTTAAGGGCACTGGCTATTATTCTTCCAGAGGTCCTCAGTTCAAATCTCAGCAATCACACTATGGCTCACAACCATCTGTAATGAGATCTGGCGCCCTCTTCTGGCCTTCAGGCATATATGCAGGCAGAAAATTGTATACATAATAAATAAATCTTTAAAAAAATAATCACACAACTGACTTTATGACTAACAAATAATTTGAATTTAACACTGGATGGCTTTCTGAAGTAGCTGGGTGAAGTTGGGGGGTGGATGCCGATTTTACTCCTCTGTCTCCTCGTGTGTGGCTTTAGCTGCTGCCCTGCCTCCATTCTTCAGAGGTACTTCTACCCAAGCGGAACATTTTGGGTCCCCTTAATAAGCTTGCCACTTCCTGGAGCTCTCCAAAAGCCAACTTCTGCTTGTCAAGGCTCCTTCACTGATGTACCAGAGGATGGAACAGATGGCCATCATAGATGATGGAGTAGGGTGGGGCCAGAACAACCAGACACCGTGTCCCGGTATCTCCATATTGAGACCCAGGTCATTTTCTCAAGCTTCCTCTTCGTCCAGCCTTGGTGCCCACAGTTGAACTGGCTGGTTTGTGCTTGGTTCTGTATGCGCTCAGGCCTGTGGGTGTCACGCGGTCACTCCCAAGTTTCTTAGAGGATCCCCTAGCACTCTCTAAGTTTCTTGGGATCCTGGAAGCTGAAACCTTTTCCAAGCCCAGAAGCCTTTGCGCCCTTACGGCAGCAGGGGGCACTGCGGGCACGCCCACGAACACTGCCCGCTGCAGTGTTTATGAGGCAAAATAGTGGAATCAAAGGCACTCAGGTTTGGACTTTTGACTCCAACTTGGAGCATAAATTATAAAGGAAGAAAGATGGAACTTCGTTCGTCCCTTTCCCTTGGCTATCTGTCACATTGGTAGGACAACCCAGCACGGGAAGAATTTTCGGGAAGGTGACAAGGATGTGGATCTTCCCCAGGTGAAGGGGGAAATAATTACCACCCTCGTTAAACAGACCGAGAAACTCCTTGCTGGGCCAGTGACCCCAGCTGCACTTGGGTATCAAGAAATGTGACCTCTGCTATGTCAGTAATTCTAGACTAGCTTTTCCTTTGTGCCGGAGAACGGTCTGTCAGCCGGTATAGGGCCAGTTCTTCCACGCTGGTGATTAATTAGGCATGGTGGACTAAACTTTCATGGCTGCTCCTCACGTATTCTTTGGGGGGATTCTGCCAGGGGAGTTCCGGGCTCCACAGAATGCCTACCTGGTGCCTGGGGGTGAGTGCTTCCTTCCTTAGACTGGTGTTTCCAGGCCTCTGGTGACTTATTTCCCTCTCATGTATTGCGGCCTCTGGGGCTTTTGCAGAAGACTGGGAAAGGTTCTGGAAGAGTTTCCATGGGCCTTGGGGTCCCTGGGTGACTTGGGCAGAGATGTGCTGCGGCAAGGAAGGCCTGGACAGGTCTATGGAGATGGTCCCAGGGCTCCCATGCTGGATATCATGTAGCCCAATTTCAGTACTGTCCAGACCCCCTGTGGTGCCCAGCTTCCCAGTCACCCTGAACTTAGGGCTGCCCTCCTATGCCTTTGTGGGGGAGGGAGGTCTGCTGTGGGGGTCCTCTGGTTTCTCTGCTGCCCCCTGAGACCACATGCCTCCGGGAGCTCTCTGATGTGTCTTTGTCCAAGACACACTCTACACTGTCATGATGGAGCCATTGTGTGCACTGCAGGCCTGTCGTACTCTGTCCAAGTAGTTGTAGGAAGAGGCGAGGCCACAGAGTGGGCCCTGTCTCAGGCTTCCCCACCCAATGCTTTCCTCCTCATCTACAGGGGCCCCCACAGAGACAGACATTCAGAAATCAGATATGGAGACACAGAGACATGTACACACACAGATACTCAGAGATGGAGAGACACTTACGGAGATATGCACAACGATACACGGAGAGACATGTGGAGATGCATACAGACATGGAGCTGGACTCACACAAGCACATTATCAGAGGAACATAGATATGCACAGATAAAAAATATAGGAACATGTAGGCTTACGCAAGACACAGATACAGACAGACAGATGGAGACATAGACACAGACGCACAGAGTAGCACACATGCAGAGACATAGTCGCCAGACACACAGCTGCATACACACTCAGAGTTGTACTTAGATACACATAAAGAGATGGAGACACATCCAGGCAAACTTAAAATGCATGCAGAAGTAGAAACGTGCAGAGACACGCAGCGACATGGAGACACATGACACACAGCATTTATTTACAGATGGAGGTGTGCACAGATATATAGACAGACATGCCTGAGACACAAGCATAGAGAGACACACAAAGTTAGAGAGATAAAGACATCCTTGGCTTCTCATGTCACATATGTGCACGGGAGAATGACCAGACCAATCTTTAATCTTTCTGTCGTCATCTTTCAAATCTTGGGCCTCATCCCTGGAGAGCACTGTTGGGAATGAGAGGCTATGAAAGAAGTCACTGTGTCTTTTGTTCCGTAAAGACACCTTTTCCAGAGTGTCACAGCCAGTGTCTTAGGCCCTGGGACCTGCCGGCTCTTCTTCCAGATGGTTTTGCGCATGCTCTCCTTCCCTTCCCAGACCCCAGGCCTGACACAGAGCTGTCTGAGTCCCAGCGCCATGGCTTCCTGGCCTTCTGTGGGTCAGACCTACTTAGCTGTGGACCTTGACTTGCTCCTCTCCTGCCTGTAAGTGCTAGAAATGTCCAGAGAGGAGGCAGGGCACCCCCATGTCTGCCTCCTCTGACTTCCTAGGTGAATGGTAAGGGTTATGGTTTTAAAGGATAGTAGGTCCCACAGCCTTTTAAAATTAAAAAAAAAATTTTTTTTGAGACAGGGTTTTTCTGTATAACAGTTCTGGCTGCCCTCGAACTAGCTCTGTAGACCAAGCTAGCCTCAAACTCACAGAGTCACCTGCCTCTGCCTCCCAAAGTGTTGTGATTAAAGGCGTGTGCCACCGTCACTTGGCTTTTTTTTTTTTGAGTGCTGCACAGCGTTTTATAGCATTATAAGTATGGTCTGGTGTCAGCCCTGACCTTCCCCGCTGATCATTTTGACACTGGGGATTTGATGTGAGGTCCAGGAAGTCTGGTCCTGCTGACCCTCTGTGTAGCGCCTGTTACCCATTACTACCCCTGCCAGCCCTCCACCTCCTGTTTTGTCTCCAGCATTCTTGCTACAGGATGCACATCTGAATTATAGTGCTGTTATACAACAGCCCCCACAAGGCAGCAGCATCTAGTCACATGCCTCCCACGAAGGGTCAGAGAAAACCAAGGCAGGGGATGGCAGGTGCTGGCCAAAGTTAGGCAGGAGGGAAGTTGAGCCTTGGGGGTGCATCTGACTTCCCCAGCCATGTTTCCAGAGTTAACAGGATCTAGCGCTGCGTGGGCCGTATTGGTGCATGAGCTTGCTCTCCTCTACGTTGTGCATCGCCTGCATCACTCTGTCTTGCTAACATCTGGTTAAAGCCTGATTGCGGTTTTTTCTTTCCCTTCCTTCCTTCCTTCCTTCCTTCCTTCCTTCCTTCCTTCCTCCCTCCCTCCCTCCCTCCCTCCCTCCCTCCCTCCCTCCTTCCTTCCTTCCTTCCTTCCTTTCTCTCTGTAGTTTTGGTTCCTGTCCTGGATCTCTCTCTATAGACCAGGCTGGCCACGAACTCACAGAGATCCACCTGGCTCTGCCTCCCAAGTGCTGGGATTAAAGGTGTGCATCACTGCCGCCTGGCTTGATTGTGGGTTTTTCACAGCAGGGAACACCACCTGTTTACAGACCACTCCTTGTGTCCTCACAGCCCACCTGACTCTGAGGAGACGTGAGTCACTGCTTCCTTCCCACCTTGCCCACCTCCCTCCTCCTCCACCAAGTGATGGGATGAAGATCTTCTTTTAATTTATACAGTGACTTTTGGGGCTCCTGTGACTTGGTTTTTTTTTTTTTGTATTTCCTGGACCCAACCAGAGTTTAAATAGACTAGTTGAAACACCATAAACCTCCAAGGGACGGGATTCAAACTTGGTAGGTGCTGAGGCTGATAACATTATCATGGTTTTCCAGCAGATGGCAGCAAAGAGCCATGGAACAGAGTCGCCTTGTGATTTGGGCGGCATTTCTAGGTCATGGGTGGCCTGCCCCGGGCACAATTGATTTACAACTGCCATTACTGAGGGTATATCAAGCCGCACAGAAAGCTTTGTACCCAGCTAGGCTGTCCCCAGAGAGCAAAGGAGCAGGTTGCAGGAGTTTTCCTTCCAGCCCAGTTACCTGGAGCCCAGGGTTTAGTCCAGGGGTCCTTAAACTACCACCAAATAACCAGAACTATCTACTGTTTGGCAGCAAGACCAGAATGATTTTCACGTTAAAAATAATACATATTTTTTGTTTTTGTTTTTCGAGACAGAATTTCTCTATAACAGTTCTGGCTGTCCTGGAACTCACTCTGTAACCCAGGCTGACCTTGAACTCACAGAGATCTGCCTGTCTCTGCCTCCTGAGTGCTGGGATTTAAGGCATGCGCCACTATGCCTGGCAACAAATATCTATTTATTTATAATTTATGCATATGTGTTCCTCCAGAAGTCAAAAAAAGGACAACTGATGCCCTGGAACTGGAGTTAGAGGTAGTTGTGAGCAGATTGATATGGGTGCTGGGAACCATCCTGAGTCTTCTGAAACAGCAGTAAATGCTGTCAACTGCTTTTACATCTTATGTGATTGAAAATAATAGTAAATCATATTTTGTGACAGTTGAAAATGACACAAAAGTCAAGTTTCTGTGTTCATAAGTAAAGTTTTATTTCAACACAATTGTGCTCATGTATTTTCCAGTTACCTTTCCTGTATCTACCATACAATGGCAAAGTAGAGAAATTGTGGCAGATGCTGTGTGAACAAAAGCCTAAAGCATTTTTCTCTCCTGCTCTTTACAGAAATATGTTGCAGATCGCTGGGTCAGTTGCCAAGGACTTCTGTTGACTCCCAACTGTTCGGATATTTTTGGAGCGTACTGAGGGTTGCTGGTGTAATGTAGGCCCCTGAGAACCCTGGGAGATGGCAGTGATGGATTCGCCTCTCTTAGTCTCTATCCTGAGAGTGTACTTGGGGATGCTAGGTTCTGTCAGGCAGGGGTCTGGCTCCAGGAACTGTGATTGCTTCCAAGGCTGTGTTCTTGCTCAAAAACCCCAGGGGTCTTGGTTCATGTACTGACTTTTACCCTGGAATTAAAAGAATGCTCTTGACGTTCAGACTCTCTAGTGACAAGCTGAGCATCTCCTAATATCTTAACTGAGTCTAAAATTCCTGCTGAGCTGACATCGGTTAGGACATTACATAATATGTTTGTGTATGGGAATGTCACATGGTACTTCACAAACAAGTAAAATTTTATACATTAATTAAAAAAATCTCATCTGATTAAATTTGTGTAAGGGAAATCCTTCATGGCATTTGGATAATAGGTAATAAACTTAAACAAGGGTTCACTGTATTCTGAAAAATCTGTGCAACCCCTGGACAGTGGTCCTGAGTTCTCTGTAGAAGCATTTTCAACAGACAAACTCAGAGGAAGCTATCGCCACAGTAGAATGGTTGATAGCCTGTACTATGTTCTGTGATACATCCATAGCAACTGATAAAATTTCTATCTATTAGGAACTATGATTGCCCTTCTTTACAAAAGATGTCTGGAACCCAACTTCCACCTCCTCCTTCTTTCTTTGCTGTTGTCTAGTTCAAAGACACCACCACCCTGCCACTAAAGAGTACCGAAGAGCTTCTTAGCAGCATTGCCTGTGTTTGCCTTCCTGCAACTGCAGCCTGCCTCGCCATGACTGGGGCGATCGCCGGTGTCCTGGTCCTCTGGCTCTTACAACACCCCCCACCCCATTTTCATGATGTTCCCTGAGCCTTAGGTATAGGGGTTCTGTTACAGATACATCAGTTGATGTTGGGTATTCCAGTCAGTTGTTCTCTATATTTTGATCACTGTGGCTTTCTGTAATGATCTCTGTATGCTGCTAAAGGAGCTTCTTTGATGAGGGGTGAGGGCTACAATTATGTGGGTGTGAGGATGAGTCTTTGACTGCAGTTAGGAAAACTGGTTTAGGAGAGTGTGGGTGTAGAGTCTCCTCTAAGGCCCCATGAACCTACCAGCCACAGATGGTTTGTTGGTTGAGTTTACAGTACCAGGCATGAATTCCCCCTTATTGAGTGGGCCTCAAGTCCAATAAGATGGTTGTTGGTTGCTCCCAGGATGTAGGTACCACTATTGTACCCTGGGGGATCTCTTGCTATGCTGGTCATTGTTGTGGTTTGTAGGCTTTGTGGTTGGGTAGGACTATTGATTGTTTTTCTCCCTTGGCAGCTTACATAGCACCTTCTGATACTATCAGATCTAGTCCTCAAGGAGGAGGCTTCTAGATGAGTTCCTGCTTGATTCCTTCAGGTCCTGTGTTGGAAGTTTGTGGAGTACTCAGTGACAGGGTCTGAACATCAAGTTCTGGGAAGCAACGAAAGGCAATGGCAGAAGTTCATTCTATTTTGAGAATCTCTTTCCCCCTGGCTAACAACTTGAAGGGAAATTTCCCATGCCTGGCACTGGGGTTTTTGCTAGACACTCTACAGCTCTTGGGGGCAGCATTACTAACTCAAGTGGTATAATTTCATTCAAACTATACACATATTTTACATATAGATATGCATATATATATTTTTTTATTTTATTTTTATTTTTATTTTTGGTTTTTTGAGACAGGGTTTCTCTGTGTAGCTTTGTGCCTTTCCTGGAACTCGCTTTGGAGACCAGGTTGGCCTCGAACTCACAGAGATCCGCCTGCCTCTGCCTCCCGAGTGCTGGGATTAAAGGCATGCGCCGCCGCCGCCGCCGCCGCCGCCGCCGCCGCCGCCGCCGCCGCCGCCACCACCACCACCACCACCCGGCTAATATGCATATATTTTTAAGTAAATATAAAATAATGTTTCTCTGAGGTTTTTTTCAGGCTGAGTATTGTTTTAATTCCTGGCTGGCATCCTTGTGTTGGCATATTTAGGTGAGAGACGAATCTCACCTAATATGGGTTTTCTTATCAGTGTAACAAGCTAAGAATCGCTTGGCAAGGTTGTGTGTTGAAAAGTCACTTATGAAATGAACCTGGCAAGTCTGTAAACGCCACCCATCCTAAGTGTGGCTGTAATTAAATCACGGTAGAGACTCTGATCTTCAAGCCTGGGAAACTGTTGGTAACTTGATGTGGATAGCTTCAAGAACTGGGTTAAAGACTGCAGTACTCTGGGTTGGTTTATTTCATTAAAACCAGGCTACTTCAGCATGACAACCATGACAAGTATAATATTTTGGCTTATTTCATTTCATTTGGCACACCAAATGGAAGGAATATTATTTTCTATGTGACAGAGTATATGAGCACATAGCTTGCATGGTTGGAATAGAAACATTTACTGTGAATTTGAATGCTTACTTCAATACTACATACTCAAATCATGCTTATATTCTGTGGCTTACATATATGGCTAGTAAATACCCTACCATGTACAAGTAACAGATATACTCGATAGATAAGAGTGTATTAGCATCGATGCCTATTATTTCCTCTTTAGAAACCCATGGAAAGATGAGTTAAAATCAGCTGTCAAGTGACAGTCTGGCAGGGTTGGGGAATCTTCAAGATGGTGAGGATGCTGGAGATGAGTCTATTGTCCAGTTTTTCCAGAGGACGGACACAACCTCCGCAGTGGAGACCCTTTCTGGCAGTGTGTAGCAGTCTCCTATCTTGCTCAATCATCACATTTGGCATCCACTCCCAAAGACTAGCAGGTTTCTCAGTCTCTTTCAATTAAATCCGATGATGCCGTCCTCCCTGCCAGCCTGCGGTTAATTTGCCTCCCACCGCGTCATCTTCAGTGGCTTCCCATTTCCTTCAGACAGACCCCAAGACATTCACAGTCTGGCACCAGCCTACCTGAGGCTCTCTCTTCCCTCACACATCCTTTGTTCCAGTCTTGGTCCTGGTATGAGTGTGGGTTTCCGCAAGGGGAGACCACTGTGTTTTGGGGCTCCAGAGCTGCAGGGTCAGGTGTATCTTGGGGAACTGCCTTATCCTTGGAGTCCTAGGGCTCTACCCTTTCCTCTTCTCCCACTTCAGTGATGAGCAGGGAGGGACAGACTGGTGTGGGCCTCGCAAACCCAGCTGAGATCAGAGTCTCATGTGGGGCACTACTCCATAAACAGCAAGCTCCCTGCTTGTATGATCCACCATCATCAATGATTCCATCATTCGGGATCTTATGTGGACTCCTTCTTTTGTCCTAATGGAAGAATCACTTCTGTAATTAACACATTGCCCCAATGTCCTCTCAATAGACTGTGCTGTAGTTTGGGTCCCAAATATCCTCAAGGCCACATGTCAAAGGCTCTGTCCCCAGCCCATTGTACTATTGTACTATGATGATTCTACTGTATTGTACTAGAAAAAAAAAAACAAAACACAGGCCTTTGTGCAGCAAGCCCAAAGAGGACATGGGGACACTGACCCTTCCTCTCTCTGCCAATCACAAAGTGAAAAGCTTCCTTTGCTACACGTACCTTCCTTCCAGGAGAGACTGTGCTGCCCCAGCCCCAGAGGCAATGGGCCAAATGTCTATGGGCTGAAACGGAGGAGCCTGTGAGTCCGAATAAGCTTTTGTACCTTTTAGTTATTACTCAGGTTGATTTGTTATATATATATATCAGTAGGACTGACATGGCTGCTAAAACTTGATTGCCTTTAAAGGAATTGTTAATGTCTGTTATTTACACTGTTCCAGAAACATCAGAACAAAGAAACAAAACACCCAAACCACAAGAAAACCCAAACCCAAACCAAAACTCAATCCCCCTGCCCCCAAAGGAAAAGAAAACTGCCTGCATGTATCCTATTGATTTAGATATCCGTGGTCCACATCAGAAAGAAGAACACCAAGAAACGGAAATTATACAGGTTAATTTCATTCAAAAACAACGATGTGAGGCTCTCAGTTAGTACTGAGCAAATCAAATAAGCAATGCTTGGAAGAGCTGCATCCTGATGGAGAACTGTCTGTCTGAGCCATGGGGCCACAGCCAACAAAAGCAAACCTGTTAATGGCGGCCTGAAGTGGAAATAAAGCAGAGAAGAATCTGCTGAGCAGAGGTGAGGTGGAGTATGGAGACTGGCACAATGGGAGGCGTGAAGGGGAATGGGGTTGACCAATCAGGTTTGGATTGGAGGCCTGTTCCACAGGAGGGGATTCATGCCTGCCCATGGCTGGGAGGTCATAGGTCTACTACTGTTGTCTTATAACTGGACAACACATTGTCAAACTGCCTTCTAAATGTTTACGCTTATACACCCGATTAGTGCTGCTCTCAAGCTGGAGAGCGTCTCCCTGGAGGGGGTAGCGTCAGGGGTCAAAGTGCTGAGGAAGTGAATATTGAGCATCCAACCCTGAATGGGACAGCTGTATCAGCACATGCCACCCCAGACTCAGGGAACGTTTAGGAAGAGAGGGCAGAGTCGGGCGGTGGTGGCGCACGCCTTTAATCCCAGCACTCAGGAGGCAGAGCCAGGCAGATCTCTGTGAGTTCGAGGCCAGCCTGGACTACCAAGTGAGTCCCAGGAAAGGTGCAAAGCTACACAGAGAAACCCTGTCTCGAAAAACCAAGAAGAAAGAAAAAAAAAAAGAAAGAAAAAAAAAAAAAAAAAAAAAAAGGAAGAGAGGGCAGGAAGAGCTGAAGAATGGGGAAGAGTGGAAGAGTGCTGTGAAATGCTGCCTTCAGGACATGACACTCCGGAACTCACGGTAACTGTGGTTATCTGTAGAAGACCTGAACAAGATCAGCCAACGTTCTAGCAGCCAACACTAACTGGACAGAAGGTCACATATCACGGGCAGCAAGCACCACCTCTTTCGGGCCCTATAGCCCAGGGTCAGGGCGGAGCAAATACCACTACAATAATATAAAAACACACGTTGACGGTGATTCACTCAGTGCTTGGTGCTAAGCCTGACGACCTGAGTTGGGTCCCCAGCACCCCCATAGTTGAAGGAGAGAGCTGACTCCCACAAGTTGTCCTCTGACAACTACACCCCTCCCCCACTCCGTGTTCCCACCCTTACCTCTCCATGCATGTTTCCTCTCACTTTGCACAAGAACACACATATAAAACCACACTAACTTTCAGTCCAGGGCAGAAGTGGAGTTGGAGTTTCCCAAGATTCCAAGAGGCAGGCACTGATGGCTCAGAGCCTCAGGTGAGGGCAGGAGAGCTCCCATTCCAAATGGAAAAGGGCAGTCGAGTCCCAAGCTGTCAACACGCCCCGCCACACTTCAGTCTTCCTCGTGATGTGGAGTAACTAGAGGAGTCATACAAGCAAGGTTTTAATCACAGCATAAGTTATTAATTTAAACCAGACAAAATGCTCTTGGGAATTCTTCATTCCATGAAGGAGTTTTTATAAATGTCCATGATATTTCACCTAATTCTCCCATGTTTACTTTCATTGAGACATTGCAATATTTTATAATTTAGACTTTTTCACCTTTGGAAACAAACCAGACTTGGATAAAAAATGTTTTCTCAGGATTTTAGAAGAATTTAGTCAGCTGGGTAACTTGTGAAATCTGGATGGGGATGGATGATGTGCGGAAGTGATTTTGATGGAGGCTAGCGTGTGGCCTCCTGACCCCCTCTTAGTCTCATTGGGGACACAGCCTTCTGAACCCCATTCTCAGCTTGCGTCCCCTGGAGCCATCAGCCTGGCTCTTCCTGACACTTGGCATCCAAGCACTTGGTTGAAGGGTGATCTCATGAGAACCCAGCTCGTCAAGTTGGACACTTTAGATCCTCACAAGCTCTTCACCTCCATGCACGCGGCAAGGATACCGCAGTTGACACAGTTAACTAGTGGCTGTGACTGTGCTCTTAAAGTCACACTCGGGAATCAGCGACTGCCAGTGGTCAGCTGTTCAGCACTTACTCTTGCCCACATGTTCTCTTGAATTTCCCCAGCTCCCTGATGTTTACTATTTGGGATGGAACTGAGGACCCATTTGTCTTAGTTAGGGTTTTTTATTGCCGTGAAGAGACACCATGACCACCGCAACTCTTATAATGAAAACACTTAATTGAGGGTGGCTCACTTAGAGTTTCAGAGGTTCAGTCCATTATGATCTTGAAGGGGATCATGGCCGCATGCAGGCAGATGTGGTGCAGGAGCTAAGAGTGCTCCATCTTGCAGGCAACAGGAAGTCAACTGACTGTCACACTGAGGGAAGCTTGAGAAAAAGAGACTTTAAAGCCCACCCCCACAGTGACACACTTCCTCCAACAAGGCCACACCTCCTAATAGTGCCACTCCCTTTGGGGGCCATTTTCTTTCAAACCACTACACCACCCCAGTTTTTAGTGGAAGAGTTGGAGTTACTATGGGGGCATGGAGAAGGACATTTCTAACTTCATGATACAGGGGAACTCCTGGGTAAGCCAAGTCTAAATTCCTCTTGACTCTTGAAATTCTAACTATGTGTTCTACTTGTTTTTAGACCAGGTTGATTTGGACTTCCCTTTATGGGTAAAATATTCTGAGTAATACTGAATAGTTTCTGTAATTTTCTAGGTTAATATTTTCTCTATTTGGGTATGGTGTTGCACACCTGTGATCCCAGCTATTGGAGTGGGCAAGACAGGAGAAAATAGCAAGTTCCAGGAGAGTCTGGATTGTGTAACAGAACCCTACTTCAAAACCAGAATAGAACAAAATGTTTCTCCTATTTCTGTTTTCATGTTTGCCGTTTCACTTATGGCCCTGAATGTATACAAATCTGTCTTTCTTTGAATTACTTCCTTTTAAACACACACACACACACACACACACACACACACACACACACACACACACACGGACACCACTCACACATTAGTGCTAGAACTCTGGGTTTTGCATATGCCAATTATGTGTTTACCATTGAGTGTACGCCTGCCTTTCTTTTTCAATTCTGTTTTTAATTTTAGAAATTTCTTTAGAGGTATTTTTTGTTGTTGTTGTTGTTTTCTTTTTGAGACAGGGTTTCTCTGTGTAGCTTTGGAGCCTGTCCTGGATCTCACTTTGTAGACCAGGCTGGACTTGAATTCAAATATTCGCCTGGCTCTGCCTCCCAAGTGCTGGGATTAAAGGCGTGTGCCACCACCGCCCAGTTAGAGGTATTTTTAATTATTATTATTTGTGTGTGTGTGTTTGTGTGTGTGTGTATGAGTGTTTTGCCTGCACGTACATGCACCTTGTGCATACAGTGCCTGTAGAGGTCAGAAGAGAGTGTCAGATCCCTGGGGCTGGAGTTACAGATGGTTGTGAGCTTCCATGTAGGTGCTGGGAATCAAAACTGGGTCCTCTTCAAGAGCAACAAGTGCTTGACTATTGAGCCATCTCTCCAGCCCTCAATCCCGGCTGTGAATCTAAGACCACACAGCAGAAGCCATGGTAACAGCTATGCATGGTAATTCTCCTGCCTGCTGGGCACTGTCTTGACCGTGTGTGTCTCTTACTTTGTAATGCTTGCAGTAAGGCTCCAGGGTCAGAACGGCTACTTGTCGTTTTGAAGAAGGTAGGCACAGACGACCAGACAGGACTCGGGCAGCCTCAGTTTGATCTTGGGCCTGTCCACTTCATGGGCTCCCTAGACAGTCCCTCTAGACTAGGCAGAGGTGAGTTTTCTGGGGAGAGTTTGGAACTAACAGTCTTTTATGACTTCACTCATGATTAATTGATTCTGAAATAGTCTGAACTGAGACTGATACTGTCAAAAATGAATATTTTGTACCTATTTGTTCCTATATAGATGACTCTTTTCTTCTCTGTAGTTCCTGCAGGACTCATGTGTTGGCCTTTGATTCTATGGGGGTCTGGAACAACAGTGAAGATTGTATGCTCTCTTTGCTTGTGTCTTCATTCATGGTATCTGCCATAGTTACTTTTCTAGTTTTGTGATAAAACACCATGACCAAGGCAACTTATAAGAGTTTATTTGGGGCTTATAGTTTCAGAGTGTACACTCATGACCATCATGGCTGGGAGTCAGGCAGCAGGCAGGCATGGCGTTGCAGTAGCTGAAAGCTTACATCTGATCCACAAGCAGAAGGCAGAGAGCTGACCTAACTGGGGATGATGTGAGCTTTTGAAACCTCAAATCCCACCTCCACATATACCCTCCAAGAAGGGCCTACCTCCTAATCCTTCCTGAACAGTTCCGCCACCTGGGGACCAAGCATTCAAATACAGAAGTCCATGGAGGTCCTTCTCGTTCAGACCACTACAGTGTTGTTGTTTCTTCACGCATCTTCATCCTGCTCAGGGCTTTTATACCGTGTGCATATAGTATTAAAGTCTACTGGAGCCTTTAAACTATTGTTGATGTGTATGTTTTTGTCTCTCTGTCTGACTATGTGCACATGCATGTGGGGGCTGAGCAAGGCCAGCAGAGTTCATCAGATCTTTTGGAGTTACAGGCAGTCCTGTATTGCCAGATGTGGGTGCTGAGAATTGAACCTCTGGACTCTGCAAGAGCTGCAAGTGCTCCTAACCATTTCTCCACCCCCCCAAATCTACTGACGATTCTTAAAAATTTATTATACTGTTCTGCCTGTATGTATGCCTGTGGGCCAGAAGAGGGCACCAGATCTCATTACAGATGGTTGGGAGCCACCATGTGGTTGCTGGGAGTTGAACTCAGGATCCCTGGAAGAGTCCCTAATGCTATTAACCTCTAAGCCACCTCTCTAGTTTCCTACTGAAGATTCTTAATTCCATCCTTCCAAATGAAAAGATCTTCCTGGGCTGGCTTGGGACCCAGAACAAAAGGCACAGTTTGGCTTCATTAAGAGATTCTTTAAGTTTATACTTCATTATTCAGCAATGAAGAAAATGGCAGCAGCAGGCAGAGCCCAGGCCTCAGCTAGCCCAGAGGCTGAGGTAATGTTGATGCCTCCCCAGGGACAGGAGAGCAGTGGTGCCTCAGGGAAGCCTAAGGTGGAAGGATCCATTCTGGGCCCTGGGGTGATGTCTAGGAGACAGGGCCTTCCAAATCCTTCAGAGGAGGGCTGGCTTGTGAGGTCTTCAGCTGCCAACTCCTCAGAAGCACCAGGTTCTCTGACAGTCTTGGTCCCTGTGGGCTGCGGTTGGGCTGAGCCCGTCATCTGGTTCTGCAGTTCCCCACTCCACTGCCCCTCACCTGTCTGGTTCCACACCGGCCACACCTGCCTCCGGCCAGGCCCCACTTCAGGCTGTGCCCCCCACTCACCTTGGCTCTCAGTGTCCTTCTTGTGTCCCTCCTGGCTGGACCTGTCCTGGTGACTCCGCCAAGCTCTCTGCCCACTGTGCAGGGCTGGCCTGTTCTCTCTGCCTAGACTCCTCCCTGTCCTCTCTGCACCCCTCCTCTCCCTCCCTCCTCACCCTCACACCTTCTCCTGCCTTCTTCCTTTCCTCTCTCCTGGGCTGTCCTCACAGCCCTCCTCCACTCCTCCTCGGGCCGCCATTAACAAAGATGAAGTCCGCGTATGAAGGGAGCCTTTCCTTATGGCCCTTGCACACATATGTGCATCTAGACTTGGTTTTTACCGTTCCGCTGCTTTCAGCCAAGGTCAGTCAGAGGCAGAGCAGCGGGGGCATCCTGCTACACAGTGGGTCTGGACTCACCCCACTCAATTTACATAAGCACTTTCAGACCCTGATTCAAGGGGCAAGGTGTGCTGAGCAGATACGCAGGCGCTGCTTACGGATGCTGGCTTAAAACCCGTGCCCTCTTGCACAGTTTGGCATTGTCACGGTTACTTTTTTTTTTTTCACTTGTCCCTTCTTTGACTTCTGGATTTTCGGAGTCTTCATGTTAGAGATCCATCCTACAGTTTACATGTAATTTTTCTTTTCTTTTTTTTTCCCCAAAAAGTAATGACCGTGGTTCAAAATGGTTTTTCCTGGTTCATCAACATCTTTTTAGTTACTGTTTTTGTTTAAAGCCATGGAAACATAATTGAATTACTGTTGGGAGTAGCCATTTCACAGAACTCTAAAAAGCACCGAGCCAAATCTGTTTGACAGAGCACTTCACAATGCTCGGTTAAATCTTCTTTGACAAATGTTTTAATTGCTGAAAGCTGAACCTTGGAGAGGCTTTGGCTGGAGTCCTGCCTTGGAGCTTGGGAACAGGAGGTGCTGGCGGTCAGATTTGGCCGGGGACTCCCCATCTCTCTGTGCCGCTGCGTCTCCATGCCTGTAGGGACACGGTAGCACTCACCGCTGCTTCAGCCCTGGGCTCGCGGTGCAATGGCTGGAGGGAGGTCTGCCGAAGGGCAGGGACACCAGAGGGCTGTCGCCTCATTTCTCTCAAGGTTTGAAATACTGGTCTCCTTCAAAACTCACCGTGACAGGAAATTGCCATTGTGGTAGTGCTGAGAGAGAGAGAGAGAGAGAGAGAGAGAGAGGGAGGGAGGGAGGGAGGGAGGGAGGGAGGGAGGGAGGGAGGGAGGGAGGGAGGGAGAACATTTAAGAGGTGACTGGACCATGAAGACTGACCTAGCGAGGGTTACTATTGCTATGATGAAAAACCATGACCAAAAAGCAAGCTGAGGAGGAAAGGCTGACCCTTCCACATCATAGTTCATCTCTGAAGAAGTCAGGACAGGAACTCAAACAGGGCAGGAACCTGGCGGCAGGAGCTGATGCAGAGGCCATGGAGGGGTGCTGTTTACTGGCTTGCTTCCCATGGCTTGTTCAGCCTGCTCTCTTGTAGAAACAGGACCACCTGCCCAAGGGTAGCATCATCCACAACGGACTGGGCCCTCCCCATCATACACTAATTAAGAAAATGCCCTACAGGACTGCCTACATCCTAATCTTTCAGGGGCATTTTCTTAGTTGAGGCTCCCTCCTCTCAGATGATTTCAGCTTGTGTCAAGCTGACATAAAACTGGCCAGAAAACTGATCCCTTGTCTACTTGACACACACATACATTACTTTTCAATTAGAACCTTTCCTTTCTCATTTATCCCCCAAATGGCATGTTAATATTAAAATCACATTTTAAGACATAATAATTTTAAAAGACCCACAGTCTTTACAAAGTCAAACACATTCAAAGCTCAATCTCTTTAAAAATCCAAAATCTCTTTTCAAAGTTCCAAGTCTCTCAGCGGTGGCATCTGTAAAATCAAAATTAAGTTAAATGCTTTCTTACTTCAAGAGGGCAGAACCTGGGCACAGTCACAGTCAAATCAAAGCAAAACCAAACTCCAGCTATGAATAACTCAGTATCCAATGTCTGGGATCCACTAGCAGTCTCCCGGGCTGTACCAAAGGGCTGAGATCACTTCTCTGGCTCTGCCCTCTGCACCACACACACCTGGTCCTCTAAGCTCAGGCTGGCTCCACTCCACCACGGATGCAGCTCTTAATGGCTGGTTGTCTCATGGTACTGGCGTCTCCAAATGCTGGTGTCTGCTGCTGCAACTGGGCTGCACCTTCACTGATAGCCTCTTCTGATCTCTTCCAGCTCCAAGCCTCAGCTGCCCTTCATGACCCTTTCATGCCTTCAAAACCGAACCAGCGCCACCTGGGAGACTCTTACACAACAAGGAATGCTGTTACTGTGGTAGTGGCCTCCTCACTCCCTTCCTCCTCCTCTTCCTCTCTTCTTCTCTCCCATTTCCTCCCCCTTTATCCCTTCACTTTCCACGATGGGATGAGTCAGTAAGGAGGATCTCTCTGTACGGCAGTGGTTTGGCCTTGGGTTTCTCAGGCTGCAGCACTGCTAAGGAATCAGTTTCTTGCCAGGCAGTGGAGGCGCACACCTTTAATCCCAGCACTCGGGGGGCAGAGGCAGGCAGATCTTTGTGAGTGTGAGGCCAGCCTGGGCTACAGAGCGAGTTCCAGGAAAGGTGCAAAGCTACACAGAGAAACCCTGTCTCGAAAAACCAAAAACCAAACCAAACCAAAACAAAACAACAACAACAAAAAACAACAAACAAAAGAGTTTCTTCTCTTTATAAATATTCAGTCTCAGGTACTTGTTATAGTAATGCACAAGATATGTTCCCAGGATGTCATGTACCTTACACATTTGCTCAGTCTCCCATTCGGAATTACTTTCGTTCTCATATATGTGATGTAGAAGATGTTCATAGATTCAGAGTTGTTTGACTTTTGAATTTTATTTATTTTTATCCACATCTGTCCATAATGTATTTTGGTCATATCCACCCATTACCCTCGTTTATCTCCTTCCCACTCCCATCAGACTCCTTCTTCTACCCCAGACGTTCTCCTCCTTTTGTTCTCTTGTGTGTGACCTCCTGAGTAGAATTAGAGTTCTAAGTGAGTGGTGGATTATTTACTGCGGCGTGGCGTTTTACCGGTGGCCACACCACTGAAGAAAATAACTCCCCTCCCTTCAGCAACCATTAACTTCCAGTGCTTACTTAGGATCGAGAATCCATCCCCTATCCAAGATGGTGTGTTGACTGCCCACCTTGTCCAGGCCTTGTGCAGATAACCACACTGCTGTGAGTTCAGAACTACGGTGGCCGTGTTAGTTCCAGAAGATAGCTTTCACAGCACTCACTCCTCCGCATCTTCCAGCTCCTACATTCTTTCTGCTCTCTCTTGCGTGACGTTCCTGAGCTTTGAGGGGGCGATGCAGATGCCCCGTTTAGGGCTGAGCACTCAGAAGTCACTTTTCTCAGCAATTTGACCCGTTAGGAGTCTCCGCATTAACGGTTGCCCACTGCAGAGAGAAGCTTGTTTGAGCAAGATTGAGGCAAGCAGGACTCTAAAGCTACAACCCCAGACATCTAGAGGGCAGCTTGCTCTCATGACTATTTAACAACAGCAGTAGGTTTCCCTCTAGGAAGTCTGTGACCTCACCAGCCATAGGCTTTTGACAAGATGTGTAGTGTCGGATGTGCTTCGTCCAATGGGGCCTCAACTCCAAGCCTTGCCAGCATTTGTAGTCACTCGTTTCATTTAAAAATGTATTTTAATTTTACTTTAGAGAATTTCATATGTGAGTACTGTATTTACATCATGCCTCCATTCCCCCTTCTTTCCCCAACTCTTCCTTTGTCCCCCCACTCCTTCCAAATTCTTGGCTTCTTAATATTTAATTATTATTGATATGCATATTTATACATATACATTTGTAAGGACGACCTGTATAAAGACAACCTGCTGATCCATTTAGTGTTGCTCATGTGTATATGAGTTTAGAGCTGAGCTTTTGTGATTGGATAACCTACCAGGGAGCTTATTCCTGGAGAAGACTGATTCTCCCTCTCCTGGAAGCCACTAATCGCCTGTAGCTCTTCATTTAGGGGTGGACCCTGCTGTGGGATGTTCTGTATGTTAAATGTGTTGCTCTGATTGGTTAATAAATAAAACACTGATTGCCCAGTAGCCAGGTAAAAAGTATAGGTGGGACAAGGAGAGAGGAGAATTCTGGGAAGTGGAAGGCTGAGTCAGCCGCTGCCATGACAAGTGAGATGTAAGGTACCGGTAAGCCACAAGCCATGTGGCAACTTATAGACTAATAGATATGGGTTAATTTAAGATATAAGAACAGTTAGCAGGAAGCCTGAGCCATTAGGCCAAACAGTTTAAATAATATAAGCGTCTGTGTGTTTATTTTATAAGTGGGCTGTCAGACTGCCGGGGCTTGGCAGAGAGAAGCTCTCCAGCTACAGGACTCTTATGAGAATTCACGTTGGGGTGTCAACTGGTATTGTCACTTTTCAGGTCTTGTTTAAGCATCCATATTGTTGAGATTTCACGGGTTCAGCTTCATGTATAAAACACATCATTTCAAAGCAGTCTTGTGTTCAAAGTGTGTGGTGTCTTTAGCAATAAGGACTTGAATTTCCTGAAGCAACCCAGAGCGATGCCAATAGTCTATATTGTCTTGAGAGTCTTTGGTTCCCTTCACCAACTTGAGGTTTCTCATGCTTGGTACTCGGAATTTTGTTAGATAGTCTATGGCCTTTTGGGGGAGCTTTGTCAGCCCAAGAGGTATAACTTCATTAAAACTATATCTATGTATATACATATATGGATTGTATGTAATTTTAGGTAAATACAAAATAGTATGATTCCTACGGCTTTTTCAAGCATCCTTACAGCTATTCATCCTCCCTCCTCAATTAACCCACTGCCATTCTCCCCATATGCCCCACTTCCCCCATATTGCCTTCACATCACCCTTATCCTGCTGTTCCTCTCTCTGGCAATCATCTCCCCTTGCTCCTCTGATCCTTTACTTTCCTAGTTCCTGCAGTCACTACAGTCTATGTACTCACATCTGAAGATTTAGAGCTAGGGAAATAGATGAGAGAACATGTGACATTTGTCTTTCTGGGTTTGGGCTACCTGACTCAGTTTTCTTTTTTCGTTCTTTCATTTTTCCCCCAGTTTTTGGAGACAGGGTTTCTCTGTGTAGTTTTGGTGCCTGTCCTGGATCTCCTTCTGTAGACCAGGCTGGCCTCGGACTCACAGAGATCTGCTTGGCTCTGCCTCCTGAGTGCTGGGATTAAAGGCGTGCACCACCACTGCCCAGCTCAGTATAATATTTTCTAGTTTCATCCATTTATCTGAATTTCATTTCTCTTTACAGCTGAATAGCATTCTACCATATATATGCACCACATTTTCATTATCTGTTCATCAGTTAAAGGGCATTTTGGTCGTTTCCATTTTCTAGCCCTGGTGATTAGAGCAATGCACACTGCTGAGTAGGTATCTGTAGAGTTGGATGTGGAATCCTTTGGGGATACGCCAAGGAGTGGTACAGCTGGTCATATGGTAGATTCACTCTTAGCTTTTGAGGATCCTCCACACTGATTTATAGAGTATCTGCATCAGTTTGCAGTCCTACCAACAACGAATGAGGTTCTTCTTTCTGCACATCCTCACCTTTGTTGTAGATTGTTTTCTAATTCAGCTGCCGGTTTGTGTTTTCTTGAGCGTCACTCAGGTGTTTATAATCTTTTTTTTTTTTTTTTTGGTTTTTTGAAACAGGGTTTCCTCCCTCACCCACCTCCCTCCATCACAATGGGATGCAGGCTCAGGGTGGTGGCCTGGTGGACCACTGCACCTCAGGACTCCTGGCAGCATCCATGCAATGGGCAGGCCTTCTTACTGAGTTGTCTTTGAAGTACTTTTAGGGAGTGGACTCGGGCCTTCTTTGCCATCTCTGTGGTCCCCACCCATCTCAGCTCTCAGGTAGCTCTCCTGAGATTGCCCCTTTTGCCTCATGCTCAGCCCACTCTGTCATGCCTCGCATGATTCAGTTCATGGGGAAGTGAGTTGTCTGTGGGTTTAGACGGGTATCAGATGAGGTTCCCAGATTTTCTTACATCCTAAGCTCTGGAAGAGCACGGGACACCAGGAGCATCTAAAGAGCTGCCCTTTGCACTTGCCTGTTGGAGAGCATCCTGCACCAGGCTTCCCCTTTTTGAGCAGAAACCTTCCTTGGCTTGGGGGCCGTGGGTACTTTGGGACAGCAGTGGGACCAACCCAGGGTGATGCTCCTGCCTCAGCAAGCATCCTTGTCCCTCACTGGCCCAGCACACTGCTCCTACAGGCAGCTGCTTTCCTGCCTGCATGCTTATTTGTGTCTTAGGCAAGTGCAAAGTTTCTGGGAATTTATACCTTAGCTGGATACGGAGAAAGCAGTCAAGTCTCCCAGTGTAAGAGAGATGAATCAGGTGGCAAGTCCACAGCAGCCATGTCCAGGTAGAGAACAGCCCACCCAGGCTGCACAGCACATGGCAACTATTGGGTCGGGAAGGGATGGGACACTCATTTTAGATAAGAGAACAAAACTTGTTTCCAGAAGATTATGAATAAAAAGAGTTTCAAGGAAACCGAGTCCCCAAAGGATAGGGTTCCTAATTCTGGCAGGGGATCATCATTAGTACTCCTTAACAGAGTTGCCAGGGACCTGGGGCCATGCAAGGGCATCAGGAACTTCCTAGGGATGTGGACATTTCACACACTCTCCAAGAGTCTTTGATTACTTCCTCAACTTTGTTTTCTGTTTCTGAGGCTGACTTGGAAGCTGTCTCTTTAATATTTATGATGTGTTGAAAGAGATGTGGGTGGAGGACATGATCAGGGAACCTTTAGAGCAAACTATTGGAGAGCTAATCTATCGAAAACAGGACACTGGTAATACAGAGGTCTTCCAAGTCCCATTGCAACATGGATCCCTTCTTGTAAATGTCTTCTCAAGGTCACTCCAGCCCCAGCTCATCCCTCCTCCCCTTGACCTTCTGCCAGTGTCCCGCTGTGACTCACTAGAGCCGTCTGCTCTTCCCTCTTGTTCACCTGCTGCTGAGGGCTGGTCCAGAAGATAGGAGAGTTGGGTTGCTGTTTCAATGGCCAGCATGTGGCCTTGAAGCTCTGCTGCACACAGGACTCAGTCTGGCATCTTCCCCTTGACATTCTCCCTGACTCTCTCCCCCTCCTCCATCTCAGCATCTGCTCTCAAGTCTCCTTAGTGTTATATGTCATCTTTCTGGCTCTACTTCCATGAATGCCCTTTCCTGCTCTGCTTGGCTCAGAGGCAAAGACACCACCATACCCAGGGGTCATCCCTCCAGCTGGGATCTTGACACTTTCAGAGCCCTGTTGGATATCTGTTCTTTTCTGTGTTTAACCTCTTGCTTTCTCAAACTCCATGTTCCCTTCCTTGACTCCTTTCCTGCAGATGATGGGCAAGCAAGGCTTAGAATGCTAACTGCCCCAACTGCTCTTGTTACGAAGACCGTGTTAACGCCTGCTTCAAGCTCACAGTGGAGCTGCTGGCGAGAGATCCAGACACAGACCTCCCCTTACTGCCCACCCCTCTCCATTAGACTGTGCAGTCTGGCTCCTGCCCTTCCCCCAACTCCATCTCTATCATTGGAGAGACTCGATGTCTTGCCAGATTCTGGAGGTACGACCTGTTCGTCGTTCTATGGCAATCCCGGTGTGCCACACACAGTGGAAGAAGCCTGTGTTTGAGGGTTGGTCTGAACGACAGCTCCACCAGGGGATGACCATGTGGCTTCGGACACACTGGCTCAGATGCTCACTTTTTTCATCTTTCCAATAGGGGAAGCAGTGACTAATTGAGAGTAGTTGGGATGATAGACGGGGTGTTGCAGGGAAGCAGGTGCCACCTAGGACGAGCTTTGTTCTCTCTCCATCCTCCATCGGAAGCTTGTGATGCTCGCAGGTCTGAGTTTTATTTCCTCATTTGTAGGTCTTGCACATGTCTTCTTCATCAGTCTTGGCAAGCAAATCTTCCTTCTTGGGACATGACTCTTACATATTTTCACTCTATGCCCTGCACAGCTGATGCTGTGCGGAGTCACTCACATTCAGGGACTTTCACGGCAGACTCCATGCCCTGGCGTCAAGGAGCTCAGCAAACTGCACAGTAGAGGGCATTCTGGAGGGTCAGGATAGAGGTCATTTCCCCTGACACCTGTTCCTTTGTCCCACTGGCAGACTCACTGACACCACCTTCCCGAGGGTCATGTTAATGCCTTTGCTCTAACCCCCCATCATGGGAGGTCTTTGGGATTCACAGTCCTTTAATGAGTCTTTATTTTGCTAATTCCATAGTTTAATTCTTTGAGCTCTTGGTCTAGGCACAAAAGCCAGTTCCTTGATCTTCTCTGCCCTGAAAATCTTCCCCTGCTTACCCCATTCCTGCTTATGTCCCTTTTTGGATGACATCTTGTGGTACTACCTGGGCTGGGTGGACTGGACCTGAGTGCTTCATGCCCTCTCACAAGTGTTCAGAGCTATGGCCAGCAAGTCTCGGAACACTAGCGGTCACACCCTTCTGGATGACGGTGAAGTGACTTAATGTCTAGGAAAATATGCCTTTATCCCAAACCATGTTTACTAAGATGAAAGTTACATTCAATAAACGGCCTCTATGGATGTTAACCTGTGACACCAGCAAGTTAGGTGATGCTATCAGACTTGCTATTATTGTAAATGGAAGCAATTTTGATGTCATCCCGGACCACCTGTGATTAGCTGGCCTGAACAGACCGAATAAATAGTTTTCTGTGAGGAGAGGATCCCTGGCAGCTACAGGCGTCTGCCTCTACGAATGGTGTAGCAGCAGTGGGACCTAGAGTCTCAACTGGGGAGTTGTTCCATACCCCAATAGGGAAGCGGGATGCTGGGCATGCAGAGTGTCGGTCGTGGTTAGTTTCTGTGTCAACACCACACAAGCTAGAGTCATCTCGGAAGAGGGAACCTCGCTTGAGAAGATGCATCCATCAGATGGGCCCGTGGTAAGTCTTTAGGTCATTTTCTAGATTAGTGATTGATGTGTGAGGGCCCAGAGCACTGTGTGCAGCGTCATCCCTGGGAAGGTGAGCCTGGGTTGTCTAAGGAAGCAGGCTCAGCAAGGCACGGGGACAAGCCTCTAGTCAGTGTTTCTTCACGGTCTTTCCTCTGCTCCTGCCTTGATGCTCTTCATGATGGACTATGAGCTGTAAGAGGAAATGAAACCCTTGGGCCACCAAACTGCGTGGATCATGGTGCTTGTCACAGCAGTAGAAAGTACATCTGGGCTTTTTGGATGGAGGAGGGAGAGAGAGAAAAGATCGCTCGTCGCTTCTCTGCCACTTCTCTAATCAATCAGGTTTTTACCCCAATATCTGACTCCCGAGTTTTTATTGATAAAAGAATAATTACTTGATTTGGTACCCAACATGGGACACAGGATCACAAGGCAGCCGCTCGACACCAGCTTTGCAGCCGCTGGAGTCACCATCAAACGCCACCAGAGTTAGCCACACACCACTGGCTGGCTCTGTCATTCAGGCAGTCCCTCTGCCCTCTCTTCCTGCCACACAAGCTTCTTCCGGACCCTCCCTGTGTCTGCTTTTCAGGTGGTTTGTGCCCTCTCCCCAGGGGTTGCAGGCTCCCCCTGGACCCCCTCGTCGGGCTGCTGCCATGCCAGGTGCTGCCCCGCCACACACTCTCAGTGCCCAGCTACATGCAAGCAGCTGCAGCTGCCCTCAGCCAGGTGCGCCCTCTGGGTTCTCTGCCCAGCTATGTGGGGCAGCGACAGCCAGCCTCACACTTCGAGTTGTCATCAGTAGATCTGGAGAATAAAGGCATCAAACTAAGGAATCTGAAGACCATTGGAAAAAAAACGAGACATCTGAATAAAAAAAGATGAATCATCCAGAGAAAATGTCCCAAGAAAAAGAATAAATTTGCCTATTGGTATAGCACATTTCCAACAGGATAAAATTTCATAAATCTTCCAAAATGTTTGCTTCTGCTGTTCTCTACAGACACATATGGTCTTTTTGTAATCCCAACTAAATTAAAAATTAAAGCTTGTGGGGCTGGAGAGATGGCACTGGCTGCTCTTCCAGAGGACCCAGGTTCAATTCCCAGCACCACATGGCAGCTCACACCTGTCTGTAACTCCAGTTTCAGGGCTTCTGACACACTCAGACATACATGCAGGGAAAAAACCAATGAATATAAAATAAAAATAAATTTTAAAAAATTATAAAAAAAAAAAAGAAAGTACATCTGGACATAGAGCTCTGTGTTCTCTCCTGGTTTTTTTTTTTTTTTTTTCCTACTGTGTGCTCTCCCAGGTTCACCCTTCTGAATCCCATCTCCTAATCCTGGCCTGCCTGAGTTTTAATTCTCTGGAGACCCCCTCTCCTTACCAACTGCTTCTTCTCCTTCTTTTTAATCATTTATTTATCTATTATGTATACAGTGTTCTGCCTGCATGTATGCCTACAGGTCAGAAGAAGGCACCAGATCTCATTACAGATGGTTGCTGGGAATTGAACTCAGGACCTTTGGAAGAGCAGTCAGTGCTCTTAACCCTGAGCACCCCCCCCCCCACACACACATTGCTGCTTCTTGCCCGCTGAGCTGGTGAATATGAATTCCGGTCAGTCCTTTGGTGATCAGGAAAGAGGCTGAAAGCAGGGCAGTGCACACTCCACTCTCATGATGGACTCTAGAATCTACTATCCTGGTCCCCAGATCCGCCCTCCACCCTCTCTTGCTGACTTCCTGACTGCCTTTCAGCCCTCCCTGGACTTTACCTTTCACACTCCTCACAGCTCTTTAGCAGTGTCCAGTAGTGGGGAAGTATCAGCAGGAGAGTCACTGTGAAGAAACTGTCAGAAACACCCTGCATGGTCACACTGAGCTATCTTATCCCCTGAGGAAATAACCAGGACACGGCTAACCTGAGAAGAGGATGGGGATGTCAATGCAGCAGCAAGTGTCTGAAGGATTCTCTGTGACCAAACTCCAACAGGAATCCGGGCCAGATTGGTGAAGGGTTTGCCTTAAGGAAAAGACAGGCGCATTGGGAGCAGAGCCAACAGGTGCTGTGTGATGGAGTTGAGACATCACAGTCGTCACGTCTATGGGACCAGAGCAGAGTTCTGCTCTCAGTGCAGATCACTGGTTCTTTTTTTTTTTTTTGGTTTTTAGAGACAGGGTTTCTCTATGTAGCTTTGCGCCTTTCCTGGAACTTACTTGGTAGCCCAGGCTGGCCTCGAACTAATAGAGATTCACCTGGCTCTGCCTCTCGAGTGCTGGGATTAAAGGCATGTGCCACCACCGCCTGGCGGATCACTGGTTCTTTAGCCGAGTGTAGGAAAAGAGACCTGAAATACTGCGCATGGAACTTTCCCTCCACGCTGGGGGCTGCTGCTTGCTCTGTAGCACTAATTTCCTAGGGGACACTCAGGCTCTTCCTCTTTCTGTATTGTTACTATCACTGTGAATGGGCAGTTTCCAATTCCCTCTTGCCGTTTTAACAAATTCTGTTCCCCTCGCCCAGGCTTGCCTCAGCTGGGTGCCTGCCTTTCCATCCTCCCCACAGTTTATATCAGGGTGACCTCCGATATGGACGCTTCTCTTTTCCTCCATTTTGGTCCACTTTGCACATGGCCACTAGACCAGCATAAATATCTAGACTGCATCTCACAGCATTTCCTCCCCAGCCTCTGGCTCTTATATTCTTTCCACTTCCTCTTTTGAAACCTTCCCTGAGCCTTGGTGGTGGTGGTGGCTTAACATAAATGCCTCTTTCAGGGCTGAGTACTCAGTGTGAACTTTGACCAGCTACACGTCTCTCCACTCATTGCTGCCCACTGCCCACTTTGATGTGATTCAGTTCTACAGATATAAATATTTAGAAGGCAATTCGATGTTAGGACCATTTAATAAAATAATAATAGCAGAGAGGAAGCATAGATGAATCTGGGTGTGGGAGAGATGCCAGAGGACACAGAAAGGAAAGAGGAAGTAAAAGATGGAAGAGAGGTAAAAAGCCATGAGGCAAAACATAGATTAATATAAATGGGTTAATTCAAGTTATAAGAGCTAGTGGGACAAGCCTAAGCTATGGGCCGAGCTTTTATAACCATTAATAAGCCTCTGTGTCATTTTTGTGAGCTGGAGGCACAAAAAAAAATCTGCCTACAGGATTGAGCTTTGAGGTTTCAAAAGACTGAGATTCCCAGTGCCTTCCCTCTCTGCCTCTACTTGTGGATCAAGACGTGAGCTCTCAGCTGCTCCAGTCTCCATGCCTTTGCTCTGCCATCATAGACTCTAACTGTCCTAAATCAGAAATACACTTTCTTTCATAAGTTGTGTTGATCATGGTGTTTTATCACAGCAATAGAAAAGTCACTAAGATAGCCTGTGGTCTCCCTAGCCCATAGGCTTTTGACCAGGATTACAGTACCAAGCATGAAATTCCCTCCTGTGACACAGGCCTTAAAAATCAAATCCAATGTACTTTTTTTTTTTTAGAGATAGGGTTTCACTGTGTAACCTTGGCTGTCCTGGAACCCACTCTGAAGACCAGGCTGGCCTCAAACACCGAGTTCCACCTACTTTTGCCTCCCGAGTACTGGGATTAAAGGCGTGCACCACCACCCATCCCAATTTACTTTTGTAGTTAATTATCTGATAACAATCATGCTTCTGCTGAACCAGTGGACACCCCTTGCCTGGTATGTCTGGATTACAGCATACAGGGTCGAGCTCTGAGTAGGCCCTTTTCTCTCTCAGTAGCTAGGATAGCAGCCTCTGGCACTAAGAGCTAGCCAGCAGGCAGCATGTTTCTTTCCTGCTTAGTTTGATTGATTTCTTTATGTTTTGAAGCCAAAGTGTATGGTGTGTTTAGCAATACAGTCATTGAAATTTTTTATTTTACGTGTATGGGCACCTACATGTTTGTTTGTGTGCTGTGTGCATGCTTGGTGCCATCAGAGGCCACAGAGAAGGTGTGAGATCCCCTGGAACTGGAGTGCTGGGAATTGAACCCATATCCTCTGGAAAAGCAACAAGCTCTCTTAACCACTGAGTCATCTCTCTAGTCTTACATTTTAAAAAACAATTTTTTTACTTATGTGCATTTGTGTACCCACTTGTATGTGCACCACACATGTGCAATGCCCATAGGAGCCAGCAGAGGGTGTTGAATCCTCTGGAACTGGAGTTGACTCGCAGGCAGGCAGTTGTTAGCTGCCCAATGTAGAGGCTGGGAATTGAACCAAGATCTGTAAGAGCAGTAAGTGCTCTTAACTGATGAGTGACTGATGAGTCATCCCTCCAGCCCCAGGAATAGAGTCTTCTTATGTGTTATGGTGACTAATCAAGGACAATGGCCAGAGCTGGTGTTGTTTTGGAGATGCCCAGGGCTTCCCTGAGTAATAATTTGTAGGGAGATCCTCCATGCTCTGTATTGCAACCTTCATTTAATAACCCCTATCTTATGGGAGCAGTGTTGTCCACACATTCTGGACAATAACTCTCTTTATTTAAAGTTATATTTTGAAATTAGCTCACTAACTGATAGGTTTCCATAGGGCTTTTACATAATCCTCAATTTCGGATAACCTACCCACTACCCCCTTCTCCTCCATCCTCCCACCCGATCCTCATTTATCTTCTTAATCCTCAGTATCCCCATCTTCTTTCATTTTATGTGTGTTTCACTATCCCTCCAGTTAGTCTTCAAAGTTGGGTTGTGACGGAATATGTCCATATGGTGTTTCATATCTGCTTCCTTTGAGTTAGCTCTGCACTTTACCCCTGTTTTTCCTCATACTATGCTCCTTTCTGGGGAAGCCTTCCTGCCTCTAGTATTCGTCTTCCATACTTTTGATTAGCCTATAATCTGCTATCCCCACTGAAGGCCCCTTTCTAATTTCCTGACTTCAAATTAAACTTACAAAACAAAGGTTTGAAGTTGAGATCTGCTTATAAGAGAGAACGTATGGCATTTGTTTTTCTGGGCCTAAGTAAAAACTCATCCAGTATAACTTTTTCCAGTTCCATCCATTTACCTGCAAATTTCATGATTTCATTTTTCTTTACAGCTGAATAATACCTCATTGTGCACATGTACCACACTTTTTCTTATCTGTTCATCTGCTGGTGGACATCTAGATTGTTTCCATCTCCTAGTGAGTAGAGCAGCCATGTACAAGTATGTACAAAGATGTACAAGTGTGACAAGGCTTTTAAATTTTGAAGCAGGACAAATAGGAAACTGTGTAACACTTACTGTTTTTATGTTATTATTTAGTGACTCAAGACTGGGTTTTATTGAAACTCTATCCACTCATCTTCATGGGTATATGGAACCTCATTCATTTTGTGAGTACCCCATAACAAGGGTCTGTTTTGGCTCCATGACCATCTGCTGCAGAAGGCTGAACATCAAGGCCATATAGCTGGAAGGCAGGAGATTGCATTTGGCCAAAGTTCTTAATGGAACAAGCTTCATGAGCTTGGACACGACACATGGTCATTCCACACCTCAGACTCCTCATTATTCAGATGAAGTGATTAGACTGGCTTCTGGCTTCCATATGACTCCTTGTAGCAATTTCATTTTAGTATCTTCTGACTGTAGATGTACCCAATCGTCTTATCAAATAAGAAACACAGAACCAATGCAAAGAAGAAAGCCAAGAGATCAGAGCTAAGAGCCTTACCACCTGCTGTAGCTAGCCTCTTAAGCCAAGAGACCTCTCCGAAAAAGAGCCTACTTCCTGTGTATTTGTCTTTATATAGACTTTCTGTTCTGCCTTCTCATTGGTTGTAAACCCAAACACATGACTGCCTCATCACTGCCTGTATGTACAGCCCTCCAGGTCTTCTATGGTATTGAGATACCAAAGGCGTGTGTCTCCAATGTTGGCTGTATCCTTGAACACACAGAGATCTACCTAGCTCTGTCTACCAAGTGCTGGGATTAAAGGTGTGCACCACCACCACCACCACCACCACCACCACCACCACCACCACCACGCTCTTGCTATGGCTCTAATAGCTCTGATCCCTGGGCAACTTTATTTATTAACATACAATTAAAATCACATTTCAGTACAAATAAAATACCACCATATCTGACTTTGAGGTTTGCATTAGAAACTGGCTTATTTATAAATCACTATTACACTCCTACCCAGAGGCTACTCAGTATCTGCATAGCTCAAAGTTTTAATGACTACTAACCCTCTGGGCCTGGGCTCAATAGACAGTGGGTATCTACTTTGTGTGGACTAAAAATGGCCACAGTGCTTTGAAATTCATCCCATTCAAGAGGTGGCTTCTGTGTCCCTTCTCCTGGCTTCTAGGATAGCTTTAGGATGCACTGTGTGTCACAAAGTGATGTGAAAAAGGGTGAAACTTCCAAGTAAAAGGAAAAAAGGTGACACAGGCCTTTTTAGTTCTAGTACTTGGGAGGCAGACGCAGATGGATCTCTGTGAGCTCAAGGTCAGCCGGGACTACACAGAGGGTTCCAGGACATCTAGAGCGACATAGTGAAACCTTGCCTTGAATAAAACCAAAACCCAAAGCCCAAAACCCAAACCAAAGAAACCAACCAACCAACCAACCAACCAAAACAAAGAAAAAAAGGAAAAGTATAAAAATCTTGTACTTTCAATTTTATCCTGCTTGAATTTATGTTGACTGGAACTATGGCAATTCCGTCCAAAGCTTTGGCCAACTTCAAAACATACCTGTGCTAAACAGCTTTTCACTACTATAATAAAAAATAAAAAGAGATCATCAACTCATAAAGAGAAAAGGGTTAAGTGCCTCATAGTTTGGGGTTCTAGTCCAAAGGTATCCAACCTTTTAACACTGCAGTATGATTTACAAATGTATTGGGTCTCATTCACAGCTGTCCTGTGACGCAAGCAGCCTGTGGGCTGGATCAGAAAGCAAAAGAGAACAGGGGTTCAAGTTCTGGAGTTCCTTTCAAGGGTTTCCGGCTCTCAGTATAAAGCCCCTAAGTGGGGAAGCTGTTGGGGAGGGAGACAAGACTGTGGGCTTCAGAATGAGACGTGTGTGATGTAGTCCATAATAGTTCCCACAGGTGTTTGAACTTCCAGAACACTTTTATTTATTTATTCATTCGTTTATTTATTTAGGTTTTTTTGAGATAGGGTTTCTCTGTGTAGTTTTGGTGCCTGTCCTAGATCTTACTCTGTAGACCAGGCTGGCCTAGAACTCACAGAGATCTTCTTGGCTCTGCCTCCTGAGTGCTGGGATTAAAGGCATGCGCCACCACTGCCCGGTGCAGAACACTTTTAATTTTGCTCAGACTTGTTTTCTACATCTAGAAAGTGAGGTTATGACATCTTGAAAGACTGTGATGAAAATTCTGAGAAATGAGGCAAACAGAGATGCTGTATCTGGGCCCATGACCCGGCCCATGACCCTGCCCACTGTACGTGATGTCCTGTTCTTTTTTTTTCTTCCCAATACCACAATTAAAACATGTCAGCTTCCAAGTTAATGCTAGTCATGTTTCAGTGACATTGGACACCTTAGAACCTTTTTGGAACGGAGGGTAGAAAGCCACATTCCTATAGATACTAATATAATTTGAACCATAGACTAATCTAGACTGTCTATCAAATAGTTTCATGCTAATTTCTTGAAAGTACTCTTTCTCTCTCTCCCTCTCTCCCTTCTTTTTTGAGATGGAGTCTCACTTCTCTGTCCAGACAGGGGCAAACACTAGAGCACCAGTGGTCCTCCTGCCTCAGCCTCCCAAGTGGCTGGGACAACAGGTGCACACCACCATTTCTGACTTGGAAGTATGAAGTATGTAACAACTTAACTCCTAGAAAGGACATTTTAGCATGCCACTATTTTGGCTGGAAACACCCTGGGCTGGGCGGCGGCACACGCCTTTAATCCCAGAACTCAGGAGGCAGAGCCAGGTGGATCTCTGTGAGTTTGAGGCCAGCTTGGTCTACAGAGTGAGTTCCAGGACAGGCACCAAAACTACATGGAGAAACTCTGTCTCGAACAAACAAACAAACAAACAAACAACACAAAAAACAAACAAAAAAGCAGGAACACCCTGCTTCTGTACTATCTATTTCTTCTCTCTCCCCTTCCCCTCCCCACCCTTCTCTCTTTCCTTCTCCCTCTCTTTCCCTTCTGTGTCTGTGAGACTCAATTCCTTCCCATTCAAAAAGTGAGGGAAACTCAAGATGTGTATGAAGGAGAAAAGATTTGTATGTCCACATCACTTTTTTACATGGAAGTCTTCTGGGATCGTCACTGTGGAACAGACCCGTTGGCTGCCTGAGGCATTCTGCTGCTATTTGTCTGTGAGTCGGTCAGAATGAGGTTGCCCAAGGTCAGCTGGTTGGCAGGAAGCATTTTAAGTCTATCCACTGGGAAGTGGGCAGACCTTCACTCCAGCTGTGGCTGCAAGGTCTCTGCGGTCCAAGGCCTGGATGTGGCGTGGCTTACTTCCTCACACCACAGTGCCCCAGCCAACCACATCATCATCAGTCATGAATGTCTTTCTTGTATAAGGAGCCCCTGGAGTCAGGAGTTCCTCGGAGGTGATGGGTCTCATTAGCATGTACATGAGGTTGCTTAGCCCAGGCCTGATGGGACCTTCTTGAGCATCTGGCTAGAGCTGAAGCAGCCACTGTTGAGGCAGCTGTTCATGCTGCTCTTTTGCGCCAACGCAGACTTGAGCTCCTCATTAGGTCTGGCTGACACACAACCAGTAGTTCCCCACCGTCCCAGCTCTGCTTTCCCAGGCAGAAGGGACTTAGGAATTTGCTGAGAGGAGGAGACTTTTAATGTTGGTCTGCACTGGAAGTTCATTCTGAACTGGTGGAGACGGCTGCTGTCCACAAAGGCCGTTTGTTGGATCATGCGTGGTGCCGTACTCCATAAGCTGGTGGCGAAACGGCCGTGATTGATTCCTGAATCTGTGGGTCCTGATGTCACAAATCCTGCTTGACCCCTTCTTCATCCCTGAGCTTCAGGCATCTGTGTTCAGGGCTCAACTGCTTCTCAAACACCCTCCATCCTTTAATGAAGCTTTCGCCTCATAGTCGAGTTGCAGGTGTGTCCAGTCTGTGGTCTAGGACAGCAAGCATCCCAAGAGACCTGTGAATGAGGTCCAATTCATTCACAAATAACAGCACATCTCACAGAATCAACATGTTGGACACTTTCTTATTGAATTTTTAAATTTATTTTGCATACCAACCACATTTCCCCTCCCTCCTCTCCTCCCATTCCCTCCCCCCATTTCTTTTCTACATTCCCACCCCGCCACTGCCTCCATCCACTCCTCAAAGGATGGCCTATCAAGTTGAGGCAGGACCAAGCTCCTCCCCTCTGCATCAAGGCTGCGTGAGGCATCTCACCATAGGGAATAGGTAGGTAGGTAGGATACTCTTGACAGTAGGAGGGTGGAGGGTGCCATTTTCTTTTCTTTCCTTTTTTTTTTTTTTTTTTTTTTTTTTTTTTTTGAGACAGGGTTTCTCTGTGTAGCTCTGGAAGTCCTGAAATTCTCTCTGTAGATCAGGCTGGCCTTGAACTCAGAGATTATTCTGTCTCTGGTGGGATTAAAAGTGTGCACCACCACCGCCCAGCTCATTGTCCTTTTTTTTTTTTTTTTTTTTTTTTTTCTTGAGACAAGGTCTCTGTGTCGTTTTGGTGCCTTTCCTGGAACTCACTCTGTAGCCCAGGCTGGCCTCGAACTCACCGAGATCCGCCTGCCTCTGCCTCCCGAGTTCTGGGACTAAAGGCATGCGCCACCACTGCCCGGCTCATTGTCCTTTCTTAATTGGTAGAAGAGTTTGAAATTCCTATGTTCATAACACACATGGTGAATGATGTTAATCCTGCTGCCTTATACATGAGTTTAACTGCTGGCTTTCAGTCAGAGGCCTGCTTGTGTCCAGTCAGCTGACAAATCCATCCCTGTGCAATAGAAAGGTTGGGATAGGTTGTGAGATTTTTCTGTGACGCTGGAGCCATAGCCGCCCCCCAGTGACTTGAACGGCTGCCATGCGCTCCAGCTCCCCCTGAGGCCGCTGTCCGCTGCCATGCTGTGGGCCTCCTGTGTGGTCCAGGCACCACCCTCCATGGTTGGGATCCCATGGTTACCTATCCTACTGTCTTTTTAAACTGCAGTGAGATAGCTCATTGCCATTTGGATGTGCACTTCCCTGACATCTAATGAAATGGAACGTTTTTTCATAAATTTATTAACCATTTGAATTTCTTCTCTTCACAAGTATTTATGTATGTCCTTGGCCTATTTTGAGATTTCATTATATGCTTTCTTTTTTTTGTCACTGGTTTTAAAGTTCCTTTTATATTTCTTCTTCTTTTTCTTTTCTTGGAGTATCAGACCCAGGACCTCGCCCATGCTAGGCAAGTGCTCTACCCCTGAGTTACACCCCCAGTTCTCTCTCTCTGCTGGTACCCATGACCTGATGAGCCTTTCTGTAGGCCACGGCCCACTCTCTGCTGCTTCCTCTCTTTGCAGCCAGCAGCTGCTAGCGTGTTCTGACACCATCTGCCCACATTTGCTTTAGGGTTCTTAACCAGAAAATCCGTTCCCAAACCAACATCTTGAAATGTTTGCCCTGCACTTTCTGCTGGTGGCTTTACAGGTTCAGGCTGGTCTTTAAGGCTTTGAAGAAAATGGATTCCTGTCTCAGCTGGTTATTCTCTATAATTGAGAGGAGCTCAATGTACTTTCCTAAAATCCAGCAAATATTTCCCAAAGAAAACTAGGACCATTTATCCCCGCTCTTTCCACTTGTAACAACACAGGAAGCCTTCCTAAGGTTTAACGGTGATTATCTTGAGAAAAGGAACATCTTGAATCTGTAAGGTTAGCTTTGCTTTGATTTATTTGGGATTTAAGCATGTAGGATAAACACATTTGAAGAGCTTCATGCTCCTTCTGCATTATGGAGTGCATCTCTTCCAGTTTCATTTTTTTGTTCTTTAGTTTAGAGGTGCATCTTTTAGCCTATGGACCACATTAGGTACCACATCCTAAGAGAGAGGGGGATGAGTATGTGGTGGGAGGCGGCTCTGCCTTGCCTGCTGTGACTTCCTGGGTGACAACAGGGCCATCTCCGCACGCCATCTCCGCAGGCTCTGTGTTGTAGCACAGCCTGGATCCAGGTAGGCCCTCCTTGAGGATGTGAGCCACCTTCTGCAGGGACCCAGTGGCACCTCACCGGAGCCGCGCTGCCGCCCGGCACACGTTGGGCTCTTGGGGGACAGTCCCACCTTGTCCACCTCCTTTTCACTTCCTTTCTCCTGTCAAAAGAACTTCCTGGTGCCTGAAAGTCCCTGGTTTTCCAGTGCAGAGACATGACATCAACATTGGAATGAACGGCCTTAGTTTTCTGTACTTGACTGTATCTGCATTCAGCGGTGGCCAGGACAAATGGCTGCCTGCAAGGATTCCAGCAGCCACCGCCATCTCTGTCTCTCTCTGCTTCATGCTCTGCCCTTTCCTTGTGCAGGTTGTTGACTTTTTGGGGCGGCCATAGGAGACACAGGCTTCCCTTCTTTCAGGAGAGATAGAGGGAACGTGGAACAGAGAGTGACAGTTAGCATTATGTCCTACCCAAAGTATTTTATTTCCCAAAGCCACACATGCAAGCTTTAGTTTATTTTTGTTTTTATCTTTTTGAGACAGTCTCACTAGGTGGCCCTGATTGGTCTGGAATTCAGGATCCTCCCACCTCAGCCTTCCTGGTGTTGGGACCCCTGGCACACACCTCCACATCAGGCATAACATTCACTTTTTTTTTTTTCCTTCAAGATAGGATTTCTCTGTGTAATAGTCCTGGCTGTCCTGGAACTTGACCAGGCTGGCCTAGAACTCACAGAGATCTGCCTGCCTCTGCCTCCTGAGTGCTGGGATTTAAAGGTGTGCGCCACCACCACCAGTCAGATTTTTTTTTAGGTGTGACTAACAATAATTTTATTTTCTAACAGGTAATTTTTCTACTGCTTCAGTATTTTTCTTTCAGACAACACGAGTTTTAGAAGCGTAGCGCTCAGCCCTTTCTCTTGTCTCCTCCCAGTACAAAATGCTTGTACTTCTTCATGGCCAGCACCCTCTTGGTCTGCAGTTAGGCTCGACACACTCAGCCTGAGCGTAACTGTCTTCCTAGGTTTGGCCTTCTTTTGGAAAATTGCCTTTGGCTGCCCACCATAGCCATTCTGCTTCCGATCTAGCGCCACTTTCCTTGGGCGTTCAGGGAACCCCTGTCCTTCTTATACTGGGTCTTTTTCTTAGGGGGATGCTTGCACATTTCTTACAGAAAGACCTCTGGGTTTTAGGTATGCTCACCATCTTTGCAGTAGAGGTATAAACGCTATGAAGATGAGACCCGGCATTCGTGATCGCAGCTTCAAGCCGCTCGAGCCAAACAGGAAGACATTCAAATTCTAAATGAAACTGTGCATGAAATTACTGACCTTACAATGAGGGATATTGGAGATGCCAAACAATGCCTGCTTTCTTCATTTTGACAGGCTTGGGTTTCTGAAGGCTGCCCCGGGGTGTTGAATAATGTATACTTTCCAAGGATGGGACCCATGGGAATCATAAGAGTCTTCAGAGCAGGTGGGTAGAGAGGGGACCCACAGGGTGGCTTCCCTCCCTGAGGGGTCAGAGGCTGAGACACCATTGCCTGTTTCAAGTTAGAGGGTAGGTCTCTGTGAGAGGTAGCTGAGAGTCTGGCCCACATCTCCATGCCATGGCAGGAGGCTCAGAAGCTGACACGGGCAATCCAGCTATGGAAAAACATGGGTGTGCATGCTCCCTGTGTCTGCAGCGTCCTGTGGATGCCACACCAGGATGTGGTCAGGCACAAGTCCGCTTGTATTCTTGTGTGCCTAGGCACACATGCACTAGAGAAGGCAAGTGTTGATTTGTGTTTGCCTAGACCAGTCTGCGACACATCTTGAAGACAGGAAGAACCACATGTGCTTACATAGACGCTACCTAAGCTGTGGTCCCTTCCCCCGCTTCCCTCTCCACACCCAGCAGCACACACTTTGGCCCAGCTGTCCTGCCGGAATGCTCTTTTGGAGTATTTTTTTCAGGCACTTGGCAGGCCTTGTAAGAGAAGTTCATCACAGACTATTTGTGGTAAGAATTCTTCAGGGAAACGGCGGCTCTGAGGTACTGGCAAAATTTTCCCTTTTTAAAAGTAAACAAGACTCCATTTTCTCCGATATTCAGCCCGTCATCCTTCCCTCTCCCTTTTAATCATCCTGCAAATGGACTCACAAGGTCCAGACGGGCAGGCGTGGGGCCCTTTCTGTGCATGGATATACACACAGGACCCGTGAGAAAGCTCACAAAGCCCCGTAGAAGGGAGGCTCTGAGGGGACCCGGGTCCAGGTCCAGATCCGGATGGCTGCCTGCTGTTTCAATCCATGTCTACTCAGTGATCCAAATAAACACAGGGTACTCCTGCTTGGTCGTAGGAGTCATGCTAAGCTGTGTGTGCACACATTTGTGTAGGTGTGTGTGCGCACTGTGTGTGTGTGTGTGTGTGTGTGTGTGATTTGTAAATGAATGAAAGCAGAGACCATTGTCATCACCCCTTTAGAAAGTGGAGGTGACTGTCCCATGCAGCACCTCTTTAGGCTGTAGAGTTAAGTCCCCAGGCCCCGGGCTGTGAGCTCTGAGTCCTGCTGGGAGTTGTAGCCATGTTCTGTGCTCAACTATCTATGGGCAGCAAAGTCCCTCTCCGGTGTGTGGATGGGCAGCCTGGGGAGTCTCATACTCCTTCTCTCACACCCAGCTGGTATGGCTACCTGAATGTCTGGGCAGAGCCACCCACCCACCCCTTTGTTTTCAGGACCCCCCCCCAACACTCTGATGTTAGCAACCATGGGCCTACCTGGAAGTTCTTTCTGTGTAAGCAGAGAGGAGTTTTGAGTAGCACACTGTTCTTCTGCCTCTTCCAGGGCCAAGTTTAGAGTCAGAAGGGTCAGTTTCAAGCTGACTTTGTCCCATGCATGTCTCTTAAGGGAAAGAGTGGTCCCCTGGGGATTTCTGTGACTCTGGGGACCGACAGTGAGTGATAACTTCAATACCACCTGCACTTCCAAAGCCTTGCCTGCTGCTCTTCCCCTCCTTCTCACAAAAACATTCGAATTCCTTCCTCAGGCCATGTTTATGGGGACAGGGTCACATGGGTGGAGAGCTTGCACACCACTCACTCCTCCAGTCACCCTCAGAAACACGGCGTGTCTAAGGTCCAGGGGCTGCCCAAAGGGAAACACACGATGTCCCTGGTATTAACATTACAGTTGCCCTCGTATCTGGGAATCCACTTTTTATGGTTTTAAGTCATTTAAGGCCAACCTTTGTTTGATGAAAAGGTAAGGAAAGTTCTAGAAACCAATCATCTATGAGTTGCACATCATCCTGGGTAATGTGATGAAATCCTGTGGCGTCCCCCTCTGTCCCATGCAGACCTGTGACATCATTCCTTTACTCAGCCTCTCCACAGGGTGTGGGTACCACCAGCTCAGTAGTCACACGGTAGCTGTCATGGCTAGATGGACTGTAGTAGTATCACAGTTCTGTCTTTAAGAAAAATCAAACTTCATCATTGTGGTAGGACATTTAAGAGGCAGTGACTTTTTATTTTTCGTTCCTCTGACCTGAGTGTGGCCTCTGCCTTGGAGCGACTGTGGTATTGACACTGCAGTGTGTTTATGTTTTTTTCTGGTGCAGCTCTGTGTCACTAGGCACACTGTGATGGGGGGGGGAAGGGAGGGGAGAGGGAGGGTGAGGTGTTTGCTGAGCTCCTCTTCTCTCCTCACCTGCCACAGTGTCACCTGCCAAGAGGTTTCAGCCTCTGCTAGTGAAGTGCCCCGGAGTCAGGGTTTCGGAGTTCCTAGAGATTGCTTTCTGTGGTACAGGCATGGCATTTAACCTCTCTTCAGTGCTCACATGGAATGTGCTGGAGAGCAGCTAGGTACAGCTGGGAATGTCCCAACAAGGAATTATTTTACCTGTGTGTGGTGGTGCATACCTGTAGTCGCACCATTTGGGAGGCTAGGCAGAAGTTCAAGTTCGTCCTCAGGGTCATAGCAAGTCCTAGGCTACTTGGGCTTTGTGAGACCTTGCCTCACAAAACAAGTCTGAATAGGACCATTCTTTTTATTTTTTGAAATTAAAATGTAATCATCCCTTCCTCCCATTTCCCTTTCTTCCCTCCAAACCTTCCTGTGTATCCACCTTGGTCTTCAAATTCAAAGTCATGGCCTCTGGCCTCTTTTTCTTTGACACACACACACACACACACACACACACACACACACACTGACACACACGGGGGTTGGGGGAGAGAGACAGACAGACATTTATATACAATCTGCTCTATCTATATAATGTTAGTTGTATATGATTTCAAAACTGAACCAGTCTGGGGCTCATCCCCAGGGAAGACTGTTTTTCTTGCTCCCATATTCCTTATTGCCTGTAGTTCTTGTCTCAGGTCAAGGCCCCATGGGATTTCCCCTTCCACGTCAGCTCATCCATTGCTGTCATCCTTGTTCAGGTCTTGTTTAGGTAGCCATGTTGGTGAGAGATCATGGGTATAGCTTCTAACATTTCTAGGAGATAGTCTCACAGCAGACTTCCTGTTTCTCTGGCTCTTACAGTCTTCCTGCTTTTTTCTTCTGAGATGTTCCGAGCCTTAGCTGCAGGAGTTGAGCTGTAGATGGACCAGCTGGGGCTGGGTACCACACTATTACTGTTCTCTGAATTTTGATTGGCGGTGGCTTTCTGTAACAGTCTCCGTCTATCGCAAAGAGACGTTTCTTTGCTGAAGGGTGAGAGTTATACTTACTTGTGGGAATAAGGATAAACATTTAGAATGTAGTTAGGGATTAGTTTCGTTTAGTAAAGTGTGGTGGTTGTAGGCTCTTCTGCAAGATTCATGACCTCATAAGCCCCCACGAGTTGGCTAGGATTCCTGTACCAGACATGATTTTCATCTTGTTGGGTGGGCCTTCAGTCCAGTTAGAGAGCTGTTGGTTACTGCCCAGATAGGAGTGCCACTGCTGCACCCATAGGGTCATGCGGCTGCTGGTCATCACTGGTGCACAGGCATCATAGCTGGGCAGGTTGCTTCCTTCTCTTGGAGGCTAGCATAGTACACTTTCTGGTAAGGTCATGCTTGGAATCGTCAGGTTCTGTCTCTGAAGTACATGGTGCCTTAAGCAATAGGGACTTACCTTCAGCCCCTGCGGGGGGGGGGGGCGCGGAGCTGAAAATAAAAAGCAATAGTCTATAAGGTTTTGGGATTCTCTTAGATTCTTCTGAACATCAACTCATGAGGGGGCTTTTCATGCCTGGTACTGGGGTTTTTGTCAGTCTATGGTTCTTGGGGAGAGCTGCCAGCTCAGATGGGAACATTTGATTAAAACACACACACACACACACACACACACACACACACACACACACACACACACACAGACTTACATGTATTAAATGTAATTTTAGATAAATAGAAAATGCTGTGATCCTTTTTGACTTTTCAGACATCCTTACTGACATTTTACCCTCATCCTTCCCTCTCTTTCTGTGTTGACCTCCCCCCTCTTTCCAGTTAACCACCCCTGTTTTTCACATTCCCCCTTCAGAGTCCTTTCCCCCCTGCTATTCCCCTCTCTACTGCTTTTCCTCCACCACAGTCCCTTCATATTTTCCTGGATTCTGAGTTACTCCAGGTTATATACTCACATCTGAAGGGTTAGTGCTAGGAACTACAGATGAGAAAGAACATTCAACGTTTCTCTTTCTGAGACTGACTTACATCACTCAATACAATCCTTTCAGTTCCATCCATTTGCCTGGAAATTTCATTTTTTTCTTTACAGCTGAATAGTATTCCATGGTTTTCATTTTCATTATCCGTTCATCAACTGAAGGACATTTAGGTTATTTCCACTTCCTACTTAGTGTGAATAAGGACATCAATGAATGTGGCTGAGCAAGTATCTATGGAGTCAGATGTCCAGTCCTGTGGGCACATGCACAGAATCCCATCAATCCCTGAGGTCCCTGAGCACAAAATCCTACCAATCCCCAAGCTTGCTCCAGAATCAGGCTACAAAAAACCACCAATCCCAAGCCACCCTGGAAAGCTCTACCCCCAACCCCCCGCAAGAATCCCATATAAGCTTTGTACCCTGCTCAGTTTGCTGCTGTTTCTTACCCAAGGCAGCCATCCTCCTGTATTCTTCCTTCCCAATAAGTCTCTCTCTCTCTCTCTCTCTCTCTCTCTCTCTCTCTCTCTCTCTCTCTCTCTCTCTCCAGTGTTTCTCTGTATAGCTTTGGTGCCTGTCCTGGATCTCGCTCTGTAGACCAGGATGGCCTTGAACTCACAGAGTGCTGGGATTAAAGGCCTGCGCCACCATCACCTGGCCCCCAGTACATTTCTTGAGTGAGGTTTGTTGTATTGTGTGACATTTTTGCTGGAGTAGAGCCCAGCTGTAACAACTTTTGGGAGCCGGAGCAGAGCAGAGGGGAGCAGAACTGTAACAACTTCTCTGGGGAAACCCTCCCCTGCTGGAGCAGAGTTGTTACACTGGCATTTGGGGAAACCTTTCCTGGAGCAGGGCTCTAAGTTGCTGTGCTTATAGTGACTTTGTAGTATTCCTTGGTTCCTGACTGCCAGGATACCTTTCCATTCAAGCTGCAATGCTTACAGGTATAAGTACTGGTTCTTAGAGGCAAAGGCTGCTGTTTACCTAAGAATGGGGCTGAGGAATTCATGTGGAATTGAAAGCTCATGCATGGAGGGAACATTCTGAGAAGCCCTGGGCTTGGCTGTTGAACTCAGCTTTCCTATCCTATAGCCCCAAGTTTACCAGCATGAGTGACTCTCCATGCTGAGTGCTCATCAGCCTTTATCTTCAGGGAGATCTGAAGGAAGACCCTACGCTTCCCAGGCCAGCCAGTTTTCTATTGCTGTAACAAAATATCCAAGGCTTGGTCCTTTATAAAGAAAAGAGGGTTGGCTAGGCAGTGGTGGCACACACCTTTAATCCTAGCACTTGGGAGGCAGAGGCAGGATGATCTCTGTGAGTTTGAGGCCAACCTGGTCTACAGAGTTAGCTCTAGGATAGCCAAGGCCACACACACACACAAACCTGTCTCAAAGAAACAAAAGCCAAATCAAACCAAACCAAACCAACCAGCCAACCAACCAACCAACCAAACAAACCCAAACCAAAAATCAACAACAAGCAAACAAAAAGGGTCATTTAGCCTCACCGTTCAGGAGGCTCAAGGGGTGTGGCTCTTCATCAGCATTGACTACTCAGTTCTGGTGAGACTTTACGGTGGATGACATCATAATACTGCGTGAGAGTCACTTGGTGAGACAAGAAGCCGGAGGGTAACTAAGGAAGGCCAGACCTGCTTTTTCACAGCAACCTCTCTTGAAAACAAGTCAGGGTCTCATGAGAACTTTACCAATTCCTCCCAAGGGCAACTCCCCACAACCTAATTATTTGCCACTGGGCCTACCTCTTAAAGCACACACTATTGCCAACACGGCCATGCTAGGGCCCAAGCTCACAGCACATGGGCCCTGGAGACACACAGACACTGCAAGGGAATCCAGGTCAGCTCTGGTCCCAAATATTTTAGTGAAAACTTACTCTATTTACCTTGCTTACAAGAACCCATGAGGTATCAGGGTCTCGGATTTGGTTATGGGAATTCAAAGAGTGAGGATGGCTGGGACCTGAAAACATTGAGCCCCGGGTGATCTTTCTTCAAACTTGTACTTAGAATACACATGGACGTACCGAAAATGGCCCCAAAGCAACACAAAACCGCCCAGGAACAGTATCAACAATTGCTAGCCTTGACCAGGACTCCCATTATCCTTAGCACCAATGAGGGAGCCAGGAGCACAATTGGGGACATTTTCATTGTTAATGGCTCGGTAGGCCAGAGGTGGAAGAAGCCTTGGCTCTAGTCAAGGTTGAAGGAAATCACTGAGCCCAGTGGTCCCGTTCTTCTGTGGGCGTGGTTGTGAGTCTGGACTCTGTCTCCCAGCCTGCTTGCAACACAGAGGAGAGAGAAAAGCTGAGAGGTGTGGTACTCCCAGAGTACACCGCTGCTGGCAGAGCCCACATGGGCCTGGCTTTGCCTCCCAGGTAGAACTTCGGGTGAAAGAACGATCTCCCGAGCTGCCCACTCACAGGAATCCACTTTCCCTCAGATGTCAGAAAAAACTGGCTCTCTCGAAAGGACGGTCACACAAAAGCAAGTGCCTGGCCTTGGCCATCGCATTGGCCTGGAGAGAGCTGGCTTTGCTTTTAGCTTTAGCTCCCCAGGGATATTTTAGAGGACCAGGGGGTCAGGGAACAGGCAAAGAGAGTGACCCCATGCAGCATGCTCTCGCCCACAAAGGTCTTTTGGAGACAGTTGAATAGAAACACTGAACCAATGAACATGGTCTGATCCACACACTGATTGCAGCTGAAAATGCAATTTTTGAAAGTTATTTTTAGGAAGAAATAAACAATGATCTCAGGATTGGCAGTTCATGCTTTCCTCGAGTGATAAGGAGATGTGTAATTATTAGGTTTGCTAAGGGTGACAAGAAGGACAGAGAAAGGCCATCGCTGGTAGAAGGGAAGGCTGCCCACATGCACACTGCCCACAGAGCTTGGCTCTCCATTGGGCAGTGAGGGAGAGCCGAGCTGCTGAAGGGGAGGCAATCTAGACTTGCTGGAAGCCCCAAGGCAGAGGGTGAGGGCTGTAGGTTATGGAGGCTGGAGAGAGGAAGCGGCTTGGAGGCACAGGCTAGGGTGAGGAAGAGAGCACAGTGGGAGGAAGCGCCAATCAAAGACGAAGGGTTTGAAAACTCCCAGGCTGAGCATAGAGAGGCTTGGTCCAGAGAGTAACTGCAGGGAAGATGTGTCATTTATGCCGAGGCACTCAAACTCGGCAGTTAATTCAGTGATTCAAATGCACAGAGAAGCTTCCGGTCTGAGAGTTCATGTGGCGCTAGACCATCATGGCAGCAAATGCCGACGACGGTGGGGCAAGTCCAGAGTTTTCAGAAAAGTCATGTTTTGTTTCATTTTGTCTTCAATTTAACCTTTATGTGACAACAAAGCCTTTTTGGGTGTGCAAGGGCTCTGGAAGGATGCTAAATGTCAGCACTGTAAATGAGGGAGGAATCCAATCCAAGCACCCAGGACCAGATACATCAACTGTGCAGAAGTTGCCATCGGAATGAAGGATAAAGCCACAGAATGAACAAGGGCTGTGATGTGCTCCTGTGACACATCCAACCTGATGGATGGTTACAGACTGAGATATTGTCTTTGGAGCCAAGGGGATGGAGACAGATTTCCTGCCAGACGGGGTGATGTTCCAAAGAGACTAGAAAGTGAATAAGTGAAGGAGGCAGTTTGAGAGAGTGGTGAGGTTACAGAGATGATAAGGGAAGATGGCTGGTGCAGGAGAGGGTGGAGGCTGTTAAGCCCGCCTCTTTTGATGCCTCTGGGCTGGGGAGTTGAAGGGTCTGGCAGGTGATAATGTTAGAGAAGCATTCAGGGAATAGAGACTGGGCAGGGCCTGAGGCTAGTAAGTCTGTGAGCAAGAGAGGTGGTCACCGTGGAGAGGTGGTCACCGTGGGGAGGTGGTTACCGTGGGGAGGTGGTCACCGTGGGGAGGTGGTCACTGTGATGAGGCTGTCACCATGGAGAGGTGGTCACCGTGGTGAGGTGGTCACCGTGGTGAGGTGGTCACCGTGGGGAGGTGGTCACCGTGGGGAGGTGGTCACCGTGGGGAGGTGGTCACCGTGGGGAGGTGGTCACCGTGGAGAGGTGGTCACCGTGGGGAGGTGGTCACTGTGGTGAGGCTGTCACCATGGAGAGGTGGTCACTGTGATGAGGTGATCACAGTGGAGAGGTGGTCACCGTGGTGAGGTGGTCACCGTGGTGAGGTGGTCACCGTGGTGAGGTGGTCACCGTGGGGAGGTGGTCACCGTGGGGAGGTGGTCACCGTGGAGAGGTGGTCACTGTGATGAGGTGATCACCGTGGAGAGGCTGTCACCATGGAGAGGTGGTCACTGTGATGAGGTGATCACAGTGGAGAGGTGGTCACCATGCGAGGTGGTCACTGTCACAGGACAGTCACCTGGGCGGGAAGTTGGGCCAAGGCAGACAAGATAGCGTTGTGCACCACGAGTGAGACATCTGGATTTCCTTTAGTCACACATGGCTGGAGCGTTAGAGCAGAGACCACCTGAGCTGTGTGTAGGCACAGAAGGAGTGACTCCATTGTTTGGAATGTGCTGTGGAATATTATTTTAACTGGGCAAAGATGTGTTACATCTGTTTATGCTGCAGAATATTTAACTGTGTAAAGGTGGGTTACTTTTGTTTGTGCTGCATTTGTTTAGTATGTAAAGATGTGCTGCGTTTGTTTAACTATGTAAAGATGGGCTGCGTTTGTTTAACTATGTAAAGATGGGCTGCGTTTGTTTCACCTTGCCTGACGAAGGCACCTGATTGGTCTAATAAAAAGCCAAATGGCCAATAGCTAGACAGGAGAGGGATAGGTGGGATTGCCAGGCAGAGAGAATAAATAGGAGGAGAAATATAGGCTCAAGAGAAGAAGAGGGAGCCGGGCGTTGGTGGCGCATGCCTTTAATTCCAGCACTCGGGAGGCAGAGGCAGGCAGATCTTTGTGAGTTTGAGGCCAGCCTGGTCTACAGAGCGATATCCAGGAAAGGTGCAAAGCTATACAGAGAAACTTGTCGTCTCGAGAAACCAAAAAAAAAAAAAAAAAAAAAAAAAAAAAAAGAGAAGAAGAGGGGAGAACAGGAGGAGGGGGAGAGAATGAGGGACATGCCGGGGGCCCAGAAGCCAGGCAGCTGTCAGCCTGCAGACATGAGAAGCAGTGAAAGTAAGATCTACAGAAGCAAGGAGGTAATAAGACCCGAGGCAAAAGGTAGACAAAGAGAAACAGGTTAATTCAAGTTAAAAGAGCCAGCCAGAAAAGAGCTAAGCTAAGGCCCAGCATTCAGAACCAGTAAGTCTTTGTGTCATGATTTGGGAGCCTAAAAGAAAAAGCCTGGTGGAGGAGTGTGAGAGGCTGAGGGGCCATGCTCAGACAGAGAACTTGCCGGTGCCTGGAGGGAAGGAGAGTGGCAAAGACTTGAAGTCCTGAGGCCCTAGCGATAGTAGCGCCATGTTCTAAGTGGGAAACCGAGGAAAGCAGGCCCAGAAAGGACGAGGCTTCAGGCTCCCTGTTGGAGAAGGGAAATGGGCGTGGAGCTCTGGAAAGGGGTCTGAGCTGTCATGTCACTTTAGGCTGTGGATGTGAGGAAGGCGCAGGCCTGAGGCTGGTGTCCCCTCAGTGTCAGAAGGGGAGATTAGGGCAAGCAAGGTGAGCAAGGCAAGCTGGAGCTATTCCCAGTTAGAATGGAAAAAATGCTTCTAGTAATAGAGAGCAGACAACAGTGGTTGGAATCAGATAGAAATGCCACCCCTCCAGCTTATCACAGAAAAAATAAGATGTGCGCTCTGGGACAACATGGTGGACACAGATACTATAGAGATGTATGTTCTGGGATGATGTGGGAGCCCATCCTCGGGTTCCTCATGGCTTTACCCAGCAGGTCCGAATAGAGGATGATCAGGACCACAGGCCTGAGTGCAGGTGTCTCAGATGGTCTGCACTTGGCTGTGCTGGGGGAGGAGGTCTTTTGCTCCATCCCTTGGCATCTCTATAAAAACCCTGGGCCAGAGACAGTCGGGCCCGTTGGAATAGGTTTCAGGCCCTCTTGAGGCTATTCTTTATTTTCTATCTGTTTATCTCCGCCATATTCTCCACAATAAATCCTTCTATCTAGTATTTCCTGCTGATTGCACTCAAGAAAACTCTGGGGAACTGTGGGAGTGGTGGGTAAAAGCCCCATAGGATGACATGGTGGACACAGACACTGTGGAGAGACTGCTTCTCTTTTTGCATTTTCCACCCTTCAGCACGTGAATTCCATCTTCATTGTCTTGTGATGGCTGCTGGAGCTCCTGCCATCCCACCTGCATTCTCACCTTAGAGAGAGGAAGGACAGCATAGCGAGGAAGGCTCCTGGCACTTTCAGCCTCCCTCAGTTTGCTTTCCACTCAGAATTTCTGTCTCCTTGGCCACCAGCATGTGTAGAAAAGGAAGATGCCTTGGGCGGATTTCCCGATTCTTCCTCTCTGTATCTGCAACAATAGGGAGTTCATCCACTCACGACTCACATGTGTTCACTTAAACATGCATAAAAGCAGTATGCCCAGGCTGAACACACAGCTTAGTGACTGAGGCATGGCAGCCGGAGTGGCCTGGCTGAGGAGGAATAACCTCTGTCCCCGCCTGGAGGCCCAGCACAGGTGCTGGGAGAAGCAGGATGCCAAACCCTGTCTGCTTCTGCAGGCTCACCGCAGGAGTGGCAGTGGTCCCGTGCGGGGCTTTGGAGACCACAGCCTGCAAGGTGGAGTCCTAGAGACGGCAGCGCTGCCCGTGGCGGGCCAGACTGGCGCCCTCCACACCTGTGTGGCAGGGTGGTGGCCAGCTGGGAGGTCCTCCTGGCCGGTCTCTGCAGACGCTGCAGACTGGCTGGCGGGGATGGCCGGTGCAGGAAACCATCGAACAATGGACGGCTGCAGCTGAGAGCTGGGGGCACACCCACAGAGACTTCCCCTGAACGTTTTGGAATGCTCAGTGTGGCTGACCTCGGCACTGATTTATGAAGTACCTTAAAAATAGTTTTTACCTAGAGGTAACACATGGCCTGATTCTTGAGGGCACAATGACCATTGTCCTGGTCGATGACTTCAGCTACAGTTGAGATCAGTATTACATTCATCCAGAACTCTTAACAAGGCCTGGCTGCTGAGCACAGTTTCCCCCAGAGCTCAGGGAAACCATCCCCTCTTTCCTTAAGTAGCAATGGATGAAATCATCCAAAGTCACTTCTGGAGCATAAGCCTGGGGTACTGTTGTGTGCATACCCAATTTTCTGAAGCTGATGTCACTCAGCTGGGCAGCTGGGGATGGCTGCATGCCTGCTCCTGCAGCCTGTCCCAAGAGGCCTTTGTCCCCAGGTGAGGAACACATTTTCCCTGCCTGTGGAAGGCTGCCCGAGCTGCCCGAGCCCGCACTCACCTTGCAGGCTGGAGGGCCAGGCACCCTCAGCTTCCTCACCATCACCACGTGACTGACGTCAGTCTCTCAGACTGCTATGCTCTACCTGTTGGGTAGGCAGGTTCCCTCCCACCTGCCAGAGGGGCCCTGTGAGGGCCTGCCTTGTTCTCCTGGCTGTCATTGCGGATTCTCCTTTTCCTTCAGTCTCCCCCATCCCTTCTTTTTTTGGAAGAATTTACTCAGAACTCACAGCAAAATTTAGTGAGAACACACAGCCACGAGCTCTAAATGATGTGTGCCATGCGCCATCTGTCTCCCTGGGCGAGTGTCACACACATCTGTGAGCATTGCTGCACAGAGGGAAAGGCCTGGGCTGCTGGCTTTGTTTCTCTCTCTTTCTTTTCTTTTTTGATTTTTTTTTTGAGACAGGGTTTCTCTGTGTAGCCCTGGCTGTCCTGGATCTCGCTCTTTAGCCCAAGCTGGCCTCAAACTCACAGAGATCCGCCTGCCTCCGCCTCCCAAGTGCTGGGATTAAAGGCATGTGCCACCACGGCTTGGCGGCCTGGGCTTTCTAGTGAGCAGATGTGGGTTCCACTTTGTTTCTTAGGTCAGAGAAAGTGTCATGGAGTGCTGTGGTGGGTGTCAAGTGAAACGGTGTTTGTGAAGTACCGTGAGACACACGCAGACACAGGGCAGGCTGCATTTTTGCAGCCTGCCACCTCAGATGGCACAGTCACCGTGGGGGCTGCCTGTCCCGGGAAACTGGCCTCCCCTCCAGGAAGTCCTCAGCTTATGCTGAAGTCAATCTTGAGGTAGTGGAGCTGAAGCATGAGTTAGACCACGGCTCAGCCCTGTTGTGGGGCGACAGGTCCTTCCCACTCCGCCCAGTGTCCTGGTAACTGACAGAACAGGTCACACAGCAGGAGGGGAGACAGTCACTTGGGGAACTTGGGACTAGCAAGTGGAGTTCCCTGAGTGAGGGCAGAACTGCTCACTTTCCCCTGGTTTGCGTCCCTATCAGAGCATTTCCCCAGCACATACTTCCCATGTCACTGTCACCATGGTTTTAGGGACTAATGACCGGGATGATGCCTTCCTTCTTGAGAAATCTCAACAAAGTGATGTTCAGGACAGCAATTAAATTTTTTAAAAATTTATTCTTCGGAAATTTCATACATGTATGCAAAGTAATTGTTCTTATCAACTCCCACTAGCCCCTGCCAACTTTGTCTGGGATCCACCAACCCACCTCCCTCAGGACTTCATGCCCTCTTTTAGAAATTATTGTTATTATTAACAACCCCACTGAGTTCAGTCACTGCTGACCATGTGTGAGTGGGGTGAGTGGGTGTGTGGTTCTCCAGTGGGGCCTGGGCAGTCTATCAGCAGCCACAATCCCAAAGAAAAGTGGCTCTTCCATCCTCACCAGCCACCCCCTGCCAATAGCTCCTCAGCTGGGGCTGGGGCCCCCGAGCCCCTCCCTCATCTATGCCGGAATGCTGACTGCTTGGCCTTGAGCATAAGCAGCCACACACAGCTCTCCTCACCTCTAGCTCTTACCTTTTCAATTCTTTCTTCTGTGACGCTCCCTGAACTTTGGATGGGGTGGTTGATACAGATGACCCATCTCCAGCTGAGCACTCACAGCCACCAGTTCTCAGCACTTTGACCAGTTATGAGCATTTGCATTGTTAACTACTACCTGCTTGTCTTGGGTAGGGTTCTATTGCTGTGATAACGACAGTGACCAAAAGCAACTTGGGGAGGAAAGGGCTTCTTTCTTTCTCTCTTTCTCTCTTTCTCTCTTTCTCTCTTTCTCTCTTTCTCTCTTTCTCTCTTTCTCTCTTTCTCTCTTTCTTTCTTTCTTTCTTTCTTTCTTTCTTTCTTTCTTTCTCTTTCTTTCTCTCTCTCTCTTCCTTCTTTCCTTCCTTTCTTTTTTAATTTATTTATTTATTATGTATACAGAAGAGGGAGCCAGATCTCATTACAGATGGTCATGAGCCATCATGTGGTTGCTGGGAATTGAACTCAGGACCTCTGGAAGAACAGTCGGTGCTCTTAACCTCTGAGCCATCTCTCCAGCCTGAAAGGGTTGCTTTCATCTCACACTTCCAGGTAAGTGGAATATAATAGTCCAAGTTGGGAAGTGGGGGCAGGAACTCAAGCAGAGTGGGACCCTGGTACAGTGCTGCTGACCGGCTTGCCTTACATGGCCTGCTCAGCCTGCTTTCTTATAGCACCCAGGACCACCTGCCCAGGGGTGGCACCACTCACAATGGACTGGGTCCTCCTACATCAATCACTCATTAAGAAGTGAGCCATAGGCTTAGCCCCAGGCCAATCTGGTGGGGGCATTTTCTCAATTGAGGTTCCCTCATCCCAAAGACTCTGTGTCAAGTTAACATAAAACTATCCAACACACCGCTGTAAAGAGATTTCTGAGTAAGCTTGAAAGCAGCACAAACTTATGAGTGTAAACATAAGTGTTAAGGGGGTAGTTTGTCAACATGACCACTTAGCAAAAGAACACCAGTGAGTTCACCCTTCTGGCTCATGATCTCCCTGGTTATGGAAATTTTGACCAGGTTTACAGTACCAGGAATCAAATTCACCCCCTGTGGAACAGGTCTCGGATCCAATTCAGAAAGTGGTTGGTTGCCCATATAACCATCATGCCACTAGTCTACTAGTGGTCACAACTTGTAGAATGTAGGGTCTGGTGCTAAGTAAGACCACTGATGTCGTTCTCTCCAAGCAGCTTGCAATTACACCATCCAGCACCATGGAAGGTAGCCAGCAGGGAGAGAGTTCTGTGTCAGTTAGAGATTGATTTCTCCATGTCCTGTAATAAAAGTGGGTAATGTTTTTAGCAATAGGCATTACCATTTAGTTATGGTGGACAACCAAGAGCAATGGCAGTAGACTGTGTTTCTGGGGTGCTTTGGAACCTCTCTAACTCAAACCTCATAGAGAGGTTACCCATGCCTAGCATTGAGATTTTTATTAAATAACCCATGTTTTCTGGGAGCAACATTGTCCTCCCATGCAGAGTACCCCTGAAAACACACACACACACACACACACACACACAGAGTTTACAGAACAATAGATTACCATAAGATTTCTTCATATGCCTTCAGTTTTGGTTAACCCACTCCTACCTATGCCCTGCTCTCCCCCACACCTTTAACTTGGGGTATCCCCTAACTGTTTTCTCATGTCACCTGTGTTCTACTATTTCTTCTAATTGTGTTTTTTTTACTTGGGTTACTCTAGAAATTAACAGAACTTCATAGACTTTGGGCAATGTTCATTCTAGAAAAGTGAATGGACTTGGAAAGAAGAACAAGTTTTGTGGTGCCCACTTTCTCTTCTATCTTCTCTTCCCAACCTTGTGTTTACTGAAAACCAACAACCACAACCAAGGTCACAGCCAGCAGCCAAAGAGCCAGCGAAGGAGTCAGATGGGCACGGAACTCTTTCAAAGAACGTTCCCAGAGGACGTCATCACTTAATCTTCTAGTGGCTCCCCACTCATAAGAGCTGTCTTTATGTGATCTGGCTAAGTTCTCAGTGCACGCAGTCTCTTCCTTAGTGGAATTTGTCAAAGCCATCCATAGTGATAGTTTAGCCTCACACCTGCTTGAGGTGGTGGTAATAGCTGAGAGAAACTGTAAATGGATGTTTCCTGTTCCAACTGCCTGTTCCCAAGTTCTGGTAGCCATTTCCCAAATTACTGCACAGAGGCTTATATCAATTATAAATGCTTGGTCGATAGCTCAGGCTTATTACTAACTAGCTCTTATACTTAAATTAACCCATAATTCTTATCTATGTTTAGCCCTAGGGCTTGGTACCTTTTCTCAGTGTGGCATTTTCATCTTGCTTCTCTGCATTTTCCAGCAACTCTCTGACTCCACACTTCCTATTCCCAGAATTCTCCCAGATGGGCTCTTACACTCAATCTCTTCCTGCCCAGCTACCAGCCAACCAACTTTTTAAATTATCAAATCAGAGTAATACATATTCATAGTGTAGAAAAGGATTGTTCCACAACAGGAAACAAGCTGATGAAAAACTAGAAAGGAAAATGAAGAACAAGTCATGTGTAGAGGGCTTTGTGAAGCTGTCACATTCTCTGGAACCTACAAGGCCACTTGCACATACAAGACTGTGCACATGTTCAAGGCTGTGTGTGCCTTCAAGACAGACCTGGGAAAATTCTAATCTTTTCCTTCTGGTCGATCTTGAGATTCTGGAGACCCAGCAAGGGAAGGCTAAGGCGAAGTGGTCAACCACTTGGCTGAGATTTGAAGACTCCTTTCAAAATCTATACAGAGCCGAGACTGATGGCCTCACTCTTCCTAGCAGTTAAAGAAACTGATGTACAACCATTAGTTGCTCATCAAGTTTACCAGAAGGCATTCTGTGGTCATGTATGGAGTTTGCAGTATTCACTAAAGTCACTAAAAAGCAAACAGTAGCAGCACCTTTTTTTTTTTTTTTTTTTTTTTTTTTTTTTTTTTGGTGGAGGATCAGGGAAAGGTAGCTGTCTGGTCTCTGGGACTCCGATGGGTAGGGTCTAGGGGCTAGAGACCTGATCTGTTGGTCAGGAGATGGGAGCTTACCTGATCTCAGTCGGTGAAGTATATACTTACTTATTCTGGTGATCTGGTTCGGTGGCTGGGCGGCACCTTCTTCTGTGTTCTCAGGTCACGTTTTGCTCATTCATCAACTCCTCAGCTGATCTTGTTTCTTCAGACTTCAAACTGTAGGGTTCTGAATCCTCTCCTGGATGGATTTCAGCTGAGCAGGGTAGTCTCACCAACACCTCCAAGTTGTTGGGTTTCGCAGGATCAGCAGTTGGGCCCTGGGTTGGCCCTCAGACAGTGTTCAGATCCGTTCTGGTTCCATCTTACGGAGATAGCTCCTTCCCCGGGTGTTGGGATTAAAGGCGTCCCTGTTCCAAGCTCTTCATTAAGAGCTTCTTTTCACTAACTCTTCAGCCAGTAGCAGCATCTTAACATATGACATAACGAAGGCCTCTTTTTAGAGCTGCCACACTGTATCATTTAAGACATTCAGCTTCAGCACCAAGAACAGCAAATTACCATTTTTGTAGTAAGCAACCAATGGAAACCATCCTTGAGGAGGACCATAATTGTACCTATTAATAAGACAAACCAACTATCTAAAATATGTTCATAAAACTAAGGAGAGCCGGGCGGTGGTGGTGCATGCCTTTAATCCCAGCACTCGGGAGGCTGAGCCAGGTGGATCTCTGTGAGTTCGAGGCCAGCCTGGGTTACCGAGTGAGTTCCAGGAAAGGCGCAAAGCTACACAGAGAAACCCTGTCTCAAAAAACCAAAAACAAACAAACAAACAAACAAACAAAAACTAAGGAGACCCCATAAACATCTAAGAGGAGATCGTGGGGATATGTCTCACTAAATAAAGGATGTCATACTGGAAAATAGCCTGTAGAAATTCTCGAGTTGAAACAGATAGAACTGAATGAAAAGTCCACAGGAGAGGCTCAGCAGCAGCACCAGGGAGTGACATGTAGATGTCACCTGAGACTGTGTCATCCAAGGGGTGGAGAAAAAAGGAGAAAGAAAGATGAACTGAGCTCAAGAGACCCAGGATACCACTGAGCATACAAAATATGCATTAAGGGAGTCCCAGGAGGAGAACAGGGAAGGGCCAGAAAGAATAATTGAAATAACAGCTGAAAACTTCCCAAGTTTGATGAAAGACATTTGTCCATATTAAAGAAATGTAATGAACTGCAAGTATGATAACCACGGAAGACCCCTGCACACATACCATGCCAGACTGTCAAAAACAAAGACAATCGAAGAGCAGCAAGAGGAAATGACTGATCCCACACCTCCACAGTCAGGCTAACAGCTGCTGTCTTGAGATGGGGCAGGGCCTGTGAGGTGACATATTCCGACTGTAGAAAGAAAAAGAGCCCCATCCAAGCTTTTCATAGTCAGAAAACTTGCACTTAAAACTGGAAGTGGAATCAGGCCGAGCAGAAGCTGCTGGGACTGCAAAAGTAGGTTTGCTCTGACCTGTGAAGGGAGTCTTTAGGTTGGAATGAAAGGCCTGTAGGTGGCACCTCAAATCCTCAGGGAGGTGAAGAATGCCTTGGGTGTCAAGGTGGCCTGGTGGTGGCATCTGTCACCCTCTGACTCCTCTGGTCTAGTGGGTGGAGTCTCTGGCCTCTGGCTTGTTGCACTGTTCTGTGTTTCTCCCTTCTGAGCTGTGTGCTCAAAGAGCAGGAGTTTCTAAAGAGTGGAGGCTGGCCCATCGGTCCAGGGGGCCGCGTAGCTGTGCTTCTGCGTGACAACCTCTAGATCCAGCGCTCCTGGCCTGTTTGGAGGACAGCATGAGTCCTCCAAAGCTTGCAAGACTCCGGACACATCCGAACGAGGCACTGCAGGCCAGCCTGCTTTTCATCAAAAGTGAGGATTGTTTCTCACAGCTTCACATAGAAAACATAGAAAAATTACCCAAACATATGACATACAAAGCCACACAATCACACACATACACAAACATATAAAACACAAATACACAAGCATACAAACACACATACACAGATGCATGAACATACAAAACACACAAACACACAAACATACAAACACATATAAATATACAAACACAGAAACATACAAATAAAAAAGCCAACCAAGTATTTTGTGTTTTTTTTTTTTCCCCTGCCTCATGTAAAAGATAACATAAAGCAGTAACTTTAGAAGTAGGTCAACAGACATGCAAACATACAGACACGATATCTATGACAACATGGCACACCAAAAGGGAGATGCAAACAGCGGGGCAGCATTGAAGCCACGCTCTGTGTAGTATTACCATCAAGTTGGTGTTCGTCTAAACTACACTCTTACATTAAAACATTGGGGACCGGGCAGTGGTGGCGCATGCCTTTAATCCCAGCACTCGGGAGGCAGAGCCAGGCGGATCTCTGTGAGTTCGAGGCCAGCCTGGGCTACCAAGTGAGTTCCAGGAAAGGCGCAAAGCTACACAGAGAAACCCTGTCTCAAAACAAAATCAAAAAACAAAAAATATTGGTCATAATCGCCCCCATATCCACTAAGAAAACAACTAAGCAAAACATTTAGGAAACAACAAGAAAGTTAAAATGGTTCATGGGAAAACATATTTATCATAAAAGAAGGCACAGGACAAGCTTTTTACATGGATAGCAGAAATCATGACAACAGAACCAAACCAGGTTTTTCTTTTTCTCTCTCAGGCTGGTGGAACCGTAAGGCTGGAGGTCACGCTTGAGGCGGGAAGCCTTGCTTTGGCCAGATCCGCTCCTTTCCCAGCATTCTTAAGCCGCTTTTGGCTGCTGTTAGGTGTTAGGAAAGTTCACCATGTGTCACGACTTTCACTTTGTCTTGGAGAATTCGTGGAGCCATCAGTTGCTGCAATCCGAGCTGTGTTTTTGATGCACTTCATTCTTCCATGTGGGCTGTCTCGAGAGGTTAAGGCAACTGTGTGGACAAATGTCTTGTAAGGGAGGATGCTTACACCTGAGTTGAACTGGTAAAATGAAGGTGCCAGCGGACTGTGGTGTGTAGATCCGTGATATGACTCAAGAATGGCCGTCTGTAGAAAAGCTATATAGGCAGACATTCAAAAGCAGTAGAAAGTGACATGGAGTAAGAGAGTTCAAGTAGCCCCCAGCAAATCTAAACTGAAAAGAGGAAAATGCAGGCAGGAAGCAGTAAATGGAGCAGCAGCCGGAAACCCTGACACACCAGGAATGACGTAAGCCCAGGTGATCCTAATGAAGTAAATACAAAACAGAATCCAGTCGGCAGAGTGGATTAAAAATGGGACTTAACTATGTGTCGTCTATAAGAAATTTTCTTCAAATAGAATGTAACCAAAAAGGGCAAATGTCATGCTACACAAGTATTTATCAAAAGACAGTAGCAGTGGCTATATGCTAAGAGATACGGTGCATTTCAGAGAAAAGAGAGTGACCAGAGACAGAGAGGGACTCTGTACATCATAAAAACAAAGTTACCTGAATATCTGAAGCAAAACCCAATAGAATCGGAAGGAGAAAAAGCCAAATCCACAAGTAGAGTTGGCGATTGAATGCACCCATCTTTTTTGTTCATTTTGAGACAGGGTTTCTGGCTGTCCCGGAACTCACTCTGTAGACCAGGCTGGCGTCAAAGTTGGAGATCTGCCTGCCTCTGCCTTCCAAGTGCTGGGATTAAAGGCGTGTGCCACCACTGCCCAATGCTCCATCTTAACAGTCAATGCAACGAGTAGGCAGAGAACCAGCAAGTATGTAAAGGAAGAAGGCCATCAATCAACAGCAATGAGTGGACAATTACAGAAAATTCTGCACCTGCAGATCACATTCTTTTCAGGCTCCACATTAAGTACCTAGATAGACCAAAACCACAAGGAAACCTCAACAAATTTAAGAGAATTAAAATCATATGTCCTACTCTCTGGTATAACAATCAAACTAGAAATCAGTCCAGAAAAGCAGTAGGAAAAAGGAAAAATTCCAAACATGAGGAAACTCACAGATATATGTGGAAAAATTTATGGGACCAAGAGGACTCTCAAAAGGATTCAGTCATACATTGATTGGAGTGAAAGTGCGTCATATTAGAATTTGTGGGGCACATCCACTGCAGCGCAGTGACGGGAATCCTACACCTTCCCATGCATATGCCAGAAAAGGGGAAATCAGATACCAGCAACCAAAGTGTCTGGCAACTTCAGAAAGCAAGCCTTATCAAGGAAAGGAAGTAAGAATGAATGCCATGCAGCTGGAAACAAAAACAATAAAGAACAATCTGTGAAAGAAGCTAGATCTTTGCTGGGCGGTGGTGGTACTCAGGAGCCAGAGGCAGGCAGATCTCTGAGTTCAAGGCCAGCCTGGTCTACAGAGTGAGTTCCAGGACAGTGAAGACTACACAGAGAAACCTAGTCTTGAAAAAAACCCAAATCAAAACAAAAAACAAACAACAACATCAAAAAGAAGCTAGAGCTTTGATATCAATAAAGTTAATTGAAATTCTAGAAAGAGAAAAAAATAGATAAATACAATTATTGCCAATGTCAGGAGTGAAGCTGGTACATCACTTTAGGCTTGCAGATTCCAGTTCAATCCAAAACATCTCTACACATATACATTTGACAAATTCTTCAAAACCAAAACTTCCACAGGTCATTAAACATGAAATATATAATTTGGTTAGCCTTGTAACTCAAAGAAAATTGAACTTGTAATTAAACCACTCTTAAAAGAAGCCCTCAAGTCATAATGGTTTCATTGGGTACTTCTTCCAAATGCTTAAGAATGACTCAGCCTCAATTGTACAGTCACTTTGAGGGAACAGCAGTGGACACTTGTCAATGCCTTTGGTGAAGCCAGCTGCATAAAACCACACTGGCCTGACACCCAAACTAGACATAGTATAAAATATTTGCAAATGAACCTGGCAATTTGAAGAAACATTACAAGCTATTTATTGTAGTTGGAATGTGAAAGTCAAAGGCACATGCATTTGGATGCTTGGTCCCCAGCTGGTCCTATTCTTTTGGAAGAATGTAAAACCTTTAGGAGGTGGGGTCTTCTGGCAGAAGTGGGTAACTAGGGGTGGACTTTTGAGTTTTCATAGCCTGGCTCCACTTCCTGTCTGCTTTCAGCATCCTGATAGGCCGTGTGACCTCCTTACACTCCTGACCACGGTGAGCTGTCGTCTCCTGCAGCTGGAAATCAAAACTGACCCTTCCTCCCTTAGGCTGCTTCTTGTGGAGTTTTTCAGGTATTTGGCTAATACACTATGCCAGATGTGATACTCCCTGACCTCTACTGTGCCCCACAACCCCCTCCTGCTCCCCATGAATGCTAGTTCTGTATTCAAAATCATTAATGTTACTCTTCTTGGTAACAGCCTAAAGTTAAAAAATTGCATCATTATATCGAGTGAAACAGAAAGGAAACCTTGCCCAAATCTATTATCTCTTCATGACCAAACTGTCAGAAAGCCAGAACTAGAAGGGTAACATCCCTAGTTTGGCAGAGAGAGGGAGAGCACTGGGTGAGCTTGGGGTAAGCATGAGCAAGCATTCTGCAGTGAAATGTAAATGTTCTTTTCTAAAGGCAAGGACGTCTGTTTTCATCACTCCTACTCCATGCTAGATGTTCTAGCTCAGAAAACAAACAAACAACAAAGGATGAGAAAGATACATGGATCTGAAAAGAAAAAATAAAAATCTAAGTGATTTGAAAACAAGGTTCCTCCTGGAAATGTGCAGTCAGTTCAGTGATGTAAAGAGCGGGATAATGGAGGCTTTTGGGCATGGCTTCTGCCTTGGTTGATTGCACACGAAGGCCAAATACAGCTCAGATGTTTGGTATCCACAGGAATTGGCTAACCCTGGGATGGACAGTCCTCTGGGGTCAGCAAGACTCCAGATGGCAAAGCATCAAAACACAGACCATAAAAGAGATGATTAATATTCTTGGGCTCAAGACTCATGATGGTTCTGATGTCTCAAGCGGGTTCCCCTTCGTGCTGGGACCCTTGGCTTCTCTTCACCTCGCATGTCTAAGCACAATAGTGATGTTTTTAGTGGTACCTTCAAAGACAAAAAAAGCCAGTACATTTTCAGCAGGCACTTTTTGCTTGAACAGTTTCAATTTGCACTGGAATCTGTGGCAAAATCTGTGCATATGGAAGGGTGACATCACCTTTGTGTCTTCCATGACAGCAGGCTCACATTTGCCTTGTCCATTGCTATTATCACAGAATTTGTCAAAAGAACTCACTAATAAAAGACATGTAAACCAACCAACCAACCAACCAAATAACCAACCAACCAACCAACCAACCAGCCAACCAAATAACCAACCAACCAAACAAACAACCTCTTTTTATTTTATTTTTCACTTTATGTTGTGTATATGAGTATTTTATCTGCAAGTATGTATGTGTACCATGTGCTTGTGTCTGGTACCTGAGGAGGACAGAAGAGAGCTCAGATCCCCTGGGATTAGAGGTACATAGTTGTGAGCCCCGCGTGGCTGCTGGGAATTGGACCCAGGGCCTCTGGAGGAGCGGCCAGTGCTTTTAACCACTGAGTCATCTTTTCAGCCCTCTATTTCTTTTCAAATTTTACTGTTTTTGTGTGTGTAGTCTATATACATGCCTGTTCATGTGTGTGCAAGTGCAAATATGTGGATATGCATGCAGAGGCCAAAGGTCAACATCAGGTAGCTTCTTCTGTAACTTGCCACATTGTTTTGGTTTTCCGAGACAGGGTTTCTCTATACAGCAGTCCTGGCTGTCCTGAAACTCACTCTGTAGACCAGGCTGGCTGGCCTCGAACTCACAGAGCTCTGTCTGCCTCTGCCTTCTGAGTGCTGGGATTCGAGGCCTTATTCCGCGCCCCTCCCCTCACCCCACGTCAGCCTGTGGATTTTTTTCATTGTTTAATTTTTAAACGTTTGTTTACATTTTTGTTGTTTGTGTGTATGTGTATGTGTGTGCATGTGGTATATGTGCTTGTGAGGTGTGTGTATCCATGCTTGTGCACACTTGTGTATGTCTGTGTGTATGTGTGTGTTTGTGTGTGTGCATGCTTCTTTGCACAAATGAGAGCACGGACGTGGGGACTGGGGTACAGCTTCCAGGATTCAGTTGTTTTCTACTTTCATAGTGGGTTCTGAGGGCTGGACTCAGGCCAGAGACTTGATCGTCAAATGCTCTTGCTAGTCCTTATCTTTTGAGAGTCTCTTACTAGAGGCTTACTCACCCAGAGCTTACTGATTGGACAGACTGTTAATCTATCAAGCTTTAGGGACCCACCTGTTTCACCTCCATCAGTGCTAAGGTTACGTACGTGGGCCATCACCTCTGGCTCTCACGTGAGTTCTTGGGCTCTGAACCAGGTCCTTCTGCCTGGACAGCAGGTCCTTTAATTACGGGGCCATCTCCCAAGGCCCAGGAAACATCCCCTTAGTGAAGAAAATAAATTCAGGGGGATCACAGAGCTTATGTGTGGCTTTCCAAGTTTGCACAGCTGGTGCGTAGGGAAAGCAGCAGATGAACTTAGATTTTGTGACTTTAGTTTTGTTTATTTTTAATTCTGACACGTCACAGTGCTCCTCAAAGCCAGAACACAAATCAAGAGCCAGCCCTGCCTGGCACCCTGGCCCCATGCAAAGGTGGCACTGGTGCCCACTGATGCCACTGGGTGTGAGGTGCCAAGTTCTGAGTCTGAGGGCATGTGTATCTGGGCAGTGGGTCAGGATTATGACTGCTGTCTCCTTGCCAGAATCCCCAGGCCTGGCTGATGACCAGAATTACCTAAGGACTGATTTGACATTCTGAGTTATTGAGTTCATCCTGGAAGCTTATGAGAGTATGAACGCCGTAGACCCTGTTAGAGTTGCACAGGATGCTGGATGACGTAATGAGACTGTTCTGTGCGATCCTGCTCTTGCTGAATGGGATGTCAGTGAGATTACTAGTCAGAGAAGGGAACAATGGCAGAAGAGTGACATGCAGGGTTATCCCACGTTCTCACTGAGGCTGGAGAGGCGATGGTGCTGCTGGTAGTACTGGAAACAGATCAGTGAGTATGGGGGAAGAAAAGCATAGTAAGATCATCTTTGCAGTCATTAATAGGTCCCTTTGGGTACATACATCCCATATAGAGTAATCTGCCAGGTCACTGAGTTTTAGGCCTGGTATTTGGGACCATGATCTGTGTGGCTGATAGAGGAGACAGGGCTGTGAATGCTGTGGATAAGGATGGTCATAAGCAGTGCATGCAAACAGCTAGCCCCCTTCCTGCTTGTGTGGGTCTTTCTCCGTTCAGAGCAGAGAATTAGTTCTGTCCTACCAGTCCTCTTGTGGACATGCTGCTCTGTGATGGCCCACATTCTGTAGTCCAGAGATCTAGTTATGACATCCATGGTTGCTACAGGTCATGTTGCTGGTGCTGTGATCTGTGAGACGAAGTCACACTGAAGCCAGTGACAGTTGTCTACCCAGAGCAAGAACGTTTATGTTATACACATAGAAAACTCAACACATTTAGGAAGTACTCAAAAACTGGTCTAAAAAAAGGCACATGGGAAGGATAATGAACTGGGATTATTACCCAACCTCTAAAAATGATGGGCAAGTTAATCTCAGCCATATTCTGAGTTCTTATCTGCAATGGTGTAACTGAAAGTGCTTTTTCTGAAAGTTTCTCTGAGGGTTACATGAGCACACTTTTGCATACGTGTGTGTATATTTACATATGTGTATGCTCATATACATATAAACACAAATGCTTGGAACTGGTCTGACACACGCATGAGTGCTTAATAGCTAATTCCTTTTAGTCAAAGTTATGGGCTGTTTTGTGGTCTGTGACAAACCCACATTTGTACTGGATGCTGACTGGAGCCTCCTCCTCCTTTATCTTCCCCTGTTAGAGTCTCTCTCTACCCTCAGTCGAAAGAGGCTTAGGCTGGGAAAGAAACTACTGACCAGCGTTTATTCTCTTCTACTTGTAAAATTATTGCAGAATTATTTGCTTTTCTGTGCTCACAGCTTTCCTGTAGAACAAAACTAGCATAGTGGATGCTGCTGTATCGACGCACTTAGTAATAGTCCACACTCAGGCCTGACAGTTCTCAGTTAATTATTTCTCTGGGAATTTTCCCTGGCTTGCTCTGGGTTGCTATCTTTTCCTGGGAGGCCAGCATCTAACTGCTTGATGAAGAAAGAGGTAGAAAGGCCCAGATCTCAGGTCTGAAGATGGAAGACTACCAGACAGCCACTCAAGACTCAGAGATTCCCAGTACCTTATCTTTCTGTTGCAACCACCCTGCGGTTCAACTTCCTCTCTCCCTTAGACATATGATTGCCACATGCCATTCCTGAGACTCTGTCTCTAGGCAGAGCTCAGAGATTTCTGTGAATCCCTTCAGAAGGGATTCTTAGTACCAGGAGGTTCCTGGAAACACGGTCTAGAGCTGGATATTAAAGATGGACCATTTGGATGGGTGATGAAGACCACATCACTAGGCCTGGACAGACTTGGTATGAAGCAGAGGCCTTGAGAAGTGACTCCACAGAGTGCTGGAAGGATTGCGGATGCGGCAGTTCAGGCTCTTGGGGCCAGAGATGGTCACCAGGAGGTCTTTGGCATCAGGTGACTGCTGCTGGGGACATCAGTGCCTTGGAGAGGAGAAAAACAATGAAGTCCAGAGGATGATTGATCACCAATGTGAAGCAGGCAGTGAGAGACCCAGAGGACCTCTGGCATGGAAGAGTGACTTTGATTTAAATGTGCAAACACCGAGAGCAGTCCCAGAGCTGGGGGAAACCTTACTTTTTGGCCCTTGTCAATCTGATACATTGAGATAAGGCCTTAGAATGGAAAGCACTGACATGCTGTGGGTAGGGTTGGGGTTTCTCTTGGATAAATACGTGGTGAGATTTCTCGGTTATATGGCAGGAGTTTATAGGTTTAATATTTAAGAAACTTCCAAATTGATTTCTAGAGTGGCCGGCTGTTTTCTTCCCAGCCAGCAACATATGAGAGTTCCAGGTGTGACAGTCCTTGCCAAGGGCTTCTGGCGTTCGTTCGTCCTCAGGCTCAGCCGTCCCAGCTACTCTGTAGCATCCTACTGTGGTTCGGTTTGCATCTCCCCAGCGATTAATGTGTGAGGGCTGCTTTCCAGGTGCATTTGCTGGGCTGCAACTGTTTTTGGTGAAATATCTGTCCAAATAATTTGCCCACTTTAAAATTGGATTTTGGGTGGTGGAGAGATGGCTCAGCAGTTAAGAGCACTGGCTGCTCTTCCAGAGGACCTGGGTTCGAGCAACCACATGGCAGCTCACAACTCTCTGTGACTCCAGTTCCAGGGGATCTTCAGCCTCTTGTCTCCTTGGGCACTGCAGATATGGTGCGCAGACATGCATGCAGGCAAAACACCTATACACATAAAAAAATGGATTTCTCCCCCTTTTTATATTGGATTGTAGGTGTTCTTTAGACACTCTAGTTCTTTGTAAGAAGTAGGACTTGAGGGCTGGCCAGATTTTTCAGCAGAGAAGTGTGTGTTTGCCCCCTGATGATGTAAGCCTGTTGACCTGAGCTGGATTCCTGGAACCCACATAAATGTGGAAGGACAGAACTAACCTCACAAATGTGTCCTCTGACATCCACATATGTGCTGTGGCTTTGTGCCTCCCCATACAAATACACACAGTAATAAAAAAAAAAAGACAAAAGAAGTATGCGTTGAGGCTGTTTCTTGGTGGTTGTGGTAGTTTGAAATAAAATGGCCCCCAAAGGGAGTGGCTCTATTAGGAGGTGTGGCCTTGTTGGAGGAAGTGTGTCACTGTGGGGGTGGGCTTTGAGGTCTCCTATGCTCAAGCTTCCCTCAGTATGACAGTCAGTAGACTTCCTGTTGCCTGTAGATCAAGATGTAGCACTCTCAGCAGCTCCAGCACCATGTCTGCCTGTATGCCGCCATGCTCCCCATCATGATGATAATGGACTGAACCTCTGAAACTGTAAGTGAGCCCCTCAATTAAATGTTTTTATTTATAAGAGTTGCCATCATGGTGTCTCTTCATAGCAGTAAAAACCCTAACTAAGACTGTGGCCAGCTAGTTTTTTTCTTTATCTTCACACTGAATTTTGAATAGCAGAATTTTTATTTTGATGTCACCAGCTAACCCATTGTTTCTTCTTTATGGTTGTGTGTGTGTGTGTGTGTGTGTGAGACAGCACTGACAGGGTCTTAGTATATAGCTGAGGCTGGCTGGGAGGGAACTCAGGAAACTCCTGTCTTATCCTACAGTCTCTGATGACAGTCGGGCATCACAACACTCAGCCTGAGTTTTGTTTCTAAGAAAGCAAACCTGTAGGTCACAGAGTCCAACCCCATTCTCTCTCTCTCTCTTTTTTTTGGTTTTTCGAGACAGGGTTTCTCTGTGTAGCTTTGCGCCTTTCCTGGGACTCACTTGGTAGCCCAGGCTGGCCTCGAACTCACAGAGATCCGCCTGCCTCTGCCTCCCGAGTGCTGGGATTAAAGGCGTGCGCCACCACTGCCCGGCTCCAACCCCATTCTCTTTTAGCATCTCCAAGCCTTTCCCTCTCCCCTCCATGCTCAGTTCCCTCACCACTCATGACCATCAGTTCTCTGTGCTTTTCCATTGACCCTCTGCAGTGTCTGGTGGGTGCTTCCTGCCGGGTTTTCCTTCCGTGGCTCTCAGGACCTCACATTCTTATGATCTTCTCTGACTTCCCTCAGCCCTGCTTAGCTTTTCTCTCTCTCCTCTCTCTTCTCTTTCCCCCAACCTCGCTCCAGCCAGCACTGGAAATTCAACTTACCCTATCACGCACGCACGCACTATTTCAATACTCTTCCACTGGGCTAACTCCAAGCTTCTCTTGGGTTTCTTAATAATGGCTCAGAACTTGGTTCTTTCTTTCTTTCTTTCTTTCTTTCTTTCTTTCTTTCTTTCTTTCTTTCTTTCTTTCTTTCTTTCTTTCTCTCTCTCTCTCTCTCTGTCTCTCTCTCTCTCTCTCCCTCCCTCCCTCCCTTCCTTCCTTCCTCTCTCTCTCTCTCTTTCTTTCTTTTTTTTTAATCAAGCCACAGCCTTGACACAGCCTTGGCAATGGCATCTGCACCCCACAGAGCTCGGGTCTGTGTCTTCAGCAAAGCCCTCCTCAAAACCAAGGTTTACCTATCTGTGCTGTGCTCATGGGTCTACTTGGATGATTTTGTACACTTGGTGTTCCTCAGAGTGTTCCTTCACCGTAACCAGCTCGACCCGTATCCACCATACGTATCTTTCCCTCTTTTTCCCTCTCTGTACCTGTCTCTCCCCTGGTGCGGCCATAAACCTTTGAGCTACATTGGATCCTGGCTTTCTCTCATTTGCGGAATCAGCCTGTGACTGACTCCTTTGGGCTGGATTCAAACTGCACTCAGTGTCCAGACCTTCTCATCATCTTAGCTGCTTTCTCTCAGCTTCTCCAGTGAGCATCATGGCTTCCTCTGTTCTGCAGTGAACGGTGATCACGTCACTTCTACCTTAGCCCTTTGCAGCCACTGTGAACACGACAGCCAGACTAAACCTTGAAATGCAGGTCATATGATGTCACCATACACAACGGCTTTCTGTGGTTTCCCCACATAATCACAGGAAACCCAAGGTCCTTACAAGTGCATCAAAGTCCTCTGCTGTCTGATGCCCCCACCCCCTCTCTGATCTCAGCTCTCTCCTCGCTTCACTGCATTCAGAATGGCTTCCTAGTGTTTTTCCATTGTGCTGGGCACACTCCCGCCACATTTCCTCATCCCCAAAATGTCTCTTGGAGTGTAAAATTGCACAGCCTTTTGGTTCTTTCATATCCCATCCCCTATTGAGTCTAGAGTTGTGTGTGTGTGTGTGTGTGTGTGTGTGTGTGTGTGTGTGTGTGTGTGTGTGTGCTCGCATGTGTGCTAGCGCTGGGATTAAAACCCAGGCCTTGCTCACGCTAGGCAAGTGCTCCACTATACTCCTAGCCCTTCTCCACCTCCAGACTTCAGTTCCAGCCCCTTCTTGTCCCTCCATTACTCTCCCTTTTCAGAGTTATCCTGTCCACCTCTTCACTTCAAGCCTTTATCTCAGGATTCAGGTTTCCCAGGGCCATGCCCTAAACAGTCTGTTAAAGTCACCGTCTCTCTCCACGGTTTCCTTTTCCCATTGTTCTCACCACTGTCTAACTCTGTGCTCATTCATGGTTTATAATTTATCGCATTCTCTGACACCTGTGGAGGTATTCATTCACAAATCCAGTAACAATAGTTAAACATGCGGAGGAAGGTGTCATTGAGCAGTTTTGACCTGCTGATGTCATGGAGCACACTTGTTCAAACCTAGATGCTACCACTGACCACATGGCATAGGCGACTAGATTTTTTTTAAACAGTAAAGTGCAAATTCATGTCTATCTTAGCCAACAAGGGTCAGGATTTCCTCCCCCCCTTTCCTTTCCTTTCTTTCTTCCTTCGTTTCTTTCTTTCTTTCTTTTTTTTAAATCAACACAATTCTTTTATTGACTCTGGGAATTTCACATCATGCATCCCAATTCCACTCATTTCCCAGTCCTTCCATGCTGGCCTTCTACCTTGTATTCTTCCCCTAAAATAAAATTAAAAAAAACAATAAAGCCAAACAAAATGGCAACACTTTCCTCCTCGTCTTTTCCGCCCTTCATCACTTATTCATCTGTAGCAGTGGCACTGGGAGCTGCGGTGTGTCACAGAACACCCTTTTGCCCAAACAGTTTCACTTGCAAATGTTCACTGTGATGAGTTGCTGGTCTGGTTCAAGGCCTCTGGCTTCTGGTACACCGTCATCACTGGACTCTCACTGAAACTTGTGTTGGAAATTCTGCTGTTGCCTAGAGTCGTGGAGATCCTGCAGCTGTGGTTCCACGGGACTAGTCCCTTCATGATCTCCAGCAGCTCATAGACGGGGTAAATGTTGGGGTGGGCCATCTCAAAGCCCTGGATGTGGGTCTGGGTGGTAGATGAGTTGGTCAGTCTGGACCTCCACTGTGACTGCCCCACTCAGGCGAGGGTCAGGGCCAGCTCTCCCCAGCCTATGGCATTGGGGCCAGCTCCTCTGAGTGAATGGTGAGGTGTGGGGTCAGCTGTCTTGTTGCAGCAGCCTGCAATGGGTGGTGGTGGTGGTGGTTCTCCCAGGGCTGCTGAGGTGTGGGGCCAACTATCCTACACCCACACCCCTGGGGCCAGTTCTGGGGGGGGAAGGGGCAGCTCTCCTCCTGAGGCAAGGGTCAGGATTTTCATTCACTGCCTTCCTTTTCTATTCTTGTCTCACTGGAAGGTTTTGGAGGGCAAAAATGTGCAGCTTTCCTTTCTATGTTCATAGGACTTTCTTTTGGAATTCTCCTGAAGCATCTTCTGGAGGCTCTTTTGCAGTTAACTTTCATCTTAATTAATTAATTAACTAATTAATTTGGTACTATGGATTTGAGTCTGGAGCCTTGTGCAAGCTTAGGCAACGCTAAACCACACCTCTTGCTTAAGCTTTTCCTTTTAAAATGAGTATGTGTGCACCCTAAGATGACAAAATGTGCAGTATCGTAAACATACAACCAGTACCGGAGTCATTGCTTATCATTGCCAAGTACTGTGTGACCTGCACCATGTATGGCTGCAAGCACAGTACCTGTTGACACAGGCGTCACCACAAACCCACAAGTTGTGCAGTAGACTGGGATGCTTCGCCACTGTGACGTCACATAGGAATTCTCTTAGCTGTCTTGTAATCTTCTGGGACCACTGCCGAGGGAACACCACTGTGCTGTGCACAACAATATTTTTGTTGCTCACTGATGAAATCTAAGCATTTAGAACAGTTCCTGGCACCCAGAAGATGCTGAAGGAATGGATAGGTCAGCAAGGCTCCCCAGTGTTTCTGCTCCCCTTCCTATTAGTATCAGACTCGTAGTTCAGTGGCCCAGCTCCCCCGATGGTCCCTTGCTCTGCTGTCCTACATTCTATGCTACCTGTGCGGTAACCTCCACTTCACGTTGTCATTATTTATTAATACTAATAACATCTTATATACTATTACAATTTTGGATCCTCTTCATCCTTTTTAGTGGATCCAGATTTCTGTGTGGTGGTGTCCGTTTCTTTCTGCCTCATGAATTTCCTTAGTGCCTCACAGAGTGCAGGGAGATCATTTCAGAGAGGAAGGTGGATGTTCAGAGATGAGATCATGATGTGAAAAACATAGTGGGCAGAACTAACAACAGGCTGGGCATGGCAGGTGGAAAGATCGGGAACACTGAATATATAGAAATAATCTAAAACGCACTCCCAAGAAGAGGAAAATATAAATACGGAATGAACAAAGGATGGAGGATAAAAATATTTTTGAAAAATAATGACTGAAAATTTCCCAATTTGAGCAGAATTCTAAATCTGTGTATTGAAGAAGCAAGAGAGAGAGAGAGAGAGAGAGAGAGAGAGAGAGAGAGAGAGAGAGACAGAGCAGGTGCCTCCTGTGGTGAGGCTTTGAAAGAAAAGAATAACTAGCAATAGATAGAAATATAACCTAATCAGGTGCTCACAACAGTCAGCTGAAACTGGCTGGGGAAGTTGAGGCAGACAGCTGGAGTTCCTGACTGAGCTTTCTCTCCATGGCTAAGTCCTTCATGGATGATCTTCCTACTTCTCTTTCCACTAGATACATCCTATCATGGGATGAACAGCAGTAACATCTGTTGGAAATGGTTCACCGTTCAGCTGTTCTAAAGGACACAATGGTTTTACTCTTGAGTTCTGTTGTCTTCTGCATTACGGGGTTGGATCAGTATGCCAGACAAGGGGCCTTGGAAGACACTTTGAGACAGATATGCTTGGGTCTGAAATGGGGAAGGGGTACAGCCTTGTGCCCAGAGACAACTTCTTAGTGAGCGCAAACAGCACATGGCCATCTACCAATATAAAGTACATTTCAGTGTCTCTGTTTTTGTCAATTCTGGGTCCATGCTGATGGGAGGATTTTTCTATCATTATGGTATGCTTTTTTGCCTGTTGGCAATTTTCAACTGGATGTCAGGCACTGTGAATTTCACTCTATTAGACGCTGTGTATTTTCCCATTTCTGTCAACGTTCTTTTTTTTTTTACAAGTTTTTTTTTATTACATTTTAAACTTTAAGTGGTGATGGGATTTGAACTTGGTGCTCTATCAAAGAGCTTTCTTTCTTTCTTTCTTTCTTTCTTTCTTTCTTTCTTTCTTTCTTTCTTTCTTTCTCTCTCTCTCTCTCTCTCTCTCTCTCTCTCTCTCTCTCTTTCTTTCTTATCACATTGTCTTAGTTAGGTTTTTATTGCTGTGAGGAGACACCATGACCATTGCAATTCTTTTCTTTTCTTTTCTTTTTTTTTTCCGAGACAGGATTTCTCTTTGTAACAGCCCTGGCTGTCCTGGAACTCACTTTGTAGTCCAGGCTGGCCTCGAACTCACAGAGATCCATCTGCCTTTGCCTCCTGAGTGCTGGGATTAAAGACATGCACCACTAGGCCTGGCTGACCACAGTGACTCTAATAAGGAAAACTTTCACTGGGGCGGCTCGCTTACAGTTTCAGATCTTCAGTCCATTATCATCATGTCGAGGGCATGGTGATGTGCAGGCTGATGTGGTGCTGGAGGAGCTGAGAGTTTTACATCTTGCAGGCAACAGGAAGTTGAACTGGGCAGTATCCTGAGCATAAGAAACCTCAAAGCCCACTCCCACAGTGACACACTTCCTCTAACAAGGCCATACCCACTCCCACAAAGCCACACCTCCAAATAATGCCATTCCCTATGTGATTATGGGGCCAAATACACTCAAACTACCACAGCATTTATGTATGTGTGTGTGTGTATGTGTGTGTGTGTGTGTGTATGTGTGTGTATGTGTGTGTATGTGTGTGTGTATGTGTATGTATGTGTGTGTATGTGTGTGTGTGTATGTGTGTATGTGTGTATGTGTGTGTGTATGTGTGTATATGTGTGTATGTGTGTGTATATGTGTGTGTATGTGTGTGTATGTGTGTATGTGTGTGTGTATGTGTGTGTGTGTGTGTGTGTGTGTGTGCCACGGCTTGTGTGTGGAGGTCAGATGACAACTTGGGGGAACTGGTCCTTCCACCACGTGGGTTGTGGGGACCGCGCGCGCAAGTTGCCTTCTTACCAGCTCTTCTATCAATGTATGTTTGGTCTTTGTTCAGGGAGCAATTAAACTGCTTTGAATCTGTGTGATACGTCTATGCCTTGCTTTGTAATGTTTGTTAGGTGGGACAGAACCAGGTTTACTGTTGGGCTAATGATTCTCCACTATGGAAGGAAGTCTTTTTGAGTACTATACCAACCTTGCTGAACCCAGAATTGAGAGGTTACCCAGTCTGTCTTTGGAGCCATCTTGGTTAGGTTCTCTATTGCTGTAATAAAACATGGTGACCAAAAGCAACATGGGGAGGAAAGTGTTTATTTCATCTTACAACTCTCAGGTCTCACTTCATCACTAAGTGAAGTCAGGGCAGGAACTCAAGACAGGAACTTAGAGGTAGGAACTGAAGCAGAGGCCATGGATGAGTGCTGCTTACTGACTTGCTCCATACTGCTTGCTCAGCCTGCTTTGTTATACCATCAAGGACCACCTTCCCAGGGATTGCACTGCCCACAGTGGGCTGGGCCCTCCCACATCAACCATTAATTGAGAAAATGACCTACGAACTTACTTACAGGCCAGTCTGGTAGGAGCATTTTTTTAACCGTGGTTCCCTCTTCATAGATGACTCTGGCTTGTGTTGAGTTGACATATACCTAGCCATCACAAGGATACACTGCTGCTCTTGGTGGTATGTGAGCACACGAGTCACTTGTATCCTCACATGCATGCTGGAGCTTCAAAGGATCATTTCTGGAGCTCTGACCAGGTTGTCTGTCTTAAAAATCCAGCTGTCTGTGGAATGTGCTCCTTCATCCCCTAAGCTTGGGCAGTATATATTGCCTATGGCTAGAGAGGACTCTCTATGGCTGGAGAGGTACCACAGACACCACCTGATACCCCACTTATAAGGATCACCATCTTGAAAACTCTTATTTAAGATATTTTGTCCGCCGGGCGGTGGTGGCGCACGCCTTTAATCCCAGCACTCGGGAGGCAGAGCCAGGTGGATCTCTGTGAGTTCGAGGCCAGCCTGGGCTACCAAGTGAGTTCCAGGAAAGGCGCAAAGCTACACAGAGAAACCCTGTCTCGAAAAACCAAACCAAAAAAAAAAAAAAAAAGATATTTTGTCCATTACCTTTTTTGGTCCGGACAAGAGGGTAGCCCCTAACTCTTCCTACTTGGTTAGAAGCAGGATTCCACTTGCAATAAGTAGATGATGCTAGAGATTATTTCATTGAGATAGACATGTACTAATGGCTGTAAGGCACACAGGCAAGAGCCTGTTAGAAAGTGCATGCTCCACTAACATGAGGTGCCACTACTCCAGCCACACAGTCCACTCCTGCATGCAGCTGCTGCTGACAATCATCTCAGAGGTGTAGTGTGTCACAAAGCCAATGTGAGCTGCTTAGTTGGGCCTCCAAGCCGTGGGCACTTAGTCAACATTACTTCTCCTCTACCTATTCTGGGACCACTGTACTTGTCTAGTGTCACTGAAGCAATGGATAGTATTACAGACTATTTAACAGTTACTGGCCTAAAGCAATCTCCAAGCCAAGTGAGTACTGACTAGGAATCTCTTCTCCATGTGGTCCTGACTCCTGCTTTGGTTTGGGAGGGTGTTCTTCTCTGAAACCTGGGGAACAATGTTGCGAATTCAGCATCTCTGTTTCCTGCTCTCCTCTATACAGGTTTCTCCTTCCTTTCATCCCAGATACCTCATGACTTCTTAGCGGGGAGAGGGAAGTGGTAGGGGAGGGAGCCAAGTGTCTGCTGAGACCCTATGGCATAGCAAACTGCTTCATGCTTCGTGGGAATTCTTAAACCTTAATTCTATCAACTAAAAGTAGTGACAGCAGTATTCATCTTTGCCGAGTTCTTGTGAACCTGAATTTCAGCCATGGTAAGTTCTTTGGATACTATTTAGAATGGCCTGTATTTCATAAAACTTCCCCAGTGTTATCTCCTTCTCTAAGTTCTTATGCTGTGGTTAGTATCATTGCTTCCATTTTACAGACACACGAGAGGACTGATGGAGCCAATGTCAGATCCACAGCGACTGACCAGCCATCTGTTCAATGTCATTTCCTCATTCTTTCATTGGGGATTTGCTGAGGCCCCCCTGTGATCTGGGCCTCGGGAATACAGGTCTCTCACAAAATACAGTGTACAGATAGACAAATTTATAAGGGCAGTAAAGCATTATGAGACTATCAATAAAACTTTATGTGGAAGGGACTAATTCCACATGCCTCTGAGAGAAGATGTTGCCATTAAACATTTTTCTTAGACTGAATTGTGAACAGCGTTTGCCCAAAGCAAAGGGCAGGGACATTCGTTCTGGGCAGAGAGACTAGCATGAATCCAGGCCAGGAAGCATTAAATTGCCAGATGACCAGAAGGGAATGCAAAATACCAGTAGTAAGAGAAAATGGTCTGCAGTAGGATGTTCTTGGTGTCAAGAAAGAGTTGGAATTTGTAGGTCACAGGGAGCCACTGAAGGCTTTAAACTAGAAACTACCTAAGTCAAGTTGCAGCATTATAAAAGCAGAACCAACTGCCGTCACACATGACCCCATTCCTGTCCCATAATCTACTGGCTTTTGATCCTTCTGGCTTTCATACTACCTCCCACCTATTCTCCATCATTCAAACTCAGGACTCCTCCTCCCCGTCCAGGCTCCAGCAGTGCCACAATGGTTAATAACCGGATAAAGTGCCTCCACTGTGTGTAGCCATCTTTTTATGCATTCCGAGTGTTACCCTCCTTCTCCCTAAAGAGGGCCCTCTGTCTCCTGCTTTCTCCAGGCATTCCTGCCCCATGACAGACCTTCTTGTTCCTGGATTTTAAGTCATCTCAAGGTACTGGACTATACATTCCCGTGGGTTGGTTTTCTAGATCTGGACAGCAATGTTTTCCTTAAAGGACAACACAGTAAAACCAACTGACTTGGGAAGCATGGGCACTGGTGAGGGTCACAGCCCAGGGCTGGCTTGATCAAGAAACTTCAGGTCTGTTTCTGCCCTCTCTTACCCTGGTTGTTCAGGACTCTGGTTATCATACACAACTCAACTCACTTAACAAATAGCCGGTGTCACCTACCATCCTGGCAGATGTGACTTCTCCACGGTCCTCATGTAACTGTCATCATACAGTGTCTCTCCTCCTGTGGCAGGCTTATGTTACCTAGGGCACTGTCCTCAGGGTTCACCATGATGTAGCACATGCCAGCAAATCCTTGGTAGGTCTGAATAATGTCCCACTGCGCACACACTGCTTTGTGTTCGTCCATTCACCTGCTGATGGACACGGCTATATACCTGGCCATGCAACTTCTGTGTCCAGTGTTTTCAGGAGATGCCACCTGTTTCCCACAGCGGCTACCCCACAGTGTTCCTGCCACTCGTGGGCTCAGTCCTGAAGCTTTTCTTCTTCACAGTGTCCCAGGCTTTCCCTCTCCACACTGTGACATTTGAGGGAGGGTGGACATTCTTCTAAGCATTCCCAGCAGTGGTGAACACATGGCTAGAGCTTGGCCAGTGACTGTGGCAGAGTTTGCAGGAGGTGAAAGTGTACCTAGGCCACCTTGGTGCTACCTGTGGCTTTAGTCATCATCACTATCAAGTTCAATTGCTGTATGAAGCAGAGATTGTCTGGGGGGCTCAGAGGGTCGTGACTACTGGTGGCCCTGAACCTGCACTCAGAATATTGGAATGCTTAAAGAAAGGCTTATTAAGATGCGTCAGAGATATAATAAACTGCCCATATTGAAAGTACAATCTGTTAGGTTTTGATGGACAAGAGTACTTGGGAAACCAATTTGACTGACCATCAGTTTGAAGTATGACTCAATGTTTCTTGCAGTGTGCTCATAATTACCTCCTGCACATCTGTATTATTTTAGGATTTATTTCATGATGGTCCCTATTACTCACTCTTTTTCTCTCTCTTACAATCCTCTTCAAAGAGAACAGCCCCTCATTCTACACAGTAGGAGATGGGCTAGAGGATGCTGCCTCAGGAGGAGGAAACCCGTTCTGGGAAAAGTGGCTCTGGACGTCCAGCCGGGGTTGTTTTCTCCATCAGTGGATGGGTGAAGACCATTTCATTCCTCTGTTGGGGCTCACATCCAGAGTTTTGTTCCTGTTAACTCAGTTCTCTCGTCTGACACTGACCAGGCAACCATCCTGGCCAGGACATCTAGCTGCCTGGCAGGCCATCACTCACATCACTCACATGTACACCAAGTAATAAGGCTGGAGCACCTTCAGAGACTGGGGAAGGGAGCCTGTGCCCAGTGTCCAGTACCTCTGCTGCCAGGCTCCGCTCTGCCTTCCTGTGGGGGTGTTGACCCCGCTGGGCTGGCTGGTTTGGGGGTGTTGACTCTGCTGGACCGACTGCTTTGGGGGGTGTTGACTCTGCTGGGCTGGCTGGTTTGGGGGTGTTGACTCTGCTGGGCTGACTGGTTTGGGGGTGTTGACCCTGCTGGGTTGGCTGGTTTGGGGGTATTGACTCTGCTGGGCTGACTGGTTTGGGGGTGTTGACCCTGCTGGGCTGGCTGGTTTGGGGGTGTTGACTCTGCTGGGCTGACTGGTTTGGGGGTGTTGACCCTGCTGGGTTGGCTGGTTTGGGGGTATTGACTCTGCTGGGCTGACTGGTTTGGGGGTGTTGACCCTGCTGGGTTGGCTGGTTTGGGGGTGTTGACTCTGCTGGGCTGACTGGTTTGGGGGTGTTGACCCCGCTGGGCTGGCTGGTTTGGGGGTGTTGACCCCGCTGGGCTGACTGGTTTGGGGGTGTTGACCCTGCTGGGCTGGCTGGTTTGGGAGTGTTGACCCTGCTGGGTTGGCTGGTTTGTGCAAATAGTACAATTTGGAAGAGGAGAATCATCTTGTACTTCAGGGGTCTAGAGGAGAAATGCATTCACAACTGGGCCTCCATGGCCAGAGTAAGCCTGCTGGACCCCAGACATGGGGAGGACCCTGTGCCTGGAGTCACAGGTAGGAAGACTGTTAAGGCGAGGTAAGCTCAGAGGAAAAGGCTTTGAACCGTAGTGAAGCACCAGTAACCCCAGGAAGAGGTGCCTGTTCCCCTCTCCCTTCCCCCTCACTCCCTGCTCCTCCCCTGTCCCCTTTGATCCCCCAGCCCCTGATCTTGTTTAATTGGTCTGGATGGGTCCCGGGCACCTGGACTCTAGATGCCCTTCTGGCTTCCTGTGAAGACTCCTGGCACAAAGACTGTGGGCTTTAATAATCCCAGGTGAAATGGCGTTTTTACTGACACATGCGTGGAGAGACCATTTCCCTGACTTCGGAAGTCCGTCTTCCCCTCTGTGTTTGTCCCCTGGATCATCTAGGGCTTGGAGCAGTTCATTCAGAATCGGTCGGAAAAGAGCCATCTTCTTTGAACACATGGCTTTCTCTTACTAACTGAACAACAAAGGCACCGTTTTCCAGATGTTGAGACTTTTATTCACGGTTTTTCATCCGTCACGAGAGAAGACATCTTGGCCAGATGCCTCTAGCCTCTGAGAAGGATTTGCACTCCAGCCCTTGGAGAGGCTGCTTGCCCTGGACTGCAGCCTCGGCCTTGGGGCCGTGGAGCCAAAACCTTTCTGAGAAAGCCCAGGCTGGATGCCATGGACACCTTTCTGTGGCTGCTTGGATGATTCAAATCCTGTTGAGAAAGATAACATCGATGCCAGGTTGCAGGTCTGTGTCCAAACATGGAACATGAAGGCCTGGCTCTTTCAGATGTGGAATAGGCGGGCCTACGGCCCCTCAGTCCCCTTGACTGTATCACCACTGGCTCTTTGGGAAATGTCAAGGCCATAATTTAGACATTATAACCACTTTCCCAGCCCTGCAGAGGGAGCACGGATCCCTACTATGAATAAAGATCAGGTGTGACAGGTCCCTGGCCCAGTTAACGACACCAAGAATCTGTTGCCAGGTTGGTACTCTCTTGCCTGTCTCTTGAGTCCTCCAGCGGCCGACCCAGAGCCACCCATCTCTGCTCCTGGGTTGGGTAGGTGGGTCTGCTCAGTGGCCTTGGCAATGGAGCTCTCTTTTTTTCCTTCCCTCCTTCTTTCACTCTTTCACCCTTTCTACTTCCTCCCCTCCTCCCTCATCTTTCTCTGGGACAGACCTGGTTATGTAACCCAGGCTGGCCTCAGATCTGTGGTCCTCCTGTCTCGACATCCCCAGTGCCAGGGTCACAAGTGTGCACCACCATGCCTGGCAAGGCATGCCACCACACACCACAGCTCTTTCTTCCCTCTGAGAATGAGACGTCCTTGGCCTGGAGACACCCCGGCCCTCCAGGCCCCTCCTCAGCATCTCCTCCTGCTTGAGTAAGGATGTCATCCCAGTAGACAGAGCCTGACAGGGGCCAGGGTAGGCCTTGTCTTCTGAGTCACGTTTTCTTTATTTCTGGACTTCCTGAAGGTTGGCTACAAATAGCGACAGGCCACACACACCCTGGGGTGAGGGTGGTGTGCCTTTCACAGTGGTCTGGCCTGGTCACCCTGACTCAGGCCTCAGAGGGTGCCTTACAGTGACCTGAGCTTTATATGGCTCAGGGCAGGCCGGTCTCTCTTCACCAGCGTTTCCCTAGGCCACAGAGAAAGAGCCTCCATCCCGTTTCCCACCCTCCAACAGCAGGGGCCTTGGCTTCCTTGGCTGTTTCAGGCTGTTCTTGTTTTAGCCGGAGGGGCGTGTGCGTTTGATCTTCTTCTGGTCTCCCGCTGGAGAGACCCAAACAAGCCAAGTCCAAACTGTCAACAGGAAAAGTGTCTTAGGTCAAGAACGCGGCCAGAATAGCTCCAGCCTGTGTTCTGACTCAGACCTACTGGGGAGGCCTTTACCTGAGAGGGACAATGCCTGGAATGCCGTCCCCAGATCCTCTGCCTCTGGTCCCTCTGCAAGGCCTTGCAGTGAAAGCGGCCTCCAGGGCCCACAGGCATCCGCGTTAGTGGTGACAGGGGACTGGCGTCCAGGAGCTGAGACCTGGGACCCCAGCGGCATTCCCACCGTGCCCCGTGACAACGATGCGGTGAACAGACACACTTGACCAAACAAACTGCCGTGTTTTGTGGACACAGTTGGGAATTCAGGAGAAAAATCCTTTCTGGTACTTAAAAATTATTTTTATGTTGTATGTATGAGTGTTTTGCCTGTGTATGTGTAGATATATAATATATGTATTATATATAATATGTATAAATATATATACATATACTATGTGTACTGTGTGCATATGCACATGCTTAGTGCCCAGGGAGGCCAGGAGAGGGCATCAGATCCCACTGGACTGGAGTTACAGATGGTTGTGAGTTGCCATGCGGATGCTAGGAATTGAACCCCAGTTCCCTGGAAAGGCAGCCGGTGATCTTAACTCTGAGCTATCCCTCCAGCTCCTACTTTCTGGGATTTAAAAGCATTTGACTATTTGGCTCAGGATGTAGCTCAATGGTAAAGTACTTAGCTATGCACGAGGCCCTGGAGAGGCCCTGGATTTAACCTGGAGCATTCTCTTTCTGGGGTTTCTCTGTTGCTCTGCTCTCTGTCCGAGAGAGGTCCCACATTTCTTCTCCCCTCCTGTCCGCCCACTTCTTTGATAAGAATTTAGATTTTGGCACAATTTCTCTACTTCTTTGCCCAATGATGGAAGCTGCAGAGAGGTGCATCATACACACTCTTTCCTTTCCCACCCCCAGTCTCAAAGGCTTTAAATATGGCAAAAACTGCACAGGTCCTTCATGCAACTGATTCATCTATTTATTTTCTGATTTATTCCCTGTCCAGTGACCAAACTAGTTCCAGAGTGGCCTGCCATCAACCCATGCACACAGCTCCCTCAGGCTGTGAGAAAGGATCACTCTTCAGGAAGACACACACACTCTCTCTCTGTGTCTCTCTCTGTGTGTCTCTCTGTCTCTGTCTCTGTCTCTCTCTCTTTTTTTTTTTTTTTTTTTTTTTTTTTTTTTTTTTTTTTTTTTTTGAGACAGGGTTTCTCTGTGTAGCCCTAGCTGTTTTGGAACTTGCCCTGTAGACCAGGCTTCTCTTGAGCTTAGAGATCTGACTGCCTCTGCCCCCGGAGTGCTGGGATCAAAGGGGTGTGCCACTATCCCTGGCCTTTTACAGGTGAGGTTTTGAATCTGTCGCTGCAGGTACTCTTCCAAAAGGCATCAAAAGGGAGATAGAACAGCCTGTTGGTGTGCACAAAGAGAGCTGATGTAAAGCACTCGCAAAGCTGTGAAAACGGTCATTACTGGTCAATATGCATGCATTTAACTTCCACACCCTGCCTGTTCACGCCTTTTCCTTAGGCCGTGGAACTCGTTTGTACCACGGGGTAGTTCTGGGCCGCAGCTCGCCCTCCACGGCCTCTTCTGTCTGCATTTCTTCTGCCCATTTCTCGCCACCGCTTCTCCCATTTTGCAGCTATTTTCCTCCAAGCAATAACTTTTTCACTTTTTTAATCTTATAACTATCTGATTTTATTTTGATTTCGTTATTCAGTTGTGTTATATTGATTGTAATTGTACTGCTTTCCCATTGATTATTTTTTTTTTATTTAAATTTTTTATTTGCAGTTTTTGTTTTCGTTTTTCAAGACAGGGTTTCTATGTATAGCCCCAAATGTCCTGAAACTTGCTCTGTAGACCAAGCTGGACTTGAACTCAGATCCGCCTGCTCCCTGCTTCTCCAAGTGTTGGGATTAAAGGTGTGTACTACCACTGCCAGGCAAATTTTATTGTTTTCATGTGTGTGAGTGTTTTGCCTACAGGTATGTATGTGGACCATGTGCATACAGTGGAAGTAGAGTTACAGTTGTGGGTGCTGGGACTTGAACCTGGGTCCTTTGGAAGGGCAGTCAGAGCACTTAACCCCTGAGCCATCTCTTCAACCCCCTTATTTGCAGTTTTTACATTAAAGTATGGTTAAATCATTTCCCTTGTCTTTCTAACCTCTCCCATGCCACCGGCTCCCTCTCAAATTCATGACTTCTTTTTCTTTAATTACTATTGTTACATATATATGCATAAATAGATAAACACAACCTGCTGAGTCCATGTGGTGTTGCTTGTGTGTTTATGTTTTCAGGCTGACCACTTGGTATGGGGGAAGACTAGTTCTCCCTCTCTCAGCAGTTGTAATGACCTGCAGCTCTTCAGCAAGACCTGGGGCCCCATGAGAGTGAGATTTCCTGCTTCCACATTTGAATGTCTGGCGGTGATGGGACACGGAGACTGTGGTGGTTTGAATGAAAATGGCCTCCCTAGGCCTGGTAGGAGTAGGTGTGGCCTTGTTGGAGGAAGTAATCCCTGGGGGTGGGCTTTGAGGTTTCAGAGGTCCAGGCAAGGCCCAGAGTCTTGCTTTTCCTGCTGCCTTTGGATCCAGATGTGTAGCTACCTTGTCTGCCTGCATGCCGCCATGCTCCCTGCTGTGAGGAGAATGGACCAAACCTCTGAACTGTACACCAGCCTTGATCAAATGTTTTCCTTTATAAGAGTTGCTGTGGTCATGATGTCTCTTCACAGCAACAGAATACTGACTAAGACAGTAACCCAGCACTCAGGAGGTAAAGGCAAGTGGATCTCTGTGGTGGTATTGTGTTCCCCAAAATATTGTGCACCCTAATAAACTTTTCTGGGGTCAGGGAACAAGACAGCTACAATATTAAACATAGAGGATAGGCAGTGGTAGCACACGCCTTTAATCCCAGCATTCCAGAGGCAGATCCATCTGTTCAAGGATACAGCCAAGCATGGTGACTCACACCTTTAATCCCAGAAAGCGAGCCTTTAATCCCAGGGAGTGATGGTAGAAAGCAGAAAGGTATATAAGGCATAAGAACCAGAAACTAGAAGCATTTGGCTGGTTAAGCATTTGGCTGGTTAAGCTTTTAGGTTTTGAGCAGCACAGTTCAGCTGAGACCCATTCTGGATGAGGACTCAGAGGCCTCCAGTCTGAGGAAACAAGACCAGCTGAGGATCTGGTGAGGTGAGGTATCTGTGGCTTGTTCTGGTTCTTTGACCTTCCAGCATTCACCCCAATAACTGACTCAGGTTTGATTTTATTAATACGAACTTTTTAGGATTCCTGCTACAGATCTCTGTGAGTTTTAGACCAGCCTGATCTATATAGTGAGTTCCTGGACAGCCAGAGTATATATAGAGATCCTCTCTCAAAAAACCAATTCCCCCCTAAAACAACAAACTCCCTCCCCACCAGTCAATCAATTAATCAATCAATCAGTCAATCAATCAAACAAACAAAAAGTCATTTGGTGTTACCATTACCCAGTTCTTGTTTGGGCAGCCACATTGGTGGGGCTTCATGGATGCAGCTTCCCTCTGATTTAGGTTTAATATAGATATTTAATACCATGCTTTCCCCTCTGAGAATAGCTTATTTGTGTTTGGAAAGTTCTTTTCATCTCTAATCACTGCTTGGCAAATACATTTTCAGGAGCATAGCAATAATAACATTATTATTTTTATTGTAAATCACAGCTATTAGCATTATAGACAATTTTTCTTAGCTTTGCTTTTTTGATGAGAATTCTACTTCCACATCAAAATTTGCCTCATTTGATTTTTTTAATCATTTTTAATACTCTCCATTTTTGAATCTTTTTGCTTAGTTATATCTTTTATGCATTAAAGCTGGATTTTTGTTGTTGTTTGTTGTGGAAATTAACTGTGTGAAGATATATTTGCTTATGCTGCAGAATATTACCTTTACTGTGTAAGGGTGTGTTACATTTGTTTATGCTGCATTTGTTTAACGATGTAAGGATGTGTGTTTAATTATGAAAAAATGTGTTGCATTTGTTTTACCTTGCCTGCCTAAGGCACCTGATTGGTATAAAAATGCCGAATGGCCAATGGCTAGGCAACAGAGGGGTAGGCAGGGCTGGTAGGCAGAGAGAATAAATAGGAGAGAACGAGAAGAAGAAAGAAGGAGAAGAGAACGAGGAGAAAGAGAGGACACAACTGGGGCAGGAAGCCAGGTAGTCATCGGCCAGCCGGGCCAGAGAACAACTGCAGGGAGTCGGTTTTCTCTACTATGTGGGCCGCAGAGGTTGAGCACAGGAGGTCAGTTTCCCGACAAGCACCTATATGCAGGGAGCCATCGCTACCAATGTATCCATTGCATTCTCTGTGCACCTTGGCTGAAAGTGAGTTACACACGGGCAGGCCATTTTCTAGCCCCTCTCTTCTGTTACACTGTTCTTTGTGGGGGTTCATGCCAGGTAAATACTGTTGATTATTGTAAGTCAGGTCCATTTATTTTGGCTGCCCTGTCTTTGCATTTATTTCTGTGTGAAGATTGCCTTCAGCTTTTATACTTAACGGTTGGTTTTGCTATGTATTAAGTCTTTGGCTTCCTTCCTGCCTTTGGGCGTCTTAAGTCGCTCCGTTGTCCTTTGGCACAGAGTGCCGCTGTCTACATGTCTGACGTCTGCTCTTTCCTTTTCCTTTTAAATGACTTGGTGTTTTTACTTAAATAATAACATAGTAGCTGGGTGGTGGTTGTTGTACCCATTTCTCGAAACCCCCAGAGACCACCAAGGAGCTGATTTTCGATGCAAGTACATAAGGGTCCTTTTATTGTCAGGTTCAATCTGGGCCACTGTCAGGCAGATGGAGGGGAATGCAGTGGTGGTGAGCGCAGGTGTAGAGAGTTTTTATAGGGAAAAACTGCAAGCCGGGAATTACATGCTATGGCAACTTGGGATTGGGTAGAAGGGGTATGGGGCAAGGTGAATTTTTGAAACTATTGGTCTAGACTTTGGGCACAAAACCACATTTGAAACCATTGGGTTAGACTTTTGGTGGGGAATCACAACCTGCTGAACAGGATTACCTGGACTGCTCAGCAGGATTATCTAGATATCTTCAAGGGCCATAAACTGCAGACAGAATGTCTGCAGGAGCAAACTGCTCTGTATCCGTTCTAGTCATGGCACATTCCTGAGGTCCTTCCTGGAATTGAGTACAGTAGGTGGTCTAAAATGGTGGCCCTATCCTAAAATGAAGCCTGTATTGTCTTCACAGTGGTGGCACACACCTTTAGTCCCAGCACTCAGGAAGCAGAGGCAGGTGGATCTTTGTGAGTTCGAGGCCAGCCTAGTCCTCAGACTGAGTTCCAGGACAGCCAAGGATACAGAGAAACCCTGTCTAGAAAAACTAAAAAACAAAACAAAACAACAAACATAACTAAAAACAACAACAACAACAACAACAACAACAACAACAACAACTTCTTTTCCATTTCCATCTGCTGTGCTCGGATTGGCTGTCACGTCTTGATTGACACTACTTGTTAGTTATTGGTGTTGGTGTCTCATGCTGGCCACGGGTGCTGTTCTCTTGTGTTTATAATTTGAGTTCATGAAAACACGCCACTGTGTGGCTGTTCTAGATACTGCCTGTGGGATTTTGGCTTTCCTATTCTGGGTACACTGTCTACAAGGGAGGAGCCTTGGGAAGGATTCACTTCTGTGCACGTCACTCTGCCTGTTTTCCCAGAGTCCTTCTGCTAGGCTTGACCAATTTCAGATAGGAGTTTTGTTCGCTTTTTTTTGCTCTTTAACAGCTTGTGGGATACTCCGTCTTCCTCTGACACTTCTAATGAGAGCTCTATGCTGCAAATACAGCCACGCACACCCGCCGCCCTCCCTCGGGGGTGGAGGACCAGCTATCACCTCATTTGCTGAGGGTGTTACCTTTCCACTCTCCTGTTCCTTTTGTTTAATTGAAAGAGTCTGGGAGATCTAAATGTAATCAGCTGATGTATTCTGTCACATCACTGCAAGCTCCTGACTTTGAAAAAATTTACATGGGTTAGCCCATAAATAACACTACACTGCTATGGAATTTCTTTTTGCTAGATTTAGTTTTGAAACATATCCCTGTTTATACATCAAGCACATGTGCATAAACAGTTTTACAATTTCTGCATAATATTTCACCCTTTATCAGTGTTTCTTCATTTACCTATTCCATCGTGTTTCTGCTATGGTGAATTTTTCACCATAACAAAAAGACTGCAATAAAAATTCTGAAGTATTTCAGCTGGTGTTCTTGCATGGATTTGTGTAGTAGTTATTTATAAAGCTGGAAATGGAATGTCATATACAAATATCAGGTCCTGATCTTTCTGATTTTTCCAAAAGCTCTCCTTTTGAGATCTGCTCCTTTGGATCATAAATATCCAACATTATTTATTTTTACAGCTTGGGGCTAGAGAGATGATGCAGTAGTTAACAGCGCTGGATGTTTGTGCCGAGAACCAGGGTTCAATTCTCAGCACCTGCATGGTACTTCACAACCATCTGCGACTCCAATTCCTGGGAATCCAATGTTATCTTCTGGCCCTTGTGAGCACCAGGCTCTCATATGCTACACAGACATACATGCAAAACACTCATACATAAATCAATCCAAAAAATTGAAAAGTTTTAGCTTGTCAAGTAAACATTCCTTTTTGCCTTTACAAACTACTTGAATCTCTTAACATTCTCTGCAGTGACTCAAGAGACCAGAAGCATAAGGAAAATAATACACATGCACACACACATGCACACGCACATACACGGACTTATATACACATACATTCACACATGCACATACTTATGCATGCACTCCCATATACACTCTCAAATGCACACACTTTGTCTTGGTTACAGTTCTCTTGCTATGAAGAGATACCATGACCAAGGCAATTCTTTTTTTTTTTTTTTTCTCAAGACAGGGTTTCTCTGTAGCCCTGGCTCTCCTGAAACTCACTCTGTAGACCGGGCTGGCCTCAAACTCAGAGATCTGCCTGTCTCTTCCTCCCAAGTGCTGGGATTAAAGGTATGTGCCACCACTGCCAGGCAGTTAAAAAAATTCTCTTATATATTATATCCTGACTGCAGTTTCCCCTCCCTCCCCTTCCTCAGTCTTTCCCCTCAACCTCCCATCTCCCCTAGATCCACTGCCCCCTCTGTTTCCCCTCAGAAAAGAGTAGGTCTACCAGGGACATCAATCAAACTTGGCATGATATGCTACAATAAGACCAGGCACATACCATCACATCAAGGCTGGACAGGGTGTCTTGGAGGAAAAGGGTCCCATAAACAGGCAAAAGAGTCAGAGACAGCCCCACTCTCACTTTTAGGAATTTCACAAGAACACCAAGCTAGCCATAACATATATACAGAGGACTTAGGTTAGACCTCACCAGGTTCTCTGATCTCTGTGAGCCCCCATGAGTCTGGGTCAGTTGATTCTGTGGATGCTGTTCTCGTAGTGTCCCTGACTCCTCTGGTTTCTCCAATCCCTCCTCCCCCTCTTCCACAGGACTCCTCAAGCTCCACCCAATGTTTGGCTGTGGGACTCTGCATCTGCTCCCATTGGTTGCTGCATGAAGTCTCTCTGGTCTCTTTGATGAGGATTCTGCTAGGCTCTGGTCCCAGAACACCCTGCAGGCAGGACAAACTGTAGGTCAAAGTTTTTGTTGCTGGGCTGGTGTCCCAATCCCCCCATTTGAGCCGAGGCAACTCTTATAAAGGAAAACATTTAATTGAGGGCTTGCCTACAGTTTCAGAGGTTAGTCCATTATCACCATGGTGGGAAGCATGGCACTGGAATGGTATCTGAGAGCTTTACATCTTGATCCACAGGCAACAGGCAGAAAGGGAGAGATAGCGGGTTTGGCTTGGGCTTTTGAAACCTCGAAGTCCACTCTCAATGACACATCTCCAACAAGGCCACACCTCCTAATCCTTTCCACCTTTCCAAACAGTTCATCAGCTGAGGACTAAGCATGCAACTATATGAGCCTACAGAGACCATTTTTATCCGGAACATCACACATACTCACTTTTGTTGAGGGAGTAGGAGCCTCATATCTTTTCTTTATTTGACTTAATTACATATGTGTGTCTGTGTGTTGGTGTTTGCGTGTGAGTGCAATGAGTGCAGGTGTCTGCTATAAACATCCTGGCGTGGACTCTGGGAAGTGAACTCGGGGCCTTTGCAAGAGTAGTACGTGTTCCGTTCAGCCTGATCTTAGATTTTGTACATGGTCCAGAGATCCATGACTGCTCTGAACCTAGAGTAAGTAACATTTCCATTTCACTCCAGTCCCTAACTGTTTTTCACCAGTTTGCTCGTTCTTTTGAGAGAACTTTCTTGAGCACCAAGCGACAGTCATGGTAGAGAGTAGGGATGCCTTGAACAGGAGGGTGCTGATGGAGATGACTCAGCCCAAAGGTGCTGTGCATAGGTGTTTTCTTTTGTATGGCAATCGGGGTATTCATATCTAGGGATCACTTCCATTTGTCATTCATGTCCAGGTCATTTCATAATGGTGTTAGCGATTCATATGAATTTACTCTTTTTATCTCACAATACTCCTATAAGGTTGGCAATATTCTTGATGCCCCCATTTCCAGATGTGAAAACAAGGGTACAGAAAGTTTGAGTGGGCTTAAGTGTTAGCAGAGGGTAAATCTGGGATTCTGTCCTAGGCAGCCTGGCTCCAAAGACCACACTCTCCTCATCTGTTTCAGGTAGCCACTGCCCTAAGGAGTTCACAAATAAATAGTTTCACTTGTAAATAAATCAATTATAGTACAAGGTAATAAGGAAAAAAACAGTCCAAGCCTGGTGTGGTGGTGGTGCACACCATTAATCCCAGCCCTTGGGAGGCAGAGGCTGGGGCTCTCCATGAATATGAGTCCAGCCTGGTCTTCATAGTGAGTTCTAGGACAGCCAGCATTATGCAGAGAAATCCCGTCTCTCTCTCACACACACAAAGTCTCTTAAGTACAGGTAGAGAAAGGGTGCTAGCTTACTTCTGCCGGTAAGATTCAGTTTGCTAGGGACAACGTCTTGTTTTGGAGGAAATGGAGGCTCAGGTAATCAGGGGTGATTGGTGGAGGAAGGTCAGGTTGATAATGTCAGACCGTGTGGGTAGGGTGGTCCAGGGTCAAGGAGCTGCCTATGTACATGAGCTCAGTCTGGGTCAGAAGTTCAGTTCCCACCCCTCTCAAGTCTTATGGCCGGAGGGCTACCACTTAGCTCCCCCAACGTGGTCCTTGCTTAACAAGCTCACACGTTGGCTTCTGTCTCAAAGGGAATAATTAGTGTAGAAATGCTGAGAGCTAGGCAACTGTAAAGGCTGTTACCATTCCTGAGAAAGGAACAATGATGTCCAGTGTGTCTGATGGGGGCCAGAGGGAAATACAACTGTGTGGCCTTACTCTAGTGATTGCCCAATAAAAATCGAGTTTAATGTCTAGGTTCAATCTCTGAGCTCCTAGGAAGAGTGTCAAGTGGCGAATGCTATGTCTTATTGCAAATTCTAGGTTGTGCAGTGTTGACTGATGGGCTGAGACCCGACAGGGGACTGCTGTGCGACTCTCCACACCACTCTACCGTGGTGGTCCTTTTTTCCACTTCAAGTATAAAATAGCCATCCCTGTACTACAGTTAGCACAAGTTTGATGCTGACCCAGGCACTAAGGTGGCCCCAGCCACTTTGGATACTGTTGGTGAACTCCGTGAACGGAAGCAGACATTTCCCTGAAAATTGTTCTCAGAAGCTGAGCTTGGGGCTTGCTGAGGGAGAGCTTTTCCGAATAGCTGCCTTGTTAAGAGGGGCATACCGATCTAAAGTCCCAAGAACTTTTCATAGCCCACTGTCTTAGTTGGGGGTTTTTCATTGCTGTGAAGAGACACCATGACCACAGCAACTCTTATAAAGAAAAACATTTAATTGGGGTGGCTTGCTTACAGTTTCAGAGGTTCAGTCCCTTATCATGATGAGGAGCATGGCAGCATGCTGGAGCTAGAGTGCTACATTTTGCAAGCAACAGGAAGTCGATGGACTCACTGGGAGGTATCCTGAGCATAGGGAACCTCAAAGCCCAACCCCACAGTGACACACTTCCTCCAACAAGACCATACCCACTCTAACAAAGCCATACCTCCTAATAGTGCTATTCCCTATGAGATTATGGGGGCCAGTTACATTCAAACTACCACACCTATCTAGCTTCAGCAGGGTTTCTATCAATAATAACAGTTTGAGAGAGATTTGAGAATATGCAATCTCTTGGTAATGGAGATAAAAAATTACTGTTATAAATTGGACTTAGTTATAAAAAAAGACATGAAGTTAGGAAGATGTGTTAGGAAAGATGTGGGAGGGGAGGAATTGGGGTGCATGTGATCATATTTCATTGTATATGTATGAAATTAGTGATAAAACTATAATAAAAATAAGTAATAATAAATATGTTTGTATCTATGACATGAAAGCAGAAGGGGAATAGGGGGTTATTTAAGTGGAGTAAGGGAAACAATGGTGGGGGATGGGAGGACAAGGGAAGATGGAGGTGCTGATATGAGCAACATATAATGAATGATATGTATGTATATCGTGCCTGAGCTGTGGTCCTTGTGGTCTCCCCGGGGTTGTAGATGGTATCTTCCTTGGAGTGCATCACTGTGAGAAAGCTGCCAGGCCCAACTTGTGGAGAGTTTCACTTGACCTAATGGAAGGTATAACCACAATACACACTGAAGAAGGAAGGGCAATGGTGTATCTTTGGGATGGGATGGGGAGGCTCCATCATGTTAACCGGCCACTTTAGAACCACAGTGAGTTGCCAGGCTCCACAAGCCATTGCCTCTCTGGCTTTCACCACCTAGCCACTGCATGCTTCAGAAGCTTCTTCCAGACTTAGCACATGCATATGTACACGCTCACATCCCCACGTTTCTCTGTGACTACATGATGATATGTTTACTGATATTTATGCAGGTGTAGGTTCAAGTTGAAAATACACTATATTTAATTTTAACATTTACTGTGCCACACTGTATAACATTACTTGTCTTTCTAAAACATTATATTCTCATAATTTGTTTAACTAGTCTGCTATTGTGAGTGTTTTAAGACACTTTTCTGTTTTATGGTTTGAATGAGAATGGCTCCCATAGGCTCCTATGTTTGAATTCTTGATCCCCAATTGCTGGAACTGTTTGGGAAGGATTAGGTGGTGTGGCCGTGGGAGGAGATGTGTCACTGAGGGTGGCCTTTGAGATTTAAAAAGCCTATGCCATTCCCAGTTCTCTCTCTCTCTCTTTGCCTCATGATGGTGGATCACATGTAAGCTCTTAGCTACTGCTCAAGCACCATGCCTGCCTGCTTGCTGCCTTGCTCCCTCCCATGATGATCATGGGCTAACCCCCTAAAACTGTAAGCAAGCCCCCAATTAAATGCTTTCTTCTATAAGTTACTTTGGTCATGGCGTCTTTTCACAGTAATAGCACAGTGAATAAGACATTATCTGTTTGGTTATTGGCCTTTATTAGCTCTTACTTTTATCATAATTCCTTTATATTATTTTGATTGTATTAATAACCTTAAAAGTTTAATATTTTGTCATAAATTAACAAATTCCATTTTCTCAATTTTAAGTAGAGTACCAGCCTGTTTCCCCTTAATTCTTTGCCTTTGTCTATGTCATACTTGACAGGATCTAGACTCACTTTAGAGACAAACCTCTAGGCATGTCTATGAGAGAGTTTCTAGACTGGGTTAATTGAGGTGATGTTAATGTAATGTGGGGGTCACTGTTCCTTGAGTTGGGGTTCCTAACTGAATAAAATACAGAAAGTAATCCAAGAAAAAATCCTTCATTTCTCTCTGCTCCCTGACTGCAGATGCAGTGTGGCCAGCTGTGGCCAGCTGTGGCCAGCTGTCTCAAGCTCTTGCTGCCATGACTCCCTTGCAATGGCAGCTTGTGCCCCCAGACCATGGGTACAAACAAATCCTTCTTCTAGATTGCTTTTGCCAGGTATTTTTTTCCCAGTGATGAGAAAAGAAACTGGAAGATTGATACAAGGGAGGCATGGCACTGTTGTGATCTACCTGATTACATGGTTTGAGGCCTTTTTGGAACTGGTTTGTGGGAGGAACAGGGAAGAGATTGGAACTTTTGGCTAGAGAAGCCTTAGAACACTCTAGGCAAGGATTGATGGAACAATATTGTGGGAATTTGGAAGACCAGAATCCTGAGAGAAATGTGGACAATGGAAGAGTGTTTCATGAGGTTTCAAAGGGAAAGAGGGACTCTGTTGTATTCTGGCAGAGACTCTGGCTTTATTCTGCTCATGGCCTCAGAACTTGAGTGAGGCCCAATTCAAAAGCAATAGAGTGATTTGTTTGGTGGAGGAAGTTCCATGTCAGGGTAGTGTTCAGTCTGTGGCATGCTACTGATCACTGTTTTTATTCAGATCTACAGAGAGAAGAGGAAAAGGAGGAGAGAGAGAGAGAGAGAGAGAGAGAGAGAGAGAGAGAGAGAGAGAAGATAGAAGAGAGAGACAGATTGACTATCAGCTATTCATTTTATTTAGCTTAAGACTCCAGCTCATTGGGTGGTACCACCCACCAGAGTGAGTCTTTCTTCCCAGTCAAACCTTTCAGGAAGTTCTCTTCCAGATACACCCAGAGACATGTTTCCTCGGTGATTCTAAACCCAGTCAAGTTGACCCTAAAGATTAACCATTATACAAACAAAGACCCTAATGATTTTCTATGTACAGCATAGCAGTTTTGAGTCTCACAGCCCCAGTCAGACCTAAAGAAGAGCTGGGGGAACTCTCATCATCCTCAGTGCCATGCAGATCCCAGACCCTTAGATCAGATCTGACTGTGCTGCAACTCACAGAAGGGACCTTCTTTGAAGTGTGGAGGGACATGTCTGACACTGTATGAACATCACAATCTCTGGGTCAGGGACACAGTGATAGTTCCTGCCCTGTAGATGAGCTGTCTGTTCCAAGGTTCCAGTGCTCTCTCTGTAAATGTTATAGCTCTGAGAGAAAGGTATCCAAACAGAAGTGTTACAGCTCTGTTCCAGTGGGAGGATTGTTTCCCCAGCAAAGTGTTACAGTCCTTGCTCCAGGTAAGGTTTCCCTAATGCAAGTGTAAACAACTCTGCTCCCACAGGGGATGATTTCCCCAGTGAGGTTGTTACAGGTCTGCTCTGCTCCAGAGATGTGTTACAGCTCTGCTCAGCGTCCCCAGAGTGTAACAATTCTGCTCCAGCAGGGGAGGGGTTGCCCAGCCAAAGTGTCACAGTTTTGTTCTGCTCTGGCTCCACTTCTCTCTGCTCTCGTGAGAGCAGTTACAGCTCTGCTCTGTTCCAATGAAAGTTGTTAGAGCTCTGCTCCTCTAAGCGAAAGTTTCTCCTTGGAACTGTAGCAGTTTTGCTCCACTCAAGTGAAAGCCATTAGGGCTCTTCTCTGCTCTGGTGAAAGAAAGTCATTACAATAAACCTCACTCAAGAGATTTATTGGGAGGGAGGAATCCAGGAGAATGGCTGCCTCTGCCAGGGTGGAAAAAGTGCAGCCCCAAACTGAACAGGTACAGGGCTTGAATAGGGTTTCTTAGGGGTGGAGCTTTCCAAGGTGGAGATTTTCAGGGTGGGGATTGGTAGGATCTCAAATTCCTGAGCTTGGGACAAGCTCAGGGATTGGTTGGATTTGTGCTCAGGGATTGGTTGGTTTTGTGCATAGGGATTGGCTTTCATGCTCAGGGACTGGTTAGATTTCAAGTCCTGAATTGATTAGTGGCAGGATGTGTTTTCTTGTCTCTGGTCTCAGAGTCAGAGTACTCTTTCACTGGCCCTTTTTACCCTACACCCTGGAAGGCTCTTTCTCAAGGTAGATGCGTTTTCTCTTTTCCTTCTTGATTGCCTTGTGTCCTGTGATGTCAGCCTTCCCTCAGCCTTCTGCACCAATGACTTGAACCTTTTGAATAAACTGGTCAAAGGAGCACAAGAGTGGGCGCCTCTCTGCAAGCGCATCTAGCAGCTCACAGAGCCAACGATTCTCAGTTCAATCGATCAACCGACAGATTGCTTCTCAGACTGAGCGGACTCTGCTCTTCTGACTCGGGGAGCTCAGCCATTTTCTTCTTCACAGCCCTGGATCCCTGCAGCACTAACCCTTCTCCCAGGACCCTCTGATTAGAGAAACCTTCCAAGAGCAAGCTCCAGATCAATTGGCAAGAGACCTGAATTTTAGAAAACATGTCTTCTCAAATTAAAAATTGTAAGTCCCACTTCCCCTCTAGCTCTGTGGAAGGGTATACCTTCCGTAAAGGTCATGGTGGGCTGTGCCTGTATCTGCTGGGTCTCAGGGGGAGCTGGTGGTGCAGTGAGACTCTGCTCCTGATGGAAGTGACCTAGAAGTGGCATTGGTTGCACAAGTTTGGTCAAATGTGACGCCTTCTGGCTAGCGTGTGTTCTATTTACTGGCTGTTCCACCCCATTGCAAGCCACGTTCAGCCCAGATTTTCTGTGTCAGGAGGGATGGATAGTTGAAAAGGCTGTCATTCCCCAGCCAAGACTCACAGTTTTTTTCCCTTGAACCCTGTGCTGTACAGCCATTGGGGGGTGGTGGCTGGGGGGGGGGTGAGCTTGGATTTTCTCAGTGCAGCATCATTCAGACTTACTTGTGCTCTGAAGTGTATTATTGAGTGGGAGGAGGTGTCAGAGAAGTTCACTGTTTTCACCTTAACCTTGTGGATACCCCAGGTCCCCATACTACCTCGTGGGTCCAGGCAGAGCCTAGCAACTACATCACAACTGGGCTCTGAATACGCAAATCCTGCCTCTGTTTCTATAAGAGGAAAATCCACCAGAGCCTGTGTACATTTTGAGGACAAAAGGCCCTTCTTCTACTTTAAACAGTGCTGAGGTTCTTTATAATGTGAAGTGTGAGGAATTCACCCTCAGCTGGGGTCCAAGGGGCTTCCTGGCTGTCAGGCATCTCCATCACAGGACTGGAAGACACTGCAGATTCACACCTCTGACAATCTCAACCAGATGGGGAAAGGCCTTTCAGGGGGATTTAGCTTCTAGCCTTTATGCTGTAGCTATACTGTGAAATGCATGCATTGGGAGCTATTTTAAGGCATAGGGGGCTGTTCATAGCATAACACTAAGTTTAAACAAAGAACAGAGTCCCAGGCTGCTTACTCAGGATGATCTCAGTTTTGTGGTCTGTAGATAGAGCCAAAATGTTCATGATAGCATGGTTTGGGTGATTCTTTGTCATCACCTTTCAAATGTCTGCAATGAGTGTAATAGTAATATTATTGTGTGTGATCATATGTAGTGTGTGTGTGTGTGTGTGTGTGTGTGTGTGTGTGTGTGTGACAATTTGTTTCACTAGATGTGGAGCTCATTGATTTGTAGCTGGCCAATAGGCTTCAGTGATCTTCCTGCCTCTGTCCCTTTCCCTGCAAGGGCTGGGGTTACAGATGTGCACTGTTGCACCTGGCTGTTACGTGGGAGCTGGGGATCTGAACCCAGGTCCTTGGGCTTGTACAGTAAGTGCTTTTCTGACTGAGCCATCTCTTCAGCACTAAATTATTATTATTTTTTAAAATAAGAGAAGGCACGTTGTTGAATTATCAAACTAGTTTGATAAAACATTTATTGTGGAGATATAATAAGGATGCATCCACAGATCCATCATTCAGCCTCCAAAATTAACCCAACTACCAGAACATCTTCTTTCATCTGCAGCCTTCTGTTCCTTCCCTGCCCATATAATTATTTTTAATTAGCAGATTTTATTTTTTTTATAGAGAATCTACCTACCTACCTACCTATTTATTTATTTATTTATTGAGACTGGGCATCATTATGTAGCTTTAGCTGCTTGGAGCTCTCTTTGTGGACCAGACTGGCCTCAAACTCATAGTGATCCCCCTGTGTCTGCCTCTAGAGTGCAGGAATTAAAGGTGTATGACTTGATTTAGGAAAATCTGAGCAGGTAATATGAAGAATTCTCATATAGCTTATTAGTTTCTTTTCTTTTGCTGTGATAAAACACCATGACCAAGAGGAACTGGTAAAATAGAGTTTGTTTTGGTTTATGATTCCAGAGAAAGACACACACACACATACACACACACACACACACAGACACAGACACACACACAGACACACACACATACACAGAGAGACATAGAGGGACACAAAGAGACAGACATATACAGAGAGTCACACATAGAGGGACACAGAGAGACACAGAGAGACAGGAAGAGAAAGACAGAGATAGGATGAAGACACAAGCATGGCATCAGGCAGCAGGAGCAGGAAGCTGCCTCCTTCATGCACAAGGCTGGGAGAGCAAACCGGACGTGAGGAGAGGCTGCACACTTCCACAGCCCCCGATGACATGCTTCCTCCAGTACACATCCACAGCCTCCAGAGTCAGCGCCATCAGCTAGGGAACAAGTGTTCGAATACCCGAGTCCACACGGGACACTGCTCACTCAAACTGCTGCAGTAACCCTTCGTCACCCACTGAGTTATGGTGGCCAGTGCTGCAGGTTTATTTGTTGGTACAGTATTATTAACTAATTACTAACCTGCAGTGCGGTTCACTCTCTTTTGTGCTGGTCCTTAATTACAAGCCTTTTAACTGTACAGTTTATGAAGTGGATTATCTCTGAGATTACAAATGTCTGAACCAAATTATGCATTTTAAGCCTGTAAATCCATTGTTGCCAAGGACCTAGAGAGGTGGTGAAGAAGCCCTTCTGAAAATTCTGAAGAAAAAAAGAAGAAAAGATAAGAAAAGAAAAGAAAAAGAAAACAACCCACAGGGTTGAGAAAACAGAGGGTCACATTGTGATCCCTGCCAATTTTTGTTTTGAAAAGTGACCTGAGTGCTCCCAGGTGGCTGCTGTGTGGGCAGGGATGTGAGTGGGACTTGAGTGGGGCTCCGGAGTGGCACCCTCTTCCCAGAGGTGTACTGTCAGCTAAGACAAGGTGGGTCTGGACCGGAGCCAGAGTCTCTGGAGGGTTTAAAAAGTAAAACAAATAATTCTGGCAACCCAATTAACAGAGAAATGGAGGCAGCGTGTTATGTGGCCACGGTGACCTCAACTGGCCCACAGCTCTTTCCTGATGCCCTCCAGATGCCAATTAGTCCTGTCGCCCAGAGCAGGGGGCCAGGTGGTCACGCTGTGAGCAGAGTTCGTATTCCCTGGACATTTGCAGCAACTCTATTTAATGCCTTGACCTTTGCACCAAGCACTCGACTTTTGCTTCTACATGTTATGCAGATATCAATAATTGTCACAGCTAGCCGACAGGGTCCCTCAATCTATCATGCTGGTTGTAGAGACCACCTTGAGAGGTTGATATTCATCAATGTCATCAAACATTTACTGAACACTTGCAAGGCAGGCAGCTTACCTCCCACTGTGAGACAGTAAAGATCCTGAGGATGGTGGGGTCTCCTTCATCCATCCTGTGTGGGACCGAAGGGACATGTTCATTCATATCACAGGTAGTTGGAGTTTCAGAGTCCAGTAGAATGAAAATGAATTCTACCAAGTGTTTAAATCATGGTGATTAGTGGCCAACCCTTCCTGAGTTGGCAGAGGTCACAGAGAGCTGGAATGTGGTTCATGGTTTTTTTCCATCTTCCTTTGGGACTGCATGTATACAATATTATTCCTCATTACTGAGTTGTCAAATCTGTCGATCAAAAGCATTAACCAGTTTGCTTAAAAAGACAATTGGGTTAATCTGTACAACCTGAGAGCCATCTTGAAAACTTCAGAAAACTAGAAAGGGCTAGTGCTATGATTATTAAAATGTATTTTAGTTTTTGTTAAAAAAAATGGTACCTGCTAAGAGGTCAAAAAAAAGCCTCACCTTCCTCCCATAAAATTATCTCTGGGATACAGAGATAATTTGCACAGATAACAACAGGTCCTCACTCAGTGTTTGCTCTCTTGGCATCTAGACATGCTAGGCATCTCTAACACCTCACTGAGGTCAGCAAAGGCACCCATTCTATTTCATAGAGAATGATGCTGATCCCCTCGGGAAGCAGGTGACTTCCAGGTCCCAGTTAGCAAGGAGCTCTGTCAGTGCTATTTCCTGCTTCCCTGGACCCTGGCTGTGTCCCTACCATGGCCACTAAACTGGTCTCAGGAGATGTGGAGGAACTTTCACAAATATGAGGAACCTGGAGCTGAACTGAGAAGTTAGTGCGGAGCCTGGTAGCAGTCTGAGCCTAAGATAGGTTTGGAGAGAGAGAGCAGCTGGGTCTGCATGATTGCTGCCTCTCCATACATGGCAATTGGCTGGCGGAGCTTCAGGCAGCCATGTCTGAGCTGTAGTTGATTCTTAGAGACTCAAAGTGGATTCCAACGATTGACTGATCCTTCAACCAGAGGCAGAGAAATTATGTTTGTCCTGTTCTCAGGAGACATTACCTTCTTCTCTCTGGGCTCAGAATCCTAGGGATGACAGAGCATTGCTATGTCCTATATGGGAATTGCTTTTTGAGTCAACCAGAGACTTGCTCCCTTCTCAGTTCCCCAGACAGTCCAATAAACCCTCTCCAGATTCACTCAGGAGAATGACATTCATAGACACAGACCTGCAGCAGGCAACATCAGTGATGCTTGCCTACTCATTCTTCGCTCACTCCCTTCTTCCTCCTGTGGTAACTACAGCCAGACTTTAGAATGTGTCTGAGCATGACAATTCCCTGTTCAAATCCCTCCAGGAGTATCTCAGAGTAAACCTCTCCTCCCAAGTGCACTACCCCAACAATGGTGCCATTGGTCTTTAATATACCAGGAGAGTTGCCACCTTAAGGCCTTGGCATTCACTAGGATGGTCTTGGCATTCACTTGGCATTCCTAGGATGCTCTTCCTCCAGGTGTGTGTGCTCCACCACACCAACTATCATTTGGAACCAGATGAGTTCTGTTTTTTCACCAGAAGACCTGGATTCTGGAACATTGGCCATTTTGATTGTTGGTAATGTTGAACTTTGGTTTGAACTTGAGCAATTGGGTTCATTTGACTTTGTGAAATTTCTCAGGATTACTTTGAGGTAATTCAAAGTGATGTAAACTGATTTTTCCTTCCAGGTCATCACTGAGGACAGAGAAGGGAATCCAGAGTCTTTAGGAACAAGGTCACCTGCTATTCAGTGAAACCTTCGGAGACTATGAACAAGCAGATGAGGACACCACACAGAGAGAATATTCTTATCCTCAGTGGGCTCATAGGCTATCCAAGGTGGCAGATAGTAAGCAGGTGGCCATATAAATAATTCTAAAATTATATGTGGGTATGTACAATCAGGGTAAGGTAGCTAGTCTAGAAGACATTTGTCAGGGAAGGTGTGTGTACCTCACAGGGACATTTGTCACTGGATTTTAGGGACTTTTGCACATGTTTCAGTAGAGGTAAGGGATGGCTGTAACCTTTTCCCCATCCTGTGGCTGATGTTCTCTCCATCGTTCTTGTGGGTGGGGGTTAGTTAGGACTGGCCTGGCCTGTGGCCCTTGTAAGTTTCACTAACAGAAGAAATGGACAAGTATCAACTCCTGGCTTCTATGCCAGGGCTCAGGGCTTTTCTTCTTCTTCTTCTTTGTGAATTGCTCCAACTTGTTGCAATCTAAACTTTCCTTAATTTGGGGAAAGATAACACTAATTTTGGGCAGATAAAAATAATTTGGGGCTGATAAGGACTTCTGGGAAGTTGTCATTCCCGGGGGCTTAGCAATGCTGTTGCTACAAAATGATTACCTCAGATTTCTTTCAATCTACTTTGAATTATTAAAACACACACACACACACACACACACACACACACACACACACACACACACACACACACTTGTTGGATTTCATAATAGGTGAACATCTTCTGGAACTATTGAAATCCTGAGAGCAAACCCCAGTGTCACTTGAGAAACTACCTGGGGGCCCATTCTTTGGCAGAGGCAATGTTCCATCATTTCTGGCTTCTTTTGCCTCGTTGGTTATACGTGATGGAAATAGCAGAGAGCAAGAAGTTGTGTGTCACAGTGAGGAATCAAAGAGCGATCCTTCATGTGTTAGGTTAGTGACTTGGCAGGAATGCTGGAGTGCTCCCAGGGAGGATTTACTTCCCAGAGAGTGAACTTGACCAGGTTCCCTTCTGGTTGAATGTGAGGCCGCAGTAAGAATTACTAAAAGGAGAAGTCTCATCTCCGGAGGCTGCAACCCATCCTTCGTTTGACCCCAGCCACCAGGGGAGATCCAGGTGACGGAACAGAGGGACACAGTGGGGACTGTGAGCATGGCTGAGGACAGCCATCCTGACTGCCTCTTCCTGAGGCTTCCTCACTGCTGGGAGCCACATACATGATTTCTCTGTCTGATCTGGTCCGTGACCTACACCATGGCAGAGAAGGGAGTCCTTCTACAGAGATTCTGGGAGTCTGGAAGTTCCAGTCCCACCAGGGCCCACTGGCCTCAGAGGCACATTGAGGAGAGTGAGAGGCAAGGAAGGAGACAAGTGACTGGGGCCCCCACACTACAGAGTAGGAGCAACAACAGCATCTAGGTGACAGGCAGGCTTTCATATTCCAGGTAAGTACCCACACAGCTCTGCGTCCTCTGAGATGGCATTTGCTACATCTAGATGATGAAAGAATGATTTGAGAGACACAAGTGACCCTCCACTGGCTGAGGGTGGTTGGTCTGGGGGCGGGGGAGGCCCAGGCCCAGATCACTTGGCACTGGAACCTTCCAGACCAGAGGACCCAGAGAGGCTAACGGCAACCCTCACTTCACCAATCCATTCTTGTTTACACTGGTACCTGAGTGAGTTCCAGGAAGTGGGGTGATGTATCTGACTATAAGGACACACTCTTCTAGCAGCCGAGATGGGTGAGTACAGTAGTGAATTGTCACATGTCCATGGATAGCACTGGCTCATTTACTGTTGGAAATGTTACATCTTGAGGGTGGCTGTGCTGCTAGTTTTATGTCAACTTGATACAGACTATAGTCATCTGAGAGGAAGGAACCTCAATTGAGAAAATGCCTCCCTAAGATCTGCCTGTGGACAAGCCTGTAGGACATTTTCTTAATTAGTAATTGATTGGCGAGGGCTCAGCCCATTGTGGGTGGAGATCCTTGGGATGGTGGTCCCAGATTCTATAAGAAAGCAGAATAAGAAAGTCATGAGGAGCAAGCCAGTAAGCAGCACCCATCCATGGCCTCTGCATCAGTTCCTGCCTTCAGGTTTCTGCCCTGTTTGAGTTCCTGTCCTGACTTCCTCTGATTATGTGGAAGCATAATCCAAACAAACCCTTTCCTCCCCAAGTCGCTTTGGTCATGGTGTTCCATCACAGCAATAGTGACTCTAACCAAAACAATGGCTTTCTGGTCTTTTGCAAGGCACTCAAGGAGCATCCAGGGACACAGGCTCCTCCTCACTTCATGGTCTCCGTGGGCCTCTTGGCTGCTGACACCAGAGAGATAAGAGTAATGTCCCCCAGAGCAGTCACAGACATGGGAAGTCAGACTGAAAACATAGGCCTGCCAAGGGCAGCCAGCGCCAGGAGCCACCCTGGAATTACAGTTTTTTTCTGAGCATCTGGTATTTAGCCTACAGGAAATCCTGTGACAGACCTCTGGCCAGAGGACCCCTGTGAATCCTCAGAACTGGTTGATAATTTTAAAACATGCTAGCCTAGATTTGTGGCATGGTATCACACAGACAGGAACTTTGTTTCTTTTTATTTAAGGTTGTTATTGACATTTAGGGGCAGAAGTCCTGGAGGCCCTAACAGACCAGGCTGGGCCACCTATCCTCAGTACAACAAATACAAAGGACGGGGAGCAGGTAAAGGAGAAGCTGACAATATGAAACATGAAGATTAAGGGGTCCAATAATCCCCGTGCCCATTTTCGAGGACTGATACAACCTTTAAGTTTAAATATGGAGCAACTGGGGCAGGGCATGAAAGGTATGTATACTTAGGTTATCCTTGTCAGAGTGAAGTCTAGTTGATTACTCTGTCAGCCATGATTCTACAAGATGCTTCGAAGAAGTCCTTCTTGCCTGAGGGGAGTGAGCTAGTTCCCATTAGGTGACTGCTTCTGCATGGGCCTGGTCTCATGGTGGAGCAATGGTCTCTCCATGGTCTCTGCTGTTTCTGGGATCTGAGGTAACTTCAGGCTTGGGACAGTGACTGAGGATCGCCTCCTGCCTCTGGAGGTCTGGAGGGGACTCTGTGAAAGCTGACACTAAGATGCCTTGGTTTCTCTTTTTTTTTTTTTGCCTTAGCCTTACAGGGGGATGAGACGGGTTAGTTGCCACTGTGTGGTACATAGACTCCTTGAGTGGTTAGCATTTCCACATACAGGATAAGTGTCTGTTACAAAGCCTTAATAGTATCAGGCATAATTCTGTACAATAATTTTGGCATACGTACACACACACATGCATGCACATACACTTATGCACATGTGCATGCACACACACACACACACACACACACACACACACACACACACAGAGGCATACACGTGCACACACCCTGAAACCCAACACAAATGAACAGCTATGAATTCGCCATGCAGCATGAGAAGCTTCCTATACTCTTCTCAGGTTCTATCCCTTTCATGCATGAAATCCTGATTTTTGAGTATATTGCACCCATAATTTTCCATGCATGTTACATCTTCAATCATACCGTTTAAAGTTTACAGTTGCTGGTTGTATTGAGGAGTGTATCATACGGCTGTCACAAACAGTGGTTCTGGACTCAAGCCAATTGTGCTGAAATATGAAATGGAGCATTTACTAGTTATGTGACCCTGAGGACATTATCTGCCCTTTCTGAAGACCAGTTTGTTCAGCTCCAAATGGCATTAACCCTGCCACTTAACCCCTACAGTGCCTCTGAGGATTTAATGGAAGAGGAAATGGCAAGGACCTTAAAATTTTCTTTTAAAAACGTATTTTATTATTTTATTTCATATATATGTACACATATTTAGTGTATGTATAGGCACCACATGTATGCAGGTGCCTGCATAGGCCAGAAGAGGACACTGGGTCTCCCGTGGGCTGCCATGAAGATGGTGGGAACTGAACTCATCCTCTGCAAGAGCAGCACATTCTTTTCTGGCATCTCTAGAGACTCCCTGTCCATTTATGTTTTTTTCTGACCGACTCTTGTGTAACATTGCTTCTCCCTACTCTGTGCCCCTGATGTCCCCAAGATGCCTGTGAAGCACACTGACCCTTCCCCGCTAGCATTTCCTCCAGGCCTCCAGATAAAGAGCCAGCTAGCAAGGAACCCATGCACCGAGCGGGACCTCCAGTATTGAACGTTTCTGCAAAGACAAACGAGCTGGACAGCAGACTGCGGATGACGATACTAGATTGTTAATTAGCAAGTTTCTTGGCCTGAGCAGGAAGTCATTCATCACTTTCTGATTAGTAGAGACTGTGGAGCCACCACGCTGTCCTCCTCTCTCCTGTGCCAGTGTGGCAGCTGCAGTTGTCCCCTCTGGAGTTGTCCCTCCCACGATGTCTTACTGAGGGAGGTGACCAGGGTGCTGGATGAATGTAAGAGTCTTGAACTTGGAAAGAGCTGGGGCCAAAGGTTCCCAGGGCTGGAGATCCAAGCCAGAAACCCCAAAATATATGCAAAGACCTCTGGAACAGGATGAGAAGATGGATGGACTATTTACACGGACACGATGTTCCAAAAGGTCCACTTCTGCTGCCAAGTAACCCTCTAGAAATTCACAAGGAGTTTCTCTCAGGCTCCCCATGTGGGCTTGGTGGTGGGGGCTGGTTTTGCAGCAAGCCAGTGTACATGGGAAGAATGTGGGGCCCAGAAAGTGAAAGTTATTGCCCATGTTAAACTATCTAATAGAAAGCTGGTTTGGGTTCCAGCCAACATCTCTCTGATTGCCATGTTCAGGTCCACCCGCTTCCACCATCTTCTGTCTCTCAC